>NC_138973.1:41387500-42060357 GCF_055761805.1 Camellia sinensis
AATAACAACAAAATAATAGTTAAGAAACCAAAAAAGTGAAGTGTTAGTTAATTGTGGTTAATTAAGAATGCAATTTACACAGCTTATTTTGCAAATTCTTCCACATGGAACCATACAGAGACTTTGCAGTGGATATAGAAATGAAGTAAACAAAGAAGCCAAACCAGTAATTCATAGGTTTAAAATCAAACATAAAGCAAAAGAGATTAGGATGTTTGCGATTAAATTAATAGAAATAGAGCAGGGTTTCAGTAATTCCGCTTCCTTCTCTTCTTCACCCTCCTCTGTTTTCCCTTCTTCTTTCACTTCACCTTTGTCTTCGACGTTAGCTATTTCTTCTTGTTTCTTGTCTTCTAGGGTTTCAGACGCCATCAAAATGAACTTCCAGAAAAGAGAGAGAGAGAGAGAGAGAGAGAGAGATAGGGTGTGCTGTATGTATATGTATATAGAGAGATCAAAAAAGAACCTAACAGATCAATTCAACAATTCAACAAATATTGATGTATACAAATGTTATACATGCAGTAAAATTCGATAGAGAGAGAGAGAGAGTATCGATTAAAGTTCAGTAAATGAGGATCAAGTCAGAATGCCTCTCTCTGAATCTCTGCAAATGAGGTTCAAGTAAGAATGCCTTCAAAACATTGATTTCATAGATCTAGAGAGAGAGAGAGAGAGACGGTGGAGCTGGCTACCTCGCCGGTGCAGATGACGGTGGCGATGGAGCTTCGAAATCGCTCTGAATCTCGAAATCCATCTGAATCTTCGAAATCGCTTTGAAATCGCTCTGAATCTTTGAAATCGCAGGTGCAGATGGAGCTTCGATGAAGAAATGTGTGCGTATACGGATTGAGAGAGAGAGAGATGTGTGCGTATTCAAGCTTCAAGAACAGCCGATTGATCTCCTCCGTCTTCTTCGTCGCTGAGAGAGAGAGAGAGAGATGTGCGCGAAATTGTATTACACTTCGCACTCAGATTAAAAAATAAGGGTTTCATAAAGGGGCGCGTGTAGCTACAGCATTCGGAGGCGCTTTTAAGCGCCTTCAATTGGAAACGGTGCCGTTTTGGTTTTAAAAAATATGCGACGGTTACAAAACGCCGTTAAAAATTAACAAACGTGACGTTTAATAAAACGCCGTTAATTAAACGCCGTTAATTGTCTTATTTCCTGTAGTGAATGTAAGGGTTTTAACATAGAATGTGAGAGGAAAAACAGAAGAATGTGAAGAGTAAAACAAAAAAAAAGTAAACAGTCATTGAAGAAGACTACTGTGAAAGGCATGCTATATAATTTGCCTCAAATAATTGAAATAGAATGTTGATGCTATACATATATATATATATATATTGGAATATCTGCTGTGAACACAGTGCACAAAAACAATTGTCAGATTTTGTTAGATGATAAAGATTTTGTATGCCAACTTTCTCAGGATATATATATCTAATATATATACATCATTCAATTATTGGCTGTTTCCAAAAAAAAGATAATGCTAAATTCCTCTAGGAGTTGGTTGTGCTTCCTTTACTTATAAAACCAGGAAAGGGAGTGGCTTCACTTTTTTTTTTTTTTTTTGGACCATGCTCTCTCTCTCTCTCTCTCTCTCTCTCTCTATATATATATATATATATTTTATTTTTATTTTTTAATTTAGTTCATATAACTCAAAATTAATAAACTTGAATTTGAGTAAAAAAATTTAGGAGAAATTATGTAATAAAAAAACTAGAATTTGACTTTTGTAACAAATATTATGAGTTTTTAGTTTCATCAATTTAAACCCTGAACTTTTAATTTATTTTTCATTTAAACTATTTATCTATTTTCATTAAATAAAACAGACAATAAAAGAATATTAGTCATTAAACTAAATAAAAACAATATTTTAGAAATCTTTTTTATTTTAAAAATTAAAACTAAGTATATATGTATATACATACTAATGTACATATATGTATATAAATTTCATGTAACATATATTAATAATTGGGCCGAAACAAACTGTACTACAAGCAACATTCTAAACCCCGCTGATTTAATAAATGAACCTAAAAATAATTTCCACCCAAGTGTCTAGTTTGAGTTGAGTTGAAATTTGAGTACAGAAAATAGGTCTCCTTAGTATTAAAAAATAATAATAATTATTACAATTTAATTTAATAAAAGTTTTGAGTAAAGAAGTGAAGGGATTGTTATAGCTTCATACTTAAATTTAAGTTCGATTCTTGATTTGAATAAAGGGTTGAAGATACCCTTAATTAAAATCAAGATCAATCTTGATGCTATTTCTACAGTCATGCTTCTTATTATACACTTTCTTTTACTATTTTGTAATTAATAAAATATTATTTGTTATCAATTAAAAAAAAAAAAAAAAAAAAACTTGATCTTGCTATCAAGGGGAATTTCACAAGTGACCAAGTGATTTTACTTGACATCAGCCCACACAAGTTTGTTACAGAGAGATTGGAGGTTGAAGTGTGTCCAAACCTTTGATAAATCAAAATTTAACACAAAATTGGAAAAATGCTAAGATGAAGAGAACAAAGCACAAACAGATAGAAACCTAACAGCAACATGTCTTGGGCATTTTTGTTGCATGTGTTCTATTATAGGACTCAACATGGTCCAGAGTCACTATCTCATTCCTTATAATGATTTCTCATAAAAACATAAAAGAAAATCAATTAGGGTACAACGTCATTAGAGTCACTAAGGCCTTGTTTGGGATATTCTAAAAAAGTTAAAAAGTCAAAAAGTTATTATCCTATTTAAGTCACATAATCTTATTTAAGTCAGATCACCTATCTACCACACCACTTCAAACCTAACTCATATTTCATAAAAAATCAAAAAATATACTTATTTAGATAATTTCAAACCACCCTTTAATATTGTTCGCTGGAGGGGAACAAAGTGTGCGCATTCATTTTGTGATGAACATTGTTACGTACAAAAGACTTGTTTAAAAAAAAATGCCTAAAATATTTAATATATGGTCTATGATATGAATTCCATTATATAAGAACTAAATTTAAATCACACATTACCTTTTTAAAATATTTTTGTGCGTATAACCTTAATATTTTGTGATACATGTGTCATACCCTTTTCCCTAAGCTTTGACACAACAATAATGTGTGAAGGGAATTTCTACCCCAAAAACACCCAACCAAACATAATAACAATAATAATAATAATAATAATAATAATAATAATAAATGAAAATGTGAAAATAAGAAAAAGAATATAAAGCATGCATGGACATTAGTAGCTTAAGATTTTTGGAGGTCTCTAATTAAACATCAAGATAAAATCTTATCTAATTAAGTTTTTGAAAAGTTGGGATTTTCGTCAATAAGAATTTTTTGAATTTTTTTGTGAACTTTAAATGACAATCTAAATAACAGACTAAGTTCTAAAAATTTTCTCGAATAGACCTATAATATATATATATATATATATTCACTCTAATACAAACCCTTGCTTGAAAATTGGAATGCTCCAACTAGTTTGTGATTCCTAGCAAATTCTCAAATCCCATGTTTAGGATAAATTCTTTAAGTATAATAACTAAAATACTTTAATATATTCCCTATGAACATATGTAAAAACCTTGAAAACCTCATAAAATTGGAATGATGCAAAGTGGGTGTTTTCCTAAATGCACAAAAATATGCTTAAGAAACTTGACACACTGAAAAAGCAAAGATTTCCCAATCATACCCACATAACATGACTTAAAGTAGTAAAAGTCCCTCTTTTGCTATCTGAGTCATTGCTCTAGCTAGGTATAGGATCCTATTCTAAGACTCACACAAAGAAATTAAAAAATTGATAAAAATAATAAAAACAAAACAAAAAGTTGAAACATATTGAATCTTTTGAAAGACTTTTTTTTTTTTTTTTTTTTTTTTTTGGGAGAAAGAGAAGCTTATATATGTGCCCTACAAATCTGTTGGAACAAGTAATTGAAATAAAAATATGCAGATTTTGACAAGAACCCATTAACATTTTTCTTATGCTTTCTTCTATTTTTCCTTCTCTTACTTTGTTCCATTCTTATATATATATGGGAGAATTATAAATAAATGGATTGACTACGAATATTACAAATCAGTGGAGATTATAAAATTAGTTTATATTTTTCTATCTCTCCTATATTTATTTTAGATTCCTCACTAATTTGAAATTTTTTTTTTAGTCAATTCTTTTAGGAAAAATTGCATATCAGTGTACTTTTATAAAAATAATTACAAATCAATGAAAATTTTTATGAAACATTAAGAATTAAATTCATAAATTTTTTAATGATTTTATAATTATTTTTTAAAAATAAAATTGTAATTTTCCCATTCTTTTATGTATAATAATTCTATGTATACTCCTATATATTTTCATGTTTTCACAGTTCGATTCTCTTCAATTAAAAGTGGAAAAGACACCAGTAAAGAGCAGGACCCACAACAAAGGGAACAGACCAGAGAGAGAGAGACCCTCACAAACCAGAAACCTTATTATGGTACACCCAAAGTCCAATCACATTGAATTATGATGGTGCTTCCATCTTTCTCTTTCCTTTTTTCTTCATTTTTTTGAAGTAGAAAAAAAAACGTGATTGCATTATAATTTATAGAATCCGTAGACTCTAATTTTGGAATAATTGATTGTCAGTCAGATTTAATCTAACTTATAAGAAAAGATCTATTACCGAAATACTTAATGAATCTCATCAAGTGCTATAGAATATGCTAAGTTTCGATCATAATACAATATAAAGTATGCCACCAAATTCAAACCAGACCAGACCCTGGTGGACCGGTGGTGATGATGCTTCTATCTATCATGGTGGTTAAGGTAACGTTAATATGGACTTATTATAGGGAACCCATTTTCTCCAATTTCCATAATGGAGACTTGTAAGGTTTATCATGTATTCTATTTTGATAATTTATTTAATTTTTGTACATATAATATTCATATGGAAAAAATAAAATAAATATAATAAATAATAAGTATGATTTAAAGATAAAATTATTCAAAAATAAAAAATATGATAAAATCATATAGTTATGCTTATTAAATTAATTAATTAATTAATTTTTTTTTTTTTTAATGATTCGCACGCATGAACTTAAAAGAATTAAAAAAAATAAAAAATTTATCATAGTGGACCTGTGGTGAACTTTATGGTTCAAATAGGACTATCCAGTTTGTATAGTGGACAGAACATAATGTGGACCATATTTATAAATCCTATTTGACTGGAGGTCTATTAGATTATGTGATGAAAATATCAGATTAAATTCGAGAGATCTTCAAAAAGTTAGAGAAAATAAGGTTGTAGTTGAGCCGGCCCATTAAACAATCAAAAGTGGGCCTTGAGGATACCCAAAACCATTGTGCCCGTGTAAATTTGGGTTGGTGCCCCAGGAGAAGTTATTCACAACTCACTTATTGATTGGTGTGGCCCAAATCATATCTTGTGCTACTTACCACTTAATTGGAGTAGCCCAACTTGACGTTTGGGTTGGTGACCTACCATGTACGACAGAGATGTGGATATTGAATAATTTTTAGGAAAATGCGTGAGAGCTCGAATGTGTAGAACTCGAATTCGAATGTGTAGAACTCGAATGGCTCGAAAATATTATCTCACCGGTAAGAGAATCAAAAAATACCGTAAAACGACATCGTTTTGGGATTTCAAGCCATTTGATTTTCGAGCTACGTAACAGTGCCGTAATTTTTATTGGTGCCTCACCAGTCACATCCCAACACAACCCTTCCAAGACCATACCAAAGAAAGAAAATAACACACCATATATGAGTAACGATAAGTGCACAAAATTCATGCACAGAAAAGACTCAGAAAATAAAAAAATATATGATACAGATTCAACTCATATATTATGGAACTTACATGTAGAATAAATCAAAGCCACACAATAATCTGTACATAAAATCGCTCCACATATATATGAAGTAACCTGAAAAAGAAATTGAGCACGCCTGTCATCAAAATGGCGCAAGTACTTTGCAAGCACATGTTACCATGGTTCTCATGAACACTCTGTTTGAAGCGAGTAAAAAGCTCAAGCGCACACAACAGTAGCAAAGCATGCATTGCAGGGTACCAGAGAGCAGCACAATGCCGCCCCCCCTCAACCACCATGGACACCATAGTCACAAGCTTGGCAATGCAACAACAGCTAAAAATGACCCTACATCTCATCATTGTCATACCAAAAGACGTTGATGAAACCGAGCACAGATACACAGCATAAAACTCCACAGTTGTAACACCAATGCAAGTTGTCCAGTTTTTTCAAATTCAAACACTACGGTTTTTTCCCAATCAGTTATGCATGAACATGAACGATGCACACAAATTCAGTATATTGCTCAGACAACATATAGAAGCAGAAAAAGAATGCAAGAAGGAATTTCGGAATTTTATTAAAGTAGTCCAAGGGACAAATGAGATGATGACCCATTGCTACAAGAAAGAATAAAGAACCCTTAGCAAAGGGAAGCAGCAGACTCTGAAATTAAATAAGAGGACAAAATGGGAATTACCCACTTTCCTCGCAAGAATTAAATCTGTGATTGTTAAAAATGACAAATTTACATCAAAGTCATTAACCACAAGATCTACTTTCTACTTGCAGGAAGGTTCCCCTGCCAAAGACTTTGGAAAAAAATATTACCCCCGGCCCGAGAACCCCAAGAATCACCGGCATGCAAATTTGCCCCAATTCGAGGCCTGCACAAAGAATCATAAACTTTTTTTGGTCATCTAAACTTGGTTAATTTTTTGCCGCTGCTCCCCAAATCAATCTTTTCAGTCTTGCCCTGTTGTTAGAACTCCATTAGAGAGAAAAAAATGCGTTAGCAGAGTCAGGATCTAGATGATGCTCCAGAGGCAGGCTAACCGGATTTTGTGTTGGTCCTAGAGATCTACTCAAGAATTGTTGGGCCTGACTTTAAGGCGCTTTGGACCAATCTCTATAGGAAGTGGTTCTCTTATTGTCCTTCCCAAGTCATGGTCAAACCTACCATCTCTGCGCTGTTCTCTGTATTTACTCACCGCTTCCTCATTAGCAGTTTTCTTAAATTTAATTGACACGGGAACAGTGGTTCCTCTGGCAAACCTGTCTCTCGAAGCACCATCTGAAGTTTCTTTAGAGGCTGTCGAACACTCTGCTGACATCAATTGGCCGCATCTTCCCACAGGTTGGAGTTTCTTTAGTCGCTTAAGCCCCTGCAGAAATAAATACAACTCGGATCACAACAAATGAGAGACTAGTATAGAAGCTAACTAATATTACTAACTATAAGCAAAAATGCAAAACCAAGGAATAAATATGCTATAGACATAGAAAATATAGTAGGCAAATATACCTGATGTTCGAAATTTGAAGAGATTGCATCATTCACGTTTCTTTGTTCCGTTTTTACAGATGAACGGCGTTTAACCCTGAATATCTCTGAATCAGACTCATCACTGTCCTGAGCTAGAACAGGCCTAACCTCTCGTGTACCCAAACTTGCATCACTAACAGAAGTTTGTGAAGGTTCATACACATTGCGAGTTACGTCTTTAGAAAACTTTGTAGATCCGATATCTCCTAAACTGAAGTTAGCATGAAACTGTACCTGTCGAAAATATAAGGAAAACAGATAAGTATACCTCAGTGCAACCCAATAAAGAGGCCATGTGTGGATAAAGGAGCTAAAGCTTACATTGTTGGCCATGGAAATATTTTCAGCTGGTTCTAGAAAAGAACAAAGCGTGGATGCAGCAGAAGAAAGGGAGGCATATGATAATTCAGTCTTGAAATTTTCTGCTCCAATGATCTGATCTTGAGTTTTGGCAATTTCTGGGATCAAATCAAAATTTATCTCACAATAAGGACTGTATCCATCCTGTTCGGTAGTTGGGAACTCATTTGATAGGAGAAATAAATCACCACCACTTCTACACTGTTGTTGAGCCTCACACAATATATCCTCTTCTTTCTCAAACTTCTTGGCAGCAGCTTCCATATCAAGAATATCTTCCCTCAAACACAAAGTACGATTTCCCCCACAAGGAACGTCAAGTGACTTAATATCTGGGTTATGCAATCAATTGATGTATCTCAGTATCAAAACAAAAGGGCAACATTTCAAAAAATAAGACTAAAGCAAGAAAATGAGCCAACATACCATGGCGAAGGCATATGGGATGCAAGCAACAGTTGCAATTGAGGTATGCTACATAACAATCACGTTTGCATAGGCTGCAGAGAATTCCATGAGAAATTAGAGAAACACCAATGCATGCATTTGTTTTCATTAGACACCACTGTGCACGGTGCTGGAACCTCATCAAATTAACAAAAGAAATCTTAATGCTACGGTGACAGATCAACTCTGTGGATGAATAATCTGGATCTTCCAGCTCCAAACTTCTATGAAGCAGCATTGCTTCTTTGCAAAGGAGTTCCTCATGAGGAAGGAGAGGTATCCGGTTAAGAAGTGCATAACGTCGGCTAGCAATTGACCCGAGAGGGAACCAATCACCAATTGCAAAGTTCACTGCTTCACCGCAATTAAAACCTGAAAATTTAAGAAAATGAGTGGTAGAAGTGATAAAAAGTCCACACAACAACGCAGAATAATATAAAGACTTCATGGAATATCGCTTTCATAATCTTCTTGATTAGCCCCAGTCTGAAGGACATGTTTATACTAGAGAAGAACATCTTACCATGACTAAATCCTGCATGATATGCTCTAGGGAAAGTTACTATAAATTCCCCAGGCTTTTGCACAGCCTTGTAGACTGGGACGTTATGTTCTAGCAAAATATTTGGAGGAAACAAGGTTGTTTTCCCCAAAAGCACATCAAACGCCCCATCCTCTCCATCAGTCGATAGTATGTCATGAGTATAAACATGCTCCCGGACCACCTTTTCAAAATCTAAAGCTGCATGTCCAGGAATACCATACCAAGTTTTTGCCGCCCCACAATGATGATAGTTGATACTGCAAGCAGATAACATACTATATATGAAGTTCTCTCAGCAGAAAAATAAATCCCAAGAGGAATACCATTTATGTAAGAAAGTACCTATACAAATAATGATCCTCCACATGCCAAGCAAACATACTAAATAGCATCCCAATATATAGCATTGGTTCGGTAACTCCCTGAAAAAAGAGCTCAGGACTGATGAGAAACAGAACGAGCATGTAGATATAAAGCAAAAATTCAAATCAAGAAGGGGAAAATTATCTCAGTACCGGAATTGCAGTTTCAAGAAGACGTAATACAGACTTGGGCAAGCGAGAAAGTTTCTGAAAGCATAATAGAGAACAGTCCATGAGCACATGCTATTAGGCAAGCAAGTCAATCATATCAGAAAATTACAGTGAAATGGTGGCTAGAAGAAATATTATTATAAAGGTGTTGTAGTCCAAACATAAAACGGGGTGCAAAGAAAGGAGAAGATTAAAACAAAAATAGATAAATAAGGGAGTGAAGAACAAAGAGCAGGAGGCTAATTTTTACAGGAAAATAATAAACAATATACAGTGAAAAGAATACAAAAAAAATTGAGGAACTTAAATCTTATGAATTACAATATCATCCATTTTAAATGGGTGTGAACGCATCTAATAGTATGCAATAGAGAAATAATTTTGGAATTTATTACTAACAGTTGGATGTGAACAAATAAATGCATGTCTCCCTAAAAAGTTGGCTTTTCCCCAGTTACTTTAGAGTGGGGTTGGACATCACATTCACCATCAAGACAAAACAATACAAAAGGAGATAGTGGGAAATCAAACAATATAAAAAAATTAATAAAAAAAAACAATATACCCCCTCCCCAAAAAACTACAAATAAATAAATAACAAACAAACAGGTGGGTCTCCTCAATGAAATATCTCAAAAGGCATGGAGATCAATTACCTCAGAAAATTATACATTTGGAAAATTATCACCTCAGATGTGAAGTATCTGAGGTCAACAGGAGGGGTGGGGAACAAAGAGAGGATGATAAAATGGAAGACAAAAGATAAGGACAAAAAAAGGACGAGAGAACAAAAGGAGGGGTCATGTTTAATGGGATGATACTAAGCAACATACACCACATCAAAACAAACTAAAATCCACCAAAATACTACAAGGGAAGAGCAACAAGCTAATTAGATCAACCAACTTCTTTGAATCTTAATTCTCAAAATCAGTAATTTTTTCATGTTAAAGTTCAGCAAAAGAACTTCCATCTGAAAAAAATCATAAAAACAACAATAGTAAAAAGATCAACACACCTTGAGATTCCATTTGCTTTTTCCAAGCTGATCATTGGGAGAAGATGAAAAGGCACTACCATCAACATCACAAGCATATTCAACACTGTCTGTCTTTCCACAAGCTATTTCATGCCAAAATTCTTTTTCCATGTACGTGGCAGGAAGACATCCAGCACTGTAGTATCTACGAGCAAAAACTTTGGTCGCCATTTTCTCAAAATCATGAAATGTGTAATTCCTGAAAAATTAAAAATCATACTCAAACCATGAACACATCCAGTGAAAAATACAAATCTCCAGTTAGTATGAAACTCACCTCCCACTCATGAAAAAGGTGACCTTGTCATCAGTATCCCACTCAGCAAGACGGAGGGGTTGCACTCTAGTTGTAAACTTAAAACCTGCTTTCTCTTTCATCAACACCATACCAGCAGGAACAGATGCATTCAATGGGGAAACAATCTTGCATATACCTGAAAGTCAGAAATATGGATTCAATAAGAAATAAGGGTGATATTCCATTCATGCACGACAAATTAAAAACACTAATGCATAAATAAATTGCTACTCCATGCAAAACAAATCAAAACACTGAAGTGAAAAAATAAAAACTTGACAGTTATATTCATATAAACCCTTGGAAGACGAATCAATTATGTGCATATAAACATCAAAAGGAAAATTACCATATCTTGAAGCTTCTGGTGCTATCTTTTGCAGATAAACCAAAGGATCCTCAAAGTCCTCTTTACTTGGACAATAAACAGGACACTCAGGAATTTTTTCAATCCATTCGAGATCATTTAAGTCAAACTTAATAACCTTGCGTTTTGAAAATGCATCATTCCCATTTGAAGCACCACCAGATCGAGAAAATGTATCTGCATTACCATGTAATCTCATGCTGCATGATGCTGAACCTCTTAAAGCATCTCCTCCGCTTCTAGTCATCATGTTAGTGACACACACAGTATTCGTCAAAGTTTCAGGTTTCATACGCTGAAGCCTTTTATGCTTCAGAAATTCTAATTTAGCCTCTCGGGACATACAAACCCTTCCTTCCACCTGGAAAAAGTACAACAAAGAAAACTGATCAGAAAATTATACGTGAAAAAAATACAACAGTAATATGTGGATCAACAAGCTTAATTTATAACTGCCAGTGCCAAAGAACAAATACACCCAACATTGATCCAAAGAAAGGGATGAAAGCAACTGCAGCCACACTTCGCCATACTTTTATTTGAAGTAAATAAACTTTATTCAAAGGAAGGCATTAAGGGAATGCCACTCCAATGGATAGGTATCGCTTGGGTACTGATGCTGTGATTTTCTATTTATTTTTCTTTTTTTGATAAGAGCAGAAGTATGCTAACAAAACAGCCTTAAGCAGGTGAACCCTGTACACTCATAGCCAAAATCTGGAAGCTATACATCCTAAAGCATGAACATTCTCTATGCTTTGCACAAAAGACAAAATGGAGAGAAATCCTTTCTCAACCAAAAATATAGAGAAAGGAGTAGATCCTTCGAGACTGCACAAAGGTGACTCAAAGTTCTCAAATGATCTATTGCATTCTGCCAAAACTGCCACGAACAAATAAAGCTGTTGTCCACCAATTCTTCCTGCCCAACTTCCTTGGGGAACAAAAACCCCAGCAAGCTAGATCTTTCCTACTGAATTTTTTATTCCTGCAAGCAAATTCCAACAGGGGGGGGGGGGGGGGGGGGGGGGGTTGGGAAGAACTGATGTGCATGTTTGATCCCCGAGTTATTATATTTTAACGATTTCAATCATTTGTAAAGGATTTTATAACACCAAAATAGACAATTTAATTGGCACTGAGTTTTATATTTGTTTCAAGTCAGTGTTAGTGTAAATTGCTTCATATGTTCACCTTTTCACTACTCCCTGACCAATTAGGGCATTGTAAGATGATGGAATGAATGATTTGATTTACTTCTTGAGGACCGTGACACTAGTCACATCTTTAGGGACCTAACAGCATGAATGACCATTTCAGCACCATGACAAACAAATAGCCAATGTATATTACAACCCAGTGACGCTTTGTCACAGCTTTTTCATTCCTAGATTGCCTTGCAACTACCTCACCTTTTTTTTTTTTTTTTTTAAATTTCAAACTTCAATTTTTTAGTTTTCTTCTTCTCTTAATCTACGTTTTTTTTTTTTTTTTTCCAATCAATAAAAGATCAACTGATTGATTTTCTTAGCATATACATCGGGAATGCACGCCTTCTATTGATAAACATAAATGAACAAATGCAGATATGGTTGTGAATTGTACTCCAACTAATCAGTCCACCATGCCTGTCTGTTGGAGAGAATTGGATGATCGGGCCGAGGGCTGCCCCCTCTTCCCCTCACTCTCCTTTCCCTAATATGAACCTTGAGTCACCAAAGCCTTTCTGACCTATGTTACCTAGAACGTGGATCGTTCCGGTACATGGAACATCAAAGCCTTTCTAGACTATGTTACCCAAAACGTGGATCGTTCCGGTACACGAAACGGGAACGGGAACGTGGTACACCACATACTTTAAAACGTGGTACAATAAGAGCAGACTTATATATATTATACTTAAGAATTTAAGATACTTGTAAAGTAATTTTCTTTTAACTATTAAGTATCCAATAATTTATTTTTTTTCAATGTAGCAAATTATTTCTATGAAAATTATGACCCGTTTTTTATTTTTTGTCTTGTCAAAACTTAACTCACCTTAGATTTTGGTTCATATATTTGATTTTTTTTCTCCTAAGGTAACATTTAGGAAAATATATTGGCAAAAACTTTTGGGATCGCTTCGGATCACTAAATTTACTATTTTGGAAAGGAAGTGTGCCATGTTTCGGAACGTGCATACCAATATGTGATTCGCTAGAGTATTAGCGTTTTCTGATAACATAGTTTCTAACTCTGCCTGGCCATAACAGTAATGAATCCAATGGATTTCATTAGATAAAAGAGTATTAACCAATTCCAAAAACCAAGTGAAGGGCATTGCTGCTAATGCTATACTAGGATGAAAGGAAAAGACTTAACAGGAATATGACCCAGGAACATTCTAACCGAACATAGCATAACAACATATCAACTAGGAGGCCAACGGGTAGAAAACAAACAATTGTTACAGCCAAAAAAATACAAATTTAGCAACTATCCATAACCAGTATAATGTTTCCATATTAAGGCTCGTTGGCATAAAGCAGGCCAATGGATTATTTGTCAAAGCCAGCCAATAATTTTAGTTAGAAAAGCACTTAGAAGAATTAAACAGTTGGTTAGTAGCTGTGAGAAATTAATGGAGCATGCCAATAAAAAACTAATGCAAAATAAGTTGTAGAAGTTGATGATTGAATAAAATCTGAGCTTAATGGCAAAGGTCAAGAAAAGGAATCTATCAAATCCAAAAATCCCCTCTGGGAATTGATTTGAATTGACTAAGCAGTAAAAAATAAATAAAAAGGTAGGACCATAAAAAGCAACCAACAATGTTTCAACGTAAAAATCTCTACCACAATACAGCAAAGTGTAAACAATAAAACGGCTTTAGTAAAACCCAATGCTCTTAAACGGAGGCAAAGTGTCTAAGACTATAAATTCCTAAGGTTGAATTTCTAAAGTAAGACAGATCTTGCTGACAAATGCAATAGTGTTCAAAGCGGAGTGACAAAGCAATAATCCGAGAATCAAAAATCACAAAAAACAAAAAAATCAAGTTCCTGAAATCTTAGGATTCAATTTGATTGTTCCCTCTTTGAACCATTTTTAAACAAAAACTCAAAACTTTAAGGCTCGTTAGTTTTCAAAACTTCAGTTTTTATTTTGACTTTCAAGGCCAAAACAAAGTAAGGTGTCATAAAAAAAATTATTTTTATGTCATTTTCATTTTCAATAAATTCAAAATTTTGAGGTCTCAAAAAAAGAATTCAACACAGTTTGCTTACAAAGGATTGTTTTCAAAAACAAAATTCATAAACCACTTTTGCAAACACTTCCACCAAATGCATTTTCTATATTGTTTTCAATATTAAATTTTCAAAGTAATAAGAACAAATTTCAAAGCAATAAGAACAATGATGAGCATTAATAATCTTACCATTCACAATTTAATCCAGACAATTAATGATAGACTTTCAATTTTCAAAGCCACTTGTCATATTTTGGTTATGCTATGAGGAAGGAAAGAAAAAACCATACATATTTATTCTTAACATTATAGCCTTAGAGACAAATTACTAACATGCCATAAAAGTGTTGGTTTAACATACCGGTCCTTTGACCTAATTTGCACAAAGTAACAATCCTTAACCCACAACCACAAGGTTAATAGGTTGATTTCTTTTCTTTTCTTTCCTTTTTTTCACCTTTTTTTCCTTCTCAAGGGAAAATTGGATTTAGTGCACTTCCTCTGCACTTTCACCTCCTACAAAATAAAGGAAATTTTTGGCATCCCCTACCATTTCCTAACTCCTCTCCTTACTCGCAATTTTCCTACAAATTAAAGAATAATGTCTGCATTATTCCCCTCCATTAACTAATTTCAAGCAAACCTCAATCCAATTAATGGAATTTCAACCACAGCAGGTCAGAGGTGGCAAAGAAATAAGATTTTCAAATAATGTCTATCTAAAAACCAAGCATGTACACACATTGAATTCGCAATCACCAATAAGCCATAGAAAAAATCATTATCTGCATTCTTCCAGATTAGGCTGAATTCTTCCACTAAAATATATGATCACTTCAATTTCTCATACATCAGTATCACTAAAGAAACAGACAAATCCTAATTGAACACACATTATACAAGAAGATGAAAATTTTTGACCCATCACCCACACTTTCGATCTCTTTTTTTTCTTTTTCTTTTTTCATTGAAAAGGTGAAGCTGAGGCTATTACAGACAATTAAAACCAAATTGATTTGTATGTCAGAGTAAATGTACCTATTCATGTATGACCCTTTCTGTTCTTGATAGATCAACGCCAATTATGTAATCAATTGGCCGATCATAGGGTGTTTTTAAGCCAAAAACATCAATCATCAAATCAACAAATTTGTCAACTAAAATCCAAACCATATGCAAAATAAATTAATTTATATATATATATATATATATATATATATTACTAAATAGTCATTAACGCGAACAGTTTCATCAGTTACAAGTCCTGGAATTTTACTTGGTAGAAACCAAGGAAAATTAGCACGAAAATCTAAAACACAAAACTTTCTCAATTCCAAAAGCATTTTAGTCGATTGATCTCTGAATTTCTTCAGATTCCAAATCACAACGTATAAATATATAGAGAAATCCATACATATATCTATAGAGAGAGAGAGCCAAAGAGGAAAACCTCGAGTAAATCCATGAAACAACGACAAAATTAGCAGTAATGTCCAGGATCCAAAGGCCAAAAACGAAGAACAAAATACATCAGCCATCGGCTGAATCACTTACCATCTCATTCCGAAGCCTGTCCCTGGAAGCCTCCGTCTTCTTTCCCTTCGCCGAACTACGAAACCAACCCCAAAAAAAGCCAAATACTACAAAAAAAACGAATCCAAACGCCGAAAACCAAACCCTAGACAACAATCTCAGCCATGAACGATCCCAAACAAGCCCTCAAACACACCACATTCTCGAAATCCACCACGAACCGAGTCAAACTCAGAGATCGGACCGATTCCACCAACCGAGTCACCAACTCCACACAAACCAAATCGAATCAACAACAAAAACAGGACCAACAATTCCCCGAGCGAGTCTTCGGAGGCCGTTCGCCGGCGAACGAGCGGTTTACCGGCGAGAAAAGAGAGGTATTCCGGCTGAAGGAAGTGATGCGTATACGTATAGAGAGAGAGAGAGAGAGAGAGAGAGAGAGAGAGAGAGTTTTTTTAGAGAGAGAGAGAGAGGAGAGAGATAGAAACAGTAAACGAAATAATCCACAAGTATATGGCTTTAGAAAACCGGAAAAGAGTTAAAAAGAGGATAATTTATAGTTTTATACTTGACACGAAAATTATTTCCAAAATTGCAACTAAAACAAATTCTAAACTTTTTTCCTAATTAATAATGGAAAAGAAAAGAAAACAAGTGTGAGCGAAAGTGGTGGTGGTTAGGTTGGTTCAACCAAATGCCTCGCGTTTCTTTTTTACTTTTCAAAGGCGTTCGTTAATTTCCGATAATGCCCTCCCCAAGTTAAAATATTAAATGACTAATAGTTTGGTTTGTTGGGTATTACGGGAATTAGGTAAGGCCTTTTTAGTAAATTGAGTGGACGGTGTTACCGAAGACGAGGTCTGGGTCCTGTTGCGGTCAGAGTTGGGAAAGAGGTAAGAAAGAAAGCGGGAGCGATCACATGCATTATTGACCAGTACACCCTGTACATATTCTCAAATCGGGCCGTTGATCACTGTTGCCGTTTGCTATTTGGACGGTTAACGAGTAACGAAACGCGGATCGATCCCAGACGTAGACCGCATGTGCATTAATTGTGACGCTCTTGACACGTATAGCGTCACTTTGACCCTACATTTCTGTTAGCTCTGTAAAAAGACAGTTCTCCCCTTGGTTAGGAGGAGTTAGTTGATGTTAGAGTATTGCTCAACGCCATTTATTGAAGATAAAATAATTAGAAAGTTTTATACGAGAATCAGTTACTCTAATTAATTTTATGGATTTTTTAATACATTAATAGGTTCGGTTTGTTTTGACAATATTATTGTTAAATTTTTTTTAAAATTTTGATATGATTTGATAAACGTTTGTACCATTCCTCATTAAGTGACACCATCTTAGAGAAGTTAGATTCAATTTTCGAATCGCGTTCTCTATTACTTTAACGTAACACTCAAATGTAACATTAAAGAAAAAATTCTTATTGTAATTTTTTCAAATGTGACATTCTGACATAATATACAAAAGAACTCATTAGTATACTTTTTTCCAAACGTAGTACTCTAACATAGCATATTAAAAAACTCTTTAGTACATTTTTTCAAACATAGCATTCCAATACAAAAAAAAACTCTTTAGTGTACTTTTTACAAATGTAACACTCTGACGTAATACTCCAAAAAAAATTTCAACACTCCAACACTAAAAAATTCCTTAGTGTACTTTTACCAAACATAACACTCTAAGGTAACACTCCAACACTAAAACATTTCTTATTGTACTTTCACAAACGTAACACTCCAACACTAATAAAAAATCGTTAGTATACTTTTTCCAAACATAATATTTCAACGTAACATTCCAAAAAACTTTTTAGTATACTTTTTACAAATATAACACTCTAACAATCCAACGTAACACATTAAAAAATTTCTTAGTATATTTTTTTTAAACGTAATATAATTTTCAAAATGTAACACTACAATATGCGAGGACAAATGAGTCATTACATATCCAAAATGACTAAATGAATCACAAGAAAAAATATGAAACTATATGAATCACAAGTTCAAAGTATAAGATTTATTGAAAGATATTGGTTCAATTGTCTCTTAAAAGAGTATAAAAAGATGGTAAATCCTACTATTTTAATTAATAAAAACTAAGTTCGAGTATCATATCAACTTATCCCAAGGGTAAAAAAAACATTTTCCCTTGGTTAGGGGTGTTAAAAAAAAAATCCAGTAGCTTCTCTCCAGTCTGGAATTAAATTAGAGTGTGTTGATGAGTCTCTGTGAGCCCACCAAGGAGCCCATATCGATAATCTAAATAATTCAATGTGTATAACTCGTCAAGTACTTTATACCTGTAAAAAATCATGTTGATCGGATAACGATTTAATCACTTAATCAGATTAGATTAGTGTCAACAGTAATTATAATTTTAAAAATAAATTATACACACAAATGTTATTTGATCAAATGGCAATTAATATTCAACATGATTTTTTATAGGGATGAAATACTCGACGAGTTCTACACATTTAACGGTTTGAATCGTCAAACAGACCCAAAATAGCCCATAATGAGCCGGACTAGACCGTTCAGTTGGCTAGTCTAATTGAAGACAATCCAAGTCCTTAAAAAAATTAGAACCAATAAATTGATTTAATTTGGCTTAAATTTTTGGTTTGGTCGCATTTTTAATAATTTGGATTTTGATTATGATTTTGAAATTGATAAAACCATTCAAATTGGTCATCTTTTCAATTTCAAGATTTTGATTTCAGTTCCAAATCAAAAGGTGACATATTTGTTTATTATTCTATATATATAAAGTAAAATATAAAAATATTTATTATGAGATTTGAAGACTAATTTTCATATGAAATTGATAAATTTCAATTCACTTAACCAAATTAATTATTATTAGTTTATTTACTAACATAAAATATATATCATATGTATTATTATGTAAAAAAATTTAAAATTGTAAAATTCAATCGAACTAAATCTATTTTTATAGTTTAATTCTAGTTCAATTCTACAAGTTTGCCAGTTCAATTACAATTCTTATTTTTTTTTAGACACATAAAAACTAATTTAATTCTTAATTTATTTTAAAAAGAATTTAATCTAAATCCTTATGCACCTTTTAAGAAATACGTTAAAAACTATTTTTTTTGATTTTTTTTTTTTTATAAAAAAATGTACAAGAAAAAAAGTGGCAATATGATTTTAAAAAATAAAAATAAATAAATAAATTGGCTTTTAACCTCATTCTCAAAGTTATTTTGAGAAGTTCGTTAAAACTTTGTTTTTTTGATTTTTTTGACAAAAATATACAAAAAAGAAAAAAAAATTGAGACATAATATAATAAAAAATAAGTTAAAAATTAAAAATTAATTTTTTTGTCCAGCTCCCAAATTGCATTTTTTAATTTTTGAAATGATCTAAATAAATGTACTTTTTAAATTTTTATTAAAAAAATACAAAAAATAAAAAAATAATATAACCTAAAAAAATAAAAAGATAAAAAATATTAAAAAATAAAAAGATAAAAAATATATATATATAGCACACTTTCAGTTTCACTCGGGTAGTTTGGGGGTTTCACAAGGATCTAATCCGAAATTGAAGTCCGGTAACGTGGGTGAGAGTCCATTACGGGGACGAAACGTGGTGGACGGACAAACATAGTATCGACACGTGGCCTTGCTGGCGTCAGAATAGGACAGGTGGCGATATTCCAGTGCATGAGTTTGGTGTTTCTGTGTGCCGTCCGCTGAAAGTTGGAAAACAGACAGAACAGAAATAGCTGGCGGTTACAGGTTTCACGAGAACCCCCTCTCTCTCTCTCTAGACTTTCTCACTCTACATATATTTTCTCTCTCTAGATTGAGGTATGTACTTTTTTTTATTATTTAATCTCTGTGTATAGCCCTCACTCTATTGGTTGGTCTAGTTCTTTTAGCTTTTTGTTACGCGGAGGTTGGTCTAATCATTAGTTTTCAACAGTCAGCGAAAACGAAGGCTTTCAAGGGATAATAATCAGAGACTAGTAGTATACGATATGTAATAGGAGTCTTTGGCGGCTCGGCGCTGCACAGTTTCAGATTCAGTCAACAATTTCAACGCATAAAAGTCATCCTGACCGGCGGCTGTCGGCTAGGCTAGGCTAGGCTCGGCTCGGCTAAATTTTCTCTCTCACTGGCTTTCTTTTGTTTTCCCGGATTTTGGGGTGATTTTCTCGGCTGGACGGGTTTAATTGGGAAAGAAAATTGTTGCTGTTTTTCTTGGCATGAGGTGACAAAAGATCCCTTTTTTATATTTGAAGTGAAGGACCACTTGCATCACATATCAACTCAACCACTCCTTTGCTTTTTCATACTCGCAGTGGGTGACACTCGTCTGTACTCGCTCTATTTATTGCCATTGTCAACCAGGGTAGCTTAGTACTTTACAATCTGGTTTGGGAATAAATTATATAGTAATTTTTTGAATTTTTATTAAAAATTGTGTAGAAAAATAAAAAAAATGATATAATAATTTTTAATAATTTCTTAATTTTTTAGCTAAAATGTATAATTGTCAAAGAGGCCTAATAACGTGACGCATTTGTGTTCTAAAATGCGAGTAATTGGATAGAAGGGCGAGTAGGGATATCTTCTTCTGGAATGATAGCGAAAAGACGAAAATGCCTTGACGAACAACTCGAAATCACGTAGATACCTTTTGCATTTTACATGAAGATGTTTGAAGTACACAACTGGCTAGTACACAATGGAGGCCTGTTTGTGTTAATTAAAAAATATTAATGATGAGTGTGTAATTAAAATAAATAAAAATAAAATAAATTTTGTATTACATATAATATGTTATGTAAGTGACAAATGTCTTATTTATTAAATTTAAGGAAAATTTACCAATAAATTCTATTTCACAAACTATTAAACCAATTAGTCCCAACTTTATTCTTTTGTTCGGATAAGTTCTATCAGTGGGGAAGTTTGTTTCATGCTGATCCTATTTTCCATATTTAGTGTAACTGTGTGGATGATTTTACCCATTATTGTTATGTTTTCATATTCTGTTGGGGGCCATCAGTGTGATCCCTCACTTCACCATCACTTCACCATCTCCAACATTATAACTCTTCCCCCCTTCCTGTCTGCAAACCCACCCGCGCTTTCTCTCTCTAAACTTTCGTTCCCTCCAAACCCTTCCACACAACAAAAAAGAGTAAACACCTAGAAAATTGAATTATAGAGAGAGAAAATCGAGGTTCGATTAGGGCACCGTCATTATCATCGTCTTCATCGATTCTGAAACCTAGCAATGGGAAAAGACGACGATGAGATGAGAGGAGAGATAGAGGAGAGACTGGTAAACGAAGAGTACAAGATTTGGAAGAAGAACACACCGTTCTTGTACGATTTAGTCATCACTCATGTTCTTGAATGGCCTTCTCTCACTGTTGAGTGGCTTCCCGATCGGGAAGAGCCGCCGGGGAAGGACTACTCGGTCCAGAAGATGATTTTGGGGACTCACACATCCGAGAACGAGCCTAATTACCACATGCTCGCTCAGGTTCAGCTTCCACTCAAAGATGCAGAGAACGATGCCAGACATTACGATGACGATCGGTCTAATTTCGGTGGATTTGGCTGCTCCAATGGAAAGGTACAATGTGTAATTAATTGTTTCTGTAGCAATTGTTTTTGAGTTTTAGATTGATGATTTACTTTATGAACTGATGTGAGGAGTGATTGGATTGAGAAATCGAGAAGAGTCTGATACATGTGTGTTGATGTCCCAGTCTGTGCCGTATGTACTGTGTGCGTTGTGTGTGCTGTGTGTGTGTATCAGTGTGTGTGTGTGTGTTAAAGCCATCAGTGTGTGTGTGTGCATGTTGAAGCCATTAGTGTGTGTGTGTGTGCGTGCATCAGTGTGGGCGTGTGCGTGTAGATGCATGTGTGTTGATGTCCCAGTTTGTGCCCTGTGTACTGTGTGCCTTGTGTGTTTGTATCAGTATGTGTGTGTGGGTGTGCGTTGAAGCCATCAGTATGTGTGTGTGCGTGTATCAGTGTGTGTGTGTGTTATGCACTGGGCGTGTCTTAGAGAGAGGAGAGAGAGCTGGGTTTGGTGTGTGCTGTGTGTGTGTGTGTGTTGTGTATGGTGTGTATGAGTGTGGCTGCTGGGTGTGTGTGTTAATGGTGTTTTGTGTGCATGGTGTCTTGTGTCTGCTAGAGAGAGAAGATATGTGTGTGGCTGGGTCTCCATGTGAAAGAGAGAGAATGCTGAGAGAGATGAGTGGTGTCTAAATGAGGGTAATTACGTCTCTTATAATTTTCTAGGACTTAACGGTTTACTAGAATAAAAATGGGACCAATTGGTTCATAAGTTTACATTTTGAGATTTATTGGTAAATCTCTCTAAATTTAATATCTAAGATTACAAGTGATATAAGAAAAAATCACCACCAGATGAATTGTTCACTTTTAATAATAATACAGTTAATATATATATATAAATAAATATTTTGAAACTTTTTAAGTTGAGGAATTAATAAAGTGAAATTTTGGTAAATCGGATTAAACACTCTACTTTTCTTAAGTATACGGTAAATGTAAATTTTAAATTAAATAAATAATGAAATTTTAAGCTAAATAAATTGGAACCAGCCAGGGCAAGTAGTGAATCAATTAACGAATGATCAATTTCATAAACGCAATATAAACAATATTTAAAAAAATGTACGAATTTCTCAAACTAATTTTATGTGATATATATTATTAAATTTCAACATTTGCAATGAAATTCAATAAAAAAAAAAACGACACAAATAATTGAATTGTCACATCCATGTTTTATATGGAAAATCCTATTATTTTGAAAATAGTAAGTGAGTATGCACAAAAATCAAATACAAAATGGGATACAACTCTCATCTTTTGTGAGAGGATTGTGTCCCATTTTGTATTTAGTTCCTGTGTTCTTAGTATTAGTGTTTCTTAAATAATAATTCAATTCAAGGCCCAATACTATAATACAGTATTTTTTGTGTGTAATATTTCTATTGGTATATGGTTATTTCTTTGTATGTTTGTACATAATCATAGGTCACATTTGTTTGTGCCAATTGGATTATATAGGATTAACATTTTTATTGTGTAGTATATTCTATGTTTGGATTGATTCAAATTTTTTTACTTTAACATGCAATTATGTATTTTATTAGATTATTAATAAAATTCAAATATCATCTCTCCAAACAAACATGGCATGAGGATAACAACATTTATTTAGAACATTTTAGATATTTTGTTAAGGGTAAATTACAAATATATTATTTGAGATTTTATTAAAATATGAATCGCACTCTATGGTTTTGAAAATTACATTTCACTCCCTGAGGTTTCTAATTTCGTAACAAATCACCAATTTTATTAATAAATCATCAAGTCAATTAACAGTTTTTAATGATATTAAAAATATGTTTCCTTTAATAATTTAGATAATCTTATTGTTGTATAAAAGAACAATTATAAATTTTATTTTTTTAGTTAATTCTGTTAAATAAAAAATTTTAATAAAAAAATATTTGTAATTTTTCAAATTATATAAAACAACCTATATTTTAAACAAATATCAAAAGATGCATTTATAATTTACTATTTTGCTAATCTCATTACATAATAGAGTTATATGTCACTACGCCAAAACAGGGCATTAACGGCGGTTTTTTTAACGGCGGTAACGAAAACCGTCGTTAAAGGTACTTTTAACGGCGGTAACAAAACCGCCGCTAATGCCCAATCATTACCGCCGTTAATGACGGCGGTCTTTGCCGGCGAAACTCCGGCGTGCTCTGGTGAAACTCTGGCGAAACCATCTACAATAAAGTAAAAGTAATATTTAAATATTTATTTAGGGAATATATTTCATGAAGAGTGGCTATGGTAGAGTGGTTAGTGTGGGTGGATGAGAGGTTGAGGGTTCAAGACTTGAGGTTGAGGAGTGCAAGAAGAAAGAATTATTTTTTGAAAAATTTAAACATATTTACGGCGGTAAAAAACCGCCGTTTTTTGTTGATTTTTAACGACGGTAATTTACCTTTTTACGACGGTTGTACTTTTTCCGACACGCGCATAAACGGCGGTAACAAAACCGCCGTTAATACCGTCGTTAAAGGCTTTAACGGCGGTTTTACAGCCTTTAACAGCAGTAAAAAATCGCCACTAAAGCCCAATTTTGGCGTAGTGTGTTTTACGTCATCCTCGCTTGGCTTGCTACAATTCGAGAATCTAATGAGTGCTATTATAATTTAAGTTAGACAAAAAAAAATTAATTAGATAAAATATCAAATTTGTGTTTATTTATTTATTTTTGTTATACAAAATATTTCCAAGTGATCACACTCTAGAGTTACCTCAGGAGAGGGCAATCAATGCTCATTTATCATCATAATAAAGTCTTGTTCGGGAATAAACTATTTTAGTAATTTTTAAATTTTTTGTGAAGAAATGTACAGAAAAATAGAGAGAATGATGTGATAATTTATAGTGATTTTTTTGACTTTTTAAATAAAATATATAATTGACAAACGAGACCTAACTATCAAATGTGAAATGAGTAAAATGGTAGGTTTTGTTTGATAAGAATTTTTCAGTTTGAGTTTTTAGTTTTTTGATTATTTTAATCTATTAAAAAATATTCATTTAGAATGAATTTTTGACTTTTTTATTATTTTGTAAAAAAAAAATAAAATAATTATAATTTAGATGTAATTTAATTTTTTAAGTTATTTTATTTTTAATAGACCAAAATAGTGCAAACTTTTTAACCGCATTTCCAATAAAAAAGTTGGAAGCTGTTGAGAATCCAACTTGGTATGACTTCCTGGGTTATATATATATAACTAACATTAAGCCTCCGTTTGGGAAGTGGGTTGGCTTTTTAGTTTTTTGGTTTTTTTGGCTATTTTAGCCTGGGCTAAAAAGCTTGGTTTGGGAAGGGCTTTTTGACTTTTTTGACTTTTTTTGTGAGAGAATAATGTAATGATTATAGGTTGGATGTGATGTTTTGTTTGTTATGGCTAAAATAGCCTATTTTGTTTTTTGTGGCTAAAATAGCCAAAAAAGCCTGAAAAAGCTCTTGCCAAACACAATGGTTAGGATTAAGGCTATGTTTGTGAACATGAGATTTTAGTTAAAAAAATAAATATAAAAAGTTAATTCACTCTTTTTATTTTTTTACATATTTTTTTAATTATAAAAAAGTCAAAAAATCATTAAAAATCAATTCTAAACAAATTCCTAATATTATAATTAACCCACAATACATGTTTGATTGAAGAAAAAATAAATAAGTAGATTTTAAAAAATTAAAAAATAACAATAAAATACATATACTATAATTTAGTAATTTCAAGGTTGTGGGAAGTTGAAAATTCTCATATGATTAGCATACACGCAACAAGTAAGGTAGGAATTAATTGACACATGGACAGTTGACTAGATTTGTACACCTAGACAAAAATGCAAGTTGGTAAACAACAATATCAACAATCATCTTTGGAGTAAATAATTACTATTACAAGAGTAATAATGTGACCCTAACACAAATACATCTAAATTATTTATTTATATAGGAATTCACAAAAATTCGTAATTGAGATCTGTTTGTGGTATTATTACATGTGACAATAAATAATTTTTAATTTTTAACTAGTTATCAGTTCTTGAATTATTTTACAAAAACTTAAAAATAATAATAATTCTAAAAACAATTTTCAAAAAAAAATAGTTAAATATTTTTTACATTTTATGAGGAAATAAGAAAACAAAACAATACCAAACAAACAAACATTTCAAAATATAAAAAAAAAAATAACAAAGTTTAGAAATACAAAACTGATTACAGAATTAGATGCCATCCTTTTCACATGAGGTGGGTCTCACTTTTTTATAGATCTCAAATTCATATAAAAATGATATATATATATATATATATATATCTAATTGATTAATTTTTATACAAATAAAAAAATTGAAAATAAATATCTCTCTCACTTGTATGTCGCATTCCCACTGGCTTTTCTCTGAAGGAATCTTATTAATAAATGGAACAAACACTTCAAATAAAGACACCACAGAAGCAAAAGCCATTAACTATTAATCATGCAGGGTTATGGAAACTATCTCACCTACTTCTATCCACACAAAGATATAAACTATCCAATCAACAATTCACCACCAATATAACAAATCCTAAACAAATTAGAGTGTGGTTGATAGTAGGTATCAGAATGGAAATAAATTAAACACCATTTGCATAGTTAGTTTAACTAAATCAAGTACAAAAGTAACCCCATAAACCACCAACAAGACTACCCAACAAATGGCAGGTGAATTATAAATTAAAGTTGGCGATCCAAAACATTTTTGCATAGTGGAGATGGAGAAGTCTTAATCAGAATTTATGCGTAATGTCTCAAGGAGTCAGACATGGTTGTCTGGTATGTAAATGTACTTATAGATTAAGTCCTTAAATTCAGTATAACTTGTTCTATACTCTTATCCAAAAATTATTATGAACACCCAAAATATTATACTATGAGATAAGCAATACTCACACGTCTCCTAACAATTATCCGCTTCCTTATCCAAAAAATAAAAACAAAAGTCAAAACTTTTAAATTTTGTAATAATAAAGACAGCTGAGGGAAAAAAATGATAAGGATA
This sequence comes from Camellia sinensis, assembly GCF_055761805.1. Classification (NCBI taxonomy): domain Eukaryota; kingdom Viridiplantae; phylum Streptophyta; class Magnoliopsida; order Ericales; family Theaceae; genus Camellia; species Camellia sinensis. Next base: position 41,413,989 of record NC_138973.1, read on the forward strand.
CATGTGAAAAGTTGAAAAATGAGACAATTTAGGAAGGCCGGCTAAGTGCAACTTCAAGTAAGATTTGACCAAGTATCTTGATACCATCTCTGGCTATTTGTACTTAAAAAAACTTGGAGAGTACCATAAATACTAGAACTAGCTTCCATTTTGAAACAAGATTGGGAATATTTGGACATGCTCATTTGAGCCCCATCCATCTTTCTAATTTAGTCCCAAATTAAGAATTTTAGAAAGACTATGCCATTCCCAACTAAATTGGGTAATTAATTAGGTCTCCCTAGTCTTTTCCTAAAAGCAAAAGGGATATTCTACTTAACTAGAACTCTTGTGAACACCTTACTAAAAGTTTAAGAACTTGACTCTTCCACATAATGTGGGTTTTCTCTCTATTCACAAAAATAAAAAAATAAAAAATCATCCTATGTTAGTGAAAAATTATTATTTGCTCTTGGAGTAATACTCCACTTCATTTACTAATCAATATTTTTCTTATTAACTCATAAAATACCAATACAAAAATGACAGACCCTATTATTTAGATAAATAATTATCAATTTGAAGCACCTTTGATTTGTTCCAAGAGAATAGTGAATAATTTCTCAATCTTAGAGACCCATTCATTCTCTTTGATCTCATGAAGCAGTTTGTACTACGATGTATTAAAAAAAATTTAAAACATTTAGATCCTACATTAGTTTGCTTCATAATGCACTTTAACACCCCATTTGTTTGGAAGAAAAATAAAGTGTTTGGTACAACAGAAAATGCAAATCAACGTAAAACAATTTTGATGGTCAATAAACTTCCCAAATAAAAAATAAAAACAAGCTTATGTTGGCTCTTTTTTTTTTCTTTCCAATTTTAAAAGGTGAAAAATATTTTTCAAATTAAAATCTTATCAATGATTCTCTTTAATTGCATTTGTTAAACTTTCAAAATTTTGCATATGTTAACCCCAAAGTTGAAAAAATTATCTCCCATTAAGATCCACATATTTGAATCTTGGGATATCCATGTGTTCTCTTAATATTTGCACCATATATGATCTTATTTTAGTAAGATATCGTTTCAATTATCAATAACCACTTTGTGAATCTTACAAACTGTCATACATTCTTTATTACAACTTTAGTTAATTAAACTCAAGTTCATCCCCCACCTGGTTTGTGTATCCCACCTGCACTTATCCTAACCATTTGAGATTAACTAGGGTTGGAAACAACCAAAGTTGAGTTGATTAATGGATCTTTTACTAAAAAAATAATGAGTTCTAAAAATGTATTCAAATTGGATGAGGGGTGACTGATGTACAACAATCACTACTGCACAAGGTGATGGGCCTAGTTTGGGTCCTACCTCCATAATCTGAACCGTTCAAGGATTTTTAAAGTAAAATATCCCTGTAAAATATCAAGTTGATCCATCAATTTGGTTTTTTGCAATGATGTTTTACTCAAAAAAATCTTAAATATCGACAGTATAAATTATCAAAGTGGGACTTATCACCCAAATAATAGTGAATAATGTGCAAAGGCATAGCAGCCACCCTTCATCCAAATTTTGAGTTGAATTAAATTTGAGTAGCTTGTCTAAATCTAATTTCGTCAAACTAGTCATAATATTCACTATATATTTTATTCATGTAAAATAGGATAAAACTAAATTTAAAGCCAACTATATAATTAATCACAACAAATAATAACAGTTATCAAACAGTGGGGTTTTGTCACTAATAAAGAGTTTGCTTCAATCATTTTTGTTTCAATTGTATTTTTTGTGATATATGTGGTTTGTAAAATCATTGCATGTTCAAATTAAAGTATTAAAAAAAATAATAAAAATGATTAGACAACATGGGTTCAGTCTCTGTTTGGCATTAATTACAAAAGTCACATTTAAAAAAAAAAAAAAAAGAGTTTATTGGATTTATTATTATTATTATTTATTTTATTTTATTTTTTTTTATAACTTTTGAGATCTATCTTGTCTAGTAATACCTAAGTGAAAAGATTTTCAAATAAAAAAAAAATTGCTAAAAATAAAATTTTAGCAAAAAAACTACATAAAAAAGTAATTTTCAAATCCAACCTCAATTTTGCATTGGACAATCATTAACTTTATAAAGCCTCTATGACCAAGTTGTTGTAACATGTAATGAATAGTGGGCATAGGAGACAGGGGAGGAGGGGTGGGGACTTGATTTTATCTACATTCAATTAAGATATTAAAAAATAAATAAAAAGAGAGAGAAAACAAAACCAAACCAAAAATATATATATATTTCTTGATATGTTGTAATCAACACATCCCCCCCCCAAAAAAAAGAAGAAGCTAATTACAAGTGTTAGAATAGAAAATTATTTAAACAACCCCAAGCTTTTTGTTGGACTCCCTCTAATAATTAAATGTTCAATTTGATATAATTTATATGATATTTATAATTGATCTTGGGGATTTTTTTTTTTTTTAAGGTCTCTGCTATTAAGATTTTATAACATAAAAGACACCCAATATTTTTATAATGTCTAAGGTCCCTCAATATCGATCTAGAGAAAATTTGATCCAGAGAATCTCTGAATCGAATTTTCTCTAGATTTCACGGAGAAATTCTGGACTTCATAGAGAAATTCTGATTTACAGAGAATTTCTCTGGTCAAAGTTTCTCTAGATTTCACATAGAAATTCTTTCCAAACCAGAGAAATTTTCTCGAAATCAGAGAAATTTCCAAAGAAATTTGTCTTATTACGTGTAGAGAATTACTCTGGAATCAAACCAAAGAAAATTGAAATTTCACTGAACAAAATTGTTAATTTTTGAAACTAGACTTTACAAATACAAAGCAATTCACTATGCTCCATTTGGAATACATGTATATTCACCATTACAGTGGCCCAGAGAGTGAGAGAGTGAGAGAGAGAGCTTTACATCAATGGCGTCTACTTACAAACCAGAGAAATTCTCTTTGATTTAATTTTCTGTATTAATTTTCTCTATGTGATGGCCAGAGAAATTTGTTCATTTTCTCTGGCCAAATCACATACTCACCATGTGATTTTCTTTAGCCAGACTACGTACTCATCTATCATCTCTGTGTTAAACAACAATCAACATCTAATATTGAAATCAATTTTCTTTTACAAACACATTCATATAATCAAATCCTTTATTTCTATAGAATCAAAATAGATCAACAACAAGAACAATTCACAATTCATTAAACACAAATAAGTCATCAATTTACACAAATATTTCCCATTTAAATATGAATACATAAAACATAATCAAACATATTTTTATATACAAATTTGTATGCTAAAATGCAAAATTAAAACCTAGGGTAGCAAAAGCAATTAGAGGAAGAAATGTGTAACCTGAGTTACTTCTGCAGAGGAGGCCTAGATGATAACAACATGCTCAAGTAGGAACAAACCAGCTCTATATCTCCATCTCGTCATGAATCCACCAAAGACCCATAAATTAAATTTGCAAATTTAATCAAAACTAACAAAGATCTATGTTTTTCTCTTTAATAGTTGAGTAAATTCATGATCTTTCACTTTTGTCATCGACACAAAAACCAAGAAAGAAAAAGAAAACGAAAACCTAATGTTAGAATAGTTGTTTCCACCACCACTCCCTTACTTCTTTGTTGGAGACAGAGGCAGAGTTGTGGCGACAAAGGTGGAGCTACGGCGGTAATGATAGTAGCAATGAGGGACGCTGGTGGTGGCTGGAGAAAAGAGAAGAGTAGATGATGATGGAGATGACGACGGCGATCGTGATCTAAGACAATGATGGTGGTGAAAATCTAAGGCGATGATGGAGACGGCAGTGGTGGCGGTGGCGGTGAGAAGCCGAAGATGAGAGAAGAGGAGAAGAGAGATAGATCTAGGGAAGGAGAGAGAGAAAGATCTATGGTTTTGAACTAGTAAATGAAGATAAATCTAGTAGAGATTGACAGAAAGGCGAAGGCAATCTCGTCGTTGAAATCAATAAAAAAGAGACAGAAGAGCAACGGGAGAGAGATAGAGAGTGTGAGATATATTAAATTTCTTTATGATAGATGGGTGCGGGGTTGAGGAACCTTAGACATCAAAAAATAATATTGTGGATCTCTTCCATTACTAAAAATGAGAGAGAGACTTTAGACTAATTTTTCCATTGATCTTTTATAAATTGAAAAAAAAAATCTCTAAATTGAAAAAATAAAATCAAAATTGAAAAAAGTTAATTAAAATTAAAAAAAAATTCAATTGAAGCCTAAACACCAAAAATTCCGAGCACTTAATGCTTATCAAAAGGGTCAAGCTTCTCTTCAGGATTGGAGTGTATTATTAGGTCTGTGGGGTTTCACCACAGGTTTTGTTTAAATAATTTGAATTGTTTAATGTGTAAAATTTATTGAGTACTTTATTTTTGTAAAAAATCACGTTGATTGGATATCGATAGTTATTTGATCAGATCAGATTTCTATCAACGGTAAATATAATTTTCAAAATAAATTATTGACAAAAATCTAATTCGATCAAGTAACTATCGATATCATATCAATATATTTTTTTATAGGAATAAAGTACTCGACGTGTTTTATAAATTGACGATTCGAATTATTGAAACAAAATCTATAATAGACCCCACAAGTCAAACAACACTGCCTAAATCACAAAACAAACTGAAAAAAAAGTTATCAAAATGTTCGTCAATTAGACATGACAAAAGACCACTGTCACTTGTACTAGACTTCAGGTCTTGCTTGTGTATATTAATACAATTATCATGGCACAAATTGAGTAAGAAAGGTTAAGTCCTCGTTTCACATGTTAAGTTGGAAGGTTTTTTGTTAAAATAATTATAAAAAGATAAAATAAATTAAAAAATTAAAAGATAAAATGTCACATTTAAATTATAATTATTTTATATTTTCTTTCAAGAAAATCAAAATAATCAAAAATTCCAAACTAAAATAGTTAAAATAAAATAAAATAAAAAAATCGAACCCTTATTATAGTTGACAGAAAATAGAAGTTATTTTAAACTAATTTTCTATATGCATTTATGCTATTACTTTCAATTGAATCAGCCTGTATATAAATATATTTTTTTATATATTATTAGAATGAATGTACCTGAATTTGCCTTTATAATAAGAATAGGATAAATGTATATTAAAAAAAATTCAATGCTAAGACCAAGAAGGCAAGCAAAGAAGTTTTCGTAGCCACCCACCTTTTAGCTGGCTGAGACCAAATCTTTGAATTCTCAACGCTATATTACGACCCCATGACCATTCTTCCCATGTGAACAAATTGTTCAATGCTCTTTTGCCTAAACCTTTCACTTTAGATGGGTCAATATTTTCTCTATTATCTCTCTCTCTATATATTAATTTAATTCCTAATTATCAAAACGTGGAGAGAGAATGACACAAATAAAAATATTACGGGCCCAAACTTTCATATTAGTAGGTCAATTTTTCTCTTTAAAAATGCATACATATAAAAGTATAATAGTGGATAATTTTTTTTTTTTTTTTTTAACAAACTCAATTGTGTTATTATGAGGTTGTTTAGGTGTTCTAAATAAGTATACTTTTTATTTTTTAAATTAAAAAATTGAGGAAAAAATATGGATGTTTGGGTTAACTTTTTGACTTTTTATGGAAAAATATGTATTAAAAAATTGTAAAAATTAGTTTGTAAGGGAAAATTAGGATTGAGAATTGTACAGCCGTAATTGTTGACTTTTGGTGAATAGTGTTAACTTTTTAACTTTTTGAGTAACTTTTTGATTTTTTTACTTTTTCTTATCTTCCGAAACTTGGTCTATGTGTACCATAAATGGTGTTTATGTGTACCATAAATGGTGTTTAGTAGTACTCTTAAATTGTTCATTTTTAAGATCCTGTAAGTGAAGAATTCTTTGTTATTGGTTGAGTATACTATTAAAATGATATTCTTGAAAGACAGAATAGTTATTCGGACAAAGTTTGTGATTATTTTTTATGAAATATAATATGGGCTGAAATTTTAACAGATGGATCAATAATAAAAGTTTCATTATATTCCCTCCTCAGAGAAGTTACTTATCGGTCTTGCTCCACAACAATGAATTAGAGACATAAAAGTGAATTTTATTATTTTAACCAATAAAAATTAAATTAGACCATCACATAGTCTTACTCTAAAGTCATGTTTGATTCACAAGATTAATAATGAAATATTAATAGTCCTATTAAATTAGTGTAGTATTCACTATCCAATTGGATTAATAATCTCACCCCTACCCCATTACTAATAATCTTACAAATTTGTTAGATTAATTATTCATTGGATTAATAATCCTAAACCAAAATGTTAAAACAAACATAAGATAATTGAGCCCACGGATTAATAATCTCAATCCCACGCTTTAATCCACCCAATCAAACATGCCCTAAGAGCACTAAATAATTTTTTTCCCTCTACTTGAGGTCACTCTCAAATTTAGATTCTATAATTACGTAGTATATATATATATATATATAATGTTAAGAAATACATATATTCAAAGAATTAGTCAAGTCAAAATGCTACAGCATAAGAACGGAAAATTTGAAAAAGAAAATTTGAAAAAGAAAGAGAGGGGGAATAATTTTGGTCTCTTTTGAAAAAGGTATTAAAAATCACTTTTTAACTTTTAACTTATTTTGAGTTTGATCATTTCTTATATTTTTTATATATTTTTAAAAAATAAAATCAAAAAAATTAAAAAATTAACTTTTAATTATTTTTCCAAAACACCAACAAACTTTTGTGAAGACAGATACCACCACGTCATAGTCATAAAAGGTAAAGCTGGCATGGCCCAACTTAACCACTTTTGTTATTTTTGTTTGTGAATTCCATTTTGTGAGTCTACATTAGGAATGGAGTCTACAGTACTTCCCAAATTTTATGTGTGAGTATCATTTGGTGCCAACGCCAAGTAAGTAAAAAGGTTGGACACATTGTTCAATTTCTAATTCTATTTTTAGTGCTTTAATGATTGTTTTTATATTTTTGGTGGTTGACATAGCTATTGACAATATATGGCATTATGCTTATGCATTCTGTTTAGATTCCCTTTGCTAGTCACTTTGTCTTTTTTCCCTTCCTTTTGTTCTTCTTCTTAACCATTTCACAAGGGTCAACTTTTTATTTTTTCTAATTTAATGGGGGTCAACCTTGAATAATCATAATTTTTATATTTGCTCATTTTCTAACGTACGTCTATTATGATTTGGGTTCACATTAGAAAGATTAATTAGATTAATATAACTAATAAAATAAAATAAAATAATTTATTTTGGATTTTAATCAAATTTAAATCAAAAAATGGTGAAAATGAAAATTTTAAAGTATTTTTGCTTAAATTGTACTTCAATCTTGGATTTGTAGAGAAAAAATAAAAAAGACAAAGAAATTAAAAAAAAAAAAAAAGAGAGAAGCTTTTACTTCATTCCTTGTTTTTCCTTTTTACAATTTATTTTTCTAATTTAAGATTCAAATACAACCTTAATAAGCTAGTCAAATTCCGTTGAATATTCAAAATTAGCTTCAAATATGAAAACATATATATTTTAAAATAATTATAATGTTATTAAACATTTAAATTCAGTGAAATTTGAAACCTTATAAGCTACATACATATATACCCACCTAAATTCCCCCCCCCCCCCCCCCCAAAAAAAAAAAAAAAAAAGTTAAAGGAGGAGATTGAAAAGGGAAAAAAAAAAAAAAATGTACATAGATTATAGCCCATTTTTAGTCTTCTTTTTTTAAGTTAAATGAACCATTGAGAATTTGATTGAAGATGGATAGAAATGGGTAATTGCAATTGGTGATCCATCACTGTTGATTTGAACAAGAATTTGGATTGTGATATTTCAAAGGGGTAGAAACTATGACTTCAACAAGCATCTTTTTGGGCTCAACAAACCTATTCCAAATCAAGACAATACTCAATTGGCTTTTATATAAGATTTGATGAATCTACTTTCTCACAATCCCCCTTTTTTAGCTTTGGATGACATATATTATTTATACATAATCAATCATAAAATTCAATACAGAATATATATAAAGTTAATTTTTTTTAAAAAGGGAGACCACTAACAAATTTTATTCATTATTCTGAATATTATTATGTTTAATTTTAAGATTGTTTTTTATGTTTATAACACAACTGTATATATATCCTCACCAAAGAAAAAAAAAAAAACTGACAATATATATATATATATATATATATATATATTTTTGTAAGTACCTTTTGAGTCTTATTTCCTCATTCTCATAAAGTGTTTTTATATATCCTTTCACTCTCAATCAGGCGGACTGATGGACTAGGTCACCAAAAAGAAACCTTCTCTGGTCCCACACTGTTCAGCAATAGATGGATTGGATCAACTGTTATTCATGATTTTTAAATTTTGTTGTTGTCATAAGATAAGATATTAGTTAGTAAACTAAATTATTTTTTCTTTTAGATCCAAAAAATTAGTTTCTCATCTACTTTTGTAGAGAAGTAAACTAAATTGTAATGGAAGAGTCTCAGTTACTCTATCAATTTGAATTTTAAATCTCTGATTTTTACTGTCCCAAATAACAGTTATATGAATTGTTAGAACAACTGCTATATTCTCATAAAATTTAATCACGTCCTTTTGTTATTGTTATTGTCAATTTTTGAATGTCTTGAACAAATATGAGTTTTGATTACTTTTCAAAAAACAAAAAACTGAGATCATTTTGGAGAAGTCCTTAATTTTCCTTTTCTATATTATTGTTATGAAAAAAGAGAATATGAAAAGTAATACATAAAATTTGTTTGTCGAACTGTTTTCAAAAGTTATTTTTGCTAAACTAGTTCTCTAAAAACACACATTTTTCAAGAAACATTTTAAAGTTATTTTTTGAATTTTCAAAGTTTATTTTTACATAAGAAAATGATATAAGAACAATGGGTGTTTCTAAATTTCCTTTATTTTTTGTTTTATAAAACACAAAAAACGAAGTTGTTTTTTTTAATTTTTATTTAGAACAATACAAAACAAGAATAGGGATAACCTACCAGAAGTCACTTTATGATTTATATATTGTTTATTATTATTATTATTATTATTATTATTATTATTCCCAAGTAGACATTTGGGATGTTTGTTTGACACGAACATATGACACTAGCTAGCTTAGTGTGCCCAAATCATTAAAATTCTCATAGGCTGTAGACGTCATGTTAATGACAGATAGATCCTCCTCCAATTCTATCACGAAAACATAAATTAAATACAAATATATATACATATATATATATATATAAATAAATAAGATTTACTAACTTACTAATCTCTTATCTTATGATAAAAACAAAATTTAAAAATCATGAATAACAGTTTATGTCTGATTTTATGACTAATTCTTGTGTTTTTAAACTTATTCTTTGTTTTTCCTAGATAGTATTGGGATAATCAAAGACCATGCACCTTGGAGAATAAATTCAATAGCAATGTGACAAAGTTTGGAATAGCATTTTTTTTAAGAATTGAATTGCAGGCTAAGCAAACTCAGAATCTTCTTCCCTTAATTAGTTTCTCTGCTTATAAGGCCGAACTTTTTGCCTCTCTTTTACTGTAGAATGTATAAATGTTGCATGAAATTATATACACAAAGTTTGTGTAGAATATTTTGTTTAAAATTTGAAATTCCATACTTCAACAATTGTCAGCGTGTTTCGTAAAATTTTTTGTGATTTAAGCTTATTTACTTTTTTGGCTCAAAAAAGTCCAAAAAAGTTGAAAATATAATTTTTGTTTGAATTTAAGCTTGAATTTATTTTTTTTTTAAAATACAATTGAGTTTTGCCAAACAGCCTATAATCACATAGAATGACAATCGGGTAACCCCTTTTCATAAATCTCCCACAAAAATAAAAGTAAAATTCAATCCCATATAACAATTTAGGGTTCATTCTCTACCATTATGCCATGCTTAGATGTCAGGAATAAATAAATAGACAAATTTCACATATATATATATATATATATATTTTCATTTTGTTGTTTGCTTGTATTCAAAATATGAAATAAAATTCAGGGTCATTTTGTTGAGGTGGGATGATACCATGGTTACTAAAATGCCAATTCAGTCCTTTTTCATAATTTCCATATCCATATATAAAACTATGATATGAGGGAAGCTCTGATAAAGGGCACCAAATGGGCTAGCCCATCAGTACGTGGGCGGCCCTGTTAGAGTCCAGCTCACTGGCTCATCTTCCAAAGTGTACTGGGCGGCCCTGTTGAATGGCCTCATCAAATATGATATGACTATTGGTCTAGAAAAGGCTGGGTAATGTTTTTGGATCTGATGAACTGTTTTGGACCAGGTCTTGGATGTTGAAATTTTACCCATTTAAAAAAACAAAAAACAAAACACGAAATAAGATTGTGAAGTGAATGGTTGAATTCAAAATCTGAAAATTCAATTAGTTTATGAATTGAAAATAATTTTCAAAGTCTTCACTCCCAAATTTGTGTAACCAATTATGTTGTTTGTTGGGGTAATTTTGGTAACAAAAATAGCGTGAGCATTTTTGACTAACTTTATATAATATAATAGATATCAGAGCATCTCCAACGGTTCATCAAAAATTTCATTAAATTTGAGTTAAAAAAAGATGAATTCCTCAATCTGACATTAGCTACTCTAACGGTGATCATCAAAACACATTGGACGTCCGAATAGACGACCGTTCGGTCGACCGGAAAGAGAAAAATGAATTTTTTTTTCCCACACTCAGAAGCATCACCTGCTTTGCAATTGCTATGAAAAACACACTGGACGTCTCTCGCTCTCTCTTTCTTCACAATTCACAATTTGCTCTACAATCGCTATGAAAAACTTGAAAACCCACCTCAACCAATGTTCTCAGAAGCATCACCTGCTTTGCAATTGCTATGAAAAACACACTGGACGTCTCTCGCTCTCTCTTTCTTCACAATTCACAATTTGCTCTACAATCGCTATGAAAAACTTGAAAACCCACCTCAACCAATGTTTCTGGTTCAGTGACCATTTTTTCTTCATGGGTTTTGTTAAAACTCAACCAATGGTTCATGGGTTGTGTTCTTAGATCAAAATTTGTGCTGCGAATTGTTATGAAAACTAGAAAACCCACCTCAATTTATCTATTTCTTGATCTGGGTTTGTGTTGAAACTCAAACTCAACCAATGTTTCTAGTTCAGTAACCATTTTTTTTCATGAGTTATGTTGAAACTCAACCAATAGTTCATGGGTTGCGTTCACAAATCACAATTTGTGCTGTGAATTGTTGTGAAAACTAGAAGACCCACCTCAATTAACCAATTTCCTAATCTGGGTTTGTGTTGAAACTCAAACTCAACCAATGTTTCTGGGTCAGTGACTCAGTGACCAATTTTTCTTCATTTGTTGAAGAAGGAGCAAAATCTATACATTTTTATAACGTCAAAATGGATGCTCTGCAAGAGGCTTCAAAGAAGGTTGCTGCTACAAAGAAGCAAAGGTTTGGAACCACACAAGGCAACACTCTGGCCAATGGAGCCAATCAAGAAATGAATACCGATGAAGAAAATCAAACAATGCCATATCAATCTGCTGTTAGTAGAATGCAAACTAATTTAAGTGATTTCTATATTTGGTTAAAGAGGTGGTCGACCACGGGGTCAACTGGTGGGTCAACTAAGGGGTTGACCTTCTAGTATAAAATTTTCACAAAATTTTGCTTGAGGTGGTCATCTGGAAGGACGTCTGGCCGGACGTCCGGTCAGTTATCCAGTGGTCTACATTCAACGGCTATACACAGTGAATTGTTGAAAGCTGGAAGACATCTTCAGTTTGGTGAAAATTTTAGGACGTTCTCAATTTGATACTGTTTTGGTGAAACTATTGGAGCACAAAAAATACTTTTTTTCACTAAATTTGAATTTGATGACGAATTTAGTAAATAGTTGGAGATGGCCTTAGATAGCAAATTATAAAAATGATATTGTAGCTACAGATGGCGCATTTAGTGGCAAAGCTGGTGAAATCAATTGACAACAACATAGCAAAAACAAAGTACTTCACGTTAATACAAAAGCAGAAACATAAATATAAATATAGCAAGAACAAAATACTTCTTGTTAACATAAATACATAAACATAAATGCATGAACAATATTAGCAAATAAAGGGCTTGATTGTAATTAATAACATTCAAAAACATTGAAAACACAGAAGAAGAAGAAAAGGCCCAACCAAAGTAGAAGTCAATTCCCGAACCACCACCCTTGCTCACTGTTGAGGCCACTGCGCATTTTAGCCTTACCAGGGAGCAAGGGTCACATCTGGTGCGCTCTTGACTTCCCCACACCACACCATTTGCTCTCTCTCTCTCTCTCAAAGTCATTAAATTTCTCCACTGTGAACTCACTCACCTACTCCCCCAAACTTACTACCTACCTGCCTCACCTTCATTACATTACTACATTGCACCTTTCTCTTTATTTACCCAAAATAGAAAAAAACTGCACTCACCCAATTTACCATTCTGCCCTCAGTTTTTTTTTTCCCTAACTACCCATAACATCCCAATCTCTTCCCACCAAAAAAGCCACCAAAAAAAATAAAGGTAGAGGTGTTTCCCTTTTGACCACAGTGGCCTTAGACAAGGCGATAGGCATGAGATCATCTGTCCTACTCCTTGCATCATTGTTCATCCCGTCTCATACCGTTTTAGTGATTGATATGAGACAGAAGATAAAACAAAGAGTAGGATAGATGATCTGTGCTTGTGTTCCTATACTCTGCCAAAATATAATGGCCTGTGTTAAAGTGACCAAAATTCCCTTGTTGTAGGGCAAGGGATTCTCTCTTTACCGAGAACGGGATAGGGAGGTTTTGGGTAATTGGGATGCAAAACCCTAATCAGTTTGCTTGGGTGGTGCAGCTGCAGCAGTAGCTGGCTGCTCAGTAGAAGAACCTCCAATGCATCCATTATCAGGACAACTCTCACCACCACCAACAAGAGCGGCGTTGATTTGTTGCACGGTGTTGCAGAGGTGGTTGTTGATGGCGGTAACGCTCGAGAGATTGAGCTTTGCAGATGGGATTGTACTAGCTAGGACTTGGAGCCCAACTGTGAGGAGGCAGCCAGGGTTGGGAAAGTTTCGGGTGTCGGAAACATCATCGCCATTGATGTTGGTGCAGTCATTGTTGTTGCCGGTGGATTGTCCCACGGGGACTATGACGAATCCCAATGGGAGAAGGGCAATGCAGGATGGATCGTCGCTGCTCATCGCTAACTGTATGTCATCAACATTGACAGTGGCGTAGACCACGAGGCTGCCGGAGTCATCGGTGCAGCTCTCCTGAAGCATGAGCTCTACATTCTGTGATGAGTTGCTTGCTACCTGCATGCATGCAAAAGAAAATGATTGGTGGTATTAATAATATTCCAGAAGCAGAACAGGATTTAAATTTTATTGATTAATAAAAAAAAAGCTGCTAAAGCTAAAGGAGAAAGTAAGCAAGTAATTAAAATGTTAATAGAGATGAAACTTACATTTATGCGAAGAAGCGAAATGCAATTTCCAGGATGAGAACCATTTGCAATGTGAGCCACCTCATGTAATGAATTCCCATTTGAAAGAACATCCAGCTGCACAACATCAACTCAATTAAAATCTTAGCACTTTTTAATTAATGAATGAATATTGGTAAATGGGATTATTACACAAAAAGGGTGGATTGATCAGAAGATTAATATTTACACAAACCTGAACTCTGCGGTGCTCATCCCTCAATAGATCGAAAACCTGGTAGTGAGGGTGTGGAAGCCAAGTGGTGGACACAGCACTCAGAATCAAGCCACTGGGTTGGCCTGGCTCTGTGGTTTTCCTGGTTGTTATTCTAACAGTGTCATCTGCAGAGTCAGAAAGGGCTGTCCATGACTGCCCACTGGAAGTGCTTATGTTCACACAGAAAGTCCTTATCATCCTCTGTGCTAGATTCATCAAGTTCTTCCTCGCTTCCGGTGATGGTATCACTGTTAAAATCATCGTATATACACGTTACAATTTTATTCAAGTACTCTCAAACACTAGGAAAAATTAAAATTAAAAAAACAGAAAAATGAGGTACCTCCGAGGTCAGAAATGTTTCTGGCCATGAGGCTGGCAAGCCGCTCGCATTGTCTTTGAAGGACAGCTAACCAGCGGTGAGCTCCAAAAGCAATGCCACTGTTAACAAACTGATCAAATATCTGGTGCACTGCTTTCTCCTCTACCTCTGCATGCTCTACCCAAGTCACCTGTTTCATCATTCAATATTTTTCTATTTAGAGTCTTTAGCACATGTATATTCGCATTTTGATAGTGAAAATCATTTGAGCAATGAATCCAACAATTAATCATTTGAGCATCAAAGTAGTCCAATGCTATATCTATAAAGAAATATTTACTAAAGTACTCAGAATTTAGAATGTGTAGATTAAATTCATTTTAGATGTGACTTACACTAGATGAAATTTAAATATATATCTTCAATTCAAATTATGAACACTTTTCTAAATATTTTTCTCCAGGTCAAACTCGTCTGTGTGGAAGTATGTGTATCCCCCCCCCCCCCTAGTACATGAGGTTGGTGCCACTATAGAACCCCATAGATTTATCACAACTATTGCACTGTACAGAAGCATTGTCTATCTTCTTTGAGCTCTTTCCAATTGGTGATCTTAATTGGAGGGTATTTCCAGGTCCACCTCGATGAATGGTTTGGATCATCGGGATGGACCTGGGATAGGCCCACGAGGGCCCAACAATACCTTTTAGGATCATCAGTGCTCCCTAACATTTTTTATGTATGAAAGTATGACATAGCAGGTGTTTGTGCCAATTACAACCAAAATATAACAATATAAATAAGAAATTGGAATATTAGCAGAGAAAATGAAGTCACCCTAGAGTATCCATTGGGCATGTCCTGGATGACACAGCCAGAGGGCCTTCTCTTGTATCTTGGGAGGGATGGTTGAAAACTTTCCTGTAAACTTTCCAATGGAAAATCAACAATTGCCCAAGTTCCCTCCTCCACATTCTGTTGGCAGTATCGAAGAAAATGAGCCTCTCTTGTGGGCACCAGTGGAGAAAGAGCCTGCATCTCTGCATACATCTACAACAAAAAAAAAAAAAAAATAGAAAACATATTCACCAATCTACAAGATAAAAAATAAAAGGGGGACAAATTACACTCGTAGTCCTTTTAATTTGATTATTGTGTACTTATAATTCTAATAATATCAATTTTATCTTTAAAATGCTCACATTATGTTAATTTAGGCTAATTGATAATAGCTTTTTAAAATTGAACTAAAATTAAGAGACAAAATAATTTATTCACTTTTTGAAAGTGATTGAGAGGTTGGAGTTCAATTTAAAGTGGTCCATTCGTTTGTGAATAGATCATATTGCCTTCAATTTTTGTTTAGTTTCTTAATTGAGATTTTCAATCAGATTAAATTGACATAATATGAAAAATTAAAAAATAAAATTAGTACAATTAAAACTAAAAATAACAAATTGACACAAAAAACAAACTAATGAACTATAATATAATTTGTCCAAATAATTGTAAGACCTTTTATTTTATTTATTTATTTATTTACTATTTGGTTACATCGGAAAGAAGTTGTAAGACCTTTTATATTCCTACATGAAAATGCATAGGGGACCAAAAATTATTTGGGCCTAGTTGTGTGTTCGTTTTTTGTTTTTCTGTTTCGGAAAACATAAAAATTTGTGTTGCAATTTGTCAGTAAAAACTAATTTTAAAAAAAAAATCTATAAAAAAACCCAATTTATAGAAAACACCGCCAAAATGTTTTCAAAATTTGAAAAGCCATTTTTGCAGAAAAATAAAAACTATGAATATTTTTTAATTTCTTCATTTATTTATTTATTGGTGGAAATAGAAAAGGAGGAATGACAATTCAGAGGTAGTTTGAAAAAAATAAATAAATCAGATGAGTGGTAAAATTTATAAATCTTAATAATTAAAATATTAAATTTCTTCATGGAACAGTAATTATTTTAAGAAATACCAACTGGGGTATAATTCCTCCCCCCCCAAAAAAATAAATAAATAAATAAATAAAGCCTAAAAAGAATCTAACTGTAAAATACTCACCAGATGAAGGGAACCACTTGCATGACCAGAAACGCCTGAAGTTACAATTTGAAGAGTTTTTGCTCTAGAAATGATGGAAGGGAACAGTTCCATCCATTTATTCTGAAACAATCAATTGAAACAAAATTAAAAATATTTTCCAAGTTAAAAGGTGAATTGAGAATTCGACATATTTTTACTAAATACTGCCATAAGCGTTTAAATATCAGGCAAAATGCATCAAATTTTGAAAGACTAATATTGATATTCAATAATATGATAAATAATCAAAACACGAATACTCTTATTTAAAACCATGACGGACGTTGTTCAAAAGGGATTACTCACCGCATCTAGAAATGCATCAACCAGAGTGATACTATTCATGATCACAACAGCTGTATCGCGGGTAGCTTCCATCCTGAACTCGCTGCCATTCTGTTTAAGATTCATCGGCCACTGAAACATCCTCGTGTGCTCTTCAAAATTAAGCACTTCTCTTCCACTGTCGTTGTTTCGGATCCAAAGAGGTTCGCCTGCCTGACACATCTTCACCAGCACATCCATGGATGACATAGCGAGCTCGAGTGCTAGTGATTTGTCTTCTTCCATGATAAGACCACCACCGGGAAAGTGGGAATTTTCGGGCATCATAGGTACTGGAATCATTTCAGACATTGGCTCCTGGAAATTCCTTGGATAGATACTCATGTCCAAATCCAAGGAAGGGGGAAGCAGAGGAACTGGTCCCATTGATTGGATTGGGCGGCCACTATATCTCGAAGCAAGACAGCATACACGTTCGAACTGTAAAAAAAAACAATCTCATAGACGTCACAAAAAGATTTCACAGAATGGGACATAGACAACATCTGTACACTTGAATTTATTCGTATACACCCCAGCTTAATTTCTTGTTGAATACATGGAAGATTAGGTTTCACAAGGATTTAAACTATGCCATTTTGTTTTCAACTAGATAAGTTCTTTCCATTTTGTTAATGTGCTTTCTTGCTCTTTTCTTTTTAGGTTTTTTTTTTTGGTTAGTGTCATTTCCTCGAAGAAAAGTACAAAATATATTTTTACATAATGAGAAAAAAATATAAAAACCACACAAGTAGGATCTCATAATGGGATAAATATATATGAGACAAAAAGTAAACTCTATACATAAATCTCATTTATGTGAGTTCTATCTCATATTGTATTCCTACATAACTGATTTTTTTGGGAAAAAGTCAAGTGGCTGTTGTGCCCTTATTTTTTTTAATTTTTTTTGATCTGCAATTTTTTTTTTTTTTTTTTGATTTAGAAAACTCCAAATCTTACTTAATGATTTAAACTGTTCAATTTTTACAATCCATTGACTAGTATATCCTTTTAAAAAATCAAATTAATCGGGTGTCGGTAACCTTTTGATCAAAACACGTTTGTATCTAAGAAAAATGTAATTTTAAATGTTAACCATAATACAAATACGTTTTGTTCAAAAGGTAATCGATATCCAAGTAATTTAATTTTTTACAAGAATATACTATTCAACAAACTATAAAAAAGTAAACAATTTAAATTATTAAGTTAGAACCTAAAATGAGTCTCATCCAAAGAACAGTTACCCCATTCCCCCTTTTCCCACCTATCTAGTTTTCATGCGTAATTGATGAATGACCTAGTTGGTGTTGCTTCGAATGTAACAAAATAACTCTCCCAATAAAGGCACATTTCCAAAAAAAATTTTTTAAAAAAAAAGAAGTCAAACTCAAGGTTTAATGTTTGACAAATACTAGAGAAGTAATATGGCTCTCCCAATTGCGTACATTTCCAATGGACACTTGGTATCCTTACATAAATGAAAATTTTATACATAATTGTCAATATTTTGTACCGTCTACTTTGTTTTTTAATCAATCTAAGTTTTTTTTTGCCGATAAAAAAAAAAAAGAATGATGCGATTTATTTTTTATTTTTATTTTTTTATCGGCAAAAAAAATCTTCATTGATAAAAACATATATGCAATTTATTTTCTTTAATAGAAAATTAATAAATTCACCATTGTTGCATATAATTTAAAAAATATGTATCACTTACAAATCATTTTCGATGAATCTTTTAAAAAGATTTATAAATATTCCTTTTTTTTTGATCGACAAAAAATTGTTATTGATGAAAACATACAAAGTATGATTGAGAACATCAATAAAGAGGAGCTCGGAGCTAGCACAAGCTCGAAGCTCCAGATATAAATATTCCCTTTTGTCAAGGGAAAAAAATAAAAATTAAAAAATTAAATGATTTCTAAATCATTTTCAATATTGGCCTTAAGCATAAGATACTTTATTCTTAAATTTTTTGTTCCCAATGTACCTTCACCTGTATAATCGTCTCTCAAATTTTAAAATTTCAAAATTTTGGGATATTAACTCTACGGAATTGAAAAGTGTAGCTGCGATGGGTTATGCACTTGTTTTTGCTTTATTGTTGTCTATGTTTAGCGTTTAATATGTACATTGAATTTCATTAATAATTTTTTTGTTGATAAAATAAATAAATAAATGTAAATGAAATTGTATAGGGAATAAAATTTTTCTTTTTTTGAACTCGCCATAGTTTTTAGTACTTACAAAACGTGCATTTAGCAGGAAATTAAACAAAATTCAATACTACCTCTTCTTTGAGCCTGGCATTGTCGAGCCGAAGTTGCTGTTCATCGTAACCGATCTCGCCAAGCATCGCCGGACCTCCACAGTTAGGGCATATGATACATCGCAGCGCCGCTTGCAGCCGATAATTTTCATTCTTAAGGTTCTCATTCTCTGCTCTCAGTATCACATTATCTTGCCGGTCTTGTTGTGCCTGTATTAGATGATCAATTTAATTCACAACTAAACAAAAAAAGTACAAAAGACTTTAGTCTTATCCTGCGCACCATGGCGCATTACATCCTTGGCCCTCCACTGTACATAGATACCTGTGAATTGTTAACTTCACTAACCCTAACCCTAAATGGGAGTGCATTTAAGATGTGTGATCCCCCTTGTGGAAAGAGGTAGGGTTGACTGCGCACCCAACTGTGCATATTTATGGAATGCAGACTGTGGAAGCGACCCAGGAGTTAATGAGGTCTTCTTCATGCTACAGTGCGCGTGATGATGGCGTACGCTATCACTCATGAGTTATTTTTTAGGGCTTAAAACGTTAACGTAAGATGGTAAAAACATGTACTTCTTGGGAACTGTGCGATGATTTTCTATGAGTTTCACAGCTGGCAAATTTTAGGGTTACCCATGAATTTTTTTTTTTTGAAATAGGGTGCTAACGTGCTCACCTTCATCTGGGTTCGACGATTTTGGAACCAGAACTTGACTTGGCGGGGCTTGAGGCCTAGGTCTTGGCTGAGTCTTTGCCTTTGCTTGTCATCTGGGTGTGGACATTCCTTGAATAAACTGTGAAAACAAGCGTAACTTAGGTTAGCAAAATTGAGAGTCATATTACTTTGTGCACTAGTGCGTAAGTTAGCACTTAGCAGTCCATTTACCAATTTGGTGAGTTAAAAGATAGTAAAGATGGAGAGTCAGATAGAGAGATAAGAGAGGCATTAACTGCATAATTTAGCTTTTGTTAGAAATGGACAAGTATGTAATGAAGACTGTCGAAGCTTTTAAGAGAGAGATAGAGAGAAATTGACATGCTTCTTAATGAGTTTGTTGGAAAGTAACAAGATTACAATGAAGTGTCTTAATAGGGTTTTGGGAGAGATATAGAGAAGTAGACATGGTTCTTAATGAGTTTGTTGGGAAGTAAGTAAAAAAGATCACAATGAAGTATCTCAACAAGGTTTTAAGAGAGAGATATTTTACATATGTGCACAGAATTAGAACACAGAATTGCAGAGAGAGAATCATACGATTCCATTTCTTGGATCTGGCGAGCAGTGTGCCTGTGGTAGCGTTTCTTTTTTGGTTGTTGCTCAGTTTCTTGCTCGTTGCCGGAGACTCCTTCCATGTGTTCGCTTCCGGAGCCACTTTCCATCTCGTCTTTCCCTCTCATTAGCCCTATTTCTTCTTTCTATAACAAAGCAAAATTGCAACCATTCAATATATAAACATAAGAGAGAGAGAGAGAGAGAGAGAGATGAGAGAGATGATTTTGAAGGGAAGCTTACAGGTATGATTGGAGGAAAAGTGTGGAAAGGCATGTTAGCCATGAAGTTGAAGTTAGGGTTTTGGATCGGCGAAGAAAAGAGGGATTCTGAAGAAACCCCATTTCCTCCCAAGGATGATAGTACTTGGCAATCTCCATACATTCTCTCCGGCCCTTCAAACATCTTACTTTAATTTCAACAAAAAAAAAAAAAAAAAATTAATTAAATAAATAAAAAAACAACATCAAATATATATACTATATTGTATCTAGGGTTAGTAGGTTACTTTCTTCACTCAAAGAATGCCAGCATTATATCATCACAAGAAAACAAAGCAACAAGCGGAAGAAATCAAGAAAAGCAAAGAACACAAATCTAAAAACACATGCAGGTCAGTAAAAACATTAAATTTACAGGTAAGATTGAAACAAGAAAGGGAAAGAGATCAATAGCTTTGGACAGAGTGAAGATGCGTTGATTTGTGTCTATACGTACCTGCCTTACCTGAACTGAAGAAATTGACTTCGTCACCTGCTTCAAAGGTACAAAAGAAAAAACAATCAAGGTTTGTTGAGTTCCGAAACCGCCATGAAAGTTGAAGAAGATAACAAAAAGAAGAAGAACCCAAAACGGAGAAGAGAGTAAATGAACAAATTTGAGGAGGTAGATAAGAGAGAGGGGTTAGAGAGAGAAAGGGAGAGAGAGAGTAAATACCTCAGTGTCGGTGTGTTTCGGAAACGTTGAGAGAAATTAAGACCCTTTTTAGCTCTCCTTTGCTCGTTGGGTTCACCAGACACATCCACCCAAGTCCACCCCCCCCCCCCCCTCTCTCTCTCTACAGTGAGTAATTTTTTGGAAATTATTAAATATTTCTAAAATATCACGTGGCTGCACTTTCTAATTAATCATTATTTTCTTTTCATATTCTCTAATCACCAAACACAATACCCCACATATTTATCTTTTCCACAAATTATAATATTATAGAATATCACGTGTCCATATTCTGGAATTACTAAATAATTACCCGTAATTTTTTCTTTCTGTAATATTACTTACATTGACTCTCTCTATTTTTTCTTAAACAACATTACTATTTAAGTTCAAAAATTAGCTTTACTCTATTAAAATATCTAAATCAATTCTTTCTCTTATTTATTCTCTAATGATCAACTAATTATTTTATTGACATATCAAGTCTAAAAAAAAGGTGTGGGCTTATATATATATATATATGAGAAATGTTAGGGATCATGAAAATTTTTTCATAAAAATGATCATGCAAAATTTGTGATCCTTAGATTACCTTGATTAATGTGTGGTGCTTTATTCTAAATGTAATCCAAATGTCACAAATCTTTCATGATCATTTTCATGAAAGACTTTTCATGATACCTAACATTGTTGTATATATATTTTGGTATCAAACAAGTCATAAACCTAGAAAACAGAACTACAAAGGATATACGAACGAAGCTAACTCCAAGCACATCATGAAATGAGCTTGTATATCATTTTCCTAACAATAATAACTAGCGATTGACATATGCGATGTGTGTGAAATTTAAGTAAATAAAAATAAAAATCAATAATAAAATATTAATATTACAATATGAGTCGCTCAAATAGTAAGAATTTTTTCCCCCTAAATTTAAGGTTAATATTTATATATATTGATTGTTTTAAATAAATAAATGCGAGACAACACAAACAAGCAAAACTTCAATACTATAACGAGTAACACGTGATATAAAGAGAAATAAATAAAAAACTCAATTCTAAATTCTAGTGTTTGAGATGTGTTAAATTAGTTGAAATAATTAATAACGACAAAAAAAAAAGAGTTTAAATAGTCAATGAAAAAAATGTCACATCAATTAATAATTTTTTCTTTCACAATTATCTATTTTATTATAAAAAATTCACAAATTATTTCAAACGTAACTTTTTTTCATCTTATAAAATAATCAAAAATTCAAAAAATCAGCTAAAGTAGTCAACATTTCAAATCAGGGCTAAATGTAATACTCTCTCTCTATTCCAATTTATTTGTCCACTATAAAATATTCAACTTATTAAGGAGGTATGCAATTATTACAATTTAATTTAAATTTTGAAACATTTTTTCCCCCAATACCCTTCTATTTGAATTTTAAAATGTATTTATAATAATTTATAAGGAATAATTTTAAAAATCTAGCAAAATTTAATATCTTAAAATAAAAAGTAAATAAATATTTTTGAAAAAGATTAAAATAAAAAAGTGAACTAATGAAATAGGACGGAGGGAATAGTAGAAGATAATTTTTTTTAAAAAAAATTAAATTGAGGGGAGGGGAGTTAAATAGGAGCTTTAACTGCGGTGGGGAAAAAGAAACTGATGAAGATCAACGCCTCTTAATCCGTCGACTGTTTTGGAACACGTGGCGGGATATTAACGGAAGAGAGAGAGAAGGAGAGAAAGAGAGAGAGAGCGTTACACTCTCTCAAAAGTCAAACCACTCTCTTCTCCTCTGTTAGACGCATGCCTCATTTGCATGTTTAGCGCGTGTTGCTATAATACCCTTGTAATATTATTACTCACAAATAAATAATAAATAATAAATAATTATTTTTTCACAGTTTAAGATTGCGTTTGGAGTAGTTCTGAAAATATGATTTTAGAACTATTTTCAATATTTTGTTTGGTTAAAGTTTTTAAAATTGATTCTAATATAACATTTCAAAACTCATTTCAGCTTTTGTTTGGAAAAGTGAATTTTTTTTGAATTTTGAATTTTAAAAAGCGCGACTTGGGTCTATCCAGTCGTTCTCTCGAATATCCGGCCAGTTGATCGGAACAGTATTTTTTTTTTTTTGGCAATTGACACCTGCTATTTTAAATTTAATTAAATAAAAAAAAAACTTCTCAAAAAACAGTATAGAGAGAGAGAGAGAGAGAGAGAGAGAGAGAGAGAGTTTGACGTCGTCGACTTCAGGGCCAGCTCGGGAGATGGC
Source organism: Camellia sinensis (assembly GCF_055761805.1). Lineage (NCBI taxonomy): Eukaryota > Viridiplantae > Streptophyta > Magnoliopsida > Ericales > Theaceae > Camellia > Camellia sinensis. Next base: position 41,437,335 of record NC_138973.1, read on the forward strand.
GGCTGCCGGCTTCTTCCGCGACTTGGACGTTGTCAGCACCGTTGGATTCATCATCAGCTGCTCCGATCCCGGCGTAGCATCGTCATTGCATCTATTGTGATTGTTCGCCATTAGAGAGAGAGAAAGTTTGAGCAGTTATAATAGAGAAGATTAAATAAATAAATAAATAAAAAACAGCAATTGCAATTTATAATAAAAAATATTTAAAAATAATAATTCTAATCAAATATACAATCAAAAGTTACTTTAAAGCGGTAATTGAATATTTATTTTGAAAAAAAAAGTATTTTGTTTGTAATATTTTCAATTAAAAGATTTTTATGTTATTTTTTTAATAATTATTTTTTTAAATTGAATTTTAAAAAGAGTTTGACTATGAGTTTTGAATAGAATTTTGAATTGTGTGTGTGATTATTAGTTATAACTTTTTGAATTAAGTTTGGAAAAATCTTTTCAAAACTCATAACCAAATAAATTTTCTTATTTCATATGTCACATCAAACATTCAATACTCAACTCAAAACTCAATTCAAACTCTTTTCAAAACTCATAACCAAACAAATTTTCTACACTCAAATCATAATTTCAACACTCATAAACTCAAAATATAACTTTATTACCAAATCATATTTCTACAACTCTACCAAACGCTACCTAATTTTTTTTAGTTCATATATTTAATGAAAATTTGTATTAACACAATTAGTCTTAAAATAAAAATATCATAATACCTTTATTTTTCTATTTAAATCTTAATTCTAAAACACCATAACCATCTTCTATCTCCAGCGTCACCTTTATCATTTGCTATGCCCTCTTGTCGCCTCTTTCTCTCTCTGTGTACGATTACTTTTCGTCATACACTCCTACAAGTCTTCCTCCGTGAATTACTCAAGATTGACTGTGGAGGTCTAGGATGAAAGGAGATGAGGTTGAAGTGGCAGTGGTGGTGGCAATGACGATGAAGGGTTGAAAGTGGCGACAATTGCAATAAATGAGGAGCGGGTGAATAGCCAAAAATATTAGACTATGTTGGGTCTAATTTTAGAATATGTTTTAAAAAATAAATAAAAAAAACTTCTTATTTCAATATGATTTTATCTTTATTGGGGCAAAAAAAATTAAAAAAATTATTTAATATTTATTTTTGTCAAATTAATTTATATTTTTCTTGAAAGTTTTTTAAAAATTGATTCAAAAATTAAAACCAAACATAGCCTTGGGGCTTTAAGATTAAAAATTAGGGTAATATTGAAATATGGAGATATGTACTGAGAATTTATATTTTTATAGTGTGTGTATTGAGAATGTGTTCATCAAGTGTGTGTACTAAGATGAATTAGTGTGTGGAAATAAAATTACCCATAAATAAAGAGACTTGTTAACAAGTGTCCCTAGAGCACAAGTAAATAACAAAAGAGTAATGTTAGGGATCCCAAATTAATGTTTCATCAACATTTTTACCAAGAAAAATGCTTAAGACCCCCATTTTTTGGAAACCCCCACAATCCTCTTTAAATCTCAACCATTGATGTATGTGTGAGACCCACTCATGTGTGTGTTGGGCCCACACCATCAATGGTAGAGATTCAAAGGGGGTTGTGGGGGTCTCCAAAAAATAGGGGTCTCAATCATTGTTAATATCTCACATAGGTGTAGGATCTACATGGAACTCATATGGTATGGGTCTCACACTCATGTAAGATATTTGGTAGAAATGTTGATAAAACATTTGAGGTCCCTAACATTTTCCATAGCAAAAAATTTGAAGAACACAATATAATCTTTTCTAAATTCAATATGTGTTTACTGAAATCAATATACTTTTTAATATTTTCACATATTCTCAAAATACTTTTGATATATTTCTCAACATCAAAGAGTGCATAGGGACACTTGTTAGCATTTGCCATAAAAAAATAGAAAAATGCTTGGTCCATCGAAATAAAGGGAACCTGACTCTGCCAGAATGACATGGCCAGACGACCGGCCGAATGACTAGCGTCACCCTTATTAATCGCGATTGTCACCCTTCTCAATCGCAGCTTTTATCCTTGTTAACCGGTGTGTCAACCGGTATCCGCCTGGATGACGATCAGACGACCTTTCGGATGACCTACTGAATGACTGGTATGTACAAATTTAGACAATTCGAGTGAGACCAAATTCGATGGATGTAGTATTACTAAAATAAATAAAGATATATTCACATATTGATTTGATTCGATTTTATAATTTTAGAAATTTTATATAAAAATAAATACGATATATATTTTATATTATTAAACAAATTAACAATGATTAGTTTGGTTAAATTGATTAGAGTTTGTTAATTTTGCAATTAACACTATGTTCAAATCTTATAAGTAAAATGTATATTTTTATTTTTACATATAAAATAATAAATAATAAATAAATATGTCACGGTTTAATTTGAAATGATAACCAAACTCTTAGAACCAAGAACTGAACAACTAATAAAAATTACATCAAACAATCGATTTGGATCAATTTATCAGTTTCAACGTTTTTTTTTTTTTTTTTTTTTTTTTGTACACGTTTAATTCACATCCATATAGAGAGTAAGTGCATACGACCCACATGCATGTCTTAAGACTTGAGTTCGGATTTATTAAAATTAAATATTTTAATTTGACAATGAAGTTAACCAATTATCGAAGTAACTTGAACTCACTTTGATACTTTTAAACCGTTCATATTGTATAAGTAACTAAGAAAATTATTTATGTAAAACATTAAGTTGATCTAACATCAATTGCTATACTATTAGAAATTTTTTATCTATACAACTCACATGTTTGTAAGAATAAACCGTTTATTTGTTATAATATATAGTGATTTGATCATGTGATTATTTATGTCTGATCAATTTAATTTTTTGCATGCTCTTCTCAGCTTATCATATAAGATAAATGATTCAAATCATTGTCATGCGTACAGATTAGTCTCATAATACGCAAACCTATAAAATGAAAATATTTAACTTTAACAAATCTGAACAGACTCCAACACTCACTCTTTCTATAGGTTTGTGTTTAGGTGTGTAAATATGTATGATTGTAGTATTGCTAAAAAGAATAAAAGATATTTTGCAGAGATCAAAACTTTTCTATTAATTCTCAAAATCAATTACAAATACAGAGATGAAGATATTTATAAATCACACTAAGTAACTTTGGTTCAAGTTAACTAAACCATAACAAACAAACTAACTCCAGTTTACTCTGTAACTGCCTAACTGTCTAACTGATGCAGTGGCTTAGCTAAAGCAGTTGCAGGTGCTGATGAAGCTGTCGACTGATCATGATGGCTGGAGCTTGAGCTATACTGCAGTGTGGCTGAAGGAGCTTGAGAACTATCATGGCTAGGCTCTTTATCATGCCCCCTCAAGCTGAGAGGGATGGAAGATCCCAGAAGCTTGTTCTAAAGATACAAAAACCGAGGAGAGGAGAGAGGCTTGGTGAACAAATCAGCAAGCTGGTCCATAGAAGAAACATGATGAATAAGAAGTTTCTTGGCTGCAACTCTTTCTCTAACATAATGGTAATCGACCTCTATATGTTTAGATCTTGCATGAAAGACAGGATTGCTGGATAAGGAAATTGCAGACAGATTATCACACCAAATGGTGGGAGCTAGGAGCTGAAACTGCAATATGAAGATCAGATAGCAACATTCCAAGCCAGCTCAATTCCGCAACAGTTTGAGCAAGAGCTCTATACTCAGCTTCAGTGGAAGATCTAGACACAGTAGGTTGCTTCTTGGCTGACCAAGAAATCAAATTAGGACCCAAAAACACACAATAACCAGTGGTTGATCTTCGATCAAATGAACAGCCTGCCCAATCTGAGTCAGAAAAGGCATGCAAGGTAAGAGGGCCGAAAGTAAAATGTAGACCTTGATAAAGAGTGCCTTTTAGATATCTGAGAATTCTTTTAACCAAAGCAAAATGACTGGTAAGAGGAGTCTGAAGAAATTGGCATGCATGGTTAACAGCAAAGGGTAAGTCAGGTCGAGTGATAGTAAGGTATTGTAATGCACCAACAAGACTACGATAGAGAGAAGGTTGAGAGAAGGGTAAATCTACTTGATCAGTAGAAGATTTGAGAGTCATAGGTGAAGGAGAAGACTTGCAATTTGTCATACCAACTTTAACCAATATTTCAGTAACATATTTTTTTTGAGATAAGAAATATCCTGAAGGAGAAGTAGTAACAGAGATACCCAAGAAATAGTTGAGCAGCCCTAATTCCTTCATAGAGAAGATAGAATGCATCTGAGTAATAAGAGCAGAAATATAGGAAGAATCACTGCCTGTAAGTAAAATATCATCAACATAGATTAAAAGGACAGTGATAGAGTGAGGAGTCTTTTTAACAAACAAGGATGAATCACAATGACTGCTCTAAAAACCATAAGTAAGAAGAAAAGAGGAAAAAGTAGATAACCAGGCCCTAGGTGCTTGCTTGAGTCCATACAAGGCTTTATTTAGTTTGCAGACTAAGGAAGGATTAGTTTGATCAACAAAACCAATAGGTTGATGCATGTAAACCTCCTCCTCTAGAATACCATGAAGAAAGGCATTAGAAATGTCCAATTGTTTGATAGACCACTGAAAATGAAGAGCAAAACATAGAAGAATTCTGATAGTGGGTTGTTTGGCTACTGGACTAAATGTTTCAAAGTAATCAATGCCTTCAGTTTGAAGAAACCCTTTTGCAACCAATCGGGCTTTATGCCTAGCAATAGTCCCATCAAAATTTTTCTTAAGTCGAAACACCTATTTGCAACCAATAGCCCTTTTTGTTGGAGGAAGATTGACCAAAGTCCAAGTACCTTGTCTGAGCAAGGCAGTGTATTCATCCTTCATAGCAGCAGTCCAAGCACTGGATTGAGAGGCCTCTTGATAGGATTGAGGCTCAGTATGATCAGAAGAAGTGAGAAAACACTGATGCTGAGACTTAGACCTAGTGATCATGGGATGAGTGTTAGGAGGAGAAGTGGAATGAGTAGAATGAGTGGGAGGAATGGAAGGTAAAAGAACAAACAAAGAAGATATAGGAATTTGAGGCTGAGAAGTAGGCTGAAAAGTAGACTTGGAGCTAGAAGTAGGAGGAAGCAAACCAGCAGATAGAGACAGATCAGCAGCAGACTGAGGCAAACCAGCAAATTGAGCTGAAACAGAAGGCAAACTGTCAAGAGGAGCAGCAGTTTCTGGAACAGATAAATTTGCAGGAGAGACAAACTAATGGACAATCTGTGAAACAGAGGACTGATGACCAGACTGTGAGAGAGGTCTAGAAAAGGACTGAACATAATCAAATTGACCAAAAATAATTGGAATTGGTGACTGTGGTGGAATTGGTGACTGTGTTGACTGAGCTGTAGTAGGAAGAACTGCAAGGGAAGGCACAGAGAAGCCATGGGAAGAAGACTAATCAGACCAGAAAAAAGAGCTCAATTGGAACAAAGAAGGAGGTGCAGATTTAATTGATGGAGAAGAAGCAAAGGGAAAGACATCTTCATAAAAAACAACATGTCTGGAAACATGAATTTGTCCAGTAGCAGGATCAAGACACCTATAGCCCTTAGTAGATGAAATGTAACCAAGAAACACACAAGGCACATACCTAGGTTGGAGTTTATGAGTAACATAAGGTTTAAGCCATGGATAACATCTGCAACCAAAGGTTCTAAGCAATGTATAATCAGGAGCATGGTGGTACAACATTTCAAAAGGAGTAAGAAAATTGATCTTAGCAGTAAGAAGCCTATTAATGAGAAAAACAGATGTGGCAAGGGCATCAAACCAATAAGCAAGAGGCAATGAAGAGTGGTGCATAAAAGCAATGGTGGTCTCTATAAGATGTCTATGTTTCCTCTCTACTACTCCATTTTGAGCAGGTGTGTGAGGACAACTCAACTGATGTTCTATGCCATGACTCTTTAAAAAATCATGAAACTTGGTGCTAAGATATTCACAACCATTATCACTCCTTAACACTTGTAATTGCGTAAAAAATTGTGTTTCAACAAACACTTTAAATTCCAAAAACTTATGAAAAACTTCACTTTTATAATGAAGAGGAAACAACCATGTAAACTTGTTATCGTCATCAATGAACAACACATAATATTTGTATGAGGAAACAGATGAAGTGAATGGCCCCCATACATCAAAGTGAATAAGAGCCAATGGCTTATTAACTGTAGAATTAGACAAGCTAAAAGGAAGTCTATGACTTTTGGAAACACAACAATGTGAGCACATTTTATTATCAATAACATATGAAACATTTACAGATGAAGAAGGTAACAAATGATGTGTAACAATGTGCTAAAGTTTCCTTGAAAAAGGATGGCCTAATCTAAAATGCCAATGAGAAGAATTAACAGTGGACTGAAAACAAGCTGGTGATGCAGATGCAGAAGATGGAGCAGCACTAGGAAGATGATAGAGACCATGGGAATGAAAGCCTTTATATAGCACATTCTTGGTACTTTTGTCCTGTATGATGAGCATATCTTTATAAAAAATAATAGTGCAATGATTATCAAAAATAAGCTGATGGACAGAAATTAAGTTGGAAGAAATGGAAGGTACATGAAGCATGTTTGAGAGATGAAAAGGAAAGGATGGAGTAGGGAGAAGACCTTGACTAGTGTGATGAATAAGTAAGGTAGTTCCTATCACGACCCAAACCCGCCCCTATAGGTTTAGCATCGTAACCGGCCAGTAATCCTGTGATTACCGAAGGCCTCTGAGACAGATTAACATAATATTAGGGGCTAGAGGAAGCAAATAACAAATATACAACGTTCGTTGAGCTGTGCAGACTTATATGAGACAGAAAAATTTTAAATTTTTTATGTGCATATACACACATCATCCTCACGTCATACTCTTGATCCTAACTTGATTTTACATGCAAACCCAAATTTAATCTCATAAGTCTTTTTACACATGAATTAAATCTAAAACTTTGAAATTCTAACATGCATGTGAGGATGAACCTCAAATTTATGAAGAATAATAAAAATCAAACTCAAACTAATTAATTTCTAAATTAATTTCCATAATCATGAATCTAATTTAATTTCTTGCTCAAAACCCAATTTCTTACAAACCCATGGAATAGGTTCCATAACTTTCTTAATTTTAGCTTTTAACTAAATTATCTACAAAAATTAAGACAAATATTTACCTAAAATTGTTGAATTCTTGAGCCTTCTTCCTAATCTTTTTTTTTTCTTCACTTCCTCTTGCTTCCTCTCTTTTTCCTTTAGTTCATCTCTTCAGTTAGCTTCAGAATTTCCAGCAACCTGGGTTCTTGTTCACAAAGTTGAGCCCTCTCTTTCTCGGCTCTCTCTTTCTTTCTTTACAAAGTGTTTTGAGCCCAAATGAATATTCAAGAGTTCACTAGCATAGAGACACCAACATACACTATACCTCTTGACACCTCACAAGCACACGTGCACACTTTTTTTTGAAGCCCACCTCAAGACTTACATGCACACACATACCCATGATTTCTCTGCACACACAAAATTTCTCTGCACACACACTTACATACACCCTCAAATTTTACACCATTTAATTTATGATTAAAATTAACTTAATTAGGCTACACTTAATCTAAATAAATCTTGATTAACACATAATTAAATTAATCATACCTAATCACAAATCTCACATAATTAAATTAGTTTAGTTTGACTTCCATTAGAGCCTAATTAATTATATTAAATTTATTAATCCGAATCAGATTTTTAGTCAGACTCCCAAAAGGCTCCAAATATTAAATTAAATTTATTATCATTATCAATTTTGATCTCCCAAATCATCTAAGCCTTCAATTTCTGATCAGACTCAAATTTCCATCAATAAATTACATATTTAAATTGGGCACATCATAATTAAATTTAATTTATAATAACCACAATCCTCAATCCTCATGACTTAATCAACTCCAATTAGGACCTAATTAATCGAATCTCAATTTCATTAAACTAAATCGAATATTTAATTAAACTCCCAAATGGGCCCTTAATTAAAATTAGATTCATTCAACTTCTTAACTTCACTTCCTTAAGCCATTTGGACCCTTAATTTCTAATTCCAAAATAACTCTTTAATAGAATCATATACGAGTCAGATCCCACAATCCTCATAAATCCCAAATTAAATTATAATACTCGGCAATTAAATTTCAAATCCTCGTAATTAATCAGGTACTAATCATTATATGTGATGGGGTCGTCACAGTTCCATCACCAACACTGACCTGATCATGTCCATGATATGGTTGATAAGAAGAGAGATTGTTCAAATCATTGGTGATATGGCTAGTAGCTATAGAATCTAAAAACCAGTTGGTATTGTTGAGAGAATTGTCACCAGGAGAACCAGTAGCAAACTGATTTGTATTGGTAATATAGGCTTGATGAGCTTGACGCCTTGAAGATTGAAAAGATGTATCCAATCTGTACCAACACTCTAATGCTGAGTGATTTGGTTTCCCACAGATCTAGCAAATCACTTGAGAAGAATTAGAATTAGATACAACAGAGTGAGTAGCAGAACTTGATTGATATGACTGATATCGTGTGTGACCTTGGCCTAAATTAGAAGATCTGCCTCTGTCTCGAAAATTAGCATTGCTAGAACTAGAATTTCCTTTAAAGAACCTGTTACCAGCTCTTCCTCCTCCTCAACCTCTGTAAGAACCACCTGTAGACGCGCCCTCGGGGGCTCACTACAGTTCGGACTCGATTTGTGTCACGGTCCTGTATCTAATCTCGCAGAGTGCAATGCAAGACTGATGAAATCATCAAAGAGTCCAAATCCGGCAAATCATTTTTTAAAACAGATTTTTTGAAAGAAGTGCCAAACATGGACTGCTTTGCCAGATACAGAGTCGCCACCTAAATATTTTATTTTGGGAAAATTTAGGAAACCCTGACTCATTGCCTAAGGCCACGTGTCCGTCATCACCAAAGTTGCCTCGGCTCGGGAACTTGGATACGATTGGGGAAGGTCACTTCGTAAGCACCCCCACTCGCCCGATCAAAGATCGGCCTCTACTAACCATGATATCTAGTTTTGAAAACATTATGCGTTCTTATTCCGGTTATTAGCCTAGATTTACTATGTGATACGCACAGCATACAAGTATAGACTGGATCGCTTGAATTGGAACAAAACATTTCATGTTTGTTTATTTGAAAATGGTTTGATGGTGCTACCCGCAAGTAGGCTAAGACGTGGATTTGCCACCCTCGGGTGGGCTTAGAAAACATGATTTTGCCACTATCTAGTGGGCTTAAAACTCGCAATTGATGAATTGTTCTAATTCAAATAACCCAACCTTCACCCACAGGCATTCAGGCAGTTATATCATATAAGCACATAGCCTCATGGTAAGCATGCTATCATGGCAGTCACTCACACACATGTAAGGATGCTAAAGCATAAACACTTACCGAGTACTCCAAGCCAAAACAAAAGTTATGTTAGAAATCCATGCATGATCCTAACTATACAGAAATGTCTAATGCAACACATGCAAAATGCAACTAAGATAGGCTCGACTATTCTAAAGATGGCATATGAAATGCTACAGCTAACACGTATTCAACTCGGAATTGTAATACAAATGCAGTTAGTATGATGCGCCGAGCCCGGTGCATGTAATATAGATGAATGGATGCAGACATGCTATCATACTGTATGCTAATTGAAACATACCCTAATCTAACCATCATAAGCTGGTAAATAAAAGGGAGAAAGACGTGGGGTTGGAAGACATACATCACACTCACGCACACTTATTACAGCATTACCCTCGCTCGGAGGGTCCAAAAGAATAATACAGTCTGAATAAATAATTACAGTCCGGAATGAATAATTAAATATTACAAAATCCTAATTAATTAACAAATTAACTAGGAAAGCGATAAACTAGCATGTAAGCCTATGGACTGCCTCAGCTCTGTTCCGAATGGTGGAATGATGCATGCTTGAATTGCCTGGCGCGGAAATCCATTGCGATGCCCCGATTCGCCTCGGTTTGCAATTGTTTTCGGAATATTGCGTAACGCTCCAGAAGGCCGCTGATTTCTGATTTGCTGCAACAGAGAGCAACAAAGGGGCATGGCAAAGTATTTCATATATGTATGCATGACTACTCTTCAGGGAGTGTAGTCCTCGATCCTCGTGCTACCAATTACGCATATCGATGCACGATGGCCGAGGAGTCGAATTGCATGACTCAATATGAGATGAATGCACATAAAAACACAACAAGACCTAAACTCCATCATGGGTCATCTGGAGTGTCGGCGACGGGGAATTGAGACACGTTCCGTCACTCGGAGTACGAAACGTCCTTCGTTTTCCGTGCTTGGGCTAACTCCTATCCCAAACACAATGCAAATGAGATGGCATACACAATGTGACTAACATACAACCTAGCATACGCAATGCTATGAGATGACATACATAATGCTCGATGTAACATGGCATACACAATGCACTAACACGCAACCTAGCATACGCAATGATATGAATTGAAAAGTCATACACAATGCATAATGGACTTACACCAACATGAGTGGGCCTCAGCCACACTCACATCAGTAGCCATTAGATGAAAATGAGACAACTGAAGTGCGTGCACACATGCACGCATACCGAGGACCGAACCTAAAGCATCAAATGCCACTCTATCAAAGTATGGCAAGGGATGAAAGATGGCCTATGAATATGTAATTTCCAGCACTAAAACATGATGCTAAATGATCCCGAAACATGAAAATATGGCACCCGATGCATGGAATAAGCCTCGAGACTCAAAACTAGGCACATGTATTGAACCACATGTATACAAAGAAAGCATTATTTGATCATGAAGCCAAAAGACAAAGCCAAGGCAGTCCCAAAACATGCACATTTCTAGTTTAGAGCATGGCCAAAAGATGCTAACATGATGGACTAAAATAGCATGCAACATTGGCTAACAAGCATGGTTTACATGGCACATATATGAAGCAAATGAGAACTCATCAAACCAGCCAAAAACAGTGAATGAAACATGCCAAAATATGCCCAAATAATCACTGCAATGCAGCCAATCCATGCAAAAATGAGGGGCTTCTTTGGAGGGCCTTGCAAGGGGTTGTTTAGCACATATAAGGTAGACACTTAGCATGACCAAACCAACTCTGGGAATGAGTTATGACAGCCCTAAAACTCACAAAATTGGCCCTGAAATCAGTCAAGGAAGCATACGATGAAAGGCCCCCTCAAAAGGCCTTGAATGGAATTGTTCTACACATGCACTATAGACATAAAATATGATCAAAAGGGCCCCGGAAAGACTTAAGGAAGACATTAAAACCCACAAAATTGGGCCCAAAAAGTGACTCCAATGCATGCAAAATAGAGACCATTTGGAAAGCCAATGATGCTAGTAAAGAAAATGAGGGGTGAGAGGATCACCCCTCTATGATTTCAAAGCTCAAAACCTCATCAAAGCCACTGAAAATCCCCTGGATTTCAGTGGCTAAGAGGCCAAAACAAGTCCAATGCAAATGCTCTAATGCATAGCCCTAAATATGAAGGAATGAAGCATGCAAGGAAGGAGATGACTCCAAACAGAAAAGTGACCTCAAAAAAAATTAAAGAGGAGTTCAAAACAAGGCTTTTTCCAGTTTATAAAAAATCTCTAAAATGTTCACAAGTAAGGCTAAAGTATGATGCAAAAACAACCCTAAAAGAGAGATAGAGGGTAAGCGGAAGTAGATGACCTCAAACAGCAAAGTGCCCTTAAACAAAGTTGAAGAGGAGCTCAAAATATGACACTTTCTAGTTTATCACAAAGCCCAAAAATACTTGCAAGTGAAGCCAAGTAATGAAGCAAAAAAATGCAAGTTTAAGGGAAATAGACACTTACCCTTGAAGAGCCGACCTCCAGTAGCTTTTGGACCAAGTTGGTGAGCTTTCAACCTCTGCAAATGACTTCCAAGGTGTTGGAATGGATGATGGAGGTGTGGTGCTAAGGGTTGTAGTGCAAATGGACCAAGAAAATTAGGGTTTTGGAGCTTGGAATAGTGACAATGGAGGAGGCCCTTAGTAAATTTTGTTCAACCCTCTGATATGAAGCCAAGCCTCTCCTTTATAGAGGAGAGGTTCCAAAATATCCAAAAAGGTCCCCAAGTATCCTCCATACATGTGTATGGAGGATACACCAAATGGCATCCAACTGGCACAATTGGACTACACTCAGAAAAAGCAAAAAGCAAGAAGTAGGCCGGCCAGTTCAAGTGGCCGACCGGCCACCCCCCCTGGTCGGCTGACCAGGGGTCAAAAGGGTCAACAAAATTTTTTGGCCGACCACCCCAGAAAGGTGGCCTCCCAGATGAGTGCAACACAGATATGTAGAGAAAAACCAGAAAATGTGACCCAAGAGAAAGAAAAGCTAGCTTTTAAAGGGGGTTCAAAAGGGTCAAGATGAATTTCTGGCCGGCCTACCCATATTGGTGGCCTCCCAGATGAGTAGAACACAATGGTGGTATGAAAAGCTAGAAAATGTGGCTCAAAAGTGAGAAAAACCAACTTTCTGTCAGAAAAATCGACTTTTGGAGAGAGAAAATGAGAAAATAGGTTTTTCAGGGAAAAAGTTGGCCGGCCACCATACTACCCCCTCCCTAATAGTGAAAATAAGGTCCCCACCAAAAACGGGCCAAAACGGATGCAAAACGAAGGTTCGGGGGCCAAAACGCGCGGTTCGGGACCCTAAAAATAAGCTGTTAGGCACCGAAAGTGGCGTATGACCACGAAGGTGGTCTCCCAGGCCACAGTGTGCCTCTAAAGGGAGGAAATAAGGTGTGTGCCAAAAACCAGAGCAAACGGAGGTAGTTAAGCGGTCCCGAACCGAGGCACACGGCCGACGGCTCCGAAAACTAGGCTTCAAACGGGAAAAATGGCCTACGACCACGAAACATAGCCTACGGCCACTGAGAGATGGTCTACGAGACCTCTCCCTCCCTTTGGAAAGAGAAAACGGAGAAAACAGGACCAGGTTCGCAAACCGAGGCAAGACACAAAAAGAGCCCCGAAGTCCGGAGGCAAGGCTCGCAACCGAGACTCTGAAACCTCAGAACGAGCACAATATGCAACATCACCGAGCGCTCAACTAGTGGCGTCTGAGTCTTAAGGTCGGTCAAAAATGAAGTGTCTACACCACCTTTATAGCCACATCTATGAGAAGTGCTTGAAACATGATAAGCAAAAGGAAGTTCTGAAGCATGAGCTTGCTTAGATAAGGATTCAACATGAATTGACTCAGAGTTTAAGAGAGAACATAACTCTCCAATGGAAATAGTTTCAACTCTAGTTCTGATTGCCGTTTTGAATGCATTATATTCATCAGGCAAACCATTAAGGATTAGTAGAACCAGATCCTCATCATCAACCGGTGATGCAGCTAAAGCCAATTGATTAGCAATTGACTTGATTTGAGTCAAATAGGTATCCATTGTGTGGCATTTTTTAAAAAGTTGACTAAGTTTGTTCTTCAACTGATGAATATGTGACCGTGACAAAGACGTAAAACGTTTGAGAAGAACACTCCACACTTCATGACTTGTGGAACAATGAAACACAGAAGTGAAGATAGATGGTGAGAGAGTTGCAGTCAAGCAACTGAGTAGATGAGAGTCAATCAGCATCCAATGTGTATACTTTGGATTCAAAATCTCATGATTGTGTTCATCGATGATAGTAGATGACGGACATACCTGTGTGCCATCAACGAAACTGAGAAGTTGTGTAGCTTTCAGAATATTTTGAACTTGATTCTTCTAGATAATAAAGTTTGTGGAATCAAGTTTGACACTTACAAAAGCATTCAGATTTGAAATGAGTAGAGCAAGATTTGGAGGTATGGAGGATGAAGTAGATGATACAACAGATGAGGACAGATTCAGTGATGACATTGAAGACGCCATTGATGAATCTTCAAGAACCAATGCTCGCAGGAGTCTATGGCTATGATACCATAAAAGATATTTTGCAGAGATCAAAACTTTTCTATTAATTCTCAAAATCAATTACAAATACAGAGATGAAGATATTTGTGAACCACACTAAGTGTGTGTTTGGTAACGTTTACGTTTTCAGTTTATATTTACAAAAATTTTATAAACTGGTTTTTGTTTATTTTTTGTTTATTTTTAGAAAAACATAAACTACAAACGTGTTTGGTAATTGACAAAATGTTTAAAAAACTTTAAAAATATAAAAAAGAGTGAAAAGAGGCAAGTGGCGGCGGAAGACGGTGGTGGAAAGTGGTGACGGTGGGTGGTGGGTAGCTGGTGGTAGTGGGTGGTGGCGGGTCGGTGGGTGAGGGTGGCGGGTGGTGGGTGGTGGCGGGTGGTGGCAGGTGGGTGGCGGGTGGCGGTGGTGGCGAGTAGGTGGTGGTAGTGAGTGGGTGGGTGGCGGTGGCGAGTGGGTGGTGTTGGCGGCGGGTGGGTGGTGGGAGGTGATGATGGTTGAGTGGGTGACGGTGGCGGGTGGTAGCGAGTGGGTAGTGGTGGTGGTGATGGCAAGCGGATGGCGGATGGTGGGTGGTGGTGGTGGTGGTGGTGGTGGGTGGGTGGGTGACGGTGGCGGGTGGTAAGTGGTAACGAGTGGGTGGTGGTGGGTAGTGATGGCAGGTACGTGGCGAGTGGGTGGCGGGTGGTGGTGGTGGTAGGTGGCGGGTGGTGGTGGCGGTGGTGGGTGGCGGGTGGTGGTGGTGGTGGCGGGTGGGTGGGTGACAGGCGGGTGGCTGGTGGTGGATGGTGATGGCAAGTAGGTGGCGGGCGGTGGATAGTAGTGGCGGGTGGTGGATGGCAGGTGGGTGGTGGTGGCGGAAGACGGTGGTGGAAAATGGTAGCGGGTGGTGGCTAGTGTTGGGTGGTAAAAAAAAAAAAAACTGAAAACTCAAAATGGAAACACATTTTTTGTGTTTTCATTTTTTGGCCAATTTTATAAACTGAGACCACTGATTTATAAATCAAAAATTTTACCAAACAAGTTTTTATTTGAGTTTTTTAAATTTTTATAAATATAAACAGAAAACTGAAAACGTAAGTGTTACCAAACGGCACCTAAGTAACTTTGGCTCAAGTTAGCTAAACCATAACAAACTAACTAATTCCAGTTTACGCTGTAACTGTCTAACTGTCTAACTGATGCAGTGGCTTAGCTAAAGCAGTTGCAAGTGCTGATGAAGCTGTCGACTGATCATGATGGCTGGAGCTTGAGCTATACTGCAGTGTGGCTGACGGAGCTTGAGAACTATCATGGTTAGCCTCTTTATCAAAGAAAAGTCTTTATAGGTGGTAATACTAAATTTTAATGGACAAATTACAATAAGGTGATAGTTTTCCAAAATAATTATAAATCTATAAAAAATTGTTTTTAATTAATTTGTAAGGTTTACTAGTATTTTATTTTATTTTGTTTTTTTAAAATGAATTAATATTTCCTGAATTCCTATTCATTATATTATTTCTTTTTAGTTTTCTAATAGGAAATCTATGTGATGCTCCTATTGAATAGTTATTGATCTGGATTGGGATCATCTTCTTCTTTTGTTAGGCGCTTGTCTCATTTGCATGTAAGCGCGTGTATGTATATATTATTTCAACATTATCCATGTTTTTATTTTTAAGAGATACTTTCACTAGGTAGTTGTAATAAAGTGTATGTATTATATCATCCAATACTTGTATAATATTCGAATGATTTTATTTTTATTTTAAATTAATAAATTTTTTTATAACAATTGACGTGGGTTTTTCATAGCTAATAAATGATGTAATGAAAACTTGCATTATCTCATCCAATAAATAAATAAATAAATAAACTATATAATAAAGAGAAAGGGTGTTTGATTCATAGATTTTGAGAAAAATTTAGAAATGAAAATAAAAATAAAAAATGAGTATAAAATGTAATTATATTTTATTTACATTTTACCTACTTTTTTTTTTCTTCAAATATCTCTTCAAATTATAAATTAAACACGATGTAAGTGAACTAGCTCTCTCTCTCTAAACTCAGAGCATCTCTCTCTATGCCTCCCTTCCTAAGCCTTCTGTTGGGTGTGTCGCCGGGGGTGGAGAGGAGTTCCGACCATCGGTCTCCTCTCTCCTCTTTCCACCTCATTTTTCTCATTTTCTTAGTCTTTTTGTTTAATAATATTGGAAGCTTATTCTTCTAGCCCATTCGTGCGCTACCATCACTACACCACCATTAGATCTGTTATCTTCCTGCCTCCATGGATCCACTCTGACTAGATCTGTCTCATCTTCGATTTTCCAGATTTGATATTTGGCTTATGCCCAAACTTTCACACTCGTAGCCAAAACTTTAAGATTTGATTTCAGATCTTCTCACAATTCGAAAACCGATGTTGTTTAACGTGTTTGTTTTACAATAGGCGACCATGTCAACTTCAATGTTCCATCTTGACCTGTAGAGGTGGGGTCTTCAAATTCTAAGTTGAAGGTTGCGGTATAGTGGAGCTTTGGATGTGTTTGGTGACTTGGATCAAGTTATTTTTCGGTTTGCTTTTTTATTTTTTATTGTTTGCTGTAATAATTTTCCTTATGTGGAGGTTGTGTCCCTCCTTTGTGAGGATTTTTTTCTCCTCCTCTATGGAGGTCAAGATTCTTCCTTCTATACAAGTTTGTTATCTCTTTATAAGATCTTTTGTTACTGTTGTACGAAATTGATCCGATTTTTATTAGTTTTGAAATGAAGATTTCTTCCCAATGTGGAAAACAGTAAACTGATTCTCATTAAAAAAGAAATTTATGAGCAAAGCTCATATATATATACAAACAGTAACAGATAATCTGTTATGATCTGTAACAAGCTATAACAAACTAACAAACTACTAACAATCTTATTAACTGCATAACAGAATTACTAACTAACTAACTAGCTGCTGCAATAGAGGTTGCTTTAACAGGCCCTTGCAAACACATGGGGGAAGACACCATGAGTTTGTCTTTAAGATACTGGAACCGAGAGACAGCCAACGGTTTGGTAAAAATGTCGGCCAACTGATCAATGGTGGGAACATAATGAAGAGACAGCCGTTTAGCAAGCACTTGTTCCCGAACAAAATGGCAATCAACCTCTATATGCTTGGACCGGGAATGAAACACCGGGTTGGAGGCCAGAGCAAGAGCAGACAGATTATCGCACCAGATCACAGGTACAGTAGGAGAAAAGACAAACAAGTCAGCAAGTAACATACGGAGCCAACTAACTTCAGCAGCAGCATGGGCTAAAGCCCGATATTCAGCCTCGGTGGAGGAACGAGAAACAGTGGCCTGTTTCTTGGCAGACCAAGAAATGAGATTGGCACCCAAAAACACACAATACCCAGAGGTGGACTTACGATCAAGAGTGTCACCGGCCCAATTGGAATCAGAAAAAACATGAAGATCAAAAGTGCTTGGGGTATAGGTAAGACCATGAGAGAGGGTACCCTTAACAAAACGAAGCAATCGTTTAACAGCAGCAAAATCACCATTGGTTGGGGCATGCATGTGCTGACAAGCTTGGTTGACAGCCAAAGAGAGATCAGGACGAGTGATTGTTAAGTATTGTAAAGACCCAACAAGAGTACGATAGAGCGATGGATTATCAAAAGGAAAATCAGAAGTAGGGGAGAGACCAGGTTTAACAGAAATAGGAGATGGGCAAGGCTTACAATCATCCATCCCAGCTTTGTGAATGATCTCTTGAGCATATTTATGTTGAGAAAGGAAATAATGTGTATCAGAGGTGTGAACAGAAATGCCAAGAAAATAGGACAAATTGCCTAAATCTTTCATAGAGAAAACAAGATGCATTTGAGTAACTAA
The DNA here is from genome assembly GCF_055761805.1 of Camellia sinensis. NCBI lineage: Eukaryota > Viridiplantae > Streptophyta > Magnoliopsida > Ericales > Theaceae > Camellia > Camellia sinensis. The sequence continues at coordinate 41,455,284 of NC_138973.1, forward strand.
GGTGTGAATATGAGAAGGATCACTGCCGGTAAGTAAGATATCATCAACATAAACCACTAAAATGGTAATGGAATGAGGAGTTTTGTGAATGAAAAGAGAGGAATCACAATGACTATTATGAAAACCTTGAGACAGTAAGAAGGTAGAAAATGTAGAATACCAAGCACGGGGGGCTTGTTTAAGCCCATACAAGGCCTTATGAAGCTTACACACATGAGTAGGAGAGGAAGAATCAATAAAACCAGGAGGTTGGGTCATGAAAACCTCTTCTTCAAGCTTCCCATGAAGGAAAGCATTAGATATGTCCAACTGTTTGAGAGGCCAGTGATGATGTAAGGCAAGACAAAGAATAATCCGAATTGTAGGAAGCTTGGCAACGGGACTGAAAGTCTCCTGAAAATCAATACCTTCTTGTTGGAGGTATCCTTTGGCAACAAGACGGGCCTTATATCGAGCAATCGAACCATCAGAGTTGCGTTTAATTTTGAAGACCCATTTACACCCAATTTGATTTTTATGAGAAGGCAAGGGAACCAAGGACCAGGTGTTCTGCTTTTGCAAAGCGCTAAATTCTTCTTGCATAGCCTTAAACCAAACAGGAGAGGTAAGGGCAGCTTGGTAAGTAGGAGGTTCAGCATCAGTATATAAAGAAGAAATACTGAGGGAAGCAGAGGGGCCAAAAGATTTGGACCGAGTGAGCATAGGATGAAGATTAGTAGATGAAGAATGAGGAAGAGGTGGAAGGTCAATATGTAAGGAGTGAATAGGATAGGAATGTATAGTAGATGTAGTAGGCTGGGTTGAGGAGAACACAGCCGCAGAAGACAATGGAGCAGCAGAAGGCAAGACAGCCGCAGGGAAATTCGTAGCGGAGGAAGTAGGCTGAGTGGAGGAGAGCACAGCTACAGAAGGCAAGACAGTAGTAGAAGGCAAGATAGCAGTAGGTAAACCCGTAGCTGAAACTGGGATTTGAGGTAACCGAGAAGAAGAAGAAGATGGAAACTCAGATGGAGTTAGAGCAGCAGTACATGGCAGCACGGGAAGTGAAGACTGAGGAGAATGCTGGGAAGAGGAAGCTGTAGTTGGTGCACAAGAAGACTGAGGAACATGTGAAGATGCCCAAAAGAAAGTCTGAATATCTGGCAAGGAGGAAGATTGAGATAAAGCAGGACAAGAAGAAGAAATAGAAGACATAGAGAAAGGAAAAATATGCTCATGAAAAATTACATGACGAGACAAATATAGTTTTCCAGATTTAGGATCAAAGCATCTATATCCCTTAGCAAATGGATGATATCCCAAAAAGACACAAGGCACAGATCTAGGATGTAGTTTAGATGAACTATATGGTTGAAGCCAAGGAAAACATTGACAGCCAAAGACTCTAAAGAAAGAGTAATCTGGAACAGCATGAAACAATACCTCATAAGGAGATTTATTAGCCAAAATAGAAGAAGGCATTCGATTAATAAGAAAAGTTGCAGTAGCCACGGCATCAAACCAAAAATGTAATGGAAGAGAAGCATGATGAATCAAAGCAATGGTAGTTTCAATAATGTGTCTATGCTTGCGCTCAGCCACACCATTCTGAGCGGAGGTGTAAGGACAGGAATGTTGATGAACAATCCCATGATGTAAGAGAAAAGCTTGCATTTTATTATTGAAATATTCGGTACCACCATCAGTGCGAAGAACTTGAAGAAAAGTAGAAAATTGCTTTTCAACATAAGACTTGAATTCAACAAATTTAGCAAAGACCTCACTTTTGTAAGCTAAAGGATAGAGCCAAGTAAAACGGCTAAAATCATCAACAAAAATTACATAAAACTTGAAGCCAGATGTAGATTTATTAAACGGACCCCAAACATCGCTATGAATTAAAGACAAAGGTTGTTTGACAGTTGAATTTGACAATTGAAATGGCAATCTATGGCTTTTAGCAATGCAACATTCAGAACAATTCATAGCAGTAGACTTCATAGGTTTACAAGTAAAATGCTTTTGTTGAGCAAAAAATTTCTGAGAAGAAGGATGGCCTAATCTATGATGCCACACGTCGGCAGAAACATCTTTATTGAAAGCATGAAAATTAGCTTGAGGCACAGCAGATGAATGAGGTGAATGCAGAGGAGACTGAAAATGATATAAGCCATTAGTGTGAAAACCTTGGTGAAGAATTCTCTTCGTTTTCTTGTCCTGAATCAGAAAAGAAGAAGCATCAAAAATAATGTTGCAATCATTATCTTTGGCAAGTTGATGAACTGAGAGAAGATTAGAGGAAAGAGCAGGAGAATGCAAGATATGATTGAGACGAAAAGAGAAATGAGGTGTAGGTAAAATACCTTGACCAGTGTGATGAATAGGAACAGACTGGCCATTACCAACAGTAATACGATCAGTACCTGGATAGTCTTGATAGATATCGAAATTGTTCAAATCATTGGTCATATGATCAGTGGCAGCCGAATCCAAATACCAAGGCATGGAAGAGGAGGAAGAGATGGATGGAGTGGGATGAGAAGAAGAAGACACAAAAGCTTTAGAACTAGACATAACAGACTGGGACGAAGATTGTCCAGGAGGTTGATATTGAGCATCCAACCGATGCCAGTAGTCAAAAGCAATGTGACCAAAAATACCACAAATTTGACAGACAGGTCCACTACGTCCTCTGCCTCTGGGAGAAAATCGACCACGAGAGTGCTGAGTAAAGAATCGACCACGAGATTGCTGTGAAAACTGACCTCCTCTGCCTCCTTTAGAGAAAAACCGACCTTGTGAACCACGAGAATAACCAGAAGAACCAGTCTGATTTGAACGGAATCCTCGAGCAGCAGAGAAAGCAACATTAGGTTGCTCAATAAGTGATGATTTTTGTGTTTTAAATTCAACATGAATGGATTCGGAACAAAGCAAGGCACACAATTCATCCATGGAAATGCCTTCTGATCGTGCTCGAATTGCAGTCTTAAAAGAGTCATACTCATCGGGAAGGCCATTCAATGTGATTAACACAAGATCTTCATCGTCAACAACAGCAGATGCAAGTGCTAATTGATTTGACAAGTTCTTGATCTGAGTCAAATACTCCTCCATGGATGCACCTTTCTTGGACACAGCATTCAATTTATTTTTGAGTTCATGAATATGTGACCGAGAGAGAATGGTGAATCTCTTGATTAAGGCATTCCAGACTTCATAACAGTGTTTAAACTGTACAACAGTGGAATAGATTGGAGAAGACAGGGTTGCCGTAAGACAACTGAGCAAATGTGCATCTATGAGATCCCACTGAACTCGTGTGGGATTAGAGATTTCAGATCCAGAAGAGTCCTTGATCTGTGCTGGTGGACATGGAATTGATCCATCGACATAGCCAATCAAACCAGTGGCTCTTAACATGTTGTGGATTTGATTTTTCCAAATCAGAAAATTCGAGGCATCAAGCTTTACTGTTACAAAGGAGGATAGATTGGAGATGAGAAGGATCAGATTGGGAGGCAAGATAGTTGAAGAAGATGAAACAAGAGGATCAGCCATGGAATCCAAGGATCAATGCTCGTTAGAGCTTAGCAATGCTCTGATACCATGTGGAAAACAGTAAACTGATTCTCATTAAAAAAGAAATTTATGAGCAAAGCTCATATATATATACAAACAGTAACAGATAATCTGTTATGATCTGTAACAAGCTATAACAAACTAACAAACTACTAACAATCTTATTAACTGCATAACAGAATTACTAACTAACTAACTAGCTGCTGCAATAGAGGTTGCTTTAACACCCAATAAAAAAAAAAAAAAACATGACGTAAATATTTAATGATTTTACTTCTAATAGAAAATAGAAAAAAAAAAAGAAGAAAAAACTTATAACACTTACTCCAAATACAAAAATAACTTGCAAATTCCTCTCAGTTTTCTCCTAGTCTTTCATTTTTACATAAGAAAATGCTATGCATTGCAAACTAATAACTTTATAAAATGTTCATATTATATAACGTGACATATAGTATAGAAACTTTGAAATCTAAGACGGGACCCATCACAATAATATGATAAATGAAGCATTTTACTTAGCAAAACTTTATCAAATTTTTACTTTGTATAACATTACTTTTTTTCCATTTCAAATTTCTTTCCCTAAACTCATTTAAGAAATGCCATAACAAAAAGAGTGTAAGTTTAGACTCGTTTTCCCAATCAAAAACTTGGCATAAATTTTTCAAATAAAAAGAAGGGGTTATGCATGTGCAAAAACTATAGATAAAACAATAAAAAAGTAAATATAAACATGTTTAGAGTTAGTTTTGGGTATTCAAGATTGGGTTTAACCTAGGCGTACGTGTATTGCTCCACATATAATTTGGGATATTACAAAAAGTTATAAGGAGGTTGATCATATAATTTTTTTAAAAAAAAAAAAAATTTCAATTACGTACACAAATTAAGGCATATAACCTACTATCATTAAGCAATGTTTCTTATAATCCAATTTTTTATTCCAAATTTGATATCATGTAATCCTCATCAAATATTAGCACTCCCTCCTATGCCATGTGTAGGTTTTTTTTAAAAATTTTTTTATAACTAGGAAAAAAGAACCCTCTGTGGGACATCATAGCATCCATAGGTCTTGACTTCAGGAGTATTGACTGCTGGTGGTGTTTTTGCTTGTTGGTTGCTACTTGTATTTGCTGCTGCTGGTGTTTTGTTTATTGGGCTGGTGGTGGTGGTGGTGGTTGGTTTGTTGGTTTATTTGCTGTTGGTGGTGGTTTGTCTATTGGGCTGGTGGTGGTTTGTAACAACCCTCATACTGTTTACTGATTAAGGACTGATTGATTACCGATAATCACTGATTACTGCTAAACGGAACTGATGATGACTGATAACTGACTGATAATTGAACTGATTAAAGTACTGAACTGACTGACTGAAATTGGAAACTGAATTGACTGAGTATATGTTAGTTAATTGCATTCTATCTGTTTGATTGTCTGATTATCTGTTCATGTTTATATGTTTAAACTGCTATTTGAAGGCCTTATCGGCGGCCGAATCTGAAACCGATTGATGTTACGTGACCCTCATATTTAATGTGATTTTATGGTATAAGTATCTGAAAATTGATTAGGTATGATTAAATTAGATTAAAATAAGCCAATTGAAGAGTTGGACTTAATTACCGTTTTGCCATTGAGTGGGCCACTATCTCACACACATACTTGAGCCAAGAACAACATTTCCTCAGCCATTTTCCTTCTCATTGCCGACCAAGAGGGAAGAGAGGAGAGAGAGTGAGAGGAATTGAATTCTACCTTGGGTTTTGCTTGGAGAATTGAAGGAATTGAGGTATAGATTGCATATTTGAGCTCCTAGTCTTCTAATTCAAGCTCTAGGTAAGGATCTTATCTTCTTATTGATGCTATTGAACTAGTTCTTGCATGGTTCATGCTTCATTGTAGAACTAAGTCATGATTTGGGTCATTAAGGGTGAATTGAAGCTCATTTCTTGCATGCATGGTTGAATTAATGAGTTTTGAGTTGAATTCATGGTAAATGGTTACATGCATGTCCATGTTGTAAGAGTAGACCATGTTTTCATCTTGTTTTGAAAAGAATGAGCTCATTTGAACAAGCTTTGAAGCTTTGATTTGGTTTAAATCCTTGCATGTTTGCATGTTCTTCATATTCTTGAAAATGGGTTTGAATATGGTTCTAATTGACTCACCTTTGGGGCTTGAATTCATAAATTGAGCTTTGAAACTTGTTATACATTGAATTTAGTTATGTTTTCCAGAATTTGGGCCCAAGAGGTCGAGTTTGGAGTGGTAGAATGCTTGGTTTGAGCTTGGGAGGCAGATCTGGAAATTCCAGATTTGGCTTCCTCGCTCGAGCGAAGGATTCCCCGCTCGAGCGAGCACCTTTGTCCAGGGCTCCGCTCGAGCGACCATCGAGCGACCATCGCGCGTAAAATTTCAGCATCCAGCACTTTTACTGTTTTGCAGACCGCTCGAGCGAAGGATTCCTCGCTCGAGCGAAGCCTTTGATTTTGGACTTACGCTCGAGCGTAGAAAGTCTCGCTCGAGCGAGGCTCCTATTTTCAGCAAACTTTGCGAAATGTTTTCTAAGTGTATTTTTGCATCCTCATCCCATCCTAGGCATTCTTAGGCCTAGTTTAAGGCACCTTGATGAGGATATCATTGTAGAACACACCAAGGCAAATTAGGGATTAAGTTATGAGATTTCCCAACTGTGTAGCTTAGTGTGTTCAACCTGTGAACTGTGTAGGGTTGGCAACTGGGGAGACACGCTCTAGCATACTGTAGCCCAGAACTCTGTGAGTAACAATTGTGTAAAGATATGTTCAACTGATTATCTTCTGAATACTGAACTGAACTGTTTACTGAACTGGTATTATTTACTGAATGAATGTATGTCCTTTATTTCTGAACTGTACTGTGGCATCCTTAGTATCTACGGTTTACTGTTACTGTTACTGTCACAGAGATCTCTGTCGGTTTCCTTGTGGAACCACTACTGTTTACTGACTGATGGCCATCATTACTGTTCGGTCTTTTAAGACCTACTGTTACTGTTATGCTAATGGATGTACCACATATGACTGTTTACTGTACTGAGCAACTGAATTACTGATTGAAATGAACTGTTTCCATACTGTAAGGACATTCATTCTTAACCCCTTTACATATTGTGTTATTCACTGGGCTTTAGCTCACTGCTCATATATATATGTAGGTGTACAGGCACCAGACCGCAGCTAGAGGCGTCAGGGTTACTCCAGTTTTGTCAAGCCAGCCTTTGTGCCTCACTGCGAGGTTCCGAGCCTACTGTTAAGGCTTAGGGGTGTTTTAGAATTTCCCCCTTTTTGTACTGTTTCACTGTTTTGTATAGACTGACTGTTTACTGTACTGTTATACAGGGATTAGGTCCCTGTACTGTGTGACTGTTAATTTTGTATACTGTGTTGTACAGACGGAATGTTTTCTGTACTGTTATGTGGGGTTGAGTCCCTAGTTAAATGGATGTGAATATTGTGTATACTGTTCTGTACTGTCTTTGTATAATGTATGAAAGCCTTTTTGCATACAGACTGTCACAGCTCAATGGACACTATTTATTTACTGTATTGGCTTCCGCCAGGCCCTGTACTCTGTTTCACTGTATTACTGTTCAGCAGGCCTTCGGTAATCTCGGATTACTGGCCGGTTACGGTGCTAAACCCATAGGGCCGGGTTTGGGTCGTGACAGAGTGGTATCAGAGCGATACTTACCACGAGTTATACCGCACACACGTGTCCAAATGAGCTATAGGGGGTCCTAGAAAAAGTAATTAGGACATCTCATGAACTTGAAAAGTGTGTGGTTATGTTACGACTAAATATCTGCTAATGTGTTAAACTGTTAAACAAATGACTGCTTATGTATAAAACTGTTATAACTGCTTATAGCGAAATGGACAATGCAAATGAACCTGAATCCTCGTCTACCGAGGCAAGAATGGAAAGAATGGAAAGAATGATAGAACTGATAACTGCTAGACTTGAACAACAGAACCAACCTCCTCCTCCTCCGGTTCAGCCGGAACCTAATGTGAATGTGAATGATGGGGATATAATTGCTCTTACCCAGAAGTTCAGCAAAATGAAACCGCCATCCTTCCACGGAGGCCTTGAACCGTTAAAAGCTGAAGCTTGGGTTCTGGAAACAGAGAAATTATTTGAAGTGTTTCCGTGCTCAGAAGCGAACAAAGTACTGTTAGCTACCTTCACCCTACAAGAAGAGGCTAGAAGGTGGTGGATGTTAATCCGTGAAACAAACATTGTTATGACTTGGGCTCAGTTCAAGGAGTCCTTCTTTGAAAAGTACTTCCCTCAGTGTGTTAGGGATAGGAAAGTAACCGAGTTTGAACAACTGAAGCAGGGCACAATGTCCGTTGCAGAATACGAGACGAAATTTACTGAACTTGCCCGTTATGCACCGCACATGGTGGATACTGAATATAAGAAGGCCAAAAAATTTGAAGGTGGCCTTAATGTGGCAATACTTGACCGGATAAATGTTTTGAAATTACCGACTTTTGTGGGTGTTCTCGACCGGGCATTGATGGCCGAGTCGAACATTGCAGCAGTGAGACAATCTGAAACACCAACGACTGAATGGCATGGAAAAAGGCAGAGTTTCAAATTTAAGAAAGGCAAGCACAACCCAGCCAACAAGAAACAGAATACGGGGTTAACAACTAGCCCCAGCCAAGGGAGTGGTTTCATACCACCCTGTCCTGAGTGTGGCAAGAAGCACAAGGGAGTCTGCTACAGAATATCTGGAGCCTGTTACAGGTGTGGCAAGGTGGGCCACATGGTTAAAGACTGCCCCTCTGCTCCACAAGCCAGTGGTAAAGCTGCACCAAGCGCAGCAGTGTCAAATGCTCCACCAAAGCCTAACCCCAGAGTTACGGGGAAAGAGCCTGTGAGGCAAGGCCGAGTGTTCGCACTAGTACCGGGAGATGTGCAGAATACCGAGACCGTTGTGTCAGGTATTCTCTCTATCTGTACTCAAAATGCATATGTACTGATTGATTCGGGGTCTACGCATTCTTATGTATCATATGCTTTTTCACGGAAATTGGATAGACCCTTAGAACCCATGAACTATCTGCTAGCCGTATCATCACCCGTAGGGGGATCCATGACATGTGATTATATGTACCCCGCATGTGAAATTATTGTTGGGGATATGCATCTGTTTATTGATTTACTGCCATTGAACATTGATCATTTTGACGTAATATTGGGAATGGATTGGTTACAAAAATATCATGCCACTATTGACTGTGTGACCAAGCAAGTTGTTTTCCGTCCACCTGGTTTGCCTGAATTTGTGTTTAATGGGAGTGGAGTAGTACCTCCTCCGTATTTGATTTCGTCAGTGAAAGCTGTTAAATTAATTAGAAAGGGGTGTAAAGGATATCTGTGTTCTGTACTGACTGTGTCTACTGATGATAGTATTAAAACTGATGTGAATTGTATTCCTATAGTCAGAGAATTTCCAGATGTTTTTCCAGATAATCTTCCAGGAGATTTGACTGACAGGGAGATTGAATTTACCGTTGACGTGATTCCCGGAACACAACCAGTTTCTAAAGCTCCTTACAGAATGGCTCCAACTGAACTGAAGGAACTGAAAGTGCAATTGCAAGAACTGTTAGATAAAAAGTTCATCAGACCTAGCACTTCGCCATGGGGTGCTCCTGTTTTGTTTGTCAAGAAGAAAGATGGCTCACTGAGACTGTGCATTGACTACCGTGAACTGAATAAGGTAACTGTAAAGAACAAATACCCTTTGCCACGCATTGATGATTTATTTGATCAGTTACAGGGTGCACAAGTGTTTTCTAAGATTGATCTCAGATCGGGGTATCATCAACTGAAGGTTAAACCGGAAGACATCGATAAAACTGCTTTTAGAACGAGGTATGGACATTATGAATTTTTGGTTATGCCTTTTGGAGTCACGAATGCACCAGCTGCTTTTATGGACCTCATGAACAGAATTTTTAAACCATACCTTGATGACTTTATTGATTTACTCCAAAAGTATAGAACAGCATGAACATCATCTGAGACTTGCCCTACAAACCTTAAGAGAACAGAAACTGTATGCTAAACTGTCTAAATGTGAATTTTGGCTTGACCATGTTATGTTTTTGGGGCATGTTGTTAGCAAAGATGGAATTTCTGTTGATCCGCAGAAAATTGAAGCTGTAGTGAACTGGCCTAGACCAACAAATGTGACTGAAGTCCGAAGTTTTTTGGGATTGGCTGGATATTACAGAAGATTTGTCAAAGATTTCTCCAAAATTGCCCTACCATTGACTCAGTTAACTCAAAAGGGGACATCATTTGACTGGACCGACCAAAGAGAATCTGCTTTCCAGGAGTTGAAAACTCGACTTGTGACTGCACCAGTTTTGACTTTACCCTCAGGTACGGATGGTTATACTGTATTTAGTGATGCTTCTCATAAGGGTTTGGGATGTGTTTTAATGCAGAATGGGAAAGTTATTGCTTATGCTTCCCGACAGTTGAGACCACATGAAAAGAATTACCCGACCCATGATCTGGAACTTGCTGCAGTAGTATTTGCACTGAAAATCTGGCGTCACTATCTGTACGGGGTGACATGTGAAGTATACACCGACCACAAGAGTTTAAAGTATTTCTTCACACAGAAAGAACTGAATATGAGACAGCGGAGATGGCTAGAACTGATAAAGGATTATGACCTACAGATCTTGTACCACCCAGGAAAAGCCAATACCGTTGCCGATGCATTGAGCCGGAAATCGATTGGAAACTTAGCCTATCTGCTTACAGGACAGAAAGAGTTGCTTTGTGACCTTGAAAAATCTGAAATTGAAATTGTTTTGAGAGAACAAGGTGGAACCTTAGCTGCTATTTCTGCTCAACCGGCACTGATTGAAGAGATTAAAGAGAAACAGCAACTGGATGACTTCTTGAAGAAGATCATCGAAGAAAGAGAATCTAAACCGAGACCGGGATTCAAATTTGAGAATAATGTACTGAAATTTCAAGAAAGACTGTGTGTACCGAATGATACTGAACTGAAAAGAAGAGTTCTGCAAGAAGGCCACAATTCGAAATTGTCTATCCATCCGGGGAATACGAAAATGTACCAAGATCTGAAACAGAATTTCTGGTGGCCGGGAATGAAGAAAGAGATTGCTGATTTTGTATCCAAATGTCTTCATTGCCAACAGGTCAAAGCTGAACATCAACGACCTGCCGGACTATTGCAACCCCTACCCATACCAGAGTGGAAATGGGAGCATATCACGATGGATTTTATCGTTGGATTACCTCGCTCCAGAAAAGGTATGGATTCAATTTGGGTTATTGTTGATAGATTAACCAAATCTGCTCACTTCTTACCTGTCAAGACAATCTATAATGCGGACAAATTGGCTGTTATCTATATTGATGAAATTGTAAGACTGCATGGAGTGCCTGTGTCTATTGTTTCTGACAGGGATTCGAAGTTTACATCGAGGTTTTGGCAAAGCCTACAAACTGCACTGGGTACTGAACTGAGTTTGAGTAGTGCCTATCATCCTCAGACAGATGGCCAATCAGAAAGGACCATCCAAACTCTGGAGGATTTACTGAGAATGTGTGTCCTTGATTTTCAGGGAAACTGGGAAAGTCACTTGCCCTTAGCTGAATTCGCCTACAACAACAGCTACCATTCGAGTATTGGTATGGCGCCTTTTGAGGCATTGTATGGCAGAAAATGTAGATCTCCAATTTGCTGGGCAGAAGTTGGAGATGGGCCTTTGCTTGGGCCCGAGATTGTGTATGAAACAACTGAGAAAGTGAAACTGATACAGCAAAGACTGAAAACTGCACAGAGCAGACAGAAGAGTTATGCCGATGTCCGAAGGCGGGACAGAGAGTACGAAGTGGGTGATCACGTTTTTGTGAAAGTGACACCAATGAAAGGCCAGACTCGTTTTGGAGTCAAAGGCAAGTTAGCACCGAGATACGTCGGACCATATGAGATCATTGAGAAAATCAATCCGGTGGCGTATCAAGTTGCGCTTCCTCCTGAAATGGAGCATATGCATAACGTCTTCCACATTTCGATGTTGAGAGATTACCTTCGGGATCCTTTCCATGTAATAGAGCCTACTCGTGTAGTGCTGAGTGATGACTACACTTACGAGGAACGGCCTATACAGATTGTAAACCGACGGATCAAGAAACTGAGGAACAAAGAGATCCCGTTAGTGAAAGTTGACTGGCAGAACCATGGTGGCGTGTATGCCACTTGGGAAAGGGAAGATGACATGGCTAAACGATATCCTGAACTGTTTCCACTGAATCCTGTTTTCTTCCAGAATGAAGGTAACTCGAGTTTAGAGGACTAAACTCTTTATAAGGAGGGGAGACTGTAACAACCCTCATACTGTTTACTGATTAAGGACTGATTGATTACCGATAATCACCGATTACTGCTAAACGGAACTGATGATGACTGATAACTGACTGATAATTGAACTGATTAAAGTACTGAACTGACTGACTGAAATTGGAAACTGAATTGACTGAGTATATGTTAGTTAATTGCATTCTATCTGTTTGATTGTCTGATTATCTGTTCATGTTTATATGTTTAAACTGCTATTTGAAGGCCTTATCGGCGGCCGAATCTGAAACCGATTGATGTTACGTGACCCTCATATTTAATGTGATTTTATGGTATAAGTATCTGAAAATTGATTAGGTATGATTAAATTAGATTAAAATAAGCTAATTGAAGAGTTGGACTTAATTACCGTTTTGCCATTGAGTGGGCCACTATCTCACACACATACTTGAGCCAAGAACAACATTTCCTCAGCCATTTTCCTTCTCATTGCCGACCAAGAGGGAAGAGAGGAGAGAGAGTGAGAGGAATTGAATTCTACCTTGGGTTTTGCTTGGAGAATTGAAGGAATTGAGGTATAGATTGCATATTTGAGCTCCTAGTCTTCTAATTCAAGCTCTAGGTAAGGATCTTATCTTCTTATTGATGCTATTGAACTAGTTCTTGCATGGTTCATGCTTCATTGTAGAACTAAGTCATGATTTGGGTCATTAAGGGTGAATTGAAGCTCATTTCTTGCATGCATGGTTGAATTAATGAGTTTTGAGTTGAATTCATGGTAAATGGTTACATGCATGTCCATGTTGTAAGAGTAGACCATGTTTTCATCTTGTTTTGAAAAGAATGAGCTCATTTGAACAAGCTTTGAAGCTTTGATTTGGTTTAAATCCTTGCATGTTTGCATGTTCTTCATATTCTTGAAAATGGGTTTGAATATGGTTCTAATTGACTCACCTTTGGGGCTTGAATTCATAAATTGAGCTTTGAAACTTGTTATACATTGAATTTAGTTATGTTTTCCAGAATTTGGGCCCAAGAGGTCGAGTTTGGAGTGGTAGAATGCTTGGTTTGAGCTTGGGAGGCAGATCTGGAAATTCCAGATTTGGCTTCCTCGCTCGAGCGAAGGATTCCCCGCTCGAGCGAGCACCTTTGTCCAGGGCTCCGCTCGAGCGACCATCGAGCGACCATCGCGCGTAAAATTTCAGCATCCAGCACTTTTACTGTTTTGCAGACCGCTCGAGCGAAGGATTCCTCGCTCGAGCGAAGCCTTTGATTTTGGACTTACGCTCGAGCGTAGAAAGTCTCGCTCGAGCGAGGCTCCTATTTTCAGCAAACTTTGCGAAATGTTTTCTAAGTGTATTTTTGCATCCTCATCCCATCCTAGGCATTCTTAGGCCTAGTTTAAGGCACCTTGATGAGGATATCATTGTAGAACACACCAAGGCAAATTAGGGATTAAGTTATGAGATTTCCCAACTGTGTAGCTTAGTGTGTTCAACCTGTGAACTGTGTAGGGTTGGCAACTGGGGAGACACGCTCTAGCATACTGTAGCCCAGAACTCTGTGAGTAACAATTGTGTAAAGATATGTTCAACTGATTATCTTCTGAATACTGAACTGAACTGTTTACTGAACTGGTATTATTTACTGAATGAATGTATGTCCTTTATTTCTGAACTGTACTGTGGCATCCTTAGTATCTACGGTTTACTGTTACTGTTACTGTCACAGAGATCTCTGTCGGTTTCCTTGTGGAACCACTACTGTTTACTGACTGATGGCCATCATTACTGTTCGGTCTTTTAAGACCTACTGTTACTGTTATGCTAATGGATGTACCACATATGACTGTTTACTGTACTGAGCAACTGAATTACTGATTGAAATGAACTGTTTCCATACTGTAAGGACATTCATTCTTAACCCCTTTACATATTGTGTTATTCACTGGGCTTTAGCTCACTGCTCATATATATATGTAGGTGTACAGGCACCAGACCGCAGCTAGAGGCGTCAGGGTTACTCCAGTTTTGTCAAGCCAGCCTTTGTGCCTCACTGCGAGGTTCCGAGCCTACTGTTAAGGCTTAGGGGTGTTTTAGAATTTCCCCCTTTTTGTACTGTTTCACTGTTTTGTATAGACTGACTGTTTACTGTACTGTTATACAGGGATTAGGTCCCTGTACTGTGTGACTGTTAATTTTGTATACTGTGTTGTACAGACGGAATGTTTTCTGTACTGTTATGTGGGGTTGAGTCCCTAGTTAAATGGATGTGAATATTGTATATACTGTTCTGTACTGTCTTTGTATAATGTATGAAAGCCTTTTTGCATACAGACTGTCACAGCTCAATGGACACTATTTATTTACTGTATTGGCTTCCGCCAGGCCCTGTACTCTGTTTCACTGTATTACTGTTCAGCAGGCCTTCGGTAATCTCGGATTACTGGCCGGTTACGGTGCTAAACCCATAGGGCCGGGTTTGGGTCGTGACATGGTTGCTACTAGTATTTGCTGCTGCTGGTGTTTTGTTTACTGGGCTGTTGCTGCTGCTGATGGTTTATTGGTTTTTTTTAGTTTTTTGGGCTTGATTTCTCACCAACCCTTTGGCTTGAGCTAGCATATGATAGGGTGCTTCTCTTGGTATCAACCTAGTTGGGATGAAGAGAAGCTCTATGATGCTTTCTGCTTTCTGCTCTTTGCATTCGCTTTATTGATGTTATCCATATGTTTATATGTTTGATGCTATCAATAAAGTTTTTTTGGCTGAAAAAAAAAGTAGGTCTTGACTTTAGGGTAATCGGTTGCAAGTCAAATTCAATCAAGGAAGAGACTCACCATCAGAATAAGAGAGGAATGCACTAATCCCCAACACAAGAGACAGAATCATGATTAGAGTACAACACAGTCAGTTTCACTGTTTGAACAACGGGTCGCTAATCGTGCCTTCCAGAAGTCGAGTCCTAGTCAACTGTGTGAAATGAAGGCACCTTTCCACCCCACCACCACCCCTAGTGGTATGCCTTGCATTCAATTTGAGATGTTTCACAAGTGTAAAAACCCATTTCTGAGATTTTTCTCTAATCTTTTACTGTATTTGATGTAAACAATTTTTTGTCCCTCAATTTGGTTTGGGATATGTCCCATAAAGTTATTTGTTTCTTTACTCATAGTCAAATGATCCAATTTTCTTTAAATTTAAATCATGTGATCACCAATGCATAAGTTAGGAGGATGACAAACATTTTTTTTTTTGTTTTTAATTTTACAAAAAAAAAAAAAAAAGAAGAGATAATTTGGTTTTCTTCTATAATTATAAATAAATAAATAAAAGTCACACAAATGAATTTTTTTTGATGGGATACATATAGATGAGTTTAAGGATGAAGAAGGATCCGAACCATTAAATTGTGGATTTGTAGATCAAAAACAATTTTTTTTTTTTTTTGTGTCTCCCAACTCACTACATACAAACCATAGAGCTGGAAACCACACAACACAACTCACCGTGATTATGATGATGAAGGGGCCTTTAATGCCCTTGACATTTTGACTATTCCCTTCCCAAACTGCCGTTGCCAGCCCCCTCTCTCCCTAGCTATTAAATTTTGTACATCATCTCATCATCCTCTACTTTGTGGTGTCAACTTCACTTTAGACCCCACCCCACTTCGTTCAACCAAAATCCAAACCAAACCCAAGATCTTGTTACTCCTATTTTAAGTCCAATTTTAATTGTGTCACTTTTTATTGACTTGTTATTTAATGTACCATTTATGCTAATTAAAATTCATCATACAAACTATTGCTACTATAGTAGTTTTTTTAGTGATTTGATTTATATATGATATTATGAAAAAAGAAAGCTCTTATACTGTGTTTGGTTGAAAGATTTGGTGAAGGATTTGGACAGGAAAAGGGAAAAGGTGTGTGAAACTATGTGAAATTTAGGCATATTTTATTCTCATTTCACCTACTTTTTCCATTTCTTTTTCCAAATTCCTGCTCAAATCCCCCAATCAAACACAACATTAGGTATACATATGCAACTTGTTAACCATAATAATAAGAAGAAAAAAAAAAAAAACTTAAGTGGAGCCCCTAAAATACAACATATATAAATTGTATGAAAAAACTCTCATTTTGGGGAGAAATCCTAACAAATATATGGGGATGAAGACCTATCTATACACAAGTGAGAGATTTGAATCACTAATTTTTTAATGAGGTGCAAAGATTCTCACTAATCAGATTAGCTCCATTGGCACTAGTACTTTAGTTATGAATTTGTAACCTTAATTAAGAACACCGCTGAGTCTCCACTTAAGTTGTTATACATCAGTATCATAACGGAACTAATTTCACCCCTTGTTTATTTATTTGAAAAAATTAACAATAAGTCTTATTTTGTTTTAAAAATAACAATTGAATCCTATATAGTTTTAATGTGAACAATCAAATCTTATCTTTTGTAAAATGTTCAAAAAATTTAAATCTCGATAATGGTGAATTTTATCAGAATTTTATCCTTCTTATGAAAAATAATTTCATAAACAATTTCAATTTAATTAAAATTATATTTGTTAGTGGTACAAATTATGAATATTATGTTCAATAAAATCATAAACAACAATGGATATACAAACTTTCATTTTTTGTTGTTTAAATCTGTGATTTTTCAAATTTCATTAAAATTTCATCAATAAGCTTCAAAAAATAATACTATAATGAATTCATATATTTCTCAATGCGGGAAATAATTGATAAATTGTATATTTACAACTTTGTTTATAAAAATGTATTTAATTTTAACAATTAAAAATATAATTTTTTTGTTCATATTTTAAGCAGGGTAAAATTAAAATAAAATATACCATTATAAATAATTAAATATTTTGTAAACAATAAAAAGAGAAATTACAAAAAAAAAAAAAAAACTTAGGGTTTAACCTTTGTAATAAAATAAACTCTGAATTTTTTATTTTATCAATTTAAATCCTAAACTTTTGATTTGTTTTTAATCTAAACATCTATCTATTTTTGTTAAGTAAAATCCATAAAAAAAAATATGTATTCCAGTCATTAAACTCAATAAAAAAAAGCGTTTTAGACATTTTATATATATTTAAGTTGAATAACTAAAATACTTTTTTGCTGTCGATTTTACTTAACTGACAATGGTCTAAATTGAAAATAAATTTAAAAATTAATATCTAAATTAATAAAATTAAAAAATCAGAGCTTATTTTATTAAAAGTTTCAAACCTAGAATTTTTTTTAATAATTATCCCAAAATAAAATTTAAATGGTTCATATTCAAACTTTAAAGCAAGAGGCCCATTCCTGTAAGGCAACCTCCATTTGTATGGGCTTCTCTCCAGCCCAGTATATGTTAAACATCAATCTTGACAAACCCGACCTGGCCTGGGTTCCCCTTGGAGAAGAAGCATCTCACACGGACAAAGTCATCCGCTTCGCTTGGCTATCCAATTAGGACTAAAAAAATAAAAATAATTAAGTAAATTAATAAAATAAAATATTATATTTAAATTATAATTATTTTAATTTTTTTGAGTAATGATATATAACTATAATTTGAGAACTCTATAGATTGTGTTTGGTAGAGTTTTAAAATTATGATTTGAGTGTAGAAAATTTGTTTGGTTATGAGTTTCGAAAAGAGTTTAAATGAAGTGGTGTGACATATAATATTGAAAATTGGTTGTTTTAAAAAGTTGGTGTGAAATTAATTTTCTAAAGCTGTAACCAAACGACACACTCAAATTAAGGGGTAGAATTAAACTTCAAAAACTCTACCAAACGGAGCTCGAAGTTCTAGTGAAGTAGAGGAGAGAGATAGAGAGAGAAGTGTATGTTTTACCTTCACATAAGTACCCTCTACATTTTTAAAATTGCATTAGAACTTTTAAACATTATTGAATTTTTTATCACAAAAATTTAAAAAATCAATCTAAACAAAATTTTTAATTACAAACTAAAAAAAAAAAAGAGAAACCTAACTAAAACAGTTTTCGGCGAACATTGTTATGACCCACAAACAGTCGCACAAAAATCTCTCACCTCGACCAAAACATGGCTCTCCTTCTCACTTCACCCCCATTTCTCCTCTCCAAAAACACTAACCCTAACCCTACTCTTCGCTCATTCCCCCTCAAACCCCACTCTCTCTCTTTCTCTGTCATCCCCAAAACCACCACTGCTGCCGCCGCCAACCGCCGATTCTCCACCACCGTCTGCTTCTCCTCCTCCACCTTCTCCGGCGACTCCCCCGACGATAAACCGGAAGATGTGCCGGCGGGAGTTGTAGACGAGTGGGGGGAGAAGTCTGAGCCAGAGACCGAGCCTTCGACGAAGTTATCGGACTCGGATCCACCGAAGGATGAGGATGAGTGGTCTGGGGTTAGTGCTGGGGACGACTATGTTACCTCCGGCAATGGCAGTGCTCCAGCGGCTGCGGCGGCGGACGAGGAGGATAGTGGAGGTGATGATAAGATGATGGAGCTGAAGAGGAGTTTGGTGGATACGGTTTACGGGACGAATTTGGGGTATGGGGCTACGTCGGAGGTGAGGGCGGAGGTGGCGGAGTTGGTTTGTCAGCTGGAGGCGGCGAATCCTACTCCAGCGCCGACGGAGGCCGTGGGGGTTCTTGATGGGAAGTGGGTTTTGTTGTAAGTTCATTACTCTGTTTTCTCTAAATTTTGACATTATAGATATATCTATGTTTATGGGAGTGGATTTAGATGCTAAAAAGTTAATCAATTGCATTGGACATTGTTGGGGGAAATTTAGTTGGTGGTAGTTAAATATGAATCAGGGGCAAGAAGTAAGACAATCTCCAACCCTTGATTTGAATAGAAGTTTTGAGTAGCACTCTAATGGATAAACTCAAATTTGAGTAAAAAATGGGCAAGTGTCAAGTTTGAGTGGATACTAGGAAGTAAAGGAGAATTTGGGTAAAAACAGCTCTGTGTCAAGTTTTGATTAAATAGAAATTTGAGTAAAGGAAATGGGTCTCCTGTCATTTGAGTCTAAATTTGAGTAAAACTCAATTTGATATAGGATTGGGTAAAGCAGTGGAAGAGATTTTAATGGTTTTTTTTACTAAAATTTAAGTCTGAGTCAAAATTTGGATAAGGATTGGAAATGCTCTAAGAACTCAAAAAGGCAGCATGAGCATGACATTAGAGAATAACAGAATTTGTATGACACTCTGCACTTGTGTGGGTGATCAACAATCTTTTTATGAATTGCTTAAATATTCTAAGTTGCTAATGTATAAGAGTTGAATTTGCATGCTAAAATTGAAGGCTGTGTTGCATGTACTTTGGATTGAAATGTTGGTTGTATTTCTCTTGTTCTTCTATTCAAAAACCTTTTTTTTTTTCACAATTACTTCTTGACTGAAACTAAAGAGGAAAATGATGAATATAGCTACAAATTAAGCAAAAAAAGAAATAAAATGAAATTTGCAAAGAATGTCTTCATCAGTTTGTTACTTTTCAGTCTCTTTTCAATAACTACCTGGGCTTGTTTGTTTCTAGAATCAATGGTTTTAGACTTTTTAGCAATGGGTGACTGTAATTAGGCTTAATAGGATAATTTGGATGAGTTGCCTTTTTCGATGTATGAACTGGATATGGTGTAAATGAAGGTGAAGATGTGAGAAATTTAATAATAATTGATAAATGGTGTCAGCATGTGAAACTCAGTGGATTTTTTGCACGAATCCTTTGGGTGGAGCAGGGCTGCAAAAGATCAAGTTGTTTCAGTAGGGAACATGTTGTACATACTAATCACCTGATTGTGTGGTGGGAAGTGAAGATTTTGGTAAATCTGGTAATCTTTGCTTATGGCACAGACAATAAAGTAAGCCCGGTGGGAGATGGGAGCAACTGTTGGGAGTAATTGAGGGGGGCTAGATTATAATCTGTGAAGAATGCATGGGCATTTAGCAATATGGAAGAGTGGATTTAAATTTAAATGGAACAGTAGAATCATACAAGCAACAATTAATAGGCAGATTAATTCATTGGATGAATTACCAGTAATAGGTTAAATATATTGATTTGGTGTATTATATCAACATATTATCAACCTCTGAATAGTTCCCCCAGTCTGCTCACCCAAAACATATGAGCTTTAAGCCCCAAATTTCTAGCTCAATTCTCCAATCTAAATATCTAATCTCGTTGTTCCAAAATTGTGCATCTGTATTTGAGTATGAAGAACATTACTAAAATTTTGTTGATAAGAGATAAAAGTAGTAATACTGGAAAATAGAGTTGGGGATCAAGTGTTCAGAAGTTCACATTTCTGTTTTTCTCATGGAACTTGAAGTTGGAATTGGACACAACCAGAAGTAATTTTGTTCTTATGGGGTGCGATCTCTCCTCTTTTTTTTTTTGGTTGTGTAAAGTGTAAACTATTATTATGATGTTCGTGACCCTTATTCATTGAGTGGAAAATGCATAAAGTTAAATGCATTTTTTTTAATGTATAGTCAATGCATGAAAAATCAAGGATAAAGGTGGTTTTAAGAGTGAAGGAAGTGTTAAACGGCTAAAAAAACAGAGAGTAATGTACGTCAAACAATTGATTACTGTAAGCATCAATGTGGATTAACTGCTTTCATCTCCCCCAACAGACACACACACACACACAAAAACTGCTGTTTTCATGAATTATTTTACCCTTTTGATTGATGCAAGTGCATTTCACTACTTGGATCACTGTCATTTAACTTCAACATGTTTGCTTAGGCTGGGTATAATTCAAGATCATCTACGTATGGGTATTTATCAACCAAAAAAAAAAAAAAAATCTTCATCTACATATGGGGTATAAAGATAAGGATGTAGCTGGAAGGACTTGCATTGACAATCCTTTCTAGATCTGGACCTGAGTGGAGTGCAGTTGGGGACATAATGAAACTGGAAGAAGTGAGCTGTCTAAAATGTATTAAATTAGTAAGGATGTGCTTTGCATACTTTCTGCTACTGGCATGTATCACAGGGCATGTTTGGTAGTGTATGGGGGATTGGGCTTCAATAAAACTGTGTCACATGGACTCTTCTAGTTTCTCTAAAGTTTTGAGACGGATAAGAGTGTGGATATGTGTCCAACAAGCATACCCAATGGAGACACTTCTCTAATTTTTTACAATGTTTAGAGAAGAAGAAGCTCACATTTGTTAGTAAAAGAACATTTCTAGTCTTTCACATGGATGAAAGATAGAAATTTTATATTTTTCCTAAATCAAAATCTTATCTAATTTCAAGTACATTTTTTTATAATTTACAACACCTTACCTAAGAATAAAATATGCAAGATTTGTGTATCCATGACGCGTATCCCTGCCCATCTCCAACTTTAGGATACATATCCCAATATCTTAAGAATTAGATTTATGAAGGTTTGACGCTTTCACTCACCTGCACCCAAATAGTCTTACATAGTATGTCATCCTTCAAAATGATGTACAATTGGAAAGTGTTTATTTGGTTTATTCATTCAGATGCCTGGAGAATAATATGTTGTATTTGTAGATAGAAACTTGATATAAGTGGCTTTTAAACTTTTTATTTGTTGGTTTACTTAAATTGGTCCTTATTTTTATGTTCTAACCATCAGGTACACTGCATTTTCCGAGCTGTTGCCTCTTCTGGCAGCAGGCACCACTCCTTTGTTGAAGGTTGAAAGGATTTGCCAAGTAATTAACACTAGAAGCCTTGAGATAGAGAACTCTATCACATTCTCCAGTCCTTTTGCCACTTTTTCCTCCAGTGCCATTGCCAGCTTTGAAGTTCGAACTCCTTCAAGAATACAGGTACTCCTGATCACAAACATTAGCAATTGAACGTAATTTTTTCACGCAGCTCCTTCACCAGGTGACCCACCCATAATGAAAATGGATATAATGAATAAAAATGAAAAATCATATTTATGATCAGATCATGGGAATCAATTACATTCTATAGTTGGCTAACCCAAAAGATCTTTTAGGGGTGATGCGTAATTGATGGAAAGTAACAGGCTTGGACGAACTATATAATTAGAATGGTAAATTACATTTTTCACCCTCCAAATTTCACCTAAATTTCACGTTGGTCTCTTGCGTTCTAATTGTAATGAAGTCCTCAGACTTCACCTTGTGTCTCAATTTGGTCCTCCCGCCGCCCCTACCTTTCAAAATTTGAGTGAAAGTCTAAACATAAGAGACTAAAATAGAGTTTGAAGTGTAAATTTTCATAAAACAATTTCTTGAAATGCGCCCAAACGTGCTCATGTTATTGCTTTATGTTCAAACTTTTAATTGTGAGTGATGGGAGGACTACATTGAGACACAAGTTGAATTAATGAAGACTTAATTGTTGCAATTAGAAGATGAGGGACCAAAGTGAAATTTGAGGGTGAAAAGTTTAATTTGCACACATTCTCTGGTAAATTCTGGAATGAAAATGGGTGGGAGAATGCACATTAGACTGTGTTGAAGCATATCATTAATTTTGAATTATTGGAAAATTTGGCAATTTGTTTAGCTACATTATTATCTAGCATTGGAGAATGATTCTAAAATGTTTCTATTACATCCACAAATTTGCAGGTTGAATTTAAGGAAGGGATCGTGCAGCCCCCAGAGGTCAAGTCGAGCATTGATTTGCCAGGATATCTTGATATTTTTGGGCAGAGAATCGACTTGTCTCCTGTGCAGCAAGCTCTTAATCCTCTGCAAGAGGTGGTGGCGAATGTAGCTCGTACTATTTCTGGTCAGTCTCCTCTTAAGGTTCCCATTCCAGGCGAGCGAACAAAATCGTGGCTTCTTACTACATACCTTGACAAGGATCTTCGCATCTCAAGAGGAGATGGTGGCCTTTTTGTGCTTGCTAAAGAAGGGAGTCCTCTTCTATATCAGTAACCGACGGATTGTGATTTCTAAAATAGGTATATTTATATTTATTATTACCCGTTTGTGTTGTTGTGTTTTTGTATATCCATGATTAAAGAATTACTTCTTTTCTTTCGAACCAACAAGAAGAAAATAGAGATTCAAGTTGTCTTGATCTTGTTCTTAATGTTCTTTTGGTTTTGATACAACAAAGTCAATATATAGATGATCAAATTTGATTTTTTTTTCCTCTTTCCTAGGCTGACATATGCTTTTATTATTTCTCTTTTCTCAAATTGTGTTTGATGTTATAAATTTACGCTAACTTATACACCCTTTTATAGGTCTCACAAAAAGCATTTCCCAAACGAGGCGGAAAATGTTGTTTGTATAAGCGGACTACTCAAGTCTGAAAATGATGCTTCTTTGTAATCTTTGTGAAGGTTCCTAGGACTCATTATTGAAGGCGTATATTTTTTTTTTGCCTACTGATTTGAGTTAGTCAGTATCTATAAGGTTCGTACCTCAAAGGGCGAATCAATTAAAATTTAGGTTACTTTCACGGGTTTTCCTCGATAATTTGGATAAATACAGTGCTCGATTAGTCTGGGATAATTAATTAATTACACCATGCTTCCTTAAATTGTATAGTTGTATAACAATTTCACCGATGCTATTAGGTCACTGTTAGTTTTTAGCTGTTCGACTATAACATCAACAAAAGAAAATGTATTGAATTCTGATTTCACCCTTTAGAACATTATTCCAACAAATTATGGAAATAAAGATTAAGCCCAACTCAGTAGCTCCATCTCTTTTTTCCTGCAGCCTTAAAAATGTATTAATGTTAGAGGAGAGAGTAAAATGATATTCGCTAATAGTTTAGACGCATAATTAATTTATAAATAAATTATGTTATAATTGAATCTTTTGACATGGTTAAACAATATAAGTAGTTTCAATTCTTGACTAACAATTTAATATGAAGTTGATGCAATACGAGCAGGACATGGTTGTCACTCTTGGTAGGTTTCATGCCCCCCACCCCAACTAAAAAAAATCATTACCCATTTTACTTTTTTTTTTTCTTTTTGTATAATTAGCTTCTTTTTTTTTTTTTTTGGGAACTCTTGTATAATTAGCATTAACAACAATTCTTGCCACCTATACTTCAATAATTGTCTACATAGATAAGTTATTTATGTAACAACTCTCTTTATATATTTTATGTTATAGAAGTTAATAACATTCATCATTTGTTATATAATATAACCATGTAAAAGTCCTAGTTATATTTACAGAATACTGGTGGCAGTAACTATAAATAAAATTTATTTGGTGATATATACCAATGCTCTCAATGTTTAGATGGTTACGAATCTTTTATCAAATTTGAATTTGATGAAAAATGAGTCATTGTTTTGCTCCAACAGTTGCCTCAAAGGGGTATTAAATTGAGGATTTCACTTTTTTTTCATCAAGGTGAAGACCAATGTTTCTTTCATCAAATTACTATTCAATGTCATTGTCGGATGTCCTCTCAAATGATCACCTCAAGTAAAAAATCTGTGAATAAATTACAATGGCCAATCGTCCACCCGATTGACCGGTGGTTTAATGAAAAGTCAAAACTCTCCGTTGGAGCACTTGATAACAAAGGAAGTTTTTATTTATATTTAGTGAAAAAATTGATATTTATCACTCTTTTTTTTCTTATTAAATTGGGAAAAAAAAAATTTCATTTGAAATCGATAAAAGATTGGATTAATCTATTATAGCAATGTCACAAGATTTCAAAAATAGATAAATAATTTCCATAGAATCCTAGAGGATGAGAAAAATAATTTTAAAAGAAAGTTTTATGTATCATAAAATATAATTTATTATTTTTTCACTTGTGAATTCATATAGTAAATGTTATTTGCACAATTAAGGGCTGGTTTGAGATCTACTAAAAAAGATAAAAAGCCAAAAAGTTATCAAAAAAGTAAAAAAGTTACCTTATCTTTATGCATTGGGCGGCAAAACCCTGTCTGAATCTACAGAGGGTAAAATTACGTTTTTGCCCTTCTTTTTTGTTGCTGTATCTGAGTCGAATATATCACAAATATACGCTATCAGAAAGCCCCTTTCCTTCTCCAACCTCCATTTGCAAGAACGGCAAGCAAGACAAAAACCCTCAGTCGGTTGAACAAGTCTAGTTCGTCAAAGACACACCGCCCACTGCCGAGGATCCGTCACATCCTTCACATTGCACCACCGCCACAGCCGTGCCAAAGGTAGACCTCGACGCGATCACCTGAAAACTGTAACCGACAGGAAGGACCATCCATCGTCCTACACCACTGCCGACCAGATCTACACTACTTCGGCCCGTATCCCCCAATGAACAAGGTAACATCTCTTCCACGCCACTAATTTTGGGCATGTGAACCAATTTTGTACATTTCCCCATTTTCGGCGATTTGGTAAGTGCAAAGAAAATCTTCGATTTTTCCTGAACCAATTCTGTACATTTCCCCATTCAGAACCTCTATGTAGCTCAAAAATGAGCCCCCCGAATCGCCCGAATTAATAACTTTCTCCACTCTCACATTTCCACTTTCCAACATTTTCTTTTCTTTTACCTTCTTCATCACTCTCTCATCTCTCCTCTGTTCCTCCACTTTCCTTTGTCTTTAATGGCTGCCCATAACCTAACCCCTCTATCATACTACATGCGTGGGTCGATGTTTTAGCCTTTTGGGTCTCTCTCTTTTTGGTCGGTGAAGATTACCCACAAAGCCCTTCAAAAAATTTGTAGATTTTTTCTTCTAGGTGTGTGATGGTTTTGGGTATTTAAGGTTCTGTAAAGCTTTTGTTTTCTCAGATACCCATTGAGAAAATATTTTCTATTTTGACATTTTTTTTCTTTTTTTTTTATCTTGGTTATGTGATAATATGCTTGTAATGTTCAGAATTTTGATTTGGATATTTCACAAAGCTTGAATTTGTTGGGTCTTTAAATTCTCACTTGATGTTTCAACCATTTGGGTCTGTTTCTTTTTTGCTTGTTGAAAACATCTAGAAAACAAATTGGAGATTAGTGTTTCAAAACAATTGGGGCAAATTGGGGCATCATCACTGTGTATTTTGTGATTCAATAGAAGGTTTAAGGTTGAAGATTTGACATTTGAAGGAAATTTCTTGAGTCAGTAATGGTTACTTGTTTCCGCCATCGTTAGCGTATGAGAGGAGTTGGCTATAGTATGAGAGGGTATGACATTAACATAGGACGATAGGTAGTTTTTAAGTAAAAGGAAATTGATGACAATTTTAACTACGAACAGATACATATATCATTGGTAATTTTTTTAAGTAAAAGGAAATGGATGACCATTTTTTAAATAAATATTGTTATTCACCATTTTCATGTTGTCACAATGTTGCTTTTTGACATATGCCACAATTACTGTTGCATTGTAGTACCGAAATGGAGCACTCACAATCGCAGTCGACACCTTCGAAACATTTGCGTAAGTGTGGTAGTAAACAGTCTAAACCGCAATCCGCAAATGTGCACAAAGCAAATTAGGACTCTGACACGGTGCGCATGTTCTTGCAACTTGTTATCAAAGAGTTGGACTCAGGTTTCAAGGGCAGCTTCCATACAATGACAATGCACGGATACAGGGCTGTCGTCAAGGCCTTCGAGGAGCGTACACATAAGATCCATGATGTGAAGCAACTGCAAAACAAGTATGCGTTACTGAAAAAGGATTGGCAGTCATGGTCACGCCTGATGGACAGCAGGCATGGTCACGCCTGATGGACAGCAGGCATGGGCCAACCGGCATAAGTTACAATGAAGCAACTGGTTTGATACAAGCATCCGACGGCTAGTGGGCCCATTATGAAAAGGTAACAATTCCATATTCTTGTTTGTAACATCCAACGTGATAGTCATGCATATGTTACAATATATATTTTTAAAAATTCTTCATTAATATTTTAATGTGACCAAAAACAAGAACTAAACCTGGTTGGACACCTATTTTTCACCCCAACTACCGTTGTTATACTTGCCAAATTGCCTATCCGTCTCTCTATCTCCCTCCCTATGTATGACTGTTTTGTGAAATTTTTTTAACTGTTTTGTGAGTTTCTGCGGGCAAGTACTTGACTTTCACTGCCATTTCGTACTCCAAATTGCATTGTTGTGTGTTTGACTGGCGTTGAACCTATGTGGTTACCTGCGCACCTATTTTTTACTCCAAACAGGTTGCTTATATACTTTGGTAAGTTGGCCAAGCAAGATTCATTAACAAATCTCCGTGCCTCAGGTTGTTGTGTCTTGGTGTTTTATGCTTATGAATGTGAATGGGCATGTACTAGTAGTGCATGAGTAGACACTAATTTGTTACGTCACGTTGCTTTGGGCTTATCATTCAGTCTTCAAATAAACTAATTTCATTTGCGTAGTTGACAAAAAACGCCCACATGTTTGTTTGTTTCCATTCCCTCCCTGACATGTTAAGCACCTTCCCAAAACCCTTACATCATGTCACTATTGTTTTTGTGTTATCTTACCTTGATTGTTTATGTTATGGAGATGATTTAAAACTCATTTGCAAACTCATCCGCCTACCATAGCATATTTTCATTTTTCTTTTTTTTATAACAGTGTTTACCAGTAGACGAAGAAAAAATTTTCTCAAGTAAATGCATGCACCACAAAAAAACATCACTACTTAGTAAGACATTCAAAAAAAAAAAGAAATTGACTAAAAGTAAGCTGACTCAGACTATCATAAAACAAGCCGGAGTTCATTTTATCATATATTAGGTATGAGCTAGAGTCCAATCAAAATCTTTTAGCATCCTGAGCTTGAGTTGAGCATGAAGGTGTTCACTTTGGATAATTTCCTTTGGGCTTGAGTTGAGCATGAAGGTGTTCACTTTGGATAATTTCCTTTGGCTACATTATGAGCCATTCTACAGAATAAACTCTATGTATTCTACAAACAATGATATGTGAGGCCCACCACATTTTTATACAAGAAATTTGTAAAATATACAACATTCCTAACCTTTGCAGGTAAGCCTAATAGACTAATCAAATCCAACAACACCGATAATGGACTAAGAAAGTCTCTTTTGAAGACATAATAGATGGTATAATGGACTTGTTCTATGTCTCGTTCTGCAACTAGGTTGGAGCACATTGGAACAGACTTTTTATGCAACATAAAATTTCAATGGAACTATTTGAAACTGTCAATGAAAGCAACAATATTAGATAATTGTGTCATGATAGATGACTGGTAAGATAAAGCATAAGCAAATTACATATGACAATTACAAATGTCATATTTATGATATAGCATAGCACTGATTAGAGGGACAGTATACGAAATCAATGAAGATAATCTGCCAATGCAATCAAGTCACATCACTGCAAGAATTCATGCAAGAGACCTAGCAAAAATATAAGGTGTTACTCATCTATATTGATAATGTCCTCCTCATGTGATCCATAATATTTGTAGCTGACTAAACCTATAACATAAGCATGCATCATGGTTGTTGTGTTTCTCATCCTTCCTTGTTTTAAGTTATGTTTATGTGTTTTGGTTTTTCCCAGATTGACAAGAATGCACTGAAGTTCAAAACGAAACCGTTGGAGTATATGGACCTCATGCGAAGGGTGTACGAAGGTGCAACGACAATTGGGAAATTTGCATAGACACCAGGGGCAGCATTTGAACCTGTCGCCACCGAGGACAATCCTTTGCTGGTAGACGAAGAAGACTGCGAGGACAGTAGTGGTTTGCCTCCTTTCTAGCCATCCGCGCAGCATGAACACACTATCCACCACACTTGTACGCAAGAGGAGGACACCCCGGTCACTGTACATGCTGCGTCATCGGCAATTCACGCTGATGACACACCTA
Organism: Camellia sinensis; assembly: GCF_055761805.1. NCBI lineage: Eukaryota > Viridiplantae > Streptophyta > Magnoliopsida > Ericales > Theaceae > Camellia > Camellia sinensis. The sequence goes on from NC_138973.1 coordinate 41,484,092, forward strand.
TGAGTGGCGAGAGCAAACGCAAATTCAATCGCACAACACACCCACAGCGAAAAAAAGGGCAGAGTGAGGGAGCATCGCTCTTGGCGAGTAGCATGGAAAACCTTGCATCCTCAGTTAAATTACAACAACGAGAAGTCTGTGTGCATCATGAGTATGGAGATTCGATGCAGGACTGCATTCGCAAGTGTATGGCAAGGTTGTACTCCCTAGAAGGCTTGGACCCGCAAGACCCACTAATTGTTTTCGATTTGACGCTAATAGACAATCCGACAAATCAAGCAATATTGTTGCAGATTCCAATGGACGCGACAGTCACTACTTGGCTGCGAATAAAGAAGTCCCAGAATATGGGTGGCCCATCAATGCCAACTCACAGCCTCGGAATGACTGGGTGGTTCTGACGGCTTTAGTCACCGGAAAGGATTCATGTTTCATTACTGTCCTGCATTAGTTTTCGGTGATGTTGCTACCTCCTATGTTTGTTTTACATTTTTTTTCCCCTGCCAACAACCCGTGAGTGTGTGTATTTTTTTTTTCTTCCCTTACAAACAGATTTGACAGTGGCTGTAGGCTTTTTTTATTACGGAATTGGTGTGTGATGTGTTGGATGTTGTATTACTTTTTATGCAGCAAGAACGTGATTTGCTGTGTGTTTGTCAACTTGCTTCAATATTGTCTATTTGTGAGAATCTCGACAGGTGCTACAATTGTAGAGCAGAGCTTTTTCATTAGGCAGGTTGCGTTGTGATGTAATGGATGTATCCCTCGCATTACTGCAGCAACCACGTGAACACTGTTGTGTTTGGCAACTTGCTTGCAACGTCTCTACTTCAATTATGGGAATCTGGACGTGTAAAAATTCCTTTTTCAGTCAATATGTGCGTACCCTATATGTGATGGACAGCTTTTGTTATTTTACATTTGCAAAATCAGTTTTTATTTCATGTGTAAACGAATATGAATTGCTTATATTTTTTGTTTGTTGTTTATTTGGTGTATAAATGGTTGTCTCGGTTCATAAATGTCTCGGTTCATAAATGATTTTCGTTGTGTAAAAAAATTTGTGGAATGAAGATATATCCAATAGTAGGAGAAAATATTAAACAGTTCTCCAAATTTATTAGTGTATAAAATGAAGAAATTAAAAAAATTAAACCGTCATTTTGTTCACATTGTAGAGCAGTTCTTCAAAACAATTAGAATATAAAAAATGAAACAGTTAATTACAACGTATAAAAGGAATTGAATATAAAAACTGGAAATTATATAAAATATCAAATTATAATGATATTTGTATTAATTTGTGGGCCCACATGTTATTGTTGACAATTATTTTGTGCGCAATTTTGTATTGTGAACACATTTTTTTATTTTATTTATTTGAACAAATTAAAATGTTTACCATAAAATACGAAAAATAGGTAGAGAACACAACAAATATGCAATAGAACAAAATGAAATTGTGTTAACACTGTTTCACAAAAATCATACCAGAACAAGCTGTCCAGTTTATAATCATGGCTGCACAAAATATAATTTTGTGAACATTATTAAATTTTTTTTGGTTCCCACAAAAAAAAGAATCAAACATGTAGGCACCCTTGACAAGTTGTTGAATCCCTTACATCACAAAAAGCTACGCACATGAAACAAAATGGCCCCCACAACCTTAGCCATTATATTCTTCTCATCTGCAGTGTTTTTTTCCTCTTAGTTGACATTTTCTCTCTCTCCCTCTCTTTCCATCTACGCAGAACTCGTTTATTTCCTTGGAAGTTTTTCAAGTTTTTCACAATTTTCATTCTTACATTTCCAAATGGCGAACAACGCAGATCCGAGTCACCGCGTGCAACATGGTACATCCCGGGAAGCTATCGATGAAATTGCGAGGGAAATGGTAGTCGAAACTAATCACAACTTGGTAGAAGCATGGAGTTGTGCGGCAAGATATTATTACAACCATTATCACAAAGTCCCTCGAAATACATCAATACTTTCGGGACGTTTATGGATGTTTGAGTTGTTTAACGGCCACTAGGGCCGGTTTGAAGATGCTGTCAATATGTCACAACCAGTGTTCTTGTTGTTATGCGACGCGCTTCATAGTTTTGGGTTGACGTCGCCGCAGCGGGAGCATGGCGTTCCGTTGGAAGAGAATGTAGCCATTTTTATTTGTGCGTTGCAGGGTCTATCTTGGAAAAATTTGCAAGAACGGTTCCAACACTCAAAGGAGACATTGTCACGCAATTTTCATGAGGTAATGCAAGTTATGATACCGTTTACATCGGTTCATAGTAGGAGTCTTACGCCCGAACAAGTACAACAAGGGAGCCATCCACATTTACGGTCGCAACAGCGGTATCGGCCATTCAAGGTGACAATTTCCATAAATGTGCAAATTTTTTAAAGCTTTGAAAAAAACCATGATTAAGTTATGTTAATTTGTAAAAGAGTAATGCTAGAGACCCCAAATATTCTACCAAAAGTTTTACCAAATGTCTCACATGGGTGTGGGCCCCACACAATGTGGGTCCAATGTGGGTCCCACACCCATGTGAGACATTTGGTAAAACTTTTGGTAGAATTTTTGGGGCCTCTAGCATTTTTGTTTGTAAAAAATTGATGCGTTGCGTAGGGTTGCATCGCTGCATTGGATGGGACGCACGTGATGGCTCGTGTCTCGCAAGAGTACGCCACATCATACTATGACCGGAAAGGCGTGTCGACACAGAACATAATTGCCGTATGCGACTTTAACTTGTGCTTCACATTTGTCTCTGTCGGTTGGAACAGGAGCATGCACGACAGCCGGGTTTTGCACTACGTGACAACCGAGCCGAAACATCGCTTCCCGCATCCCGCACCAGATAAAAAATATTAAACAGAAATATGAATACGTAGAAAATATAAATATAAATATTTTCAATAATGTATTTTCTTGGCAGCAAAATTGTGAAAATTATTGTCTTTTTTTTATTTTATTTTTATTTTGTCAACAAAATCAGTTTTCTAATGTAGTTTATTTCCCATTGTTCAAAATTTTTGCAAACAAATTAAAAAAATGAAACAAATGAAAATGAAAAGTTTTGAAAAATAATTAAGTGGTAAATAAGAATGTGAAAATGAAAATGAAATGAAACAATTTATAATTTAAATTAATAAAAAAAATTGGAAATAGAAATAATGTTAATGAAATAGAAAGTAATTAGAAATATAATTTCGTAATTGGAAATATAATTTTTCACAATAAAAGAACTTCACAATGAAATAGTAATCGAAAACAAAAATGGAAAAAGAAAAATTTACTAATGAAATAATTGACAGCTCTTCATTCTTATAAATTGAAAAAGAATTAATTATTATAATTCGCACAAAATGCTGTAATTGGAAATATAATTTTGCACAACAAAAGTAATTGCGAAGAAGAGTAATTGAAAACAAAAGGTCTTAACAAGAATAATTCATTATTAGATGAACAAAAAACTGAGACAAGTTAATTGAAACATAATTTAAGTGGTAAATAGTAATTGAAAACAAAATTGGGATAAGAACAATTTTTACTAATGAAAATGTAATTGTCATAAAAAAAATTAATTATTATAATTCACAAATAATGTTGTAATTGGGAATATAATTTTTGAGAACAAAAGAAATTGGGAAAAGGAGTAATTGAAAACAAAATTGGGAAAAAAATAATTTAGTAATGAAATTATTCAACAAATTTATTATTATTAACAAAAAAAAAAAAAAATTACGAACCAAGACAAGTTAATTAAAGAATAATTTAAGTGGTACACAATACTGTCAAATTGAAAATGAAATGAAACAAATTTTGTAGGAAAATACTATTTGGTGGATAGCGATTATAGCAACAAGACAGGGTACCTAGCCCTCTACAAGGGGTATAGGTATCACCAAAATGCCGATCGAAATCGAACACCGCAGAATCAGTTCGAAATGTTCAACAATGCACATTCGTTACTGCGTAGTTGTATTGAGCTGACATTCGGTGCCTGGAAGTTTAGGTGGGAGGTATTGCGGAATATGCAGAAGTTAAGTTTTTCTAATCAGGTTACATTTGTATGTGCGTCGATGGCGTTACATAACTTCATACGCCGACATAGCGAACTTGATGAGGTCACGATGACTATCCCAGATAGTAACGATTATGTGGCCCTCCAAATGCTCGACTACGACGAATACACACGGGTTGTTGATATGATAGAGGAAGGGGACTCCGACCTTGCAATGGCCGTTGTAAGAGCGAACATTACGAACGAACTCGTACAGCAAGTGCACCGGTAGGGGCAAATTGGAAATACAAGAATATTGGTTGAAGGTTGTTAATATCAGTAACTGAGATTCATATTTGAAAATTTGTTTGGTTTTAATAGTTTCATGTCTTTCGGAGCGTAGACATTTTCAACAAATTTTATTTTTAAAGAAAGTATGTCCACTAATTAACATATATAAACATGGGGGAAGTTTTTGCAATATCTTTTATAATAATTTGTTCTCAACATGGCATAAAAAAATTATTTCTAGCCATTGGTTAGAAAAAAAAAAACATAAAAAAAAAAAAAATTCATGATTGGGCATGTACGTGGTTTATCTTTTTTTATTCACATGTTATGATATGAATTTCAAAAAATACATAGCAGACCTGCAATAACAACTCAAACAAAATAAGGAAAAAAAATAAAAAAGTTATATTTCGTACAAGTGGAACACTGTGCGTCCGTGTTCCACTCGTTTCCAATTTTCGAACAATAATGGAACAATTGCAACCTCTGCTTGACATGCATGGAAAACAAGGAAGTCACTTTCTCTTCGCCCTGCTGTGTCAGTATGAAGGGTAAAATAGTCATTTCTATTGTTCTAATAATATTTTATTACACATTTATTCGAAAAAAGTCAAAAAGTTAACTCAAACTTTCATATTTTTTTTCTCAACTTTTTAATCCAAAAAGACAAAAAGTACACTTATTTAGGACATCCCAAACAACTCTTAAAACTTATTATACATTTTATTTTAAAAATAATGGTTGGTCTTATTATTAAAATTTAGGGAAAATCGGTCTAGGGTCCCTCTTCCACTTTTCGTAATGGAAGAGATCCACAAAATTATTTTTTGATGTCTAAGGTCCCTAAACATATATCAGATGAAAGTTTCACTGGCTCATCTCTTTCCACTCACTGAAAGACCTCTCGATCGTCTTCAACACTGGACAATTCGATTTACACAAACTCAATTTGACCGATTCAATGATCGGAAACTCCGAAACCAAACTTCAATTAGAAACCCTAGGTTTGTCCGGGATTCAACACTGCGATTACGGCCTCAGTTGGCTCTGGAGGAGTTGTAAACAGCTCAAGAAACTCCAATTGCGAAGCTGCTATGCAATCGACGATGAATCATTACTCTCATCGTTCGTCGAATGCTTAATTGGTCTCCAAGAAGTGGAATTGTGGACATGTAGGGCGATAATCAACGAGGTTCCTCTTCCTCCTCCTCTTTCATACACTTTCTCATTCTAGGGTTTCAAGTTCTTGAACCCCTTCAATTTCATTTTAATTCGTCATCCCCTGTTTTCCCTACTATTCCGTCAAGCTTTTACAGTCTATTTCATACACTTTCCCTACTCTTCTGTCCCTAATGCTTCAGATTTGCACCTTACAATGAACAAGTGTGATGATCAATCTGGGAAGCAAGATGCAAAAGAACAAGAAATGAAAGAGGAATTTCTCTGTGATGTCCAGAGAAAATTCGACCAGAGAAATTCTCTGTGAAATGTGAAGTTCAGAGAAAATTGGACCAGAGAAATTCTCTGTGAAATGTGAAGTTCAGAGAAAATTGGACCAGAGAAAATCTCTGTAAACTAGAATTTCTCTGTGAAGTCCAGAGAAAATTCGTCTAGAGTCTCTAGATCGAATTTTCTCTGACTAGTTGAGTCTAACTGATTCAATTTCCCCTTCTACAGCTTGTATTATATCTGTCAACTACACAAATGATGTGTTCTTGTATATGTATGCTTTTGGTATTGTTGTTGTTTCTTGGTAATAAAGTTTGTGCAGCATTTGTGCTGTTTAGTTACTGATATAGAGGTTGATGAAGATGTCGAACAAGAAGATAAACCTGGAGTTCAAAACCTCAGCATCTCTGTGTTCTACAAGAGGCAAAGTAGTCAAGTAAAAGTCCTTTTCATCTCATTATTGCTCCGAGCCTTCACTTCCAACTCGGCCGAATCCAGTGACCGTGACGATAATTCGGGCTTAAGCATTAGCGATTGTATGGAAAAGTGCTGGAACAATTGCAGTTGTGTTGGGTTCACCACAAGCAATAGCAATGCTAGTCCAGAGAAATTCTCTGGGTTTCAAATTAAGCATTCCAGGTTCCAAATTGTGAATTGAATTTTTTTTTTTCATTTGAAGTTGAAACCAGAGAAATTCTCTGGTTTTTGAATTGAATTTTCTCTAGGTTGAAACCAGAGAAATTCTTTGATTTTTGAACTAAATTTTATTAGGGTTGGTCCAGAGAAATTCTTCCCAGAATTTCTCTGGACCAATTTTCTCTGTGACGTGAGATGATGACAATGGTCATGATTCGGCGCTGAAGAAGTTGCAGAACTCTCCCATTAATGGAAGACTGAAGCGGAAATATAAAGGCCACGAATTGTATACGAAACACAATGGTAGAAAGAATTTTGAATTTACAGCCAATACATTGTTTTTTCTTAGGAATTGGGAAGAACTTGCATCAAGTGATAAAAGGGAAGGGGAAACAAAAAAAAATCATTCGTAAACTTCTTCAAGATAAAAAAGACATTTCTTGATTATCAGTGCACAAACATTCACCAAAAATATGCATGGTGTATGTGTGGCTCCCTCTGCATAAAATTCTGAGAATAATTAGATTTTCCAGAGAAATTTGGACTGAAATTTCTCTGGACCAATTTTCTCTGGACTGAAATTTCTCTGGACCAATTTTCTCTGGACTGAAATTTCTCTGGATCAAGGTTGAGGGACCTTAGACATTATGAAAATATTGTTGATGGACCTTAGACATCATAAAAATATTTGATGTCCTTTATGCTATAAAATCATAAGATCAAGGACCTTAAAAAAAAAACCCCTAAAATTTATTACTAATATTTCAAAAACAACAATAAATTCTTTTACTTTTTTGAATATAATAACATGTTTATTGCTCTATGTAAAATGTGAAAAATTTATTATAGTAAATATTCGGGCTTGTTTAGTTTGTTTTTCAGAAAATTTTTTGAGAAAAATTCTCTACAAACAAATTTTTAAGAATAATCAAATCAAAAAAAAAATTTTCAAAAAAAATCTCAAAATTTTGTTTGGTTACCTACTTTCCAAAATCACTCTCTCTCATATACATCAAATCAATCATTTTTTTAAAACTCTCTTTCCAAAACAATTTTCCAAAATCATTTCTGAAAAAAGGCAAATCAAACAAGTTTTCGTACTTTTTATCTCAAAAATTACTCTACAAACACAAACCAAACACACCATTCATTTTTTTTTTTTTTGATTTGGGATAATGATGCAGACTGAATTTTAGAAAATATATATTTTTATTTTATTATTTTAAAATTAATATTTGACCATGAATATTCTAAATTGGTATAGAATATTATGGAAGTATTTAGTTATTTAGTTTCCTAATTTAATATGATGTAGTTTTCCTATTTTCTTAGTTTTGATTTTATTTCCTATTTTATTTGTTTCTTGTTCTACAAGAATTAGGTTCATTATAAATAAAGATGTAAGCCTTAGGGCAAGGGAGAGTTTTTGATGATTAATATATTTTGAGTTTTATTACTCTTTGTTCCAACTTTGGTTAATTCTGTGTGAATCAATTTTGGTTGAGCCTTTAAACTTGGTATTCTTGAGGAATCAACGGGTCTAGAGAAGAGTTTTATTTCCGGTGTTCTTGTGTGAATCAACGGATCTTAAGATTGTTACTATTGTTTCGATCAGCACTGCATCAGATAACCTATAAAAATCAAAAAGTCAAAAAATTATTAAAAAAAATCAAAAAGTCCATACTATTTAGGGAAGCTTGTGGAAAAGTCTAGAGGGTAAAATTACTATTTTGTCCTTTGAATTCAACTATTCAAAAATCAAAAAATTAAAAGTCAAAGTTAATAAGGGTAAAATAGTCATTTTAATTTTATTATAATATTTTATTATATATCTTTTTATAAAAAATTAAAAAATTATTCTAAAGATACAATTTTTTTTTCCTCTCCCTTTTTTTAACTAAAAAAATCAAAACACTTATATAACTAGAAATATTTGAGATCCCACAAAAAAAATCTCTATAACTCTTACCAATGTATTGATAGTTGATATATTTAATTTTTTTTTAAATTGGTGTCTGACACGAATAGTTTAGATTTTGGAGTCATCTAACCTATGCCAAACAATTGTCCAATCATCACTCACTTTCTCAAACTTTAAATCAAATGAAGAGAATTAATGCCGGCACGAAACGACCGCCAGTGTATCGTTTAAATTTCGCTGCAAAAGTCTGTCTCGCGATTTCCAACCTGTACCCAATCACGCAACGCCACCACATTCAACTTTCTTTTAGGAAACTGTCCTTGTCTGATGTGGCAAACAAGATTGAACAGAACAATCCGACTGTAACAAAACAAATAAAACTCGGCCACAGTGGCTACTTTCCCAAATTTAAAAAACATTTGACAAAGTCTCCAACGCTAGACAGACGTAAGAGTTCACGAGATTGGCGCCACTTTTGCGGCATCGTTTTGCTTTTTTCAAAATTTTCTCGGGAAAATTATGGAAAGAAAAAGAAAAAGAAAATTATATCATGTCGTTTTTATTGGCATTGGTGTTGACTCACGAGCAAATTTCAGACTCTCTCAACCGAATTGAGTAGAAAAGTCGATCCACTACGCGTTGTTCGTTCCCAATACAAAGACTCAGATCCGATTACTTCGTCAAAAATTCGGATCATTCGATTTTCCTATACAATCTCAGAGTTTGTGTAGAGAGAGCGAGAGAGAGAGAGAGAGAGAGAGAGAGAGTATTGGAATGTTTGTTTTTGTTTTGTGAATTCACAGATCTGATTGGAAGCAAAGAAAAGAAAGGAAAAAAAAATTCCCATTTTCTTTGATCGGGAAACAGTGCCGAATTTGAATTTTTGTTGTTGCCAGATTCATGAGCAAGGAACCGGTGAAGTTAGACGATGAACAGCTCGCAGAATTGCGAGAAATTTTCCGATCATTCGATCGAAACAACGATGGAAGCTTAACTCAGCTCGAACTCGGCTCGTTATTGAGATCGCTGGGTTTAAAACCGAGTCCCGATCAGCTCGAAACCCTAATACAGAAAGCGGACACGAACAGCAATGGTCTCGTGGAGTTCTCGGAGTTCGTGGCTCTGGTGGCCCCGGAGCTTCTTCCGGCGAAATCGCCGTACACGGAGGAGCAATTGAAGCAGCTGTTTCGGATGTTCGATCGGGACGGAAATGGATTTATCACTGCGGCGGAGTTAGCACACTCAATGGCTAAGCTCGGACACGCTTTGACGGCGGAGGAGCTCACCGGGATGATCAGAGAGGCGGATACCGATGGAGATGGAAGAATTAGCTTTCAGGAGTTCTCTCAGGCGATTACTTCGGCAGCGTTTGATAATTCATGGGCTTGATGTTTGGGGATTTTCAGGTACCTTGGTTTTTCTCCCTTTTGTTTTCTTTGATTTCATTGCATTTTTATGAAATTTGATGAAAATGGGCGTTGATTATATCATTTATATGTGATTTGGGTATGAAGTAAAGGGTGATTTTTCATTCAAAAAATGTACAAACACTATGAAACAATTGGGTGTAGAATTATATCTTCAGATAATTCAAGGCAATATCTTTATTCACATTTTACCTATATTTTTTTTTTAACTTTTTAAATTTGTTTTCAAATTCTCCAACTAAACATAAAAGAAAATTGATGGCGAAACAAATTCCTGAAAGCTTGACTTCATGTCTATTGTTTTAATTTTTATTTTTGCAGTTAGACCGCGCTCCCAAATTTGTTTGCCGGCAGATGATTCTGCTATGTTCAATCACATACATCATACGGAAGTCAGACATTTCAGAGCTCATTATACTCACCCGTAAGCCAATTTTCACATCCTTTACATTTCGAGAGCCAAGTCATTCTCACCCATAACCTGATCTTCCTGGTGTGAAAATAAAGTTTTTTGTTTTTTTCCCGTCATGGTAGTCCCAATTTTTTGGGTTAGTTCCGTGAACATCATTTCACTTTATCTGTTCGATGCTTTGGGTATCACAGCCACGGATCTTTAGCAACTGTTTTTTTAGGCTTGATGGTAATTTTGTTGACAACAGACAATTTCTGATATTTTGTTGAGGCATATTTGGCTTAGTAAGCTTTGTGAATCCATGTCTACTTGATCTTCTTGTGTTAATTGCTTAGTATTAATATAAAAATAAATAAATAAATTTTGAGGCTACTTTCTATTTTATTGATAATTTTTTTTTTAAATATGTATGAAGATTCAATTTTTGAAGTTTGCACGAGGGCCCATAAAAGGTTGATATCAGCCCTGGAAATGTAAAGTTGCATAGCCAAGTAATAAAACTGAGGGTAAATTATGCTGACATCCGTTGAGTTTCTATTTAATACATATTTCTTCACATTTGAAAAATTATATTTTTCTCCCTGAGTTTTGTAATCTCATTATAAATTTGTCTCCTAAATTATTGATGTCATGCTCTAAATTTTTTTAAATAACCATCTTGTCATTTTTTTTACAATTTGTTTTTCCTATCATTATGATTACATTCTACAACTTTTCATCATTAAATTTTACTTGAATATATTCCTATTGAGTGATGATATATAAACATAAATCTTTTATAGAATTTTCATACATAATAATATAACTTAATGGTGACATTTCACTTTAAAACAAAACATTCATAAACATGATTTATATTTATAATAATATAACTATCACAACATTTTTATGATATTTTTAGTATAAATTTTTATATATGAATATAATTTTTCATTTGTATTTCCACTATTATATCTAGATTAGATCAATTTAATCTACATATACTCAAAAAGTATAAAAAATTAAAAAAAAATCCATTTAACACAACAAAATAAGATAATGTATTGAGTTTTTTTAAATTTTTTTTTTTTGTATTTGGTGAATTTAAAAAAAAATCACAAAATATTATACTTCGTAAGTATATCTAGATTAGGTGTATGTAAAAAAAAAAAAAATTTAAAATATTAAAAAAATTCAATCAAAACAAAAAAACACAAAAAAATAAAATAAAAAAACTTAATTTTTTATTTGAGTTAAATCAAAGAAGATAATTGTTATTTCTCTTGAAATGATATGAATAAAATATCTGTATTATTTTATATGTATAAAGGTTAAGGGACAAATATGTTATTTTAATCTGACAGGAAGTAAATGTAATTTTTCAAATATGAGCGGACATTTATATTAAATAAAAATCTGAAGGAGTGTCAATGTAATTTATCCTAAAACTAAAACCCAAGCATCAAGACCGGCAAGAAAACGCCTTAACCATTTATCTCAAACCTTCTTACCTATAACTTGTGTCATTAGACAGGCCAAATATCTCATTTATCTCAAAATTTCTAACTCTTTGTTCCAATTATATTGTCAACCACAAGATATGATGAAAAATATCTCATTTATCTCAAAATTTCTACCTCTTTGTTCCAATTGTATTGTCAACCACAAGGTATGATGAAAATATTGAAACAAAACGAATCTCAATGTACGATTGTGCGACTGAAAATGTATTAAGATAGGACAAAAATTTCGAAGGTTTGAGGAGGTTACTCGGTGATGATACTTGCATCATGCCTTCATCTTCTTCTTGGATTTGAGCATCACACGCCCAACAAAAATGGATAAGAAGTTGAGAAGTGCCACAGCAGCAAGTACAGGTATGAGAATGGCATATTCTTGTGGAATAAAGTACTTGTGGATGAAGTGATCACCATCCACAAATGGCTGAAATTTCATAAAAATCACTGTCAAATAACTAATTTAGTCAGACTCATAACATAAAATTACACTAGATGGAAATTTCAACTCTCCAGGATTATGACCCAAAACATATAATAAAAGATAATAGAGAACCAACAGCCCGGTATGCTAATTCCATTTTTGTGACTTTTGCTGCCAGTCACACAAATTCAGCAAATAAGCATTGTTCTTACAGAGTTATACATATCTCTACAGAAAAAAAGTATATACAACAAATAAAAATTTAGATGCAGACTCATGGTGATCTTTTCCCCTTGACCCTTCCCCACGAAAGAAAGAGCAACCAACTAAAACATAAGAGTTTTGGCCAGAGCTCGCCCGTTATAAGACAATAGAAAAGGGTTTCCCAACTCCTGTCCTTTAAATTTTCAAATCTCATTTTCTTACCAAAATGCCCCAAAACTAACACTCCAGCAAATTAGCGCTGTTTCAGTTATGGAATGATTTGAAAAATTAAAAAATAAAAAACTTCTGATCTCGTCCAGCTCTGGTTGTCTTAGCACACTCTGGTTGTCGGCTAGGACACTCTAGTGCCCAGCACACTATGGTCTGCTCGGCCACTCCATAGCAAAGTTGTGAATTCCAATATCGGCCAGCATATCATTTCTTTTTTCATTTGTATGGTTACATATGGGTACTCGTGTGTACCAGCAAATACTGTAATGGATTTTTCGCTATCTATTATATATGTATAAAAAAAAAAAATTATAATAACCTATAAATTTTAATGTACATTCTGTGACATTCAACACCAAATCATTTAATTTAAGCATGACATAAACATGTTATCCAACACAATCTCTAGTATTAACTCAACAAAGAACAGTATGTTCTGTACAAAGAAAGAACAATATGTATCACATGAAAAGGATGAATTTGATAGCAAACAGAACCAAAAAATGTTCTAGATAAAAGATTAACTGGATCAAGCAAGCAAAATATTGAATTTAAGAGGATTAAGATTGGCCCATTTGTTCTATACTTGTTCTAGATTGAAGCAAGCAAAATATGCCATCTTCAAATTTCACATCAAAATGTTTGCCCTAATCTGATAGCAAACAGATTTTGAATATGGAGCAGAGAGTGAGAGACGGAGAGAGTGATTTATATATATAATGGAGAGGAAGGGCTTTTAACTAACCGATCCAGTCTTTTGGAGCTTCAGGTGATCTCTTCTCTACCAGAGAAAGCAGTTTCAAGCCTTACAGAGTCAAGCACCATGCTGCTAGTCGCCTTTGCCCCAAAGTCAAAACCCAAATGTTAGGGCTGAATGACTGAAAGGTTTGGGCAATCACTTAGGAATCAAAGGTTTGGGTACCAGACTGGTATACTAGTGTATCAAAATTTACCAAAATTCTACGGTGCAACATCTTGGTAAGCATAAAGATTTTCAATGAAACAAAACTTCATGTAAGCGGTTCCATTTTTGGTCTGGTACAGTATGTTTTAGACAGTATGGGACGGGATTAATAACTTTGCTCCATATGGTGGTCTTCCGAGCTGAGCTCTGTTGAGCCACTTGTATCAATATCTTCAGAAAGTTGACAAGTCGAGACCCCTTATCCATGTTGTATGACCCTATGCATGTCTGAAAACCATTGAATAACTTTAACATTATTAGTAAAAAGCCATTGATGTTGCATTCATACTCTTGCACACCAGAGCTTTTAACATTGTGCCAAGAAATGCTCATTCTCTTACATGACTTGACCAATAATAAGAAAATATTTCATCCCCTTCCCAACTCAATGTTTTGAGTATGTGCACTATATGTTCAATTCTCGCATGAGAAAAATCACCAATTATGAATTTCTCAACAACTCCCTTCACTTCAATCAGACTATGCCGAGGTTCCTTCTTCAATCCACTACCCTTCAGCATCTTTCTTGCCTCTACATCACAATTCGACATCCCATCTGAAGCATATAAATTTGATAATAGAACATAGGGTGAAGTAGTAACAGGATCACGTTTCAAAAGCGTCCTTGCCAAACGTTCCGCAATTAAAACATCTCCATGCAGTCAGCAAGCAGAGAGCAAGCTCACTAAAACAACTGGATCATGCCTAGAAGGAAATTTTTCTATGTATTCTGCAGCCTCCTTTAGTCTCCCAGCTTGTCTAAGTAGATCTATGAGGCAAGAGAAATGCTCAATGTCAGGGGCAATCACATAGATTTCATTCATAGAATTGAAATAGGCTTGGCCCTCATCCACAATCCCTGCACGATTGCACGCTGTGAGAAGTGCAATAAATGTAACAGAATCTGGCTTCAAACCAAGCTCCTTCATCTGCTCAAACAGTTCTAGGGCCTTTGCCTCATGCCCATGATTTCCAAATCCAGAAATGATGCTATTCCATGATACAAGATTGCGACAGCCGTTTTATTAAAAACAGTTTGTGCATATCCAATGCAACCACATTTAGCATACATGTTTACAAGTGCATTATCAACACCTGGATCTCCATCTGGCTTCGTCCTGATCAGATGAGCATGAATCTGCTTGCCATGGCGTACAAAAGCGATGCCAGCACATGCAGCAAGAGCACTCGCATACGTGAAATCATCAAGCCATAAACTAATTACATTTGTCATCTCTTTGAAAATACTCAAACCTTTTCCATGATCATCACAATGAGAACAAGCAGCAATAAGGGTATTCCATGAAATGACATCTTTCTCTTTAATCAATCTAAAGGCCTTCTCTGCTTCTATCATGCTGAACTTTTTTATCACATTTTTGAGGGAAAGGCTACGGTGTACACTTGGTGTGCACCTATCACAAATTGTTATAATTTTACCACAAAATTTCATAACATTAATTATAAAATGCATAATCTCGCCACAAATTACCGTAATTGTTGGCTATATAATTTGTAAAAGGCAATCACAATTCAATACGTGGCATGAAGAGAGCAATTTGGAGAGTTAATACAAGTTGCTAATCATAGTTGGACACGTGTCAGTCCGTATTGATAATAATAATGGATCTGCGTAGCATTGGAACAATCGAGGGATATAAGGTGATGTGGCCTAACGGTTACTCACAAAGTTCAAATTCAAAATCAGGAGGAAAGCCTAACTGCAAAGGTGGCATGGTGAGACTGACTGTGAGAGAGCATGTTCAGCAATCATGGGAGGACATTTCGACGGTTAGAAGCCCACTTCGACGGTTATCATTAAGAAGTATAAATAGCAGAGAAGGCCCCAGAATGAGGCATCCATACTTAGATCAAAAAACCAATTTTATTTACTTTGTTTTCCCTTCCAGTTTTTACAGTTCTTCACATTTCTATGCTTCAAATTCTTGTACTGCACTTAATTCATAGGAGTAGTTTCAAATAGCTTGTTGTTATAAACCTCTATGAGGCTGGGTCAGATCATTGTAAGTTTTTCATTTTTACTTAATGAAATTCTGAAATTATTCTTCACTTAATTGTTATTTACTAAATTCTCCTAAACAAGCCACCAGTAAAAGTCCTCTTCATTGAGGTTGAGAGAACTAAAACACAATCGTTTGATAATTGGTTGGCAATTAATCTTCTATGAGGACTGATTGATCTTTGCTAGCACGCTTAAAATTACAAAATTAACCTTCGAAAGTCAAAAAAGCCAACATATATTTTTGGCACGTCCAGTGGGACTAATTGAAATGGCTAGACGTAGGAGACAAGGAGAAAATGAACGTCTGGAAGAAGGTGTGGAAGGAGAGATAGAAGTACTCGATTCAGAGGATAATGTGATAGCACATCCTATAGAAGTACCTATCTCATCAGAACCTATGGTAAACCAGTAATTCAGAACATGCACCACATGTTCAAAATATTGGATGGGACCATGGAATTGAACCATCCACTGTTCCATCTACTCAGCCAATGAATCCATGGGAAGGCCTGGTAGATGCCATGGGACAACAGTTAATGAACATAATGGAAAGATGGGCAATATCCTTTATGGATGTGATGAATTCTTATCAACCAACAAACATAAGGCATATGAAGGAAAATTCAAATGTTCCTCAGCAAAAATTGACTAGAGATAAACAGTCTATGCAAAGTAATAGACATACTAATGGTCAGACTAGTAATCAAAATTATGAAGGGCCATCACCTATACCTCAATCATGGTATGAGCCTCTTTCGAGGCCTATAGTAAATCAAAATGCTTCATTACCTAACAATGAAGCCATACGAATTGGTGAATCTGGGCCAACACAACAAAATGGCATGAGAATGTTTTCAAATCCCATGTTCGAAGCCATACCTGGCACAAAGGGGTTCACTAATCCTTTGTTCGAATTCATACCCAGGAGATTGGAAGGGTTTCTTGCGGCTAGGAGAGAACCAACACCTGTTCCTCCAATTGTAGGCCCTTTCGCAGGTCCTTTTACAGGACAGGCTCAGAGAGGTCAACCATACCCTTAACAGCAGCCAGTACCACAGGGACAACCAGTCCCAAATATACCTCACTATGGACCAAGAGGACCTCAAGCACAAGGGTTTCCACTAAATCCTGTGTTTGTTCCTCTAATGGTAGTCCAACAAGCACAAAATATGGTTCCTAGGGACCAAATCGCTGATATTGTTAGAGAAATGTATGGACTTATGGCTCGAGGGGTTCAAACTCCTGTGTATAGGAAGCCATACCCAGAATGGGTGGATAGGGTGCATGAATATCCAAAGGGGTTTAGAATACCAAATTTTGCTCTTTTTTATGAGAATGAAAACCAGTCAACAGTAGAATACATTGTTAGGTTCGTAGCCCAATGTGGTGAATTTACCAATAATAATTACATGAAGTTAAGACTTTTTCCAAATTCTCTAACTGGGGCAGCTTTGTATGGTATATTAACCTTACACCTGGCTTTATCCAAACTTGGCAGCAAATGGAGGAGGCATTTCATGCTCAATTCTTCCAAACAGAGCCAGAAGTTTCCATGACAGACTTGGCAAGGTTGAGTCAAAGGCCTGATGAAAAGGTTGTTCAATTTATTACTCGATTCAAAAGAGCGCGAAACAAGTGTAGGGTCATTCTACCAGAGCTTCAATTTGTGAGATTGACTCAAAATGGTTTAGAGTTTAAGCTTCGAAAGAAGTCCGACTCAACTGAGTTCCGAGACTTAATGGAATTAACCTATAAGGTGTCTAGATATGAATCATTACTTGAGGAAGAACAAGATCGAAGTAATGTATCATACAAGACTTATTATAGAGACCTTAATTACGAGATTGATGCAGCAAAGATCGTAGGGAAAGAGCCTGTGATCTGTGAGACATTAATTCATAAAGACACTACAATAGACCAGCAGTTTAAAAAGAAAGACTTTCATAGGAAATACTCTTTCGACTTAACAAAGGCAGATGACATTTTTGATCATTTGCTTACAGCAAATTTCCTAAAGTTACCAAAGGGAGTTAAAATTCCTTCTCTAGAAGAACTTAAAGGGAAAATGTATTGTAAATGGCACAATTCTTAGTCTCACTAAACTAAAAACTGTATTATTTTTCGGGACAGGATCCAAGAACAGATTCGAAATGGGAGTTTAAAATTTCCAACTAAAGCAGAGAAAGCTATGGGGATTAACACTAATCTATTCCCAGAGATTGGAGAAGTTACAACCAATGTTGTTGTGCCAAACTTCCAGAACCTATCCTTAAAGGAATTGGAGGAGGTTAATGTGCAGATGCATGTTGCCAGCCAGACTACTGTCAAGGAAGATACCAGAAGTTCACTAGCGAATGGGCAGAGCTTGGCAGACCAAAAGGAGGACTCTAGTGAGGAGGCATTGGATGATGACTCCTTAAAGCCAACTGTCGTGCAAAGAATGTGTCCCAGATGCAGGTTAAGTTACAAATGGTTGAAAGGGCTTCTAATTGATGGGAAACAATATTACAAGGATGTGCAGAGACATCCTAAACCAACCAATACCGACAACAAGAGGCCATACCCAACTGGTCCCAGACAGTAGCCACTTTTGGTCGGACCATCAACTACTAGAGTGCATTCCAAGGGCAAGAGACCTTTACATGAGTTCAGACCACCCAACTATTACAGGGTGAAAGGCAATTATCCTGAGAGGAGGCCTGAAGTGGGCTCAAGTTATGGAATCAGAGCCGAAGATTGACCTCCAAGATCAACCTCAAACAAGATGGAAGGTAACCAGCCTGACAGAAGGCTTGAATTAGGCTCAAGATAGGAGATCAGGGCCAAGTAGTGACCTCCACAGGCAACTTCGAAGCTGGCTTCAAAGGCAGAAAGAGCTAGTTTAGCAACTAAACTAGTGAGTTCATGGGTACTTGAGATTCCATATTGGTTTGTCAGGCAGAACAAGCCTAAGGAAATGTTTACCCAAAGAAGAGTTTTTGGAGACCAGGGTCAAATGGTTAAACCTCCCTTAGTGACTCCAAATAATTGGGTGTTACTAAAGCACCAAAAAACAAAGGAACCAAATGTGGTTCCAGTAATTTCTAGGTCTCAAAGGAGGAACATCCAGCGAAGGTACACTCAGTACCAAAAGGATTTGAAGGAAAGTGGAGAGAGTTCTTCATTGACCTAATGTAGACACCCCATTTTTGACCGTCCTCAAGACTTGGACGTCATCGCTTGAACACTCGATGATCATCCAAGTTCGTGTTCGTTTTGAGTTTCCGAAGGTCTTGGCTGCGTGCCTTGCCCTAGGATCTCTCAACTTGTCTGTTTTGTGCTTGGTTGTGGACCAAGGACTTGTGGTTTTGCTTCTGAGGGAAGGGGGTGGCTTGTTGGCCATCTCCACACCCCATCGGCTATGGCGTGATGCCATCGGCCTTGCTTCCTTGCCATTGGCCATAAATGTTGGCCGGTTGGCACTTTTGTTGGTCGGTTGGCACTTACTTTGGTCTATCGGCCATATTTTCTGGCCGAGGCCTTTTCTTTGCCTTTTTCAGGCATTTTGCATGCCAGCTGTGCCAGCTGGTGAGCACAGACCCTCCCTTCCATACACGTGTATGGAGAGATTTGAACCAAAGCTTAGCTTCTCTAAGAAGCTTTGAATTTGATTTCTTATAAGAGGGGAGCCTCCCCCCCTTGCCAGAGGTTCAGCAAAATAGATATAGAGTTCATAGATCTCTCTCTCTCTATATATCTCTCTCTCTATATATATTTATGTGTGTGTTGGTGCCTTAAAAGTGTATTTTGTTCATACTTTTGCCCTATAGCACCTAGTAGAACACCTTCCTTTGATTGTTGAGGCACTAGGAAGTTGGTTTCAGAGTTCTTGGACTGGTTTTGATCCAAGGGGGTGGCTGGAGTTGTGTTCTTGAACGTGTTCTTTAAGGGTGAGCAACTAACCTATTGTTTCTCCATTTTGGCTTAAGCTTTTAGACCTATTTGCATATTGTTTTAAGCTTAACTATAAACTGAAAAAAGTTCTGTTTTGTGTGCTTAAGATGATTGTTTAAAGTCACTTTTTGGTTGGGGGTTGTCTACTCCCTCTTAGGCCTTGTTTGGCCTTATTTTGAGCCACCTCTTTTGGCCTTTGTTCTTGCCTTTGCATGACCTTTCTACCACTGAAATCCAGAGGATTTTCAGTGGTGGAAAGGTAGTTTTAGAGTCTTGTATAAGAGAGGGGCACCCCTCTCTCCTTGTGTCTCATATGCTTGTGTTATTGGCTCATAATGGTAGCATGTTTTGGCTTCATTTCAGCAAGTATTTGGTGTCATTTGGTCGTGATATACCTTTGTTCTAGGTTGTTTTAATGGCTTCTTGCATGCACCATATACTTGCCTTGTAATCCCCTCTATTGCCTTAACATGCATCTAACATTTGGACTATCATACTTGCATATTTTGGCTCAACTCAAAGGAACTTTAGGTCATATTTCAGCATGCTAAAGCTCTGTTTGATGTTGTTTTGATCATATATGTATTTCTTTGTATAGTTACCATACATCCTCGCTTACTAGCTTTGAATGTCCAAGTCATTAGCATGCACTACTTGGACCTTTTTTTCATGATTTGGCATCATCTAAAATGTTATTTCAGTATATATAGTGTGGCCATACACTTGCATTTGTCACTCTTTCCATGCTTTGGAAGGTTGGTGCTTTATGCCTCAAACATGAGCCTATATGCATGCCTTTTTGCCTAAGCTTTTGGACTACCATATCAGTGCATTTTTGGTGTTATTTTGACATGCCATAACTCTGATTTTAGTTGGTGAAATCATATCGTGCTTGATTTTGATACGTGTAGTGCAATCATCCTTATTGGCCTTGTATGCGTCATGTTTTGTGCTCATCTTTCTAACATGTTTTAGCCTCATTCCATGCATGTTCTAGCCTTGTTTTGGTCTGCTTTGGGACTGTCTTAAGTCACCTTGGCCCTTTGGGGCTTGCTTGTTATGGCCATAGTGTAAGTCCCTTGGCTAGCTTTAAGCTTTGAGTCCATTAGAATGCTATGTTTATCATATGTGCATGATTTGGCATCATTCCTTGCATGATTTCAGATCCTATTTCACTTCCATACTCTCACATTTTGTACTTCTTCCATGTTCTTGAGAGTTGGTGCCCCCAAGCTTGGTTTGTGAACCAATTGACTAGCATGCTTGCATATACTTTTGGACCATCATTTCAGCACCTTTGGCCACTAATTTTGGGCATGGCTGAGTTCTGTCCATCTTCGGTATAAGTCCATTGGGTATGTGGTTTGCATGTTGTTGCGTGCCTATTGTATTGTATGTTTGCATGCTTAGATTGCATTGCATTGTGCATGCTTAGCATATTATATGTTTGCATGTTTAGGGCGCATGTCTATTGCATATTAGTTGCATTGCATGACATTAATGCATACTTGTTGCATGCTTACATGTTTGCATGTTTGCTTGCATACACATATTGCATTGAGTTTGTTTGCATGCCATTAGTCTTGTTGCATTGTATAAATGTCCCCATGTTGCATTATACCTGGCATACTTGTATTGCATTGTGTTTGGTTTGGGGTGTCAAACCAAACACGAGGACCGAGGGACGTTCGTACTTGAAGTGACGAAACGTGCCTCAATCCTCGGTCGCCGACACTCTTGATCCAACATGATAGAGTTGTAGGCATTCATATGTTTTGTGCATTCATTCCATATTGAATCGCACACTTGGCTCCTTTGGCCATCATGCATCGACATGCGTGATTGATGGCCCGAGGGTCGAGCACTACACTCCCTTAAGCTCATGACATGATAGGGAGGGTGTTTGTGCACACATTGCATTAAAAATGCGTTGCCATGCTCTGTTTGTCCTCTGCTGCAGCAAAACAGCATTCTGCAGGAAGATATGGCCGGCCGGCCATCTTTAGTGCCGATCGACTAAACATTGTTGGCCGAGATCCTCACAAATGGTCGATGACCAATTCCACATGGCCGATGTTCCTATATTTTGGCTGGTGACATCTCACAGTTCTCAGGGAGTGGTTCAGAAGCATCCTTGGGACTTGTGCAGTTTTCAGAGGTACAAAACAGTGCAAACAGAGGCAGCATGTGGCATAGCAACGGGTTTCCGAGTGAGGCGATCGAGCAAGCATCATTCAATCATTCCGAGGTGGAGTTGCGGCGGCCTCTTTAGTTTCATTGCTTAGTTAATTTGTTTAAATTAGTTAAGAGTTATGTAATAATTAATTAGCTAGGGTAGTTAATTAATTAGTTGATTTGTATTATTTATTTGGACCCTCCGTCGAGAGGGCAAATTTTGTAATGAGCGTGCGTGAGTGTGTGAATGTCTTCCAACCCCACGTCTTTCTCCCTTTTACTTAGCTGCTTTTAATGGTTAGTTTTAGGTCATGTTTCAATTAGCATCCTTATGCTTGCATGTTTGCATCATTCATTTGTATTGCATGTACCAGGCTCAGCGCATCATACTAACCGCATAGTATTTCAATTCCAACTTGAATACGTGTATCGAGTTGTCGCATTTCACATGCCATTCTTAGATAGCCGAGCCTATTTCTAGTTGCAATTTGCATGTGTTGCATTAGGCATCTTAACATAGTTAGGATCATGCATTGATTACTAAATAGCTATTGTTTTGGCTCGGAGTACTAGATAAGCTTTTTTGCTTTAGCATCTTGCATGGGTGTGAGTGTTAACATGACAGCATGCTTGCCATAAGGCTAATTGCTTATATGATATAACTGCCTGAATGCCTGTGGGTGAAGGTTAGATTACTTGAATTGGAACAATTCATTGAAATGCGAGTTTTAAGCCCATTTGATTGTGGCAAAATCATATTTTCTAAGCCCACTCGAGGGTGGCAAAATTCATGTCTTAGCCTACTTGCGAGTAGCACCTTCAAACTATTTTCAAACAAACAAACATGAGATGATTTGTTCCAACTTAGGTGATCTAGTTTATACTTGTGTGTTGTGCACATCACATAGTAATTCTAGGCTAATAACCGGAATAAGAATGAATGTGTTTTCAAAAACAAGATATCATGTTAGTAAAGGCCGATCTTTGATCGGGCGAGCGAGGGTGCTCATAGATGACCTTCCCCAATCGTACCCAAGTTCCCGAGCCGAGGCAACTTTGGTGATGATGGACACGTGGCCTTAGGCATGAGACAGGGTTTCCTAAATTTCCCGAAATAAAATATTTAGGTGGCGACTCTGTATCTGGCAAAGCAGTCCATGTTTGGCACTTCTTTACAAAAATCAGTTTTCCAAAATGATTTTCCAGATTTGGACTCTTTGGTGATTTAGCAATCTCACATTACACATTGTGAGATCAGATTAAGAACCGTGACATTTGAGTCCGAACTGTAGCACTACATAAAGCCCTCGGGGCGAGTCTACAGTTTCTGGCGACTCCGCTGGGAAGTTAGAGAACTTGACTCGAACTCATGATATCTTGTTTTTATTACACTTATGCGTCTCTTTACATTGCATTTGCATTGGTGCGCCTAGGACACCGTGTTTGCCGTATGCTATTCCTGAACAATTTGTCGGAGGCTTGCTTTGAGAAGCGTGCCATAAGGCTGATCGGTTACGGGCTCTGCCACGACGGGAACACAAACCTTGGTTTTCACCGAGGCACCCTCTTTGACCATTCGACCTAGTGCATATCGGAATCCATAGTGATTATTCCAAACTAGGACAGGTTGCTTACCCAATTGTAGGTTGTTTGAAAACCGCTGTGTGCATAATGAAACCCTAGCCCCTGGCAATAGGATAGGGAAACCTTACCCCAACATAGGGGTGTTTTGGCCCTTACTTGCTTGTTATGTGCTTTTAGAGTTGGCCTCTACAGGTATGCACGTATCAGTCTGCAAGTTTGGGTATCAGGCCTGCGGGCATCAGCATTAGTACTTTGAGAATTAGTTATATCTGCGAGTATCAGATTCAGATTTGGGGGCAGTGATTTGGGAATAGTGATCAGTGGTTGAGAACAGTTCATTCAGCTTATGTTTGCTAACTGTGTGTTGTCTTTATTTAAGCTGTTATGCTGTCCGTTTTTCTGTTCATTATTTCCTTATTGCTTTATTTATCTTTTTGCAAGGTAGTTTAGCACCATGGCATCCGACCAGGAAGATATCCCCCGAGCACTCTGTGTTAGAGGTCGTAGACTTAATCGATGCAGGGATCTGATAGACGGACAAGCAGTGTTCCTTTCTTTACCCCCGGTTACTAGACGGAGGTTAAGAGGACGCAGTGTATCGGTGCAGCGGTCGCCAGATCAGGGGTTTACCCCATCAGTGGACAGACAGGCTGAGGTCTTAGTTTCTACTGTAGGGACAGATATATCGGTTGTGCAGATAGATCAGCGCGGTATGGCAGGTATAGAGGAGATGATGTGTCAGCTCTAGGAAAGTATGAGGACCATACAGCAGGACGCTGCCCGTCAAGCAGAATTCGCCAAACAATAGGCCGAGGTCATGGCTCTACAGGCAGAAGTAATTGCCTGGCTGCAGCAGCAAACTGGAGCATTTGCTTCACACCAAGCTCCTCCTCCACCAAGAGTTCCAATACTCGGGGAGACAGCACCCGTCCAAGATTATACGAACATTCCAACGGGGCCGGCTCCGCCCCCAATCCTACCCCAACTATCCAAAACATCTATCAACTTACCGGATTCCCCCTTTGAGTTCAAGGTGGACCCCACAGTGTTAAAAGTGAGCAAGCTTAAAAAGCTGTTCAAGAAATCCCAGGGTATGAAGTCCATTCCGAATATCAAGGACAGATACACCGACTCGGCCGTGACGCTGCCGGACCGATTTAAAATGCCGCACATAGACCGTTTCGACGGGTCTGGAGATCCTATGGTGCATTTGTGGTTGTTCTCGGACATACTAAGGCCGATGGGCCTCTCTAGATTGCAGAAACTTTCTCTGTTTGGCCGGACCCTATCAGGTATAGCGGCTATTTGGTATGTAAAATTGGAAGACTCTGTTAAGAGGAACTGGGATGAGATGGCTGAGGCCTTTGTGGCTTAATACTCCTATAATACTCAGATCGAGGTCACAACTCGTGATCTCGAGACAACTAGGCAAGAGCCGAAGGAGAGCTTCTTCGATTTTGTGACCCGGTGGAGGGCCAAGGCCTCAATGATGACCATCAGGCCTATTGACAAAGATCAGATTCGGATGGTTGTGAGCAACCTCCAGCCCAAGCTTATGCAGAAGATGATCGTTCTCCCCCTCCCCACCTTTGCAGATTTACATGAGATAGGAGTGCAGATCGAGGACGCTATGAAGCAGGGCCTCATTGATCATGAGAGAGAACAGCCTAAGAGGGCATTCAACCGCAGTACGAATGCAGACATAAGCAGTGCTGTAGCTGCCAGAGCTTTAGATGTGAGTATGGTCACCACCCCCACCACCCCGAGAACCCTTTCAGCTACGCCATTCACCGGTGCATCCGAAAGTAGCTCACAAACAACCAAGTTTCCACCCAGAGGCCAAAGAACCTTTACCCCACTATACATGTCTTTGTCTAAGGCTTTGGGGGTTTTGATCAGGATAGGGCACTTGAAGCCCCTAGAGCCGCGACCATTGCCAGAAAAACTTTCCCCCTCCCACAACCCAGCTAAATATTGCGCATTTCACCAACAGCATGGTCATGACACCGACCAGTGCTATAGATTGCGTCACGAGATTCAGGATCTCGTTGACAATAGGGTGATCGTGCCTCCGGAGAAACCAAATGTCACAACCAACCCTCTCCCACCACATAACCAAGCTCCACCTCCTAAACGCATCAATTTGATCCAAATAGGGGTTGTGTCATACAACCCTAGTATATATATCACCCCTTTTCACCTACCCAAGCTGGAGGTGTTCATTCTTGACAGCATTGACTTGTGCGTGTTGGACATCTCCCGAACCCAACCTGAAACGGTGGTGGTAGCTATCAAAGATAGAAGTGGGTCGACTGCGGAGGCAGATAAGAATGCAAATACAGAACCTGAGACGTCTGCAAGCTTCATGTACAACCCGAGCAGTTACATTACATCAACAGGCTAGGCTAGGCCGAATGTGGAATTGCCAGTGGAGGCAGAGATTTGTGTAGTGCGGGAGGATGGACTTAATCAGGGACTGGATGACCTGGCACAACTAGAAGAGGACATTGCTAACCTTTAGTTTTTCAACAAGCAAGATCCGGGAGACGTGATAGTCAACTGGTTTGATTTGGATGGGGCAGTGGAGTCTACTGGGTGGCTTGACGACCAGCTGGATGTTGTTGAACAACCTCAACTAGAACAGGGTCTGTTAGGGATGGGGACATCAATTGTGGCCGGAAGGGTCGGGAATCTGGATGAGTAGTCGGAGAGCACCGGTGTTAAGAATTTCACTCGGGATCCGGGCAATTTGAATATAGGAGATGTTGAACAGCAAGCTGCGTTGAAACAGTCTGAGCGGGAAAGGATCGAGGATTCTGAGAGGGCCAGAAAGGCCAAGGCCCCTACAGGGACAGAACGTGCTGTGTGCACAGGAACAGAGTGTGTTGCGGGCACAAGAATGGAAGTGCTGTGGGCACAAGAATAGTTGTAACGGAGTCGGACTGGTGTCTGTCGGCGGCCGATAGCATGTGGTGGGAAGATGATGATCTATGTCTCGCTCACACCGATGAAGACTGGGGACGAAGCCAACCGGATGATACTTGGTATATTGGCGAAGTTGACCACATGACTAGGAGTGGGCAGTATTACAAGTCCCCACACTTAGATCAACCAGAGGCGTCTGGAAAGGACAGGGAGGCAGACAAGCAAAAAGAAAAGCTACTCGAAGAAGAGGCTGTGCTGAAACAGCTTAAGAAGATACAGGCAGACATCTCCATCTGGGGACTGCTTATGGCTTCAAGAGTACATAGACAAGCCGTCCTTTCTGCTATGGACAAGGCCAAACTTTCAATAGATACCACGCCTGAGCAGCTGGTAGGATTGGTTTTTCTGGGAGGAGCTTCCCCGACGTTGACCTTTTCTAACAAGGAACTGCCGCCTGAGGGCGCAAACCATAACAGCTCTACATCTCTGTGGAGTGTAGAAACAAGTAGGTATCGGTAGTTCTTGTCGACACAGGATCGGCCATTAACGTGTGTCCGTCGAGGACGGCATATGCAATCAGGTTGAAGCCCACGGACTTTGTGCCAACTGCCCAGGTGATAAAGGCTTATGACAATACTAGCAGAGAAGTGATGGGGACTGTGCAGATTCAGACCAAGGTTGGTCCAGGACATCACGAGATTAACTTTCATGTCTTGGACGTTCCCGCAACCTTTAATCTACTCCTAGGGCGGCCGTGGCTACACCAGGTAAAGGCGATATCTTCTACCCTGCATCAAATGTTGAAGTACCCCCATGGGAAATGGGTGGCCATTGTTTTTGGAAATTCGTCAATCCATCCGCCGCCAAAGGTGTCTACACCAGTTTTGGAAATCGAGCATGGCATGGAGGATGTGTTCCTATCAGGATTCACCCTAGCCGAGGCCCGGGTCGTACAGAACATTTTGGCTATTGATGAGGGGTTGTATGTCAGTGCACAGTCTGTGTACCTCATGAACAAGCTCCAGCATATCCCTGGGATAGGATTAGGAAAGAGTGGCCGAAAAGGCATTGCAGTATCGGCCAAAGTACCGCATAACCCACATACCTTTGGTTTGGGTTATCTGCCCACCAAAGAGGACTGGGTAAGAAAGGGCAAAGAAATGGCTAGGAGAGCCCGAGTCAAGCAGATCGGGAAGCATTTTGAGCTGATGCATCGGCCTATCCAAGGCACTCTGAACGGATGGTTTGTCCGGGAGGGGGAGGACTTTCCATTCTGCGGCTTCCCAGAGCCATGGCTGAATACCGGGAAGAGACGTCTGCCAGGTTTTGAGATCTTCTTCGACTTACGGTTGTCTGGGGATGATGTTACCGAGGAGTAGACAGACCCATCAGCTGAGGCTGAGCAGTGTAAGGAAGTGGATTCCGAGAGCACCGAGATTGAAATGGGGGTAGCACTAGCTTGTCTACTATCAGATCCTCCGATCGTACATGAGTGCTTGGGGGATGACCTCTCAGGGTCCATGATTGGGAATGAAGCGGCTGCAAGCCCATCTGCAAACATTTTAGATGCGTCCATCGCACCCTCCCTCGTCTGGCAGTACGAGGAGGGATTCTTATCGAGCAGCACCGGGTCAGGTAGTGAGCCAGAATCTAATTCTACCGAGTCTGTAGGATCGGAATCAGGTTCTAGCTCGTCTGAGTCTAAGTCCGGTATTCCTGGGGGTGACAACTCGAATGCCACAGTCCTGTCTAGGTCATCTTTTTTTTTTTTTTTTTTTTTTTTTTTTTTTTTTTCCTTTGAGTCTGTTGTAACAGAGGAACCAGGCGACTTAGAAGTGATTAATGAGAATGGAATGGCTGTGGCCTTTGAGTATTTTTTTGTGCCTTTGATTTATTGCATTAATTCAGACTTTCAAAACTTCTATGAAAACGACAAGGAAGAAATTCCTCCGGTTTTGAAATATTTGCTAGATCAGGAACTGGAGAGGTTTGTAAAACCCCTAGTTGATGAAATCACCCAAATTAATGTTGTTATCGAGAAGAACCCGCGGCTGGTCCAGATTGGGTCCACGTTGTCTTTGGAGGAGCGTGAGCGCTTAGTCGCATTATTAAAAGATTTCAAAGATGTTTTCGCGTGGTCCTACGAAGACATGCCTGGAATCGATCCTGAGATTGTACAACACCGAATCCATCTTGACCCCGAGGCCTAACCTGTTAAACAGAAGCTCAGAAGGATCCGCCAGACTGGGCTATCAAGATCAAAGAAGAGGTCACCAAGCAAATCGACGCAAGGTTCCTGCTGGTATCTGAATACCGAACTTGGTTGGCCAACATAGTTCCAGTACCGAAGAAGGATGGCAAGATTCGGGTATGTGTGGATTTCAGGGATTTGAATAAAGCCAGTCCAAAGGACGACTTTCCTCTGCCGCATATCGACGAATAAGTGGACTTCACTGCTGGACACGCATTGATTTCATTGATGGATGGCTTTTCAGTCTACAATCAGATTGTGATGGCACCCAAAGATCGGGAGAAGACTGCTTTTACCACCCCGTGGGGGACCTACTGTTACAGAGTGATGCCGTTTGGGCTGAAGAATGCTAGAGCTACATATCAACGGGCTGCGACCACAATATTGCACGACATGATCCACAAGGAGGTTGAGGTGTACGTGGATGACATGATTGTCAAGTCCAAAGAAAGAGAGGGCCACTACACTGCCTTGCAAAAGTTCTTTCAACGGATCAGAGAGTATCGACTGCGGCTAAATCCTCAGAAGTGTACATTCAGTGTTACAGCAGGGAAAGTGCAGGGGTTCTTGATTACACAGAGAGGTATCGAAGTCGACCCTTGCAAAATCAAGGTCATCTTAGAAATGCCACCACCAAGGACTGAAAAGGAGGTGTGAGGCTTTCTGGGGAAAGTGCAATTCATAAGACGGTTTATTTCAAAATTAACCTTGACTTGTGAACCACTCTTTGGTTTCCTGAAGAAAGGAATGAAGTTCTAATGGGACGGCCGATGCCAAGCTGCTTTTGAACAGATCAAGCAATACTTATGGAACCCACCCGTGTTGTCACTGCCTGAGTCGGGGAAACCGTTGATTTTGTACCTTTCAGTAACTGAAACTACAATGGGCTGCATGCTTGCACAAGAGTCTGAGGACAAGGTGGAGAGAGCTATCTACTACCTGAGCAAGAAGATGCTGGATTACGAGAACCGTTACACTCCGCTGGAAAAGGCTTGCTTAGCCTTGGTATGGGCTACCAGGAAGCTGCGGCACTACCTGTTAGCTCACTCTATAATGTTGGTTTCAAGATTAGATCCCATCAAATATCTCCTCGAGAAACCAACACTTACGAGTAGGCTAGCTCGTTGGTTGCTTCTGTTTTCTAAATTCGATCTGAAGTATGTGATGCGCAAGTCAGTGAAGGGGAGGACGCTAGTGGAGTTCCTAGCCGATCACCCAGTTGAAGGAGATAAAGCAGTTGAGTACCTATTCCCAGACGAGGTCATTCTGCATGTCGAAGAAGAATTTTGGATGATGTACTTTGACGGAACGTCAAACCAATACGGGTATGGGATAGGGGTGTTGCTGATAACACCCGATAATTCTCATATTCCTCTAGCATTCAAACTCCGGTTCAAAGTCTCGAACAATGAGGTAGAGTATGAAGCGTGTATTGCTGGACTAGAAGCAGCTCTGGAACTAGAGGCAAAATGGTTGGACGTCATCGGGGACTCGAACCTTGTTGTATCTCAAGCAAAAGGAGATTGGAAAGTCAAAGAAGAAAAGATGAGAATATACCACCAGACCTTGGACTTGCTGATTCCTCGGTTTGAGAAGCTAAACTTCGCTCATCTGCTAAGAGAGAACAACAGGTTCACAGATTCACTAGCAACTCTATCTTCTATGATAGACATCCCTTTCGGAGTCCGGATGCGTCCGATCATCATTGACCAAAAGTTTGTACCGACCTACAAACTGATTGCTACCATAGATGAGGTTCAAGATGAGAACCCCTGGTATTATGATGTTTGGAACTTCTTGGAAAAAGAAGCATATCCACCAGGGGCAAATGCCAAGGACAAAAGGGCAATTAGAAGAATGGCTGCTCAGTTCATCGTCTGCGGAGGAAAGCTATATAAGAGAGGTTATCTCAGGATGCATAAGTTGTGTGTTGATGCCGAAGAGTCCAAGTGCCTAATGGAGGCCATCCATGGAGGAGAGTGCGGAGCGCACATGAACGGGGTGATGCTAGCCCGAAAGATCCTTAGATAGGGTTATTACTGGTCCACCATGGAGGAGGATTGTATTGGCTTTGTCCGGCGATGCCACAAATGCCAGATCCATACAAACTGCGTGAATATTCCGCCGTCGAAGCTGTACAACATGACTTCGCCGTGGCCATTTTCAGTTTGGGAGATTGATGTGATCGGGGCTGTCACTCCAAAGGGGTCCAATGGGCATGAGTTCATTCTGGTTGCGATAGATTATTTTACAAAGTGGGTTGAGGCCCAATCTTATGCGGTGTTGAAAGCGTTGTACGTTGTAAAGTTCATCAGGAACAACATCATCTGTTGCTATGGGGTCCCGAACGAGATCATTTTAGATAATGGTTCCCACTTCAGAAAGGAAGTAATCGACTTGTTGGAAAAATACAATGTGGTTTTTGACAAGTCATCTACATATCAGCCACAAACCAACGAAACTGTTGAGGCCGCCAACAAGAACGTCAAGCGTATTTTACAGAAGATGGTGGAAACTTACCAGGACTGGCTAGATAAGTTGTCATTTGCTCTGTGGGGCTACCAGACTTCAATTCGAACTTTTACTGGGGCGACTCCGTATTCCTTGGTCTATGGGATGGAGGTCGTTCTACCTATCGAAACTAAAGTTCCGTCATTATGAGTACTGGGTGAGTGTCAGATAGCTAAGGCAGATTGGTAGCAGAACAGATTCGAGGAACTCATGCTCTTTGATAAGAGAAGGTTGAAAGCACTGTACCATGTTCAAGGTTATCAACGACGAATTGCTAGGGCTTTCAACAAAAAGGTTTAGTCCAGGAATTTGAAAGAAGGAGATTTGGTGCTCAAAGACAACCGAGCTCCCATCCATGACCCTAGGGACAAGTTCAGACCCAATTGGACTGGCCCTTACATCATCAAGTCTATTTGGTCGGGTAGAGCTGTCGTTCTGATGGACCTAGATGGCCTAGAGTTCTCCCAACCAATCAACATGGACAAGTTGAAGAAATATTTTTCCTGAGAGGCTCGTTAGGCTGAAAAACCAAAAAGGCGGCCTTAGCAAAAGTTAGAGCGTAAAAGGTGAGGGTTAATACACGAGTGAACCTGACCCGGAACTACGTAAGGCTTGATTCTCATGTTTGGGATACGTAGGCAACTTCTTCCTGAAGTCCAGCCATAATCACTTCCCCGATCAACTTTGTCCATTTGATCATCTCGGTCATCTTTGTCTATTCAGCATTCAAGAGTTCGGTTGTGATCTCCGGTGTGGTGCTATTCAGACTAGGGGCAACTTTCTAGTTGCTGGAATTCGGGGTTGTGCATCTCAATGACAGATCTCAGGCATGTCCAGTTCTGATCCATATCGAAAATGGTTTTGACAAGTTTTAATAAAAGTTAATTTTGCTCAAATTAATCTTTTTAGAACTTAGACCATTTTTTTTGGACCAAACGGAAAATTTTCAGTACCCACAACCTTTAATTTTATTGATTTCAATACAGAGTCCTCCTGCTCTTGAATACAAAAGTGAAGTTGCTTTTCATTACATTCATAAAGAAAACTTGAAAGTTCTGATTAAAAGCAAATAAATCCGGGGCATAGTCAGGTGTCCCTGCGTCCCCTCCCAGAGCCGGTCGAAGCCTCTGATGCCAAGCTGGGCTCGATCTGTGCCTCTTCATTGAGCCAATCTAAGCACTCATCAGCGAGGGTGTAGCTGAAAGTGGAAGCAGGGGCTAGAAGCTCTCTCGTCCTCCATGCTACGGCATACCGAGCTAGCTGCGCACCTCAGATTGGAAATGTAGCAGGGTACTCTATCCCCTCCTCCGAGCAAATCTGATCATGTCCGAACTGACGCCAGAACCGGAACGAAAAATAAAAGACACAGTGTGCCATGCCACTCAACTAAATCCCGGGCTGACGGGTTATGCTGTAACTCATTGCCGGCAGGTTAAGCCAAGGGCAGTGCCAAGCAATGCGATTCGCGGACAAATTGCACATCCAGCTGTACCACCACCCTTCATCCGGAGCATCGACTAGACGTCGTCGGGAGAAATAGCTGCGAGCTGAATATGCTAGACACGAGTCCACAACTCTCAACTTGTCCATCAACCACACCTGGGGAGGGATGAAAAATGAGAGAATAAAGAATAGAGAGATGTACGTTGAGAGAAAAAGTAAGCAGAAGGTTTTGAGAGAAAAATCGAGCCTGAGGGTCGAGTGATGTGAGATGCATATGTGAGATGGGGTGGGAAACATTAACTGCAATAGTAGTGGACTCCCCGCAAACCTAGCCGTCTCCCGGCAATGAAAAGCGTCTAAGCCCATCAATGTCTCGGCCAATGTCATGGCAATGTAGCTTTTGCCCTCTTTCAAGCCCTCGACGACTTCGATCAAACGAGTGCTAAACCCGCCAGAGCCTGGGGCTAGTAAGAAATGAGATAGCATGCATAAGCAAAGCGCATATCGTCGATAACCCTGCCAATGATGGTCGCCGCGGTTACCAGCATCAGAAAACCGACAAACCAAGCTCGGAGTGTCCAACTCTCCATCATGAATCAATGGCCGAGCGTCATGCACAGTATGGCCGCACATCCGTCCTAAGGCTTGGACGTGGCCGAACCGGAACTGAGGCAAGATTTCCTCGTCGCGCTCAGATTCCATTAAAGCTTGGAAATTCTCAAAAATGGGACACATCTCTTGGCCACCAAAACTAAAGACGTGTGTTACCGGATTCCAAAACCTTGCCGCGACATGGAGGAACAGAAAATGCAGCGGGGTGCGACCCATCGTGAATAGTGCATTTATGCTGAAACCCCAGAAATTCAGCCTTTCTGAGCCATCCAAGTTGGCAATCCAAGTTGTGAGATTTTGGACAAGAAACTCTTCCATTTAGTGCAAATCAGTGTTGAAATAAGGAAAACTACGAAGCTGGGGCTTTTATAGAAGATAAGGTGTTGAGTGAAGGACAGGTGTCAACATTCTGGAGGTGCTTGCCATTTTTGGGTGATCGGCCAAAAATAGTGTCGACCGACTATCCTTTTTGGCCGATCAGCTAAAAATTTTTGCCGATGGCCATTTCTTGTGGCCGGTGGCCTTTCCCTTTGGCCAATTGCCTTCCTTCTTGTTCCTTGAGCTGTTTATGTATTGAACATGTTGATAATTTGTGATTAGCACCACTTCAAATGCCTTCTGGTGATGATTTTGCAAAGTCACGCCTACGTTACTTTGATTTGTTTATCGAGTTGTTGTATATTTGCTTATCGAGTTGTATTTTACATTCTTTAAGTCTTTGCTTTGCTTATCGAGTTGTATTTACACTTGGTTAGCTTATCGAGTTCTTTGTTTTGATTATCGAGTTGTTTTTGTCGTTGGTCGGTTCACTACCTGATTATTACGATGCAAGTGCTTAATTTTCAAACAAAAGTTCAATCTCATTTACATTATTATGTAATGCGATGCGATGCATAGAATGTACAAATGCAACACTATTTGAACAAAATAGTTGTTTCATTTCTATCATATCTTTTGCAAAAAGTACATAATTTTGAGGAAAGTAAAACCTGTCTGAGACAGTACAATGTGCTCAAACTACCAGTAAAAAGAAAAGTAACGCAAAAAAAGAGGAAAGAAAAACAAAATGTCTGAACAGAGCAAAGGAAAGAAAAAGTAGCAGAATATCTGGATCAATATCGATGGCCTCAAGTACGGGAGTCGGTCCTGGTCCTCTTCCTGGACGAGGGTCCAGGGTCACCACTGCCATCTCCATAGTCAGAATCTGAGCTGTCTCCGGCCTCGCCCTGGGACGGCGCCGCCTCCTCATCAAAATCATCGGGGGAGGGCTCTCGCGAACTGCTCTCAGCACGGGTGCGCTTGTGTCTGCCCCGGCTATGGAATATCATCCCCTGCCTAGCTCCCCCTCCTCCTCAGCTGGAGCGCCTCCCGCGGCCGAAATCTGGAATGGGGCTTGAAAAGGACAAATGGCAAATACATCAGTTATGCTACGCAAAGTAGAGTATGAATACCGAATACAGTGTGTGAGTACAGTGTATGAATACTGTGAGCAATGCAGTGAACAGTATGTAAGTTCAAGTGTATCAGTGCCATGAGTGCTGTGTGTCAAGTACCGTATCGACAATGTGGTACATCAGATCAGTATGAAACAGATTATGCAGAGTTTGAGACTGCGGTTGAAAGAACTTACTGGGATGCCATAGATGGTCAACAAGTCGATGCTCCGCTGTAGCATCCTCATCACAGAGGCAGTCAGCTCCAGAGACTGGCGAGTGTACTCGACGGAAGCCTGCAAAAGAGTTAAAAGCATCAGTATTCTACGGAATATCAAGAGAAATGAAATGAAATGGCTGTACAGAATGCAAAGTGTGGTAGTACATACCGGGGTCGAGCCATAGACTCCGACAAGCTCATGATCAGCCGAAGGAGGAGCGATGGGTATCTGGTAAGTCTCCCCACCCTGTCCTCGGTATGTCATCTTCATAGGCAGCTTTGGCCATCCAGCTCCCTGCCCTCTCCGGGACCCCACTCCTGCCTCGCGCTGGAGGTGCCCTCGGTGCCCCTACTCCTGCTGCTGGCGCTGCTGGCCTCTCTCTCTCGACTCGGCGAGTGTAGACACCCCATTTTTGACCGACCTTAAGACTCAGACGTCACCGATTGAGCGCTCAGTGATGGTGCATATTGTGCTCGTTCAGAAGTTTCAGAGTCTCGGCTGCGAGCCTTGCCTCCGGACTTTCGGGCTCTTTCGTGTCTTGCCTCGGTTTGTGAACCAGGCTCCGTTTTCTCTGTTTTCTCTTCCCGAAGGGAGGGAGAGGTCTCGTAGATCATCTCTCAGTGGCCATAGGCCACGTTTCGTGGTTATAGGCCATTTTGCCCGTTTGGAGTCCGGTTTTCGATTTTTCGGAGTCGTTGGCCGTGTGCCTCGGTTCGGGACCGCTTAACCACCTCCGTTTGCTCCGGTTTTTGGCATGCATCTTATTTTCTCCCTTTTGACGGACACTGTGGCTCGAGAGACCAACTTCGTGGTCGAACACCACTTCCGGTGCCTAACAGTCAGTTTTTGAGGCCTCGGGCTGCGCGTTTCGACCCCCAAACCTTCATTTTGCATCGGTTTGGGCTCATTTTTGGTGGAGACCTTATTTTCACTGCTAAGGAGGTCGTACAAGGGTGGGAGGCCAGTAATTGTTCTGACAACCAGTTTTATTCCTCCATCGCCCTCCGTCGCCCGTTTTTCTCACTTGAAAGCCAATGTTGACCACCCTAAGGCCACTTTTTCCAGCCCTAAACCACAGTTTTATTCCTCCATCGCCCTCTCTCGCCCTTTTTCTCACTTGAAAGCCAATGTTGACCACCCTAAGGCCACTTTTTCCAGCCCTAAACCACATATTTGTGTTGTACACACCTGGGAGGCCACCAATATCACATGGCCGGCCAGTAATTGTGTTTGACCCTTTTGAACCCCTCCAAAAAGTGGGCTTTTCTCTCTCCTGGTTTACTTTCTCCAGTTTTTGACCACATGGTTGTGTTGTGCACACATGGGAGGCCACCAATCTGGGGTGGCCAGCCACTAATACTGCTTGAACCTTTTGACCCTTGGCCGGCCGGCCATGGAGAGGGCTGGCCGGCCACCTGTAACTTAAATACCAGGCCAGCCCTGCTCCCCTCCTCTGGTACATTACAAATCTGTATTTTGTTTCCCCCCAGATTGTGTATCCAGGGGGCTGCACTTTTGGAGAAAAATTTGAAATCCATTTCCCCCCTTTTTTCCCACACTCTTGCCTATATATCCAGGCCCTCCAGCTCCCTTTTAAAGGGTTAGAAGTTTGGTTTAAGCCTCCTACATTGTATCTCTCTCTCTCTACACTCCAACCCTCAAAACCTCTCAAATCCTACATCCATTCTACTCCATCTCCAAGCCAACCAATCCACACTCCATTCCAGCTGCTTCAAGGCCATTTCCAGAGGTCAAGGGCTCCCAAACTTGGTCCAAGAGTTGTTGAAGCATTGGTCTTTAAGGGCAAGTCTTCTATCCCTCTCTTTGGCCCTATTTTTTCTCAATATATTAGCTCCTCTTGGTTGCATATTTGGGCTCCGACCCTAACTGAAAATAGCATTATTTTGAGCTCCTTTTCATGTTTGTTTAAGGGCCTCTCCCTGTTTGAGGCTTCCTTTTTACACTTGCTTCTTTACCTCTCTTGTATGTCTCTTTCTTGCATAGTATTTTAGGCCTATTTGTAAACTGTTTTGAGTATGGTTATAAACTGTAAAGTGGCTTATTTTGAGCCCTTCTTCAACATTGTTGAAGGGCTCTTCACTGTTTGAGGCTTCCTTTTGTCACTTGCCTCTTTATCTCTCTTTTGGCCTTATTTTTGCATGTTTTGTTAGCCCCTTGTGCTTGTATTTTTGGGCTCTGGTCTGAACTGTAAATAGCTTTATTTTGACCCTCTGTTCATGTTTTATCAAGGGACTTTTGCTTTTTGAAGCTCCTTTTTTGCTCTTTGTGTTTAAACATCTTTTTAGGCCTTATTTTGCATAGCATTTTAAGCTTTCATGTGCACTGTTTTGGGTTTGATCACTAACTGTAAAATACCATATTTTGGGCCCCTTTTCAACTTTGTTGAAGGGCCCTCCTCTGTTTGAGGCCAGAAACCATCACTTGCTTCTTTGTCTCCCTTTTGGCCCATTTCTTTCACAATAGTTTATCCATACTTGTGTTTGTTTTCGTGGCTTGTTGTAAACTGTAAAGTGCTTCATTTTGAGCCCCTCTTCAACTTTGTTGAAGGGATCTTGGCCATTTAGGGCCAGAATCTACTACTTGCTTCATTATCTCTCTTTTGGGGCCATTTTTGCATGTTAACTTAGCCCTATTTGTGTTCACTTTTTGGCCTTGCTTAAAACTTTAAATATGCTTGTTTTGGGACTTTCTTGATTCTATATTCACACTTCATGTTCGAATAATGCATGCTTTGCATAGCCATAGGTCATTCCATGTACCTAACTTCATGTTTTGGGTCTCATTCCATGTATCGGGTGCCATGTTTCCATGTTCTGGGGCCGTTTTGCATCATATTTTGCTACTAAAATTTGCATGCTAGTATGCCATATTCCATGCCTTGCCATGTCTTGTTAGAGTGGCATTTGGTGCCTTAGGGTCGGTCCTCGGTTTGCGTGCATGTGTGCACGCATTTCGAGTGTCTCATTTTTCATCTCATGGCTACTAATGTAAGTGTGGCTGAGGTCCACTCATGTTGGTGTAAGTCCATTGCACATTGTGTATGTCATTTCATTTCATAGCATTGTATATGCTATGTTGTATGTTAGAGCATTGCGTATGCCTTGTTACATCGTGCATTGTGTATGCCATCTCATAGCATTGTGCATGCTAGGTTGTATATTAGTTGCATTCATGCATGTCATGCATATTGAATTGTGCTTGGGATAGGAGTTAGCCCGAGCACGGGAAATGAGGGACGTTTCGTACTTCGAGTGACGGAACGTGTCTCAATTCTCAGTCACCGACACTCCGGATTATCCATGATGGAGTTTAGGTTTTGTTGTGTTTATATGTGCACTCATTTCATATTGAGTCATGCAATTCGACTCCTCGGCCATCATGCATCGATATGCGTGATTGGTGGCACGAGAACCGAGGACTACACTCCCTGAAGAGTAGTCATGCATACATATGTGAAAATACTTTGCCATGCCCCTTTGTTGCTCTCTGTTGCAGCAAATCAGAAATCGACAGCCTTCCGGAGCTTGGCATGCATTCCAAGAACAATTGCAAACAGAGGCAAACCGGGGCATTGCGAGGGATTCTCCGCACAAGGCAACCCGAGCATGCATCATTCATCATCCGGAGCAGATTTGAGGCAGTCCCTGGCTTGCATGCCAATTTATTGCTTTCCTAATTTAATTTGTTAATTAATTAGGGTTTTGTACATATTTGGACTGTAATTATTCATTTGGGACTGTATATTATTTATTCGGACCCTCTGTGCGAGGGCAATGTTGTAATAAGTGTGCGTGTGTGTAATGTATGTCTTCTAACCCCACGTCTTTCTCCCTTTTATTTACCCTCTTATGATGGTTAGATTAGGGCATGTTTCAATTAACATACAGTATGATAGCATGTTTGCATTCATTCATCTGTTTTGCATGCACCGGGCTCGGCGCATCATACTAACTGCATTGTATTTTCAATTCCAAGTTGAATACATGTTAGCTGTAGCATTTCATATGCCATGTCTAGAATAGCCGAGCTTGCTATAGTTGCATTTTTGCATGTGTTGCATTAGGCATTTCTGTATAATTAGGATCATGCATGGTGTAGACGCGCCCGCGTGGGGGGCCCTCGCTACTACAGTTCGGACTCGATTTGTGTCACGGTTCTTAATCTGAACCAAAGAGTCCAAATCTGGCAAATTATTTTGAGAAAACAGATTTTTAGAAAAAGAAGTACCAAACATGGACTGCTTTGCCAGATACAGAGTCGCCACCTAAATATTTTTTATTGGGAGAATTTAGGAAACCCTGACTCGGTGCCGAAGGCCACATGTCCGTCATCACCAGAGTTGCCTCGGCTCGGGAGCTAGGGTACGATTGGGGAAGGTCAGCTATGAGCACCTCCTCTCGCCCGATCCGAAGATCGGCTTCTACTAACCGTGATATCCATTTTTGAAAACGTTATGTGTTCTTAAACCGGTTATTAGCCTAGAATTACTATGTTATGCGCACAGCAAACAAGTATAGACTAGGTTGCCTAATTTGGGAATAAGCATTGCATATCCGTTTGTTTTGGAAAAATGTTTTGGAATTTGCTACTCGCAAGTAGGCTAAAAAACATGGATTTCAATGAGCTATTCCAACTCAGGCAACCTAACCTTCACCCACAGGCATTCAAACAGTTTATCACATAAGCAACTAGCCACATGGTAAGCATGCTGTCATAATAGCATTCACACGCATCCGGTATGCTAAAGCATAAAATACTTACATCGTACTCCGTGCCAAAACAAAGAACTCGTTAGCCAACATGCATGGTCCTAGTTCATGTCAAATTGACTAATGCAACACATACAGGATGCAATTAGAATAGGCTCGGCTAACCTAAACATGGCATGTGAAATGTAATCAATTGATGCACGTATTCAATTTGGAATTGAAGTACAAATGCAGTTAGCATGATGTACCGAGCCCGGTGCGTGCGAGACAAATGCATGGATGCACGCATGTGCAGCATAAGGTATGCTAATTTAAACATGACCTGTTACTAACCATCAAAGCAGGTAAGTAAAAGGGAGAAAGAAGTGGGGGTTGGAAGACATGCACACACTCACCCACACTTATTACAAGTTTACCCTCGCTCGAAGGGACCGAAAGAATAATACAGTTCGAATAATGAATTAACTATCCTAGCTAATTAATTATTACAAATTACCTAATTAGTTAACAAATTAACTAAGCTAGGAAAGAAAAACAGATAAGTCGCCTCGGGAAAAGAGCCCAATGCGATGCATGCTCGGTTCTGCTCGGAAGTACACTGCCACACATGAGCTGCCTCTGTTTTCCCTGCTATACTCCTCTGAAGACTGTCAAAGTCTCAGAATTGCTTCCCTGGACACTGGGAGACACCACCGGCTGAGTAGAATATCCACCGGCAGTGGTATATGGTCACCGGCTATTGGTGAAGATATCGGCCTAGGAGGGATTGCCGGTCGGCACTGAACACCGCCGGTCGGCAGAGAATGCCTGCAGAACCTACAATCGACAGCAGCAGAGGACAAGGCAGAGTATGGCAATGCAATTCAAACAATGTATGCACCAATCATGTCCCTTATCATGTTGGTGACTCAAAGGGATACGTTCCTTGGTTCTCGGACCATCAATCGCGCATTTCCATGCGTGATGGCCCGAGGAATCAAGTGTGCATTTTTTATATGGAATGCAATGCACATGAACAAACCAATGGGACTCAACCTCTATCACAAGCACTTCAAGAGGCCAAGCATGCATGCAAATGGGATACAATCCTAGGCATGTGAGCTAAGGATGCAACATGGCAATGCAATGCATTCATGCAATTATGCAAGCAAATATGCGAAGCAAACATGCAAACAAGCAAAGGGTGGACTCAAGCATGGTTTAGGCAGCCCTCACTAAGCCCAAAACAGTGGCCAAAGTGCCCAAAATAACGGATTAATGGTATGCAAACATGCATGCAAATGATCTCCAACACTCCAAACATTAAAGAGCAATTCTCAAGCACACTTAGGAGGATGCAAGCATGGACATATAGCATGCAAATTAAGCCTTGAAAATCATGCAAGAACATGGTGTCAAACCAAGCAACAAGATAGGCTAAACATTAGCATGCAAATGGCCCAAGTACTTGAAGCAAGTCAAGGGGACTTAAACCATGACTAAGTCAACCAAGCCTCACAAGGCTAAGAGGACTTAAAATAGGTCTAAGGCAGGCCTAGACAACACCCAAGGGACACCTAGATGGCA
This sequence comes from Camellia sinensis, assembly GCF_055761805.1. Classification (NCBI taxonomy): domain Eukaryota; kingdom Viridiplantae; phylum Streptophyta; class Magnoliopsida; order Ericales; family Theaceae; genus Camellia; species Camellia sinensis. Next base: position 41,524,967 of record NC_138973.1, read on the forward strand.
TCTAAATGGCTCAAACTCAAAAGCATGCACAATGACCAAAACATGGAGCATGCAAGACAAGCTTTCAAAGCTTCAAAGAGGCATCCAAGGCAAGCATACAAGCATGTTAAAGGGACTGAAATAACATGGAAAATGGTCCCAACCCACTAAATTAAGGCAAGGATGCATGCTATACATTCACACACTTAAGGCCAACAAACCAAAGATGCAAAGGGGCTATACTAAGCATGCCAAGGTCGACCCAAACAACCTAGGATAGACCTCAAACATGGCAAAATAAGCACAAAAGCTTCACAAAGCTAGGCCTAAAATATGCTAGAACAATGGCTTACAACCTAAGGCATGTTAAGGCCTAAACATGGCATTACAAGGTAGGTATGCTAAGCATGCATGGTGTACCAAAACCAACAAAAAAACAGAGGCATATTATGACATAATAAGCACAAAAATCAGCCTAGGCATGGTCAACAAGAAGCTTAGCTAGGTACCCCCTCAAGAGGCCAAAAATGGTCCATTTCAAGGACAACAAGGAGAGGGGGTGGCCCTCTCCTTATTGGGACCTCAAGGCACCATCCTCACCTCTGAAATCCCTCAAGATTTCAGTGGTGAGGAGGCCCAAACACCAAGGTCTCGGAGCTTATACAAAATAGCACAAAATGGGGCCTCTCAAGGCCTAAGAGGGGTCAAACACCTCCAAACCACAAAACACTCTAAACAAACTATTTAGAGGGCCTAAAAATAGAACTTTTTTATATTATACACTAAGCTCAAAAATAGTTCTAAGGTAGGCAAAAATAGTATGCAAAAATGGGAAATAAAGGAGTAAGATTGTTACCCTTGAAGACCCTCTTCACAAATGAAGCTCTAGCAGTTCCTTAGGCTCCAAACCAGCTCCAAAACTTTGAAAAGAATCCCTTAGAACCTCAATAGCCAAGAGAAGGTGTAATGGTAGGTGTTTGTATGCAATACTAAGAACAAATGCACCTAGAACACTCAAGAGAGAAAAAGAGAGATACAATAGCTACAACTATACTAACCCTAGAACTAGAGCTCTCCTCTGTATTTTTTGTCTCTAAAATGTCTAACCTAGAGCCAAGAGGGGAGGGCTCCTCTTATAGAGGAGCCAATCTTGTAAAGCTTACAAGGTAAGCTAACAAGAAGTCCATCCCTCCATACACGTGTATGGAGGGGAACAAAATGCCATACAGTTGTATTAAAATATCTGCAAAAGTAGATGAACAGTAGTCGGCTGCTCAAAATTGCCATTTTGACAAAATTGACTACCGACCGGCAACAAAGAATGCTGACCGGCAATATACATTGCCGATGGCATCAAAACATCAGCTGGTGGCTTCTGGCCATGGCCGGTGATGTGTGGGGATGCCTCACAAGGCATTCCCTGCCCCTCCAAGGCAAAACACAAGTGTTTGGTGCAAAACCAGACACTAAACAGTTGAGTTCGGAGATCTTGAAGCAAGGCGCGTAGCCGAGACCTCCGGGAACTCCAAACGAACACAAACAAGGGTAATCACCAAGTGTTCCAATGGTGACGTCCAAGTCTGGAGGACGGTCAAAAATGGGGTGTCTACACATGGATTTCTAATTAGCTTCTGTTTTGGCTTAGAGTACATGGTAAGCTTTATGCTTTAGCATCCTTGCATGCGTGTGAGTGACTGTCATGAATAGCATGCTTACCATGAGGCTATATGCTTATGTGATATAACTGCCTGAATGCCTGTGGGTGAAGGTTGGGTTATTTGAATTGGAACAATTCATCAAATGTGTGTTTTAATCCTACTAGATAGTAGCAAAATCATGTTTTTCTAAGCCCACCCGAGGGTAGCAAATCCACATCTTAGCCTACTTGCGGGTAGCACCATTAAACCACTTTAAAAAATAAACATGAAATGTTTTGTTCCAATTCAAACGATCCAGTCTATACTTGTATGCTGTGCGCATCACATAGTAAATCTAGGCTAATAACCGGAATAAGAACGCATAATGTTTTCAAAAATAGATATCATGGTTAGTAGAGGCCGATCTTTGATTAGGCGAGTGGGGGTGCTCACGAAGTGACCTTCCCCAATCGTACCCAAGTTCCCGAGCCGAGACAACTTTGGTGATAATGGACACGTGGCCTTAGGCAAACGAGTCAGGGTTTCCTAAATTTTTCCAAAATAAAACATTTAGGTGGCGACTCTATATCTGGCAAAACAGTCCATGTTTGGCACTTCTTTCAAAATCTGTTTTCTCAAAACGATTTGTCGAATTTGGACTCTTTGGTTCAGATTTAGAACCATGACAATTTGAGAGTCTGAACTGTAGTGAGCCCAATATCGAACGGAACGGGACTCATCCCTCCCGGGGCGTTCGGGGACGTCTACAGTGAGCACCGGTCAGAGGCCGCATGAGATAAGCCTAGATGTACTCGATGTAATCGCCCTCGTCTCTAAGGCGCTCATAGCTCCAGCCAATCGTGTAGTCTATCATCTCCTCTAAGGTGTACCTCTCAGTGTGCCTTGTGTAAGTAGGAGGAGTGTTGGAACTGTCTGCTCTGGCACACCCAAGGTCTGCCGCAGGAAGGGCTCCCCAAAGTACCAAGCGCAGCAGACCGGTCCCTCTAACAAGACCCTAAACCAGGCAGTCTCCTGAGCACCGGCATACCGCTCCCGAACTGTGTCAGGCAACGGGGCCCAAGGTTGCTAGGTGATTTGCAAATAATACACAATTTGTTATCTACTGTTAGTGAGAGTACAATATAAAGCGAAGCTTAAATAAACTGTAATGTTTGACATACCTCGACTGCGGTGATGGTGTCAAAGTGGCGGCGGAAGAACATGAAGGACTCCCATGGCCTCCGCTTATCTCATATCGAAGCGGTGGGAAAATGAAACCATGGGGGGCATCTCCTCATCCGGCACTGGGGCGAGCCTAGGAAAGTAGGCATACACCCACAACTACAGAATGTAACAGAATAGATATGAGTATGCTTATCAGATAAAGCAGTATACAGATAAAGCAGAGTGCAGTATGTGCAGTGTATTGTGCAGTGTGTGTAGTGTACAACCAGTGTAAAGCAGATTGTGTGCGCGCAGTGTGTGATGTACAGATAATGAAAAACAGAATTGAAAAGGCAGAAAAGGGAACATGTACCTCCCAAGCTCGCCAGTTGCCTCCAAGCAACTGCCCGCTGCGGTAAGAGGATGAGCTCATATATCCTTAAAGGGTGGCCAAGCCCGCGCCACCCCAGTCGTAGCCGCGGATTCGCGTCACGTCCATAAGTGCGCTCAGTAGGTAAAGGGCGACAGTGTTCACCCGGTCGGCGAAGAGCGTGGTCCCCAGCAGGAACATGATGAAGCCACGAGCATACTGTTCCTCTTCCTCCCGAGTAGTAGGCGCCTGGATTCAGAAATGATCCTCGAACCATGAGTACCTCACAAACCCTGATCGGGCAAGAGGTGGATAAGTGCCAAGCAAGTATACTTGAGCGGTGTCCTACTCGTCCATATCTGTATCAAAGGGGATCGGATCACCCCCTACTCCGATGCCTGTGAGCATGGAGAAGTCAAAGGGAGTCATCGTCATCTCCCCGGTGGCAGAAAGGTGGAAGGAGTCGGTGGTGTCCCACCACCTCTCTACCAAAGTAGTAAGAAGGGGCCTGCTCGCAATGGGGTGCGAGAATCCCATGCAGAAGGTCCCAAAGCTGGCCTGGTCGACAATATGACGAACCGCATCGGGTAGCTCCATATACCATCCTCGAGCGACGATATTTCCATACCCCCGGAAGGCATGGGAATCTCCATGTGTTTAAAGACAAATAGATACGAAGTAATGTCAGATGTACAGTGTTTGAATATCTTCAGAATTGGGAAAAATGCAGTATGGGTGCATATGTTCGAGTTTACACATATATTGGGTGGGCTAAGCATACGATGTAACAGTTTGTTTGGGTTATTCAGGTTAAAATGCAGTGTGTGTGCATGTGTTTGGGTGCACTCAGAATTGGTGAAAATGCAGTGCGGGTGCATGTGTTCAGATTTAAACAAATATCGGGTGTGGGTGTGCTCACAGTGAACTACAGCATATGATATATCAGTGGGTTTGAATTGTTCAGTTGAGAATGTAGCATGTGTGCATGTGTTCAGATTTAAACAGATATCGGGCGTGGGTGTGCTCACAGTGAACTATAGCATGTGATGTATCAGTGTGTCTGAGTTAAGCAGTTAAGAACAGGATCGACTATCGCAGTTATATGTTCTACATTGCAGAAAATGAAACAGAGGAAGAGTGTACCTCAGAAGCGCCGTACGACAGATGTGACTCTGGCTTGTGCAGCAAAAGCTCTAGTGGTGCGCCCTGCACATAGCTCTTGAAGTGGCGGACGTCGTCGGGAGGCAGCACGTATATCGCCGGCCCGTAAGTCGCCGGATCGAACGGCCGAATGCAAAGAGGTAGGAGCTCGACCTTGGAATCCACGTCCATCTCCGGGGGAGTCCCACCACGTGGAATATTGTCTGCCATCTCAAAAGGAGCATGAAAATGGCCGAGAATGTGAAAAACGGGCAAGAATGCGAAAGGTCAACCCAAAAGTCAACCCCGAAAGGATAAAAAATAGGAGAAAAGGTCAGAGTGTGAAAAAGGCACGAAAACCAAGTAAACTCGGGGGAAACAAACCCCAAGTAGTGGAAACCAAGAAAGAAATATCAAAATCGAGTTTTGTTCGGTTAAAGTATGCAAAACGGGAAGGGTTTCGCGAATCGAACAACGAAAAAGGCTCAAAAACAAGAGAAAAACGAAGATCGTAGGCGGGAAAATCACCTAGAGAGAAAGAGGGAGGATTTTCAAGCTTGGAGAAGTGAAAATAGGGGGTTTGGAACCCCATATTTAAAGACCCGTGGCCAAAAGACAAAACTGCCCCGCAATTGCCATTTTTGGCCGATCGGCCAAATTGTTAGCGGATCGGCTAAATATTTGGCCGATGAGATCATTTTGTGGCCGATGGATGGCCGATGGCCTCCCCTTGTGATCGATAAACCTCCCACGCCCTTGGTTGGGTCAATTATGTGGTTTGGGACCTTCATCTCTCAAGATAGTGCAAGAAAGTACACTTTTGAAGCTTAGCCAGTCTTCGTGTTGACCTTGAACCGTGCCTTCCGTGTACGGCATTCGATGCGTGCGATGTGTATCCTTTTCGTATCCTTTTGTATATTGTAAAAATTCAAGAATTGCTTTTGAGCATGTTATGTTACAATGTTTTGTCATAATTGTAATAAGCGCGCTTGTTATTCCTCTCTTCGTCCTTGCATTGAGCATGCTTCATCTTACTTTCGAGTTGCATCTCAACATCACGAATAACATGCATTTACCATGCTTTCGTTGAATATATACGTCTTTTTGTTGTTGCATTATTACACACATTGCTTGCGTTGTTACGCATGCTTTACTTATATGTGTTTATGCACCCCGTTCTCGCATTGTTACACACATTGCTTGCGTTGTTGCGCATGCTTTACTTACATGTGTTTATGCACCCCGTTGTTGCATTGTTACACACATTGCTTGCATTGTTGCGCATGCTTTACTTACATGTGTTTATGCACCCTTTCGCATTGTTACACACATTGCTTGCATTGTCGCGTATGCTTTACTTATATGTGTTGTCACGCTTTTCCTCGCATTGTTATGCGTACACTTAGGTTGCATTGTTATGCACCCCTTACTTGCGTTGTCGCGCATGTTCTACTTGCATTATCATGCTTGTTTCAGTCGCATTGTTATACGTACACTTAGGTTGCATTATTATGCACCCCTTGCTTGTGTTGTCGTGCATGTTTTATTTGCATTATCATGCTTGTTTCCGTTGCATTGTTATGTACCCCTCGCTTGCGTTGTCGCGCATGTTTTACTTGCATTGCTATGCACCTTCTCACTCACATTGTGTAGGCATCTATTTATCTCTTATTGAAATAATATCTTGATCTAACATTGAACGTATGTTTCTACTAGATTATACCTGTTGAATTTCTTTCATTTGCAGGCACGATATTGTATGTACGGTTCATTCAAGGGAAGCTCCTGTTTAGTTTTACTGCTACCTTTCTCCACTCGCGTGCCGCGTTTGGACGTACCCGCACTTTCATGTGCATCACACTTTCTTGCGCAATCTTTCTCCACTCGCATGCCGCGTTTGGACGTACCTTTCTCCACTCGCATTTGGCATGCGTTTGGACGTATCTCTCTCCTCTCGCGTTTGACACGCGTTTGGATGATTATGCTTTCTTGCGAGGTCCCTTCCTCTCACACGTGTGCCACGCTGAGAGACGCTCTCTTCCCTCTCATGCGTGTGCCACGCTGAGAGATGCTCTCTTTCCTCTCTTGCGCGAGCTACGTTGAGAGATGTTGTGTTTGAGACTTCGGGTTTCCTCGGTAGTCGCTTTTAATCTTCTCCGCGTGAGATGCAGTGAGAATTGCATAATTTTCTTACATCCTTTTTGTTGAAATTTGTAAGACTATTGTTTCTTATTCGCTTGCTTAAAATGTAGCATTTACTTTACATGTTATGTTTCATTACAGCTTTCTTGGTGTGACCACAAGTTATGTTCGGCATTGTGCATGTAATTTGCATCTTGCCCCTGCCTGCGGGCGCATCTCTTTGTTATCCTATATGCTTGTCTAAGTCTTCAGCCTTGTCAAAAATGGGTCGTCTCTGGGCTTTGACATTCACTCCCATCATCTTATGACTTTCGAGTTCTGTCAAAGAGGGGCAACTGTAGACTCCCCATTTTTGACCATCCTCAAGACTTGGACGCCATTGCTTGAACACTCGATGATCATCCATGTTCGTGTTCGTTTTGAGTTCCCGAAGGTCTCGGCTGCGTACCTTGCCCTAGGATCTCTCAACTTGTCTGTTTTGTGCTTGGTTGTGGACCAAGGACTTGTGGTTTTGCTTCTGAAGGAAGAGGGTGGCTTGTTGGCCATCCCAACACCCCATCGGCTATGGCGTGATGCCATCGACCTTGCTTCCTTGCCATCGGCAATAAATGTTGGCCGGTCGGCACTTTTGTTGGTCGGTTGGCACTTATTTTGGTCGATCGGCCATATTTTCTGGCCGAGGCCTTTTTCTTTGCCTTTTTCAGGCATTGTGCATGCCAGTTGTGCCAGCTGGTAAGCACAGACCCTCCCCTCCATACACGTGTATGGAGAGATTTGAACCAAAGCTTAGCTTCTCTAAGAAGCTTTGAATTTGATTTCCTATAAGAGGGGAGCCTCCCCCCCCTCGCCAGAGGTTCAGCAAAATAGATATAGAGTTCATATATCCCTCTCTCTCTATATATCTCTTTCTCTCTATATTTGTGTGTGTGTTGGTGCCTTAAAAGTGTATTTTGTTCATACTTTTGCACTATAGCACCTAGTAAAACACCTTCCTTTGGTTGCTGAGGCACTAGGAAGTTGGTTTCAGAGTTCTTGGGGTGGTTTTGATCCAAGGAAGTGGCTGGAGTTGTGTTCTTGAAGGTGTTCTTCAAGGGTGAGCAACTAACCTTTTGTTTCCCAATTTTGGCTTAAGCTTTTAGACCTATTTGCATATTGTTTTAAGCTTAACTATAAACTGAAAAAAGTTCTGTTTTTGTGTGCTTAAGATGATTGTTTAAGGTCACTTTTTGGTTGGGGGTTGTCTACCCCCTCTTAGGCCTTATTTGGGCTTGTTTTGAGCCACCTCTTTTGGCCTTTGTTCTTGCTTTTGCATGACCTTTCTACCACTGAAATCCAGAGGATTTTTAGTGGTGGAAAGGTAGTTTTAGAGTCTTGTATAGGAGAGGGACACCCCTCTCTCCTTGTGTCTCATATGCTTGTGTTATTGGCTCATAATGGTAGCATGTTTTGGCTTCATTTCAGCAAGTATTTGGTGTCATTTGGTCGTGATATACCTTTATTCTAGGTTGGTTTAATAGCTTCTTGCATACACCATATACTTGACTTGTAATCCCCTCTATTGCCTTAATATGCATCTAACATTTGGACTATCATACTTGCATATTTTGGCTCAACTCAAAGGAACTTTAGGTCATATTTCAGCATGCTAAAGCTCTATTTGACATTGTTTTGATCATATATGCATTGCTTTGTATAGCTACCATATATCCTCGGTTACTAGCTTTGAATGTCCAAGTCATTAGCATGCACTACTTGAACCTTCTTTTTTTTTTTTTTCATGATTTGGCATCATCTAAAATGTTATTTTAGTGCATATAGTGTGGCCATACACTTGCATTTGCCATTTTTTCCATGCTTTGGAAGGTTGGTGCTTTATGCCTCAAACATGAGCCTATATGCATGCCTTTTGGCCTAAGCTTTTGGACTACCATATCAGTGCATTTTTGGTGTTATTTTGACATGCCATAACTCTGATTTTAGTTGGTGAAATCATATCGTGCTTGATTTTGATAGGTGTAGTGCAATCATCCTTATTGGCCTTGTATGCGTCATGTTTTGTGCCCACCTTTCTAACATGTTTTGGCCTCATTCCATGCATGTTCTAGCCTTGTTTTGGTCTGCCTTGGGACTGTATTAAGTCACCTTGGCCCTTTGGGACTTGCTTGTTATGGCCATAGTGTAAGTCCCTTGGCTAGCTTTAAGCTTTGAGTCCATTAGAATGCTATGTTTATCATATGTGCATGATTTGGCATCATTCCTTGCATGATTTCAGATCCTATTTCACTTCCATACTCTCACATTTTGTACTTCTTCCATGTTCTTGAGAGTTGGTGCCCCCATGCTTGGTTTGTGAACCAATTGACTAGCATGCTTGCATATACTTTTGGACCATCATTTCAGCACCTTTGGCCACTGATTTTGGGCATGGCTGAGGTCTGTCCATCTTCAGTATAAGTCCATTGGGTATGTGCTTTGCATGTTGTTACGTGCCTATTGCATTGTATGTTTGCATGCTTAGATTGCATTGCATTGTGCATGCTTAGCATATTACATGTTTGCAAGTTTAGAGCACATTTCTATTGCATATTAGTTGCATTGCATGACATTAATGCATACTTGTTGCATGCTTACATGTTTGCATGTTTGCTTGCATACTCATATTGCATTGAGTTTGTTTGCATGCCATTAGTCTTGTTGCATTGTATAAATGTCCCCATGTTGCATTGTACATGGCATACTTGCATTGCAATGTGTTTGGTTTGGGGTGTCGAACCAAACACGAGGACCGAGGGACGTTCGTACTTGAAGTGACGAAACATGCCTCAATCCTCGGTCGCCGACACTCTTGATCCAACATGATAGAGTTCTAGGCATTCATATGTTTTTGTGCATTCATTCCATATTGAATCGCACACTTGGCTCCTTTGGCCATCATGCATCGACATGTGTGATTGATGGCCCGAGGGTCGAGCACTACACTCCCTTGAGCTCATGACATGATAGGGAGGGTTTTGTGCACACATTGCCTTGAAAATGCATTGCCATGCTCTGTTTGTCCTGTGCTATAGTAAAACAGCACTCTGCAGGAAGATATGGCCGGCCGGCCATCTTCAGTGCCGATCGACTAAACATTGTTGGCTGAGATCCTCACAAATGGTCGATGACCAATTCCACATGGCCGGTGTTCCTATATTTTGGCCGGTGACATCTCACAGTGCTCAGGGAGTGGTTCGGAAGCATCCTTGGGACTTGTGCAGTTTTCAGAGGTATAGAACAGTGCAAACAGAGGCAACATGTGGCATGGCAACGGGTTTCCGAGCAAGGCGATCGAGCATGCATCATTCAATCATTCCGAGGCGAAGCTGCGGCGGCCTCTTTAGTTTCATTGCTTAGTTAATTTGTTTAAATTAGTTAAGAGTTATGTAATAATTAATTAGCTAGGGTAATTAATTAATTAGTTGATTTGTATTATTTATTCGGACCCTCCGTCGAGAGTGCGAATTTTGTAATAAGTGTGCGTGAGTGTGTGAATGTCATCCAACCCCACGTCTTTCTCCCTTTTACTTACCTGCTTTCAATGGTTAGTTTTAGGTCATGTTTCAATTAGCATCCTTATGCTCGCATGTTTGCATCATTCATCTGTATTGCATGCACTGGGCTCGGCGCATCATACTAACCGCATGGTATTTCAATTCCAACTTGAATACGTATATCAAGTTGTCGCATTTCACATGCCATTCTTAGATAGCCGAGCCTATTTCTAGTTGCAATTTGCATGTGTTGCATTAGGCATCTTAAGATAGCTAGGATCATGCATTAATTACTAACTAGCTATTGTTTTGGCTCGGAGTACTAGGTAAGCTTTTATGCTTTAGCATTTTGCAGGAGTGTGAGTGCTAACATGACAACATGCTTGCCATAAATGCTTATATGATATAACTGCCTGAATGCCCGTGGGTGAAGGTTAGATTACTTGAATTGGAACAATTCATTGAAATGCAAGTTTTAAGCCCACTTGATTGTGGCAAAATCATGTTTTCTAAGCCCACTTGAGGGTGGCAAAATTCACGTCTTAGCCTACTTGCGAGTAGCACCTTCAAATTATTTTCAAATAAACAAACATGAGATGATTTGTTCCAATTTAGGTGATCTAGTCTATACTTGTGTGTTGTGCGCATCACATAGTAATTCTAGGCTAATAACCAGAATAAGAACGCATGTGTTTTCAAAAACAAGATATCATGTTAGTAAAGGCCGTTTTTCTATTCATTATTTCCTTATTATTGCTTTATTTATCTTTTTGCAAGGTAGTTTAGCACCATAGCATCCGACCAGGTAGATATCCCCCGAGCACTCTGTGTTAGAGGTCGTAGACTTAATCGATGCAGGGATCTGATAGACGGACAAGCAGTGTTCCTTTCTTTACCCTCGGTTACTAGACGGAGGTCAAGAGGACGCAGTGTATCGGTGCAGCGGTCGCCGGATCAGTGGTTTACCCCATCAGTGGATAGTCAGGCTGAGGTCTTAGTTTCTACTGTAGGGACAGATATACCGGTTGTGCAGATAGATCAGCGCGGTATGGCAGGTATAGAGGAGATGATGCGTCAGTTGTAGGAAAGTATGAGGACCATGTAGCAAGACGCTGCCCGTCAAGCAGAATTCGCCAAACAACAGGCCGAGGTCATGGCTCTACAGGCAGAAGTAATTGCCAGGCTGCAGCAGCAAACTGGGACATTTGCTTCACACTAAGCTCCTCCCCCACCAAGAGTTCCAATATTCGGGGAGACAGCACCCGTCCAGGATTATATGAACATTCCAACGGGGCCGGCTCCGCCCCCAATCCTACCCCAACTATCCAAAACACCTATCAACCTACCGGATTCCCCCTTTGAGTTCGAGGTGGACCCCACAGCATTAAAAGTGAGCAAGCTTAAAAAGCTATTCAAGAAATCCCAGGGTATGAAGTCCATTCTGGATATCGAGGACGGATACACCGACTCGGTCGTGACGTTGCCAGACCAATTTAAAATGCTGCACATAGACCGTTTCGACGGGTCTGGAGATCCTATGGTGCATTTGTGGCTGTTCTCGGACATACTAAGGCCAATGGGCCTCTCTAGATTACAGAAACTTTCTCTGTTTGGCCGAACCCTATCAGGTATAGCGGCTATTTGGTATGCAAAATTGGAAGACTCTATTAAGAGGAAGTGTGATGAGATGGCTGAGGCCTTTGTGGCTTAATACTCTTATAATACTCAGATCGAGGTCACAACTCGTGATCTCGAGACAACTAGGCAAGAGCCGAAGGAGAGCTTCTCCGATTTTGTGACCTGGTGGAGGGCCAAGGCCTCAATGATGACCATCAGGCCTATTGACAAAGATCAGATTCGGATGGTTGTGCACAACCTCCAGCCCAAGCTTATACAGAAGATGATCGTTCTCCCCCTCCCCACCTTTGCAAATTTACATGAGATAGGGCTACAGATCGAGGACGCTATGAAGCAGGGCCTCATTGATCATAAGAGAGAACAGCCTAAGAGGGCATTCAACCGCAGTACGAATGCAGGCATAAGCAGTGCTGTAGCTGCTAGAGCTTCAGATGTGAGTATGGTCACCACTACCACCACCCCGAGAACCCTTTTAGCTACACCATTCACCGGTGCATCCAGAAGTAGCTCACAAACAACCAAGTTTCCACCCAGAGTCCAAAGAACCTTTACCCCACTATACATGTCTTTGTCTAAGGCTTTGGGGGTTTTGATCAAGAAAGGGCACTTGAAGCCCCTAGAGCCGCGACCATTGCCAGAAAAACTTTTCCCCTCCCACAACCCAGCTAAATATTGCGCATTTCACCAACAGCATGGTCATGACACCGACCAGTGCTATAGATTGCGTCACGAGATTCAGGATCTCGTTGACAATAGGGTAATCCTGCCTCCGGAGAAACCAAATGTCACAACCAACCCTCTCCCACCACATAACCAAGCTCCACCTCCTAAATGCATCAATTTGATCCAAATAGGGGTTGTGTCATACAACCCTAGTATATATATCACCCCTTCTCACCTACCCAAGCCGGAGGTGTTCATTCCTGATAGCACTGACTTGTGCGTGTTGGACATCTCCCAAACCCAACCTGAAACGGTGGTGGTAGCTATCAAAGATAGAAGTGGGTCGACTGTGGAGGCAGATGAGAATGCAAATACAGAGCCTGAGAGGTCTGCAAGCTTCATGTACAACCCGAGCGGTTACATTACATTAGCAGGCCAGGCTAGGCTGAATGTGGAATTGCTAGTAGAGGCAGAGATTTGTGTAGTGCAGGAGGATGGCCTTAATCAGGGACTGGATGACCTGGCAGAACTAGAAGAGGACATTGCTAACCTTCAGTTTTTCAACAAGCAAGATCCGGGAGACGTGACAGTTAACTGGTTTGATTTGGATGGGGCAGCGGAGTCTACTGGGTGGCTTGACGACCAGCCGGATGTTATTGAACAACCTCAGCTAGAATAGGGTCTGTCAGGAACGGGGACATCAACTGTGGCCGGAAGGGTCGGGAATCTGGATGAGTCGTTGGAGAGTGCCAGTGTTAAGAATTTCGCTCGGGATCCGGGCAATTTGAATATAGGAGATGTTGAACAACAAGCTGCGCTGAAGCAGTCTGAACGGAAAAGGATCGAGGATTCTAAGAGGGCCAGAAAGACCAAGGCCCCTACAGGGAGAGAACGTGTTGTGTGCACAGGAACAGAGTGTGTTGCGGGCACAGGAACGGAAGGTGCTGTGGGCACAGGAATAGTTGTAACGGAGTCGGACCGATGTCTGTCGACTGCCGATGGCATGTGGTGGGAAGATGATGATCTATATCTTGCCCACATCGATGAAGACAGGGGACGAAGCCAACTGGATGATACCTGGTATATTGGCAAAGTTGACCACATGACTAGGAGTGGGCGGTATTTCATGCCCCCACACTTAGATTAACCAGAGGCATCTGGAAAGGACAGGGAGGCAGACAAGCAGAAAGAAAAGCTACTCAAAGAAGAGGCTGTGCTGAAACAACTTAAGAAGATACAGGCAGACATCTCCATCTGGGGACTGCTTATGGCTTCAAGAGTACATAGACAAGCCGTCCTTTCTGCTGTGGACAAGGCCAAACTTTCAATAGATACAACGCCTGAGCAGCTGGTAGGATTGGTTTTTCCAGGAGGAGCTTCCCCGACCTTGACCTTTTCTAACAAGGACCTGCCGCCTGAGGACGTAAACCATAACAAACCGCTCTACATCTCTATGGAGTGTAGAGACAAGTGGGTATCGGTAGTTCTTGTTAACACGGGATCGACCATTAACGTGTGTCCGTTGAGGACGGTATATGCAATCGGGTTGAAGCCCGCGGACTTTGTGCCAACTGCCCAGGTGATAAGGGCTTATGACAATACTGGCAGAGAAGTGATGGGGACTGTGCAGATTCAGACCAAGGTTGGTCCAGGACATCACAAGATTAACTTTCGTGTCTTGGACATTCTCACGATCTTTAATCTACTCCTAGGGCGGCCGTGGCTACACCAGGTAAAGGCGGTCTCTTCCACCCTGCATCAAATATTGAAGTACCCCCATGGGAAATGGGTGGCCATTGTTTTTGGAAATTTGTCAATCCATCCGCCACCAGAGTTGTCTACACCAGTTTTGGAAATCGAGCATGGCATGGAGGATGTGTTCCTATCAGGATTCACCCTAGCCAAAGCCCGGGTCGTTCAGAACATTTTGGCTATTGATGAGGGGTTGCATGTCAGTGCACAGTCTGTGTACCTCATGAACAAGCTCCAGCATATCCCTGGGATAGGATTAGGAAAGAGTGGCCGAAAAGGCATTGCAGTATCGGCCAAAGTACCGCATAACCCGCATACCTTTGGTTTGGGTTATCTGTCCACCAAAGAGGACTGGGTAAGAAAGGGCAAAGAAATGGCTGGGAGAGCCAGAGCCAAGTAGATCGGGAAGCATTTTGAGCTGATGCATTGGCCTATCCAAGGCACTCTGAACGGACGGTTTGTCCGGGAGGGGGAGGACTTTCCATTCTGCGGCTTCCCAGAGCCATGGCTGAATATCGAGAAGAGACGCCTGCCAGGTTTTGAGATCTTCATCGACTTACGGTTGTCTGGGGATGATGTTGCCGAGGAGCAGACATACCCATCAGCTAAGGTTGAGCAGTGTAAAGAAGTGGATTCCGAGAGCACCGAGATTGAAATGGGGGTAGCACTGGCTTGTCTACTATCAGATCCTCCGATTGTACATGAGTGCTTGGGGGATGACCTCTCAATGTCCATGATTGGGAATGAAGCGGCTGCAAGCCCATTTGCAAACATTTTGGATGCGTCCATCGCACCCTCCCTCGTCTGGCAGTACGAGGAGGGATTCTTATCGAGCAGCATCGGGTCAGGTAGTGAGCCGGAATCTGATTCTACTGAGTCTGTAGGGTCAGAATCAGGTTCCAACTCGTCTGAGTCTGAGTCTGGTATTCCTAGGGGTGACAACCCGGATGCCACAGTCCTGTCTAGGTCATCTTTTTCTTTTTCCTTTGAGTTTGTTGTAACAGAGGAACCAGGTGACTTGGAAGTGATTAATGAGAATGGAATGGCTGTGGCCTTTGAGTATTTTTTTGTGCCTTTGATTTATTGCATTAATTCAGACTTTCAAAACTTCGATGAAAACGACGAGGAAGAAATTCCTCCGGTTTTGAAATATTTTTTAGATCAGGAGCAGGAGAGGTTTGTAAAACCCCTGGTTGATGAAATCACCCAAATTAATGTTGTTATTGAGAAGAACCCGCGGCTGGTCCAGATCGGGTCCACGTTGTCTTCGGAGGAGCGTGAGCGCTAAGTTGCATTATTAAAAGATTTCAAAGATGTTTTCACGTGGTCCTACGAAGGCATGCCTGGAATCGATCCTGAGATTGTACAACACCGAATCCCTCTTGACCCCGAGGCCCGACCTGTTAAACAGAAGCTCAGAAAGATCCGCCAGACTGGGCTATCAAGATCAAAGAAGAGGTCACCAAGCAAATCGACGCAAGGTTCCTGCTGGTATCTGAATACCGAACTTGGTTGGCCAACATAGTTCCAGTACCGAAGAAGGATGGCAAGATTCGGGTATGTGTGGATTTCAGGGATTTGAATAAAGCCAGTCCAAAGGACGACTTTCCTCTGCCGCATATCGACGAATTAGTGAACTTCACTGCTGGGCACGCATTGATTTCATTCATGGATGGCTTTTCAGTCTACAATCAGATTGTGATGGCACCCAAAGATCGGGAGAAGACTGCTTTTACCATCCCGTGGGGGACCTACTGTTACAAAGTGATGCCGTTTGGGCGGAAGAATGTTGGAGCTACATATCAACGGGCTGCGACCATAATATTGCACGACATGATCCACAAGGAGGTTAAGGTGTACGTGGATAACATGATTGTCAAGTCCAAAGAAAGAGAGGGCCACTACACTGCCTTGCAAAAGTTCTTTCAACGGATCAGAGAGTATCGGCTGCGGCTGAATCCTCAGAAGTGTACATTCGGTGTTACAGCAGGGAAAATGCTGGGGTTCTTGATTACACAGAGAGGTATCGAAGTTGACCCTTCCAAAATCAAGGCCATCTTAGAAATGCTACCACCAAGGACTGAAAAGGAGGTGCGAGGCTTTCTGGGTAAAGTGCAATTCATAAGATGGTTTATTTCAAAATTAACCTTGACTTGTGAACCACTCTTTGGTTTCCGGAAGAAAGGAATGAAGTTCCAATAGGACGGCCGATGCCAAGCTGCTTTTGAACAGATCAAGCAATACTTACAGAACCCACCCGTGTTGTCACCGCTTAAGCCGGGGAAACCGTTGATTTTGTACTTTTCAGTAACTGAAACTACAATGGGCTGCATGCTTGCACAAGAGTCTGAGGACAAAGTGGAGAGAGCTATCTACTACCTGAGCAAGAAGATGCTGGATTATGAGAACCGTTACACTCCGCTGGAAAAGGCTTGCTTAGCCTTGGTATGGGCTACCAGGAAGCTGCGACACTACCTGTTAGCTCACTCTGTAATGTTGGTTTCAAGATTAGATCCCATCAAATATCTCCTCGAGAAACCGACACTTACGAGTAGGCTAGCTCGTTGATTGCTTCTGCTTTCTGAATTCGATCTGAAGTATGTGAAGCGCAAGTCAGTGAAGGGGAGGGCGCTAGTGGAGTTCCTAGCCGATCACCCAGTTGAAGGAGATGAAGCAGTTGAGTACTTATTCCCAGACGAGGTCATTCTGCATGTCGAAGAAGAATTTTGGACGATGTACTTTGACAGAACGTCAAACCAATACGGGTATGGGATAGGGGTGTTGCTGATAGCACCCGATAATTCTCATATTCCTCTAGCATTCAAACTCCAGTTCAAAGTCTCGAACAATGAGGTAGAGTATGATGCGTGTATTGCTGGACTAGAAGAAGCTCTGGAACTAGAGGCAAAACGGTTGGACGTCATCGGGGACTCGAACCTTGTTGTATCTCAAGCAAAAGGAGATTAGAAAGTCAAAGAAGAAAAGATGAGAATATACCACCAGACCTTGGACTTGCTGATTCCTCGGTTTGAGAAGCTAAACTTCGCTCATCTGCTAAGAAAGAACAACAGGTTCGCAGATTCACTAGCAACTCTATCTTCTATAATAGACATCCCTTTCGGAGTCCGGATGCGTCCGATCATCATTGACCAAAAGTTTGTACCGACCTACAAGCCGATTGCTACCATAGATGAGGTTCAAGATGAGAACCCCTGGTATTATGATGTTTGGAACTTCTTGGAAAAAGAAGCGTATCCACCAGGGGCAAATGCCAAGGACAAAAGGACAATTAGAAGAATGGCTGCTTAGTTCATCGTCTGCGGAGGGAAGCTATACAAGAGAGGTTATCTCGGGATGCATAAGTTGTGTGTTGATGCCGAAGAGTCCAAGTGCCTAATGGAGGCTATCCATGGAGGAGAGTGCGGAGCACACATGAACGGGGTGATGCTAGCGTGAAAGATCCTCAGACAAGGTTATTACTGGTCCACTATGGAGGAGGATTGTATTGGCTTTGCCCGGCGATGCCACAAATGCCAGATCCATGCAAACTGTGTGAATATTCCGCCGTCGAAGCTATACAACATGACTTCGCCGTGGCCATTTTCAGTCTGGGAGATTGATGTGATCGGGGCTGTCACTCCGAAGGGGTCCAATGGGCATGAGTTCATTCTGGTCGTGATAGATTATTTTACAAAGTGGGTTGAGGCCCAATCTTATGCGGTGTTGAAAGCGTCATACGTTGTAAAGTTCATCAGGAACAACATCATCTGTCGCTATGGGGTCCTGAACGAGATCATTTCAGATAATGGTTCCCACTTCAGAAAGGAAGTGGTCGATTTGTTGGAAAAATACAATGTGGCTTTTCACAAGTCATCTACATATCGACCGCAAACCAACGGAGCTGTTAAGGCCGCCAACAAGAATGTCAAGCGTATTTTACAGAAGATGGTGGAAACTTACCAGGATTGGCCAGATAAGTTGTCATTTGCTCTGTGGGGCTACCGGACTTCAATTCGAACTTTTACTGGGGCAACTTCGTATTCCTTGGTCTATGGGATGGAGGTCGTTCTACCTATTAAAACTAAAGTTCTGTCATTACGAGTACTGGCTGAGTGTCAGATAGCTAAGGCAGATTGGCAGCAGAACAGATTCGAGGAACTCATGCTCTTTGATGAGAGAAGGCTGAAAGCACTGTACCATGTTCAAGGTTATCAACGACGAATTGCCAGGGCTTTCAACAAGAAGATTAAGTCCAGGAATTTGAAAGAAGGAGATTTGGTGCTCAAAGACAACCGAGCTCCCATCCACGACCCTAGGGGCAAGTTCAGACCCAATTGGACTGGCCCTTACATCATCAAGTCTATCTGGTCGGGTAGAGCTGTCGTTCTGATGGACCTAGATGGCCTAGAGTTCTCCCAACCAATCAACATGGACAAGTTGAAGAAATATTTTCCCTGAGAGGCTCGCTAGGCCGAAAACCCGAAAGGACGGCCTTGGCAAAAGTTAGAGCGTAAAAGGTGAGGGTTAATACACGAGTGAACCTGACCCGGAACTACGTAAGGCTTGATTCCCATGTTTGGGATACGTAGGCAACTTCTTCCTGAAGTCCAGCCATAATCACTTCCCTGATCAACTTTGTCCATTTGATCATCTCGGTCATCTTTGTCTATTCATCATTCAAGAGTTCGGTTGTGATCTCCGGTGTGGTGCTATTCAGACTAGGGGCAACTTTCCAGTTGCTGGAATCCGGGGTTGTGCATCTCAGTGACAGATCTCAGGCATGTCCAGTTCTGATCCATACCGAAAATGGTATTGACAAGTTTTAATAAAAGTTGATTTTGCTCAAATTAATCTTTTTACAACTTAGACCATTTTTTTTGGACCAAACGGAAAATTTTCAGTACCCACAACCTTCAATTTTATTAATTTCAATACAGAGTCCTCCTGCTCTTGAATACAAAAGTGAAGTTGCTTTTCATTACATTCATAAAGAAAACTTGAAAGTTCTGATTAAAAGCAAATAAATCCGGGGCATAGTCAGGTGTCCCTGCGTCCCCTCCCAGAGCCGATCGAAGCCTCTGATGCCAAGCTGGGCTTGATCTACGCCTCTTCATTGAGATAATCTAAGCACTCATTAGAGAGGGTATAGCTAAAAGTGGAAGCGGGGGCCAGAAGCTCTCTCGTCCTCTATGCTGCGGCATACCGAGCTAGCTGCACACCTCAGATTGAAAATGTAGCAGGGTACTCTATCCCCTCCTCCAGGCAAATCTGATCATGTCCGAACTGGCGCCAGAATTGAAACGAAAAATAAAAGACATAGTGTGCCATGCCAATCAACTGAATCCCAGGCTGACGGGTCATGCTGTAACTCATTGCCGGCAGGTTAAGCCAAGGGCAGTGCCAAGCAATGCGATATGCGGACAAATTGCACATCCAGCTGTACCACCACCCTTCATCCGGAGCATCAACTAGATGTCGTCGGGAGAAATAGCTGCGAGCTGAATATGCCAAACACGAGTCCACAACTCTCAACTTGTCCATCAACCACACCTGGGGAGGGATGAAAAATGAGAGAATAAAGAATAGAGAGATGCACGTTGAGAGAAAAAGTGAGCAGAAGGTTTTGAGAGAAACATCGAGCCTGAGGGTCGAGTGATGTGAGATGCATATGTGAGATGGGGTGGGAAGCATTACCTGCAATAGTAGTGGACTCCCCGCAAACCTAGCCGTCTCCCGGCAATGAAAAGCGTCTAAGCCCATCAATGTCTTGGCCAATGTCATGGCAATGCAGCTTTTGCCCTCTTTCAAGCCCTCGGCGACTTCGATCAATCGAGTGCTAAACCCGCCGAAGCCTGGGGCTAGTAAGAAATGAGATAGCATGCATAAGCAAAGCGCATATCGTCGATAACCCTGCCAATGATGGTCGTCGCGGTTACCAGCATCAGAAAACCGACAAACCAAGCTCGGAGTGTCCAACTCTCCATCATGAATCAATGACCGAGCGTCATGCACAGTAAGGCCACACATCCGTCCTAAGGCTTGGACGTGGCCGAACCGGAACTGAGGCAAGATTTTCTCGTCGCGCTCAGATTCCATTAAAGCTTGGAAATCCTCAAAAGTAGGACACATCTCTTGACCGCCAAAACTAAAGACGTGTGTTACCGGATTCCAAAACCTTGCCGCGACATGGAGGAACGGAAAATCCAGCGGGGTGCGACCCATCGTGAATAGTGCATTTATGCCGAAACCCCAAAAATTCAGCCTTTCCGAGCCATCCAAGTTGGCAATCCAAGTTATGGGATTTTGGACAAGAAACTCTTCCATTTAGTGCAAATCAGTGTTGAAATAAGGAAAACTACGAAGCTGGGGCTTTTATAGAAGATAAGGTGTTGAGTGAAGGACAAGTGTCAACATTCTGGAGGTGCTTGCCATTTTTGGGCGATCGGCCAAAAATAGTGCCGACCGACCATCCTTTTTGGCCGATCGGCTAAAATTTTTGGCCGATGGCCATTTCTTGTGGCCAGTGGCCTTTCCCTTTAGCCAATGGCCTTCCTTCTTGTTCCCTGAGCTGTTTATGTATTGAACATGCTGATAATTTGTGATTAGCACCACTTCAAATGCCTTCTGGTGATGATTTTGCAAAGTCACGCCTGCGTTACTTTGATTTGTTTATCGAGTTGTTGTACATTTGCTTATCGAGTTGTATTTTACATTCTTTAAGTCTTTGCTTTGCTTATCGAGTTGTATTTACACTTGGTTAGCTTATCGAGTTCTTTGTTTTGATTATCGAGTTGTTTTTGTCATTGGTCGGTTCACTACCTGATTATTACGATACAAGTGCTTAATTTTCAAACAAAAGTTCAATCTCATTTACATTATTATGTAATGCGATGCGATGCATAGAATGTACAAATGTAACACTATTTGAACAAAATAGTTGTTTCATTTCTATCATGTCTTTTGCAAAAAGTACATAATTTTGAGGAAAGTAAAACCTGCCTGAGACAGTACAATGCGCTCAAACTACCAGTAAAAAGAAAAGTAACGCAAAAAAAGAGGAAAGAAAAACAAAATGTCTGAACAGAGCAAAGGAAATAAAAAGTAGCAGAATGTCCGGATCAATATCGATGGCCTCAAGTACGGGAGTTGGTCCTGGTCCTCTTCCTGGACGAGGGTCCAGGGTCACCACCGCCATCTCCATAGTCAGAATCTGAGCTGTCTCCAGCCTCGTCCTAGGACGGTGCCGCCTCCTCGTCAGAATCATCAGGGGAGGGCTCTCGCGAACTGCTCTCAGCACGGGTGTGCCTGTGTCTGCCCTGACTATGGAATGTCATCCCCCGCCTAGCTCCCCCTCCTCCTCAGCTGGTGCGCCTTTCGCGGCTGGAATCTGGAATGGGGCCTGAAAAGGACAAATGGCAAATGTATCAATTATGCTACGCAAAGCAGAGTATAAATACCGAATACAGTGTGTGAGTACAATGTATGAATGCTATGGGCAATGTGTGAGTACAGTGTATGAATACAATGAGCAATGCTGTGAACAATATGTAAGTTCAAGTGTATCAGTGCTGTAAGTGCTGTGTGTCAAGTGCCGTATCGACAGTGTGGTACATCAGATCAGTATGAAACAGATTATGCAGAGTTTGAGACTGCGGTTGAAAGAACTTACTGGGATGCCATAGATGGTCAACAGGTCGATGCTCCGCTGTAGTATCCTCATCACAGAGGCAGTTAGCTCCAGAGACTGGCGAGTGTACTCGACGGAAGCCTGTAAAAGGGTTAAAAGCATCAGTATTCTGCGGAATATCAAGGGAATTGAAATGAAATGGCTGTACAGAATGCAAAGTGTGGTAGTAACCGGGGTCGAGCCATAGACTCCGACAAGCTCATGATCAGCCGAAGGAGGAGCGATGGGTATCTGGTAAGTCTCCCCACCCTGTCCTCGGCATGTCATCGTCATAGGCAGCTCTGGCCATCCAGCTCCCTGCCCTTTCTGGGACCCACTCCTGCCTCGCTCCGGAGGTGCCCTCGACCCCTGCTCCTGCTGCTAGCGCCGCTGGCCTCTCTCTCTTGACTTGGCGAGCACCGGTCAGAGGCCGCATGAGATAAGCCTAGATGTACTCGGCGTAATCGCCCTCATCTCTAAAGCGCTCATAGCTCCAGCCAATCATGTAGTCTATCATCTTCTCTAAGGTGTACCTCTCAGTGTGCCTTGTGTGGGTAGGAGGAGGTGTTGGAACTGTCTGCTCTGGCATGCCCAAGGTCTGCCGCAGGAAGCGCTCCCCAAAGTACCAAGCGCGACAGACCGGTCCCTCTAACAAGACCCTGAACCGGGCAGTCTCCCGAACTGCATCAGGTAACGCGGCCCAAGGCTGCTCGGTGATCTGCAAATAATACACAGTTTGTTATCTACTGTTATTGAGAGTACAATATAAAGTGAAGCTTAAATAAACTGTAATGTTTGACATACCTCGGTTGCGGTGATGGTGTCAAAGTAGCGGCGGAAGAACATGAAGGACTCCCGTGGCCTTCGCTCATCTCACATCGAAGCGGTGGGAAAACGGAACCATGGGGGGCATCTCCTCATCTGGCACTGGGGCGAGCCTAAGAAAATAGGCATACACCCACAACTACAGAATGTAACAGAGAAGATTTGAGTATGCTTATCAGATAAAGCAGTATACAGATAAAGCAGAGTGTAGTATATGCAGTGTATTGTGTAGTGTGTGTAGTGTACAACCAGTGTAAAGCAGATTGTGTGCGCGCAGTGTGTGATGTACAGATAATGAAAAACAGAATTGAAAAGGCAGAAAAAGGAACATGTACCTCCCAAGCTCGCCAGTAGCCTCCAAGCAACTGCCCGCTGCGGCAGGAGGATGAGCTCATATATTCGTAAAGGGTGGCCAAGCCCGCATCACCCCAGTCGTAGCCACGGATCCGCGTCACGTCCATAAGTGCGCTCAGTAGGTAAAGGGCAACAGTGTTCACCCGGTCGGCGAAGAGCGTGGTCCCCAGCAAGAACATGATGAAGCCACGAGCATACTGCTCCTCTTCCTCCCGTGTAGTAGGCGCCTGGATCCGGAAGTGATCCTCGAACCATGAGTACCTCACAAACCCAGATCAGCCAAGAGGTGGATGAGTGCCAAGCAAGTATAGCTGAGCGGTGTCCCACTCGTCCATATCTGTATCAAAGGGGATCGGATCACCCCCTACTCCGATGCCTGTGAGCATGGAGAAGTCAAAGGGAGTCAACGTCATCTCCACGGTGGCAGAAAGGTGGAAGGAGTCGGTGGTGTCCCACCACCTCTCTACCAAAGTAGCAAGAAGGGGCCTGCTCGCAGTGGGGCACGAGAGTCCCATGCAGAAGGTCCCAAAGCTGGCCTGGTCGACAATATGGCGAACCGCATCGGGTAGCTCCATATACCATCCTCGAGCGACGATATTCCCATACCCGCGGAAGGCATAGGAATCTCCCTGTGTTCAAAGACAAATAGATGCGAAGCAATGTCAGATGTACAGTGTTTGAATGTCTTCAGAATTGGGGAAAATGCTGTATGGGTGCATATGTTCGAGTTTACACATATATTGGGTGGGCTAAGCATACGATGTAACAGTTTGTTTGGGTTATTCAGTTGAAAATGCAGTGTGTGTGCATGTGTTTGGGTGTGCTCAGAATTGGTGAAAATGCAGTGCGGGTGCATGTGTTCAGATTTAAACAGATATCGGGTGTGAGTGTGCTCACAGTGAACTACAGCATATGATATATCAGTGGGTTTGAATTGTTCAGTTGAGAATGTAGCGTGTGTGCATGTGTTCAGATTTAAACAGATATCGGGCGTGGGTGTGCTCACAGTGAACTACAACATGTGATGTATCAGTGTCTGAGTTAAGCCGTTAAGAATAGGATCGACTATTGCAGTTATATGTTCTACATTGCAGAAAATGAAACAGAGGAAGAGTGTACCTCAGAAGGGCCGTAGGACAGATGTGACTCTAGCTCGCGCAGCAAAAGCTCCAGTGGCGCGCCCCGCGCATAGCTCCTGAAGTGGCGGATGTCGTCAGGAGGCAACACGTATATCGCCGGCCGGTAAGTCGCCGGATCGAACGGCCTGATGCGAAGAGGTAGGAGCTCGACCTCGGGGTCCACATCTATCTCCGGGGGAGTCCCACCACGTGGAATATCGTCTACCATCTCAAAAGGAGCGTGAAAATGGCCGAGAATGTGAAAAATGGGCAAGAATGCGAAAGGTCAACCCAAAAGTCAAACCCGAGAGGATGAAAAATATGAGAAAAGGTCAGAGTGTGGAAAAGGCACGAAAACCAAGTAAACTCGGGGGAAACAAACCCCAAGTAGTGGAAACCAAGAAAGAAATATCGAAATCGAGTTTTGTTCGGTTTAAAGTATGCAAAACGGAAAGGGTTTCGCGAATCGAACAACGAAAAAGGCTAAAAAACAAGAGAAAAACGAAGATCGTAGGCGGGAAAATCACCTAGAGAGAAAGAGGAAGGATTTTCAAGCTTGGAGAAGTGAAAATATGGGGTTTGGAACCCCATATTTAAAGACCCGTGGCCAAAAGACAAAACTGTCCCGAAACTGCCATTTTTGGCCGATCGGCCAAATTGTTTGCCGATCGGCTAAATATTTGGCTGATGAGATCATTTTGTGGCCGATGGATGGCCGATGGCCTACCCTTGTGATCAATAAACCTCCCACACCCTTGGTTGGGTCAATTATGTGGTTTGGGACCTTCATCTCTCAAGATAGTGCAAGAAAGTACACTTTTGAAGCTTAACCAGTTTTCGTGTTGACCTCGAACCGTGTCTTCCGTGTACAGCATTCGATGCGCGCAAGGTGTATCCTTTTCGTATCCTTTTGTATATTGTAAAAATTCAAGAATTGCTTTTGAGCATGTTATGTTACAATGTTTTGTCATAATTATAATAAGCGCGCTTGTTATGCGTCTTTTCGTCCTTGCATTGAGCATGCTTCATTTTGCTTTCGAGTTGCATCTCAACATCATGAATAACATGCCTTTACCATGCTTTCGTTGGATATATACCTCTTTTTGTTGTTGCATTATTACACACATTGCTTACGTTGTTGCGCATGATTTACTTACATGTGTTTATGCACCCCATTCTCGCATTGTTACACACATTGCTTGCGTTGTTGTGCATGCTTTACTTACATGTGTTTATGCACCCCGTTGTTGCATTGTTACACACATTGCTTGCATTGTTGCGCATGCTTTACTTACATGTGTTTATGCACCCTTTCGCATTGTTACACACATTGCTTGCATTGTCTCGTATGCTTTACTTACATGTGTTGTCATGCTTTTCCTCGCATTGTTATGCGTACACATAGGTTGCATTGTTATGCACCCCTTGCTTGCGTTGTCGCGTATGTTCTACTTGCATTATCATGCTTGTTTCAGTCGCATTGTTGTGCGTACACTTAGGTTGCATTGTTATGCACCCCTTGCTTGCGTTGTCGCGCATGTTTTATTTGCATTATCATGCTTGTTTACGTTGCATTGTTATGCACCCCTTGCTTGCGTTGTCGCGCATGTTTTACTTGCATTGCTATGCACCTTCTCACTCACATTGTGTAGGCATCTGTTTATCTCTTATTGAAATAATATCTTGATCTAACATTGAACGTATGTTTCTACTATATTGTACCTGTTGAATTTCTTTCTTTTGCAGGCACGATATTGTATGTACGGTTCATTCAAGGGAAGCTCTTGTTTAGTTTTATTGCTACCTTTCTCCACTCGCGTGCCGCATTTGGATGTACTCGCACTTTCATGTGCATGGCGCTTTCTTGCGCAATCTTTCTCTACTCGCGTGCCGCGTTTGGACGTACCTTTCTCCACTCGCATTTGGCATGCATTTGGACGTATCTCTCTCCTCTCGCGTTTGACACGCGTTTGGATGACTACGCTTTCTTGCGAGGTCCTTTCCTCTCACACGTGTGCCACGCTGAGAGATGCTCTCTGTCCTCTCTTGCACGTGCTATGCTGAGAGAAGTTGCGTTTGAGACTCCGGGTTTCCTCTGTAGTCGCTTTTAGTCTTCTCCGCCTGAGACGCAGTGAGAATTGCATAATTTTCTCACATCCTTTTTGTTGAAATATGTAGGACTATTATTTCTTATTCGCTTGCTTAAAATGTAGCATTTACTTTGCATGTTATGCTTCATTACAGCTTTCTTGGTGTGACCACAAGTTATGTTCGGAATTGTGCATGTAATTTGCATCTCGCCCCTGCCTGCGAGCGCATCTCTTTGTTATCCTGTATGCTTGTCTGAGTCTTCAGCCTTGTCAAAAATGGGTCATCTCTGGGCTTTGACATTCACTCCCGTCATCTTATGACTTTCGAGTTCTGTCAAAGAGGGGCAACTGTAGACACCCATTTTTGACCGTCCTCAAGACTTGGATGTCATCGCTTAAACACTCGATGATCATCCATGTTCGTGTTCGTTTTGAGTTCCCAAAGGTCTCGATTGCGTACCTTGCCCTAGGATCTCTCAACTTGTCTGTTTTGTGCTTGGTTGTGGACCAAGGACTTGTGGTTTTGCTTCTGAAGGAAGAGGGTGGCTTGTTGGCCATCCCCACACCCCATCGGCTATAGCGTGATGCCATCGGCCTTGCTTCCTTGCCATCGGCCATAAATGTTGGCCTGTCGACACTTTTGTTGGTCGGTCGGCACTTATTTTGGTCAATCGGCCATATTTTCTGCCCGAGGCCTTTTTCTTTGCCTTTTTTAGGCATTATGCATGCTAGTTATGCCAGCTGGTAAGCACAAACCCTCCCCTTCATACACGTGTATGGAGAGATTTGAACCAAAGCTTAGCTTCTCTAAGAAGCTTTGAATTTGATTTCCTATAAGAGGGGAGCCTCCCCCCCCTCGCCAGAGGTTCAGCAAAATAGATATAGAGTTCATATATCCCTCTCTCTCTCTATATATATATATACACACACATATATATATATATATATATATTTGTGTGTGTGTTGGTGCCTTAAAAGTGTATTTTGTTCATACTTTTGCACTATAGCACCTAGTAAAACACCTTCCTTTGGTTGCTGAGGCACTAGGAAGTTGGTTTCAGAGTTCCTGGGCTGGTTTTGATCCAAGGAAGTGGCTGGAGTTGTGTTCTTGAAGGTGTTCTTCAAGGATGAGCAACTAACCTTTTGTTTCTCCATTTTGGCTTAAGCTTTTAAACCTATTTGCATATTGTTTTAAGCTTAACTATAAACTGAAAAAAGTTCTGTTTTTGTGTGCTTAAGATGATTGTTTAAGGTCACTTTTTGGTTGGGGGTTGTCTACCCCCTCTTAGGCCTTATTTGGGCTTGTTTTGAGCCACCTCTTTTGGCCTTTGTTCTTGCCTTTGCATGACCTTTCTACCACTGAAATCCAGAGGATTTTTAGTGGTGGAAAGGTAGTTTTAGAGTCTTGTATAGGAGAGGGACACCCCTCTCTCCTTGTGTTTCATATGCTTGTGTTATTGGCTCATAATGGTAGCATGTTTTGGCATCATTTCAGCAAGTATTTGGTGTCATTTGGTCGTGATATACCTTTGTTCTAGGTTGGTTTAATAGCTTCTTGCATGCACCATATACTTGACTTGTAATCCCCTCTATTGCCTTAATATGCATCTAACATTTGGACTATCATACTTGCATATTTTGGCTCAACTCAAAGGAACTTTAGGTCATATTTCAGCATGCTAAAGCTCTGTTTGACATTGTTTTGATCATATATGCATTGCTTTGTATAGCTACCATACATCCTCGGTTACTAGCTTTGAATGTCTAAGTCATTAGCATGCACTACTTGGACCTTTTTTTTTTTTTTTTTTTTCATGATTTGGCATCATCTAAAATGTTATTTTAGTGCATATAGTGTGGCCATACACTTGCATTTGTCACTCTTTCCATGCTTTGGAAGGTTGGTGCTTTATGCCTCAAACATGAGCCTATATGCATGCCTTTTGGCCTAAGCTTTTGGACTACCATATCAGTGCATTTTTGGTGTTATTTTGACATGCCATAACTCTGATTTTAGTTGGTGAAATCATATCGTGCTTGATTTTGATAGGTGTAGTGCAATCATCCTTATTGGCCTTGTATGCGTCATGTTTTGTGCCCACCTTTCTAACATGTTTTGGCCTCATTCCATGCATGTTCTAGCCTTGTTTTGGTCTGCCTTGGGACTGTATTATGTCACCTTGGCCCTTTGGGGCTTGCTTGTTATGGCCATAGTGTAAGTCCCTTGGCTAGCTTTAAGCTTTGAGTCCATTAGAATGCTATGTTTATCATATGTGCATGATTTGGCATCATTCCTTGCATGATTTCAGATCCTATTTCACTTTCATACTCTCACATTTTGTACTTCTTCCATGTTCTTGAGAGTTGGTGCCCCCATGCTTGGTTTGTGAACCAATTGACTAGCATGCTTGCATATACTTTTGGACCATCATTTCAGCACCTTTGGCCACTGATTTTGGGCATGGCTGAGGTCTGTCCATCTTCAGTATAAGTCCATTGGGTATGTGGTTTGCATGTTGTTGCGTGCCTATTGCATTGTATGTTTGCATGCTTAGATTGCATTGCATTGTGCATGCTTAGCATATTACATGTTTGCATGTTTAGAGTGCATGTCTATTGCATATTAGTTGCATTGCATGACATTAATGCAGACTTGTTGCATGCTTACATGTTTGCATGTTTGCTTGCATACTCATATTGCATTGAGTTTGTTTGCATGCCATTAGTCTTGTTGCATTGTATAAATGTCCGATGTTGCATTGTACATGGCATACTTGCATTGCATTGTGTTTGGTTTGGGGTGTCGAACCAAACACGAGGACCGAGGGACGTTCGTACTTGAAGTGACGAAACGTGCCTCAATCCTCGGTCGCCGACACTCTTGATCCAACATGATAGAGTTCTAGGCATTCATATGTTTTTGTGCATTCATTCCATATTGAATCGCACACTTGGCTCCTTTGGCCATCATGCATCGACATGCGTGATTGATGGCCCGAAGGTCGAACACTACACTCCCTTGAGCTCATGACATGATAGGGAGGGTGTTTGTGCATACATCGCCTTGAAAATGCATTGTCATGCTCTGTTTGTCCTCTGCTATAGTAAAACAGCATTCTGCAGGAAGATATGGCCGGCTGGCCATCTTCAGTGCCGATCGACTAAACATTATTGGCCGAGATCCTCACAAATGGTCGATGACCAATTCCACATGGCCGGTGTTCCTATATTTTGGCCGGTGACATCTCACAGTGCTCAGGGAGTGGTTCGGAAGCATCCTTGGGACTTGTGCAGTTTTCAGAGGTACAGAACAGTGCAAACAGAGGCAACATGTGGCATGGCAACGAGTTTTCGAGCGAGGCGATAGAGCATGCATCATTCAATCATTCCGAGGTGGAGCTGCGGCGGCCTCTTTAGTTTCATTGCTTAGTTAATTTGTTTAAATTAGTTAAGAGTTATGTAATAATTAATTAGTTAGGGTAGTTAATTAATTAGTTGATTTGTATTATTTATTCGGACCCTCCGTCAAGAGGGAGAATTTTGTAATAAGTGTGCATGAGGGTGTGAATGTCATCCAACCCCACGTCTTTCTCCCTTTTACTTACCTGCTTTCAATGGTTAGTTTTAGATCATGTTTCAATTAGCATCCTTATGCTCGCATGTTTGCATCATTCATCTGTATTGCATGCACTGGGCTCGGCGCATCATACTAACCGCATAGTATTGCAATTCCAACTTGAATACGTATATCAAGTTGTCGCATTTCACATGCCATTCTTAGATAGCCGAGCCTATTTCTAGTTGCAATTTGCATGTGTTGCATTAGGCATCTTAAGATAGCTAGGATCATGCATTAATTACTAACTAGCTATTGTTTTGGCTCGGAGTACTAGGTAAGCTTTTATGCTTTAGCATGTTGCATGAGTGTGAGTGTTAACATGACAACATGCTTGCCATAAGGCTAACTGCTTATATGATATAACTGTCTAAATGCCTGTGGGTGAAGGTTAGATTACTTGAATTGGAACAATTCATTGAAATGCAAGTTTTAAGCCCACTTGATTGTGGCAAAATCATGTTTTCTAAGCCCACTTGAGGGTGGCAAAATTCACATCTTAGCCTACTTGCGAGTAGCACCTTCAAACTATTTTCAAACAAACAAACATGAGATAATTTGTTCCAACTTAGGTGATCTAGTCTATACTTGTGTGTTGTGCGCATCACATAGTAATTCTAGACTAATAACCGTAATAAGAACGCATGTGTTTTCAAAAACAAGATATCATGTTAGTAAAGGCCAATCTTTGGTCGGGCGAGCGGGGGTTCTCATAGATGACCTTTCCCAATCGTACCCAAGTTCCCGAGCCGAGGCAACTTTGGTGATGACGGACACATGGCCTTAGGCACGAGACATGGTTTTCTAAATTCCCCGAAATAAAATATTTAGGTGGCGACTCTGTATTTGACAAAGCAGTCCATGTTTGGCACTTCTTTACAAAAATCAGTTTTCCAAAATGATTTGCCAGATTTGGACTCTTTGGTGATTTATCAATCTCACATTACACATTGTAAGATCAGATTAAGAACCGTGACATTTGAGTCCTAACTGTAGCACTGCATAAAGCCCTCGGGGCGCGTCTACACCTAGCCAAAACGCCAGATAGAGGAAAGAGAAAGTCCAAAATTGGATCATAGTCCAAAATTGGCTCCTCAAAACAAAAGAAGTTTCAGTAAAGAGCAGTTGACTAAAGTTCACACTGAACTGAAAGCCAAGGAAATGTCTAGTTTAGCAAGTCTTGAAAAGGCTTTGATAGAAAGCAACAGTGAGATAGAAGAAAAAATGGAACTAGGCCAAAGAAAGAAAAGACTGAGGATGAGATGTTTGAAGCCTTCATGGCTGAGCAGACATTTTTGGTCAAAAAACCAGCAGGGGTAGACCATTCGAAGGAAGTCACTAGTGCTGAAGTACCAGAGTGCAGCATGAAAGATGTTTCTAAAATAACTGAACAAGTTAGCCTGGAAAAGAAACAAGTGCATCCAGTAGTTCAGTTCAGGTCATTTCCTCCAATATCAGTAAATATGGTGTATATACTACCACAGGAGATCTAGGCTGAAGATGGAAACCAAGAAGGCCAGGAGATTGACCCTATTCCAGTTTCTAGTGAAGATTCACAGGTTAGCATGGTTCAAGATGAGTCTGAAGTAGCCACACCAATGGAAACTGAGGATGAGAGTGAGGGGGTGAGTATTAATCTCTCATATCCTTTTGAGTATCCTACAACATCTATGACACAGCATGTCAAGCCCTTGTATATCAAGGCTTTTTTCGATGGGATACACATAAATATGGTATTGATGGATAATGGGGCAGCAATGAACCTGTTTTCGAAATCCTCTGTGAAGAAACTGGGAAAAAAGAACCATAAATTAATCCCAACCAGCACAACCATTGCTGGTTTTGCTGGGGATAAGCAGATGGCTCAGGGTATTTTGCCCATTAACCTGAGTGTAGGAACCAGAGATTGCATGACGGCATTCTTTGTTATTGATAGTAATGCTAAGTATAATGCCTTACTTGGCAGGGATTAGATTCACACCAACAAATGTGTGCCTTCCTCTCTACATCAGAAGATAATGATGGCCTTATGCAATGGAAAGACAGAGGAAATCAATGCAGATCCTTAACCCTTTATTTCTTGTGCTGACTTTGCAGAGACCAAGTTGTATAATGAAGGAGTGACACCACTCAGTATATTGAGAAAACCTGATGGTTCAGCTGAAGTGACGGCTGATGAAAAAGTAGCACACCTGAAGCACTTAGTGTAGAAGAGTGCTGATGAAGAATTTGTCATCAAAGATGATAATGATGCCTGGCTGTAGGCAAAAAGATGAAACCCAAGAAGCGAGACCCTTGGCTTTAATTAAATTTACAATATTGGACATAAAATCAATAGTCCAAAGGTTCAAGAACAAGAAAAAGAAGCCATGATAGTTGGCTGTAATCAGGAGCAACAACAGGTCAGGTCTTTGACCTTTGATAAACACTGTGCATTAGACATTGAAACAAAAGTCCAGGAAATACAGGAGGAAAAAGACTTATGGACAGACTTTGTCTATGAGGAAGAAGGCAAAGATGTTAAACCAAAGAAAGTGGAAGCACAACAAAACCAAGAAGTTGCTTCGAGGGCAGAAGAAATCAAAAGAGAAGCATTAGCGAGTGCTCAAGTACAAGACCACTTAGAAGAAGTTAATTTAGGGGGAAGTTCTGCGCAACAACCCATTTATATTAGTGCTTGGTTAAGTCGTTGTGATAGAAGCCAATTATTGGTGGTCTTAAAACAATATAAGGATTGCTTTGCTTGGTCTTATAATGAGCTTCCTGGATTGGACAGGTCATTAGTGGAATATAGGCTCCCTATAAAGCCTAATTTCAAGCCATATAAGAAAAAATCAAGAAGAATGACTCCTAAGGTGGTTCAGAAGGTTAAAGAGGAAATTCTTAGACTCCTCAAGGTATGCTTTATTAGAATAACCAGATATGTTGAGTGGCAGTCCAATATTATGCCTGTAGTTAAAAAGAATGGTAAAATGAGGGTATGCATCGATTTTAGAAATCTGAACTTAGCAACTCCAAAAGATGAGTACCCATGTCCATAGTAGACTTGTTAGTGGACAGTTCAACAAGGCACAAGATTTTGTCTATGATGAATGGGCATTCTGGTTACAACCAAATTTGCATTGTAGAGAAGGATGTCCATAAGATAGCATTCAGATGTCCATAGAACATTGACACCTTCGAATAGGTCAAAATGCCATTTGGTCTGAAGAATGTTGGGGCTACATATCAAAGGGCAATAAACACTACCTTTCATGATCTCATTGGAGGATATTTAGAGTGTTACATTGATAACATTGTAGTAAAATCCCAATCTATGAAAGAACACTTAGTTCACTTGAAAGCAGCTTTTGAAAGAATGAGAAAATTCAAGTTGAAGCTTAATCCTCTCAAATGTGCTTTTGGTGTATCAGCTGGAAACTTCTTGGGCTATGTAGTACACAAGAAGGGAATACAGATTGATCAAAATAAAACCAAAGCCATCATTGAGGCCAAGCCTCCATCAAGTAAGAAAGAAGTACAAAAGTTCCTTGGTTAGGTTAATTTTCTTCGAAGATTTATTTCTAACACTGCAGGGAAAACTAAATGTCACGCCCCGAATTTTATTCAACATGAAACCCCAAATGAACAAACATTCACTATACAATGACCATAACTCTTCCATCATCATCATCATCATATATATATAATAAATGAGTTTAATACAAAAGTTCCACATGCAATATGCATTCACAACAGTAAAGGATATATGAATCTATAGCATGTGAAGCACTTAATCTCAAAATAATAAAATGCCCTCAAGGGCTTACAACTTCCAAGGCATTAGCCCGGTTACACAAAAGTGGTCTTTGGACCCATACATGTTAGCCCTTGGTTTTACAAAAGAAATCACAACAAAAGAAGAGCCATGTGCTCTTTACAATTATCCACGCCCTCAACTTGGTGGGATCACCACGTCTTTATCTGCACCAAATCCCATAGGGGTGAGCACAAAGCCCAGTAGAGAAATACCAAACAAAGTATATACATTTACGTTAGATGGCTAAAATTGAATGCAAGTGCACATGCAATGCAATACTCATTTTCAAGATATTATCTATGTTTTTCTTAAAAAAAAAACACCATGCATTTCATTCCCAATTACAATCTCATAAATTTCCAAATTTTAACTTTTTAATCGCAAGGGGTGGTAAATACGACACTGGTAATCCCTAGGCTGGCGTCTGCAAGTAGACTCTACGAGCACTACCAAACTGTCATTTTTACCAGTATTAACCGGAAGGCTCGACACCTATCCGCGCGGTTTTCTGGTCTTTCACCAAGGACACTCAGGCTAACTTATTAAATTCATCTACACCCCCTAATCCGGACTTACCATCGTATTTACCCCATACACAGTTTCATAGTTCTCATTATAGTGTAATCCTTCTCAAAATAACATGATAAGAATGTGCAATAAGAAGGATAATCAAATGGGGAGATGATGCAATACAAAATATCTCAAACATCTTTCCATTTCAAAAACATTTCTATAACAAAATCAATTTACCACATTATTCATTATTTCTTCTCAACACTATTTAACAATGGCCATGCCATCAATTTATAGCAATAACAGTCACTCAAGATGTCCAATTCATAACAAGGTATCCCCTTTAAGGTCACAAGTGATGCCTTTCAAACATCAACCCCCATGTTTCTCGATCTTTCACAAAACCGAGATGCACAACCATTTATTATCTCACAACAACACACTTTTAAATGCTCAACCATAATGTCAAAATCTCATTTCATTTCTCATGCGTCATGTAAATTGTCATTTTACAAAAACGTATGATGAAAGTTTACTTTCTTATTATAAAACAACAAGATACCTCTAAGCATGTTCACATCTTTCAAGACTTCCCAAAATTTCTAGGGTTTTTGTCAAAATAAAACAAACATCTCCATCTTTTGAAAAGGTTTCTCTCATGACATCACCTCTCTAATTATGTGAGTTACACTTCTCATGAAAATAGTTGGAAGGAAAAAGAAATCAAACCCACCATTAAAACCCTAGCATTTATGAGACAAGACCAAACTCTCAATATCATTTATGAAAAACCCTTAAACCAACCAAATCAAACATAAATATATATGACTCATGGAAATTTCCCTACCTCAAGTTTGATGGAGAAGTGGAGTAGAAACCCTAAGATTCAAGAATGAGAGAGAGAGTTTTGATCTCCACTACCACAAGGGGAACTCTTGCTCTAGATCTTCAAGGTTGTGAGAGATGATAATGATCTAACCCAATGATATAAGAATCAAAGGTTTTTGGTGCTTTAGTTAGGGTTTGTAGAGAGAAGGAGGAGAAAAAGGATTTTTAGAGTGAGAGAGAAGAGTAGAAAATGAGACATTTTCAACCCCAAAATGATAAAAAAAAACAAAGTTCTTGGATTGCCAGAGTGCCGCACGTGCAGCACCCATCCCCGCACGTGCGGAGCGCCTCTCCCGCACGTGCGATCCTCATCCCCGCACGTACGGGGATCCTCTCCCGCACCTCATCCCGCTCGTGCATATAAAACAGTATGCACACCAAACCAACCCCTGAATTCCGCAGTTGCGGCCTTGCCTCCCGCACGTGCAGCCCTGGGCCCCCATACATGCGGCCTCTGCTTTCCAGCCCAGATTTTTCTGACTCAATTTCCGGACACCCTGGACTCGACCGCGCCCACTCCGAAATGGCTGAAATTCAATTACCGAACCAACAACAAGAATGAGGAGTTATTCAAAAGAATTAGCTTCCAACGTTTTAAATCTAACGAGAGCAAAAGGAATAGAGCAGAGGAAGAAAGAAAAGGGAAGAAGAAACCTGGTCATCACACTAAAGTATTTTCTTTTTTATTAAAGCTGAAAGATAAGGAGGAGTTTGTGTGGACAGTAGAGCATCAAACTACTTTCGAAGGAATTAAAGCCTACTTGGCCAAGCCTCCAGTGCTGATGCCACCAAAGAGTGATAAGCCTTTGAAGTTGTACATTACTGCAGTAGAAGATTTATTTTGAGTTTTCTTAGCCCAAGACAATGAAAAAGGCAAGGAGTAAGCAGTTTATTACCTTAGTAGGTTTTTAAATTCTTGTGAATGTAAAAATTCAACTGTAGAAAAGCTGTGCCTTGCATTGTATTTTGCTACAATGAAATTAAGATACTATCTTTTGCCTACAGTTGTCTTGGTAATTGCAACCACAGATTTGGTTAAGTATATGTTATCTAGACCTATATTGAGAGGAAGAATTGGCAAATGAATACTAGCCTTATTAGAATTTCATCTAGAATATGTCCCCCAAAAGACAATAAAATGATAAGTTTTAGCTAATTTCTTGGCAGATCATCCATGTCAGACAAAAAGCCAAGGGATAATGGATCTTGGTATGGTTAATATTGAGCCATGGCAAATGTGGTTTGATGGATCAAAAGCCAATGGTCTAACTGGAATTGGTGTGGTGATAAAGTCACCACATGGGGTAAAAACCACACATGGTTTCAAAGTTGATGAAATTACTTGTTTCAATAATCAAGCTGAATATGAAACTTTAATAATGGGACTAGAAATACTTATTGGATTACAAGCTCATGCAGTTGATATATTTAGAGATTCTCAATTGGTGGTTAACCAAGTGAAAGGAATTTTCAAATGTCAAAGTGCAATCATGTTGCCATACTATGTTATTACATTACATTTGCTTTCTCAGTTTCAGATAACAAATGTGACTTATATCCCAAGATTTATGAATAACAAAGCCAATGATGTAGCTTAGAAAGTTTCGAATTTCAGAATAAGGGATGACACACAAATGAATATAAATCAAGCAACATATCAAAAATTAATACCACCTTTAGCTAAAAGGAATGTGGTGTTAGAAGTCAATCATAATGACTTGCAATATCAAGATTAGAGGCATCCAATAATGCAGTACTTAACTGACTCATCTTCGAAAGTCAGTAAAAAGATCAAATTACAATCTATGCAATACATAGTGTATGGTAATGCTCTTTACAAAAGAGCAGCAGATGGGTTGTTATTGGAATGTCTAGGGCCAAAGGAGGCATTGACAGACATGGCTGAAGTTCATGAAGGCATCTGTGGTGCCCATCGGCCTGGTGTGAAGATGAGATGGTTGCTTTGAAGGCATTTCTACTATTGGCCCACCATCCTTAAAGATCGTATAGAATATGCTAGAGGTTGCCAAGCATGCCAAAAACATGGCATGATAAGACATGTACCAATAATTGATTTACATGTAGTTGTGAAGTCTTGGCCAGTTAGAGGTTGGGCTATGGATATGATTGGGAAAATACATCCACCCTCTTCGAAGCACCAGTGTTTCATCTTAGTGGCCACAGACTACTTCACTAAGTGAGTTGCAGCTAAACCATATAAGGCTGTAGACCAAACTGATATTATTAGGTTTATTAGAGATTTGATTCACAGGTTTGGCATCCCACAGACCATAACAGTAGATAATGAGACTGTATTTGATGGAAAGATGGTAAAGTCTTTCGCGGTAGAGTTTGGAATTAGCCTTGTTAATTCCACCCCTTATTATGCACAAGCAAATGGTCAGCCAGAATCATCCAATAAGTCTTTGAAAAAAGAAATATAGAGAGTTATGGAAGACAATCCTAGGGATTGGCATAATTTGTTGTTGGATGTATTGTGGGCTTATAGGACTTCTCCAAGATCAAGTACAAGAGTTACTCCTTATACCTTAGTATATGGGCATGATGTAGTGTTACCTGTAGAAATTAACATTAAATCCTTGAGGGTGAGATACCAGGATCAGTCAGCTCCTGAATAATACCATCAGAGCATGTTCTTAGAATTAGAAAATGTGGATGAAGCCACAATTTTGGCATTAAATAGCATTCTTTTTCAAAAAAAGAAAGCAGCCAAAAACTATAATAAGAAAGTCAGGCACATTAGCTTTGATGAATGTGATTTGCTATGGAAGACAATACTCCCAATAGGAATTAAAAGCCATAAGTTTGGCAAATGGTCACCTAATTGGGAAGGACCATATCAAGTTCATAGAGTCTTGCCTTGGGGAGCATACCATTTGAGAAATTTGAATGGGTATGTACACCCTAAGAAAATTACTAGCAGGTACTTGAAGCCTTATTATCCAACTATATGGGAAATACAAGGAGTATAGAAAATGCTAAATAAGAGAAACATGAAAACACTCAAATAGTAAATAAAGAATTCATTTCATAAGGAGTTAAGTACATGCATCCATAGATTGACCCAAAAGTCAGTACAATGTTTCAGTTGTTCCCTTACAATTGATTCTCTACTCTTAAGGGATGGGAACGACTGAATGGCTGCAGTCATCTCCTGCCTTCGATCAGCCAACCCTTGGTTGGTGATTTGCAGCTTTGTAGCAGTTCGATCCAAAGCTAGGTTAATTGCTGATAACTCTTCTTCTAATTGAGCTTTCTTCTCCAAAAGTTGGGTTCGAAATTGAGAGATAGAAGAATGTTGTTCTTTCAATTCAGACACCTCGACATGAATATGGGAAACAAATTCCTGGTCTTTTGATAATTTCTCCTCTATAGCTTTGGCAATATGGCAGATGTTGACATAAAAATCTATGATAGCTGTTGTCTGAGACAAATGACTTAAAATAGTTATGTTAGATTGCTCAATGACCTTGCAGCACTGGAGGAAACCATTCTTGATAATAGGTCTTTGCAAGGCTTCGAATGGAATCCTCGAGAATAATGTCAGCAACTCCAAACAGATGCCCAAGTCCAGTGAAGGTAAGGAAGCCCTACTAATGGTTGAAGAGCTCTCAAAAATTTCCAAGAGAGAGTCAGCCATAACCAATGGCTCAGTTTCATTACTGATTGCTGGAATGGTAGAAGGCATGTCAAAAAGGCTAGCCAGCCTAACTTCAAAATATCCATCTCTTCCATTGACATTGGTGGCACAGAAAGGGCTCTAGTGGAAGGAAGAGATGACTGCATAGGAATAGGAGAGGAGGATGAAGTGTCCCTAGCAGCTTCCATAGTCCTGGCCACCAGTAAGTTAAGAGAAGAAGGGCTGGAGCTGGATAGTGATGGTGAATAAAGAATTGGTGAGCTACCAGCATCTTCTCTGGAAGTATTAGCTATCACTGGAGATGAAGTGATAACTGGGATCTCCTCAAGAGGGAAAGGAGTAGCAAGGATTATAGGGAGAGTAAATTGGGCTGAGGTACAGGTTATTGAGGAAGATATGAAGTTAAGCCAAAGGATAAAGATATAGAAATGCTTTGCCTCAAAAAAGGTATGAAAAGTGTAGAACCAGGAAGTGAGAATATTGCCTGAATGGGCTCTACACTTAAAGGAACTTTAGTGTCGATTTTCTTCCTCCTTTTCGAGGGTGTTTCTAATGGTCTTTCAACTTCAGATAAGACTGAAGAGGCCCTTATCGAAGGAGGAGGTAAAGTAACTGTTGCTGCAAAATAAGAAATACGAAGCAATGTTAAGTTTCAGTATTGAAAACTTGAGAATGGAAACTAGAGACACAAAAGGAAATTACCAGTTTCAGAAATGGTAGCAATGGTTGGAGAACTGCGAAGGGTATAATGTTCAGCAGTTTGTTGCCTCCTTGCAGCTTCTCTTTGGAGTGCATCAACAACAGCAGCTTTATCCTTTAGTACTTGTTGTTGTCTCCTTTTCTCAGACCTCTGAAATACAATAATTTCTTTGGAGTGCTTCTTTTCTACTGCTTTGGCAGCTGCTTCATGAGTAGAGTCCCCAATAAGGTCAGAGGGAGAAACTGTCACTTTCTTCCTTCTTTTCAATGGTATCTCTTTCTCTTTTTCTGTTTTTCCTTCCTTCATGTACTTTCTCCTCTGCAGGACTAAGCACAAGTTTTCTCTTCTTTTGATGTTGTTGCTTATCCTTAAGAATGTTTAGAGCTTGAGTCGTTTGAGGAGACTCTACTTGTGAAGCTCCGGCATAAAAAAAGAAAGCTATAAATAAAAGAGTTAAGCATTATAAAGAGAAGGAAAAAGAAAGATAAGGAATGTATGCCTTTCTTCGAAGCAGCCCTAGTAACTCTAGAAGAAGGAGGAGAGGCAGAAGGACCTCTCTTTGTGGCAGCAGGAGCAGAAACTGAGATGGCAGGAGCTATAGAAGAAGTGATGAGCCCAGTCCTCTTAGATTGGGTCTGAGAAGGCAAGTCCAGTCCCACCAGCAGGTCTTTGGGAGGTATTGCCAGGAGCACCGCTATATTTGTTGACCACTTGTTCTGATACCTCTTCAGTACAGTGCTTTGTGGGATGACGGGAATGAATTAAAATTCAATTAAGTCCTAAATGAATTTGGAGGTTGCCTCGTTTAGCTTAGGTCTTTGTACTTTCAACTCTCTGGTGGTAAGATTGGGGTTGGTTTGACTGCAGAGGGGAATAAGGATCCCTTGGGTAAGCCCAAATTGCCTTGCAAATTGAGCAGAGCAGTAGGCTTCTGCTATGCACTTGTAAGCTCTAAGA
This sequence comes from Camellia sinensis, assembly GCF_055761805.1. Classification (NCBI taxonomy): domain Eukaryota; kingdom Viridiplantae; phylum Streptophyta; class Magnoliopsida; order Ericales; family Theaceae; genus Camellia; species Camellia sinensis. The sequence goes on from NC_138973.1 coordinate 41,565,169, forward strand.
TTTAAAGTGCCAATGAAAAGCTCTCTGAGAGTTAAAATAGAAGCCCACATATCCCTGTGTTGAGGCTGGGAACAATTTCCATCAGCCAAGAAAGTCCTCAACTAGGCTGTGCTAATATTGGCTTCGCTAATATTGGCTTCAAAGGGACAGAAGAAAATATGAGAAGAAGGGAAGTTGGGAGTTGATAAATGAAAGTAAAATAGAAGGCAAAAGTGAAGGGATAAAGTGAAACTCTAGCATAATTTATTCCATAAGAGGTAGGGTTTGATAGCAAAAATTTCAAACACCTAGAATGCAAAGCAGTGAAATAAGTAAAAAGCCAGAGCTGTAATATCCAGAGTGGCTCCCATTAATTAGTATCTAAAGGTTTTCCACAAAATTAGGAGCATGCTCTATATACATGGCCCAGAACATATGGAGCTAAGGTTATTTTCTTTCCCAAAGCCAGAGCCTTAGCAAGGGGAGCAAACTCAAGCATAATCTTCTGAGAAGAGATACAAAATAAGAATTTACAAAGCCAGTACAAAACAAAGGAGAAGAATCCTTTGTCTGTCACAAGGCTTTCCTTTGGATTTTCAGACTGTGCAAAAGCACTGAATGAGGAGTTCAAAGAATGGATGGAAATGGGCACATTAAGATCGGGATAGTCAGGACCAAAAGGAGTGCCAATGGGGGATAAACCTAGAAGATGGCATATACCCAGAATGGTAGGGGTCATCATGTAGCGACCCTATTTTTCTTAAGTCATTTATGTATTATTAAGGTTATTATTATCTTATTTTATTTTTGACTTTATTAATTATGTGGTCACATGAAAATTTAATGTGTTATTTAATGAATTTAATGTGGTAATTAATTAATTTAATGTGTTATTTAATTATATATAATTAATTTAAATATTTATATATTTATATTTGTTATATAAAAAAAAAGGAAGTGTTATACATGGATATTTATATATATTTAATCTTATATTTATATATATTTAGTCTTATATTTATATTTATATATATTTGTAACAAGCCCGCGGGGGACCTCGCTACAGCTCGGACTCGACTTTCGCAGTCACGGTTCTAAGTCTGAACCAAAGAGTCCAAATCTGGCAAATCGTTTTTAGGAAAACTGATTTTTGAAAGAAGTGCCAAACATGGACTGCTTTGCCAGATACAGAGTCGCCACCTAAATATTTTATTTTGGGAAATTTAGGAAACCCTGACTCGGTGCCAAAAGGCCACGTGTCCGTCATCACCAAAGTTGCCTCGGCTCGGGAACTTGGGTACGATTGGGGAAGGTCACTTCGTGAGCACCCCCGCTCGCCCGGTCATAGACCGGCCTCTACTAACCATGATATCAATTTTTGAAAACATTGTGAGTTCTTATACCGGTTATTAGCCTAGGTTACTGAGAGGGTGATTTATGCTCCGGCGTTGGGCCGAGGTATAAACCGAACAGGTTGAGGGCCCAGCAGAGCATTGGGCCGAGATGATCGACTGTTCACCCGGAGATGGGCTACCAGAACTTGGGCCGGGCAGAGTTTGGACTGTGTGCTGCCCCGAACCGTGCAGAAGATGCTCGGCCAGGAAGTGACCGGTCAGACCGGGATGCTCGGTCCGAGGATTGTCGAGACCAGACAGACCGAGAGGCAGGCGCTCGGAAAGGCACGGTCAGCCGAGGTAGTTGACTGACCGGCGAGAAGACCGACCAAAGGAGGAGCCCGGGCTAAGCTTTGCCGAGATGCCGCCTAGCCCGGTCCTTCATTCTGTTATCCGGTCAGGCGCTTAAGGTATGAAGCATGGTATGACCGAGGTAGGGCAGCTCGGCTGCCGAGCTCCAGCTATGCTGGCAGGCAGTTGAGAGCAGGTGATGAACGGCATGGTTTATGCTGACAGATGGGATAGCAGAGCCACGTGTCAGGAGATGACAGGGAGTGGATATGGGGCACAGAAGGTATATAAGCATGTCTGCGCCCCCCATACGGACACACGAACACATCTGTAAGGATTTCTTACACTAAAACACTCTCTCCCTTCTCTCTATCCGTCCTAAGGTGTGTGCTAACTTGATCGTCGGAGGGTTTTTCCGGCCACACACCGCCGGGTAGCTCACCATTATTTGTTCACAGGTGATCGGACATCGACGGAGCTCGGAAGAAAGGAATACGGGCACGCCGGAATATTTGCTCCCCGTACAATTGGCGCCGTCTGTGGGAAGCTTGACAGACAAAACCTTGTCTTCCAGGTTCATCTAATCGCCGTCCATGGCGAACAACGACGAGTTTCCGTTGTCCGCCATCGACGGAGCCACCCCGGAGTATACCCGAAGGAGAGAGGGACCACCTGCCGTCCATCCGATGGCTGAGTTGGGGACGCCCACTGGGGGACAGTCAGGAGACGCGCGGGATAAGCGCGGAAGGAGTCATGGGCATTCACGGAGTCCAGACGGTCACCGGCGGAGAGACTCACACGCCAGGCGACTGGAAAGCAAGTTAAGGGACCAAGACGCTGTCATCAGGCGGATGGCAGCGGAGATGGAGGATCTTAAACGGCATGTCAAAGGGAAAGGTGTAGTTGGAGTGGGTGACCACAGTGAGCGCACCCTATCCCGCCGTTCAGGCGGACAGAGCCAACGACATACTCAGTCCATATCTATCACCAGAAGTTACCAGGTTGGTGATTCCGACGTGCGTGCAGAAAAGTCCAGCGCGCAAGACAGCACCTACAAACCCTCACGTCCGGCGACGACGTCGAGGTATTCTTATTCAGCTCAGTCAGAGGACTTACGGGCAGTATTAAGGGAGCGGGCTCGCCGGCGCGAAGCTCAGAGAATACCAGCTTTCCAGCGGCTCTCCTATGGGGTTCATGCCAGCGAGGAGGTCGAAATGCCTCCACCCCGCCAAACAGTGACAGCATTTGAAGATACAGACCTGGCCAGGCTGAGTGCCACCCCTTTTTCCCTGGAAATAGAAACAACGCCGCTTCCGGCAGGCTTCCACCAGCCTAAGTTCACGCTCTACGACGGCAAAACCGATCCTTACATGCATGTGAGCCACTTCTGTCAGGTCATGGCCGGACATAGGCGGAATGACGGACTTATGTGCCTAATCTTCCCGTCCAGTTTAGGTGAGCTGGGCTTAAAGTGGTTTGAGAGGTTGCCGGAAGGGAGCATACAACGGTGGCATCAGTTGGCCGAAGCGTTTGTTACGCGCTTCAAAACCAACACAAAAACACCAAAGGAAGTCGATCACTTGTTAAGTGTCAAGATGGAACCGTGCGACACACTGAAGGCGTACAATTCAAGGTACTGGGAAACCTTCAACGAGATCTTAGACTGCCCGGTCAACCTTGCTATCACGCAATATAAGCGCGGTCTCCCGGTCGGACATAGACTGCGGGACTCGCTTACCATGCACCAACCGACCTCCATGGGCCAGCTCATGCAGCGCATCAATGAGCACATCCGAGTAGAGGATGATGCGGCGGCTTCCACCGTGAAGGCCACTCCGGTCGGAACAGACAAGAAGACAGCAGGCAAAGTGCACGCAGTTGGGCAAGAGTCCGGCCGCTCAAATGACCGAGCAGAGGAATCAGACCGAGGTTCAAATCGTAAAAACCGGGGTAGAGGACGTCGGAATGACCGGGATGACTACCCCCGTGATGACGTTGAGGACGCAAACAGGAGAATGAAGGCAAGGACTGGCATAACCACGGTCTTCAAGATTCCAATCTATCGCATACTTAGCGAAATCCGAGACGAGGAGTATGTCCGGTTTCCTGCTAAGTTGGGCGATGGACAAAAGGGGTACAATCCGCGGTATCGTTGTACGTTTCACCGGGAGAGGGGCCACCGGACTGAGGATTGTTTGCCTTTGCGACAACATTTGGAGGAATTGGTCGCGGCCGGGCATCTGGACCTTTACATTGATGGCGGCGTGAAACCAAATCAGGCTCCAGCCGATCCCAGGGGACAGGATGACCGAGATGCGCCACCACAAGGAGTTATTAATGTCATCCACGGTATCGTTGAACCGGAGCGCGTTTGTGAACTCCGGGGCATGATCAAGAAGGCAGAGCATATGAGGGAAGTTTTGTCAGTGCAACCTGCCATCAAGAGGGGGAAGACAGAGGAGAAAGACGTGATCAGTTTCACCTCAAGGGATTTAGAGCGTATTCAGACGCCGCACAACGATGCTCTTGTCGTAACACTACGCGTCAAAGAATTTGATGTTAGACGAATCTTGATCGATCAGGGAAGCTCGGTCGAGATCATGTATTATGATGCGTTCAAACAGCTCAAACTTCGTGAGACAGACTTGGCACCGGCCACTTCGCCACTGGTTGGATTTAACTCGCAGCCGGAGTGGCCATTGGGAAAGATTATCCTGCCGGTCAAAGCGGGATCCGTGGTCAAGCAAGTGGAGTTTTGGGTGCTACAAGTGCCTTCAACATACAACCTTATCCTTGGAAGAGGATGGCTTCACGCCATGCAAGCCGTAGCATCGACCTACCACCAGGTGATGAGATTCCCCTCGGCTATGGGGGCAATCGAGGAGATTTGGGGTGATCAGGTCATGTCCAAGCAGTGCTTCGTGGCGGTCAACGGGAGCCGGGCTGCCAAGGGATTCGTTCAAATGATCGAGGGACCGGAGGACCGGAGTGTCTTGGATGATGTTGGCACCAAAGCCGAAGACAAGGCTGTTGAAGAATTGGTTGAGGTGCGGATTGATGCCGAGCAGCCGGACAGATTCTTCTTGCTCGGTTCAAGTCTCTCGGCCATGGAGAGAACCGAGATGATTGAGTTTTTGATGGCGAATATCGAAGTCTTTGCATGGTCGCCCTACGACATGCCTGGCCTTGACCCAAGCTTTGTCTGCCATCACCTCAATGTCTTCCCTGGAGCAAAGCCAGTCATCCAGCGAACAAGGAGATCGGCGCTGCATCACGCTGAGGTAGTAGCGGAGGAGGTAAAGAACTTGCTTGAGGCACGAGCAATACAGGAAGTGCACTACCCTCGGTGGATTTCCAACACGGTAGTGGTGCCCAAGAAAAATGGAAAGTGGCGAGTTTGTGTCGACTACAAGACAGTCAACCGAGCTTGTCCGAAAGACAGCTTCCCTTTGCCGCGCATTGACCAGCTAGTGGATTTGATGGCTGGACACAATCGGCTCAGTTTCTTGGATGCGTACCGCGGCTATCACCAGATTGCCATGCATGGGCCTGACCAAGAGATCACCTCTTTCACGACTCCAAGGGGACTCTTCTGCTATCGAGTTATGCCCTTTGGTTTGAAAAACGCCGGGGCAACCTTTCAGAGGATGGTGACCAAAATGTTCGCTCCTTTGCTCGGCCGGATAATGGAGGCTTACATTGATGATATGGTGGTAAAGAGCCGACATGAGGCACACCATTTGTCCGACTTAGCCGGGATGTTCGCCATTCTGAAAGAAGCACAAGCTGCGCTTGAACGCCTCGAAGTGTGCCTTTGGCGTGGGATCCGGGAAATTTTTGGGATTCTTAGTCACGAACCGAGGCATCGAAGCAGACCCTACTCAGATCAGAGCCGTGCAAGAATTGAAACAACCCAGATCGGCTAAGGACGTGCAGCATCTGGCCGGGATGGCCGCCGCGCTTAATCGATTTATAAGCCGGTCATCAGATCGCTGCCGCCCTTTCTTTCAAGCATTGAAGTCAAAGTTCTCATGGGATGACGAGTGTGACCGAGCTTTGGCCGAGCTCAAAGATTATTTGTCTTCTCTGCCGCTGTTGGTTACACCAGAGCCCGGTGAGGAACTCTACCTTTACCTTGCCGTCTCCCAGCACGCAGTAAGTGCGGTGTTAGTCCGGGCTGAAGGAATCAAGCACCTCCCAATTTTTTACGTAAGTAAGACCTTGCTGCCGGCTGAGACGAGGTACTTGCCGCTGGAAAAGCTTGCGTTGGCACTGATGATGGCTTCGAGGAAATTGGCACATTATTTTCACGCCCATACCATCGTCGTACTGACCGAGTTCCCCCTCAAGGCCTTGTTTGAGCGCGCAGACTTTTCAGGCCGAATTTTAAAATGGGCGGTCGAGTTGGGACAGTTCGATGTGAAGTTCCAGCCGCGCACCGCAATCAAAGCCCAAACCTTGGCCGATTTTGTTGCCGAGTTCTCACCTGGTACTCATCCGGTATGCCCGGTCGACATTGCCGAGGCAGATGATGAGACGCACACAATGCCAACCGAGGCACAACCAGCTGCAGAAGGTCGCACCGCGGAGTTAGCGCGCACCATCGAAGTTCCCTCAGTTTGCCCGGTATTACCTCCCGGTGCTGCGACGACGGAGTTGTGTATCACCAACCCATCCACTCTGTCCGGTACCGCATCACCACGGGAGGAAGGAATGGTTCCACACAGCTCAGAACTTGATGATTCGCCTACGGACTTGGGCATTCTGAACCAACTTGCTGAGTCCGGTGCCGAATCATCAACGGGGGAAGGAATGGTTCCACACAGCTCAGAACTTGATGATTCGCCTACGGACTTGGGCATTCTGAACCAACTTGCTGAGTCCGGTGCCGAATCATCAAGGGGGGGAGGAATGGTTCCAGATAGCTCAGAACCTGCGGCCGGCTTCACACCGCAACCTGGTGTTTCGCCTACGGACTTGGGCATTACGGACCAACTTGCTGAGTCCGGTGTCGAATCACCAAGGGGCACTGACTTTGAACCGGTCAACACCAAACCTGACACCGCACAGCCGAGCAGTTGTGATCCCATTGCCCTTCGCAACTCTCAGGACCCATCTGACTGTTGGAAGCTTTTTGTGGGGGACATGTGGAAGCTTTTTGTTGATGGAGCGTCCAACCGTCATGGTGCCGGCCTAGGTATCGTTCTTATATCCCCGGACGGCCTAACCATTGAGCATTCTATCACACTCGGCTTCCCGGCGTCTAACAACGAGGCTGAGTACGAGGCGTTTCTTGCTGGGCTCAAGAGCGCAATTCAAATGAAGGCTGCCGAGCTTCTGGTATATAGTGATTCCCAGCTTGTGGTTAACCAAGTTTCGGGGATTTATGAAGCGAAGGACGACAGGATGGCGAAGTACCAAGCTCTGGTCAGGGACCATATCAAGCAGTTTGAGGCAATCAGAGTCCAGCGGATTGGCCGGGAAGAAAACAGCCGAGCTGATGAACTCGCCGGCCTCGCTTCCATGGTAGATAGCACGTCTCCAAACCCCCTGTTGATTGACTTTCTTCCGCGGCCAAGCATTGAAAACGCCGGGCAGACGGATGTACTCTGCGCCGAGCTAGGTCCTTCATGGATGGACCCCTTGATCTTGTTCCTCAGAGACCGGACTCTTCCAGCGGATAAGAAAGAAGCACACAAAATCCGGGTGAAGTCAGAGCGGTTTTGGCTCTCTCCATCAGGCGCGTTGTATAAGAAGTCCTTCACCGGTCCGTATCTCAAGTGCGTGCACCCGAACAGTGTGGAGGCCTTCTTGTTTGAAGTTCACGAAGGCATTTGTGGCAGCCACATCGGGGGCAGGTCCTTGGCCTACCGAGCTATTTCGCAGGGGTACTGGTGGCCGTGCATGCAGGCCGACGCGCAAAAATATGTCCGCAGGTGCGAGAAATGCCAGAAATTCGCCCATCAGATCCACCAGCCTGCCAGGGAACTTCTTCCCCTCACCAGTCCTTGGCCTTTCGCCATGTGGGGGCTAGATATAGTGGGACCATTGCCAACAGCACCGGGCAACCGGAAATTCTTCATCGCGGCCACAGATTACTTCACAAAGTGGGTTGAAGCTGAGCCCTTGGCAACCATCAAAGAGAAAGACGTGAAGCGATTTGTCTGGCAGAACGTTGTCACACGGTTTGGTATCCCCAAGATTTTGATCTCTGATAACGGCACCCAGTTTGACGGTCGCCTATTCAGAGGATTTTGTGAAGATCTGAAGATAGAATTCTACAACTCCACCCCGGCCTACCCGCAGTCCAATGGTCAAGCCGAAGCATCAAACAAGACTATACTGGATGGGTTGAAGAAACGGTTGGAAAAGGCTAAGGGCAAGTGGGCTGAAGAATTACCGAGCGTCCTTTGGGCATACCGAACAACCCCGCGACGTTCGACCGGGGAAACTCCATTTGCTTTGGCTTATGGCATGGAGGCGGTCATACCCTTGGAAGTTGAAATGCCCACCCTCAGAACTGAGCGTTTTGAGCCCGAACTAAATGCCGAGGCTATTGCCTTGGAGTTGGACCTAGCGGAAGAGCGCCGCGAGAAAGCCCTCATCCATGTGGCCGCCTACCAACAAGAGCTCTCCAAGAAGTATAACAAGACAGTGCACCCCAGACCGTTCAAAGTTGGGGATTGGGTTTTGAGGAAGATTATGGGCAACACCTTGGTGCCAGGAGAAGGCAAACTAGGAGCAAATTGGGAAGGACCCTACAAGATCACTGGTCTGGCTGGCAAGGGGGCTTACCACTTGGAGGATCTGGAGGGAAGAGCCATACCCCGGCCATGGAATGCGGCCAACTTGAAATTGTATTATTTTTAAGCTTTTTACTTTCCTCTTTTTGTAAAGCAAATTTTTGGCTTGCAAAGCAGAATGTAATTCTTTTTGTCAAATTATAGAAGTCATTTTGCATTAGCACTTGGATTATTGTCTTAATGTTACGGACCGAGATGATATGCTCCGGTTGGAAGAGTTGGTGTTTTGTCCAACTTAGGATCCCCAACCGAGATGATGTACTCCGGTTGGAAGAGTTGGTGTTTTGTCCAACTTAGGATCCCCAACCGAGATGATGTACTCCGGTTGGAAGAGTTGGTGTTTTGTCCAACTTAGGATCCCCAACCGAGATGATGTACTCCCGTTGGAAGAGTTGGTGTTTTGTCCAACTTAGGATTCCCAACCGAGATGATGTACTCCGGTTGGAAGAGTTGGTGTTTTGTCCAACTTAGGATCCCCAACCGAGATGATGTACTCCGGTTGGAAGAGTTGGTGTTTTGTCCAACTTAGGATCCCCAACCGAGATGATGTACTCCGGTTGGAAGAGTTGGTGTTTTGTCCAACTTAGGATCCCCAACCGAGATGATGTACTCCGGTTGGAAGAGTTGGTGTTTTGTCCAACTTAGGATTCCCAACCGAGATGATGTACTCCGGTTGGAAGAGTTGGTGTTTTGTCCAACTTAGGATTCCCAACCGAGATGATGTACTCCGGTTGGATGAGTTGGTGTCTTGTCCAACTTTGGATTCCCAACCGAGTTGATGTACTCCGGTTGGAAGAGTTGGTGTCTTGTCCAACTTTGGCTTCCCAACCGAGATGATGTACTCCGGTTGGAAGTGTTGGTTTGTTCAACTTAGTTACAACCGAGATGGGTATTTCGGTGCATGAATTTGTTTTGTTATGCTCAAGTGCTTCGACCATGTTATGGACTCCGGTCGACCAAGTGTTCAAATGATAAGTCATACCGAGATAGTTTGCTGAAGACGGAATTAATTACTACCGGGCAAACACTTGGCGAAAATTCAAAATTTTTCATTGATAAAGAAATTCATTACAAGAGGTGGGGACAGAGCCCGGTTACATCTAAAGTATTGAAAGCAAAAATGCAAAGAAAAGAAAACTAAATCAGGGGGGATAGATTGGTGAATTCATCCTCGGCAGTCTCAAGGTTGGTGGTTGGGCTCGCTTCTTGGGCACCGGGCTCAACTTGACCGGGCTGCACTTCCACTACGGCGTCTTCAGCCTCCGAATCTGTCTCGTCACTCCCTTCTTCAAGCCCCTCCTCGGCCTCCGCTTGAAGCGCACTGAATACATCATTTGCATATGGCACGAGGTAGACCGGTAGTGAAGCTTTGGGAGGATTGGCAAAAACGTCGGTGTCAGAGCCCTGGCCGAGCTGTTCGCAAGCGGATTTCCAGCCAGCCTTGAAGTATATGTCTTGTGTTGCAAAGACTTGCTTCTTGTAATTCATCTCGGCCTCGTTGAAACCCGCATTGTTGGCAGCCCGGCAAGCCTTCTTCTTCGCCTTCTTCAAAGTGTCAACCTCGGCCTGGAGCTCGGTTTGTTTTTTCTCGGCTGCATTCAGTTGACCGAGCAGCCTATTATTGTCATGGTTGGCCATCTCGAGAGAAGCTTTAGCTCGGCCGAGCTCGGCTTGAAGGCTTTCAACATGGCTGGCAGTGTCGTTGGCTTTCTGCCTAAGCCGGTGGATGCGCTCCAAGACCAAATGTTGTTTTTGAATGGCCTGCACAAAGAAGCAAAGTACATCAGAAAGGGGACCGAGCAAGAAGGACCGAGCAAACACTTGTTAAATGTTAAAAAGAACGCCGACTTACCCTGGCCATCGACTTCACGGAAGATTTTACCAGCCGGGTGTCAGGGACGTGGTCACTGCCAACCACGTCGCCCGGTAGGAGAAGCGCTTTGGAGAGATCGAAGGCAAGCAAATGTTCTTTGTCTGCCTTGATCGATGCAGTCGTCGGGATGTCCTGCCCCCGGTGCTTCAGCTGAGGACGCCAAGCGGGCACGGGAGCCGGAGTTTCAGCAGGATGTTCGGTTGTCAGCTCGGTGACAAGCTCGGCGGAGGGATCTGCCCTTGGTCTTTTTCCAGCCCGGCGCGCTTCTCTGGCGGATTGCACGGCAGCTGGAGCTGGAGAAGCAAGGGCTACGACGGCTGCACTCGATTGACCGGCAGCCGGGGAACGGATGGTGACGCTCGGTATCTCGGCTGAGGTCGCGGTTAGAAGGTTTTTGATCCGAGATCTTTTGGCCATTTCTTGCTCGTCGGTTAACCGGATTAATGGGACGTCTGGTAGGGTTGGATCTGGAGGTGGCGAAGGAGCTCTGAGGAAGTCAGTTACTCTACTCCGGCGCGGAGCAGAATATCTGTAAGTCGGTGTGTAGCCGAGCAAGTCGTTGCAGTCTCGGTGACGGTACCTAAGCACGGCCCGAATTGCCTCGACGTTGGGGAATTGGTAGTTGGCTTGCAAGGCTTGGATAGCTGCAAAAGAAACAGGGAAACCGATTAGTAAAACTAAAGAATAAAGTTAACCGAGCAAGTTTGAGTGGCTTACATGAAGAACCGAAGTCCTTGCTTATGAACCAGCCCGGCACCTCGGCTGTTTCGTAGTTGCCGGACACCCAGAAGAAATCATCATCGTGCATATCTTTGTCCGGGGTGCCGGTTACGATTTTTTCCTTGCCCGGTCTTATTTTCAAGTAGTAAGCCAGGCCGTCACCGGTGTGGCCCATTGTGTACTGCCTTAATATCTCGGCTAGGCCTAAGTTGGTGCCTAGCCGTTGGTTCAATTCGTGTACGCCGTTGATTATTCTATATGTGTTGGTGGACACCTGTGTGGGTGCCAGCCCGGTTCGGCGGAGGAACTCGGTTATGAGAGGGTTGAGTGGGAAACGAAGACCCCCTTCAACGATGGATAGCACGGTGAAGGGGCATTCCTCCCTACCCCAAGGCGTGGTCTCTTCTTCGGCCAGCTCGAGATGGACGTCGGCCGGGACGCCGTAGTCCTCTCTGAAAGCGGCTAGCGCGGCCGGAGTATCCACAAGGAAGCGGAACTTCCCCATTTGTGGCCGACTTACTATAGCCCGGTTGATGGGTTGGGCACGGTGATAAATTGTTGCAGCTCGGTCCTGAGAGGTTCAGGAATGACAGGGGTCCCCTTGGACTCTGCAGGAAAAGGATGGTAAGTGTAAGTGTGGGGTTTCGCTAAGAGAGCTAGACTTCAGCTCGGTCGGTAAGGGGGCCAAACGACCTCGGTTGTCTGATTAAGGAGCTCGGTCGCCCAAGCAGACCTAATGTTAGCCCGGTTAAGCGACCAAGTCCTTTGGTTATCTCGGTTTTTGCCATGATTGGAACAAACACGTTGTTTGCCCGGTTTGGCTAACTTTTCGGATCAAAAGAAGGCCCAGAGCCCGGTTCACCCCAGTTCTTCGATGTTCTACAGGAAGACGAAGAACACCAAGAACAGTGGGAGGTTTAGGACGTTTTCTATGGTCTAAGCCCTAAAAGCTACGTTTTTGGGTCCTAATGTGTGCAAAATAAGAGCAAATAGCAACATAGGAGAGATTAGGTATCTTACCTGTGAAGGGCTGAAGGTGTTCTTCCCAAACACGAAAAATGGGAGGATGGCAGTCGAGCTTGGGCTTGAGAGTCGACAGAGATGGAGGCAGCAGTAGGGAAAAAATGGAACGATGGAGGGCGAGTTTGTACAGGCGAAAGAGACCGCCCAAATTTAAAATCTGACAAGAACGGCGGGTTGCTTCTCGATAACCAATGGGAGCACGCCACGTGTCCCCATTTATGGCTTTGGCAGGACTGAAGCGACGGGTTGAAAAGACGAAGAGCCAACCGAGCTACTTTCAATAAGAATAGGTCAGCCGAGGAATATAACCGGTCAAATCTACGGACGATTACGTCAACTAGCTCGGTCGAGTCTTGGCATCTTGACGACCGGGGAAACGTTATCTCGGACGAGGTGAATAATCCCAGTCACGCTTCCGCGGACCGAATTAAGGGGCAATTGAGAGGGTGATTTATGCTCCGGCGTTGGGCCGAGGTATAAACCGAACAGGTTGAGGGCCCAGCAGAGCATTGGGCCGAGATGATCGACTGTTCACCCGGAGATGGGCTACCAGAACTTGGGCCGGGCAGAGTTTGGACTGTGTGCTGCCCCGAACCGTGCAGAAGATGCTCGGCCAGGAAGTGACCGGTCAGACCGGGATGCTCGGTCCGAGGATTGTCGAGACCAGACAGACCGAGAGGCAGGCGCTCGGAAAGGCACGGTCAGCCGAGGTAGTTGACTGACCGGCGAGAAGACCGACCAAAGGAGGAGCCCGGGCTAAGCTTTGCCGAGATGCCGCCTAGCCCGGTCCTTCATTCTGTTATCCGGTCAGGCGCTTAAGGTATGAAGCATGGTATGACCGAGGTAGGGCAGCTCGGCTGCCGAGCTCCAGCTATGCTGGCAGGCAGTTGAGAGCAGGTGATGAACGGCATGGTTTATGCTGACAGATGGGATAGCAGAGCCACGTGTCAGGAGATGACAGGGAGTGGATATGGGGCACAGAAGGTATATAAGCATGTCTGCGCCCCCCATACGGACACACGAACACATCTGTAAGGATTTCTTACACTAAAACACTCTCTCCCTTCTCTCTATCCGTCCTAAGGTGTGTGCTAACTTGACCGTCGGAGGGTTTTTCCGGCCACACACCGCCGGGTAGCTCACCATTATTTGTTCACAGGTGATCGGACATCGACGGAGCTCGGAAGAAAGGAATACGGGCACGCCGGAATATTTGCTCCCCGTACAGTTACTATGTGATGTGCACAGCATACAAGTATAGACCGGGTCACTCGAATTGGAACAAAACATTTCATGCTTGTTTTTGAAAATGGTTTGCTACCCGCAGGTAAGCTTGAAACATTTGATGATTTACTCCAATTCAGATAACACAGCCTCCATCCACAGGCATTCAGGCAGTTAAATCATGTAAGCACATAGCCTCATGGTAAGCATGCTATTCATGGCAACACTCACACGCATGCAAGGATGCTAAAGCATAAAACTTACCGGGTACTCCAAGCCAAAACAAAAACTGTATTAGAAATCATGCATGATCCTAAGTATACAGAAATGCCTAATGCAACACATGCAAAATGCAACTATAGCAGGCTCGGCTATTCTAAGATGGTATATGAAATGCTACAACTACCATGTATTCAATTTGGAATTGAAAGTACGATGCAGTTAGTATGGTGCGCCGAGCCCGGTGCATGCAATACAGATGAATGAATGCAAACATGCTGTCATACTGTATGCTAATTGGAATATGCCCTAATCTAACCATCAAAAGCGGATAAATAAAAGGGAGAAAGACGTGGGGTTGGAAGACATACAACACACTCACGCACACTTATTACAGTTGTGCCCCCACTCGGAGGGTCCGAATAAATAATACAGTCCAAATATTACAGTCCCAAATAAAAGAATATTACAGTCCAAAATATTACAAAATTCTAATTAATTAATGAATTAACTAAGAAAGCAAATAAAACTGGCGTGCAAGCCAGGGACTGCCTTGCTTCTGATGGATAATGCATGTCCGGGTCGTCTTGCGCGGAAATCCACCGGAATGCCCCAATTAGCCTCTGTTTACACCTGTCTTGAAATACGTGCCAAGCCCCAAAAGGTTGCTGATTCTTCGTTTTGCTGCAACAGAGAGCAGGAAAGGGGCATAGCAATGTATTTGCACAGATATATGCATGTCTCGATCCTCGTACCACCAATCACGCATACCGAGGCATGATGGCAGAGGAGTCGAAATGAACAACTCAATATAGGATGAATGCACATGAAACTACAGCTAAAACCTAACTCCATCATGGATAATCCGGAGTGTCGGTGACTGGGGAATTGAGACACATTCCGTCACTCGGAGTACGAAATGTACCTCGTTTCCCGTGCCCGGACTAACTCCTATTCCGGACACGATGCAATATGCATGATATGCATGAAATGCAACTAAGATGCAATCCTAACATACTCAATGCCATGAAAATGAGATGCCTCAAAGTGCGTGCACACGGGCACGCAAACCGAGAAAATGCATGAATGCAATGAAAATGAGATGCCTCGAAATGCGTGCACATGGGCACGCAAACTGAGGCAGTGGTAAAATGCAATGAAAATGAGGTGCCTCGAAATGCGTGTACACGGGCACGCAAACCGAGGCAATGACAGAATGTGATGAAAATGAGGTGCCTCGAAACGCGTGCACACGGGCACGCAAACCGAGGCAATGACAGAATGTGATGAAAATGAGGTGCTTCGAAATGCGTGCACACGGGCACGCAAACCGAGGCAATGACAGAATGCGATGAAAATGAGGTGCCTCAAAATGCGTGCACATGGGCACGCAAACCGAGGCGATGACAGAATGTGATGAAAATGAGGTGCCTCGAAATGCGTGTACACGGGCACGCAAACCGAGGCGGTAGCAGAATGTGATGCAAATGACATACAGAATGCAATATGGACTTATACCAACATGAGTGAGCCTCAGCCAGACTCACATAAGATGCCGATGGCAGAAAATGAGGTGCCTCGAAATGCGTGCACACAGGCACGCAAACCGAGGCGATGCATACGCAATGCAAATGACATGGAAATGACAAATGGGCTTATACCAACATGAATGAGCCTCAGCCACACTCACATAGGATGCCGGCGGATAAAAATGAGGTGCCTCAAAATGCATGCACACGGGCACGCAAACCAAGGCAATGACAAAATGTAATGAAATGGCATGGAAATGACAAATGGGCTTATACCAACATGAGTGAGCCTCAGCCACACTCACATAGGATGCCGGCGGATAAAAATGGAGTGCCTCGAAATGCGTGCACACGGGCACGCAAACCGAGGCAATGATAAAATGTGATGAAATGGCATGGAAATGACAAATGGACTTATACCAACATGAGTGAGCCTCAGCCACACTCACATAGGATGCCGGCGGATAAAAATGGAGTGCCTCGAAATGCGTGCCCACGGGCACGCAAACCGAGGCAATGATAAAATGTGATGAAATGGCATGGAAATGACAAATGGGCTTATACCAACATGAGTGAGCCTCAGCCACACTTACATAGGATGCCGGCGGATAAAAATGAGGTGACTCGAAATGCGTGCACACGGGCACGCAAACCAAGGCAATGACAAAATGTAATGAAATGGCATGGAAATGACAAATGGGCTTACACCAACATGAGTGAGCCTCAGCCACACTCACATAGGTTGCCGGCGGATAAAAATGGAGTGCCTCGAAATGCGTGTACACGGGCACGCAAACCGAGGCAATGATAAAATGTGATGAAATGGCATGGAAATGACAAATGGGCTTACACCAACATGAGTGAGCCTCAGCCACACTCACATAGGATGCCGGCGGATAAAAATGGAGTGCCTCGAAATGCGTGCACACGGGCACGCAAACCGAGGCAATGATAAAATGTGATGAAATGGCATGGAAGTGACAAATGGGCTTACACCAACATGAGTGAGCCTCAGCCACACTCACATAGGATGCCGGCGAATAAAAATGAGGTGCTTCGAAATGCGTGCACACGGGCACGCAAACCGAGGCAATGATAAAATGTGATGAAATGGCATGGAAATGACAAATGGGCTTACACCAACATGAGTGAGCCTCAGCCACACTCACATAGGATGCCGGCGGATAAAAATGGAGTGCCTCGAAATGCGTGCACACGGGCACGCAAACCGAGGCAATGATAAAATGTGATGAAATGGCATGGAAATGACAAATGGGCTTACACCAACATGAGTGAGCCTCAGCCACACTCACATAGGATGCCGGCGGATAAAAATGAGGTGCCTCGAAATGCGTGCACACGGGCACGCAAACCGAGGCAATGATAAAATGTGATGAAATGGCATGAAAATGACAAATGGGCTTACACCAACATGAGTGAGCCTCAGCCACACTCACATAGGATGCCGGCGGATAAAAATGAGGTGCCTCGAAATGCGTGCACACGGGCACGCAAACCGAGGCAATGATAAAATGTGATGAAATGGCATGGAAATGATATGCAAGCATACTAATGGAATTTCAGCACTAAAATATGGTGGAAAACAGTCCCGAAATGAAGCGAAATGACATGAAATGCAAGGAAATGTCCCGAAATGCAACATTAGGCACCCGAAATGGCCTATAGCTATGCCAAACATGCACAATATGGACATGCAATGCAAAGACAGAAGCTAGACAGTCCCAAAATATGCACTTTCACAGTTATAAACATGGCCAAACAGCAAGTATAGGTAGGGGAAAAATAGCATGCAAGAATAGGGGCCAAAAGAGGGGTAATGAAGCAAGTGGTATAAGCAAAACCCAAACTGAAAAATTTCCTTCTACAACACTGAAGATGGACCAAAAATATGAACATTTACAGTATATGGAAGACCTCAAATCAGTATACAAATTTGCCAAAAATGTGAAGCAAGACAAGGCTCAAAAGGTGCTATAACATGAAGTATATAAAATAATCACCAAACAGAAAAAAAGTGTGAATGAAACATGAAGTATAGGCCAAAATAAGGCCACTTTTAGTTCGGACCAAGGGCCAAAAAAAGAAGAAAATGGGGCTGCCAATTTATGCAAAAATGGGGCCAAATAAGGGATATAACTACAAGTGACACATGGAAGCACCAAACAATGTTGGGCCCTTCTCCAATGTTGAAGAGGGGCTCAAAATAAGCCTTATATCAGTTTATAACATGCTCAAAAACAGATTGCTCATGGGCCAAAAATAGCATGCAAAATCATGACATACAAGATGATCAATGAAGCAAGTATATTATGGAGGGCTCAAACAGGGTTGAGCCCTTAATGAGAAGTGAAGATGAACTCAAAAGATGGCCCTTTTCAGTTAGGGCCGGAGCTTGAAACCAAAAAGAAGTGGGGCTTAGAAATAGATCAAGAAAAAGGTTCAAAAGGGTAAAAGTATTACTTACCCTTGAAGAATCAAACTTTTGTTGCTTCTTGGATGGATTTGCAGCTTCTTTAGCCTTCAAGAATCCTTCCTTGTTGCTGGAAATGAGATGGTGGTGGTAGAGCTTGGTGGTGTAGAAGGAATGATGGTTAGGGGCTTAGGGTTTTTTGAAGAATTGAGAAGGAAGAAGATGGAGTTGGCTATGGAAGCTTGAAGGAGAGTTTTTCTAACCCTTAAAAGTGAGGCCACCAGCTGGTTAAAAGGGTTCAAAAGGGGGTGTAAAGGTGGGAGAGAAGGAGAGCAAAACTCCCCCACAAAATATCCCCCGGATACAGATAATATCTGGGGGATATTGCCCCACAGCTGTAAAGTGCACAGTGCGAGGAACACGGCCGGCCTCTCACTTTTGCTGGAGGTGGCCGGCCGGCCACACCCCCTAGCCGGCCGACTAGGGGTCAAAAGGTTCAATGAGATTTTCTGGCCGGCCAGCTACTGGGGAGGTACTCTTATGTGTGTAGATCACAACCATGTGGTTGAAATTCCAAGAAAGAATGTCCAAGGGGTTCAACATTAGCTCGGAAAGAGGGGGTCAAAAGGGTCAAGTTGAATTACTGGCCGGTCATGAACTTTTAGGGGCCTCTCATGTGTGTAGATCACAGATATGTGGTTCAAAGTTCAAGAAAAAGGGTCCAAGGGGTTCAACATTAGCCCGGAAGAAAGGGGTCAAAAGGGTCAGGTGACCTTAATGGCCGGCCACCAACTTTTAGTGGCCTCTCATGTGTGTAGATCACAGATATGTGGTTCAAAGTTGGCAACATTAACTCCAAGGTGTTCAACATTAGCCCGGAAGTTGGAAAAACGGGCGCCGGGAGGCTCCGGAGGAGAGATAACTGGCTGCTGCAACAATTACTAGCCTCCCGTGCTTCAGTGACCTTCCTGGTGATAAAACAGAGGTACCTGCCAAAAATGAATGAAAACCGTTGCGAAACGAATGTTCGGGAGCCAAAACACGCAGTTCGGGATCTCGAAAATGGGCTGTTAAGCACCGAAAGTGGCATTCGGCCACGAAGTGGGTTTCTCAGACCCCAGTGTCCCTCAAAAGGGAGCAAATAGGAAGTATGCCAAAAATCAGAGCAATAGGAGATGGTTAAGCGGTCCCGAACCGAGGCACACGGCCTGACGGCTCCGAAAACCGGGAACCGGGCTCCGAAATGGGCAAAATGGCCTACGGCCACCAAATGTAGCCTACGGACATTGAGAGATGGTCTACGGGACCTCTCCCTCCCCTCAGGAAAAGAAACAGAGAAAACCGAGTCTGGTTCGCAAACCGAGACAAGGCACAAAAAAGGGTTCGGAAGTCCGGAGGCAGGGCTCACGGCCGCGACTCTGAAACTTCTGAACGAGCACATTATGCAACATCACCAAGCACTCAATCGGTGACGTCTGAGTCTTAAGGTCGGTCAAAAATGGGGTGTCTACAATATTATAATGTATTATATAATATAATAGTATAGAATGGTGTATTAGGTTAGAAAATAGATTAGTCAATCAAAGAAAAGTGAATCGGAGGCGCAGCGGAAACTGAGAGAGAGAGAGAGAGAAAGAGAGAGAGAGAGAGAGAGAGAGAGAGAGAGAAACTCAACGAGCACAATATGCTAACAACATATATTTAATGTGATTCCGAAAGTTCGACACACGCAGTGCCGGTGAGTGAATGCATCGCAATGCAAGAATGGAACATGCGTAACAACGTATGCTCAAACATAGAAGTGTGCCAATATCAAGAAATGTACATGACAATGTGAGTATGCTCACGAGAATGCAAGTTATGCGCATGATAGTACAAAACTAGCATAAATCAGGGTGCTCATTCGTCATGAAACAACGAGTACGGAAACACGTCTTTCGACGAAGGTAACTCAATCGCGGCCTCCGATTCACTTCCCTGAAAGGTTACAACTCATTCAAAAAGGATACACTTTGATTTTGATGAATGATGATGAGACACATGTCAGAACTTGAAGCCGAAGTCCCGGCGGAGCGATTTCGCGACTGGAAGTGTACTTTTCTTGAACTTTTTCAGGTCCCGGGAACTCCGATCTTCCTCAAAATTTGTAGAGAGCTAGGTGAGCATGTGGGGAGCATGGCCGGCCGTTTATCTTCCCAAGGGGGGGTGTCCAACCGTTTTCCATTAAAGCTAATGGCTGGCCGGCCATTTCTGCAAAAAGCAGATGGCTGGCCAGCTAGAAAAAGGGGCCGGCCGGCCATGGTCTTTTTCCGGGGGCATTTCGGTCTTTTTCCCTCCTTTTGCATGCCTCTTCAACCAAGGCTTGAGGCTTATAAAAGGCAGCCGAGTCCCCCTCCTTTTCTTGCCTCTTTCAACACTTTCCTCTCCAGATCTGAGTTTCATGCGCATTTTCCAACGCCCCGCGCAAATTGTTTTCGCAAAAACACTCAGTTTTAAGCACTTTGGAGCGATTAAATTCCGACTTTGAAGCTTCTTTTTGCATTTTCACCACTTGAGGTAAATTTGTCTCAATATTTGGAATATTTTCTCGGGGGTTGACTTTTGTTGACTTTTTCCCGAGAGTTGACTTTTGTTGACTTTTTCCAATTTTGGCTCATTTTGCTCATTTTTGCTCCCTTTTGCAGATTCTTTGGAAATGGCGGGCAATTCTCCTCATGGCGGAGGTTTTCCTGGCGCCGGCGATGATTTCGATCCCATGACTCTACCTCCGAGGACCCGGCCTTTCATTCCCGGGAGGTACCGTCCGCCAGCACACGTTCTTCCGCGCGCTGTCTTCCATCATTTTACCAGTTTTGACAAGCGAGCACCCGGGGATCTGCTTCTCAGAGAGCCGGAGCAGCATCTCTCTCATGAGGCCCGAGAGGTATTTACCCCATCTTCAGTATTTTACATTACATTTCGTACCTTTGCCATGCTTGAACATGCAGTTTAGCTTATGACATAGTACTTTGCTTACATTTTGAACATGTAGTTTAAACATTCGAATTTCTGAACACTCGGCTCATTAATTAATTGCTAACACACAGCCCACATTAGAACACACGGCTCAAACACTGATTTGTCGAACACACAGCCCGAATTCGAAAGTGAACACACAGCCCACACTTTAAATTTTCTGAATACGCAGCCCAGATAGATAGTGAACACGCAGCCCACAAGTTTAACTGAAAGTTGAACACGCAGCCCAAACTTCAAATTTTCTGAACACGCAGCCCAGATAGATAGTGAACACGCAGCCCACAATTTTACTGAAAGTTGAACACGCAGCCCAAACTTCAAATTTTCTGAACACGCAGCCCAGGTAGATAGTGAACACGCAGCCCACAATTTTACTGAAAGTTGAACACGCAGCCCAAACTTCAAATTTTCTGAACACGCAGCCCAGATTGATAGTGAACACGCAGCCCACAATTTACTGAAAGTTGAACACGCAGCCCAAACTTCAAATTTTCTGAACACGCGGCCCAGGTAGATAGTGAACACGCAGCCCACAATTTAACTGAAAGTTGAACACGCAGCCCAAACTTCAAATTTTCTGAACACGCAGCCCAGATAGATAGTGAACACGCAGCCCACAATTTAACTGAAAGTTGAACACGCAGCCCAAATTTCAAATTTTTCTGAACACGCAGCCCAGATAGATAGTGAACACGCAGCCCACAATTTTACTGAAAGTTGAACACGCAGCCCAAACTTCAAATTTTCTGAACACGCAGCCCAGGTAGATAGTGAACACGCAGCCCACAATTTTACTGAAAGTTGAACACGCAGCCCAAACTTCAAATTTTCTGAACACGCAGCCCAGATAGATAGTGAACACGCAGCCCACAATTTAACTGAAAGTTGAACACGCAGCCCAAATTTCAAATTTTCTGAACACGCAGCCTAGATAGATAGTGAACACGCAGCCCACAATTTTACTGAAAGTTGAACACGCAGCCCAAACTTCAAATTTTTCTGAACACGCAGCCCAGGTAGATACTGAACACGCAGCCCACAATTTAACTGAAAGTTGAACACGCAGCCCAAACTTCAAATTTTTCTGAACACGCAGCCCAGATAGATTGTGAACACGCAGCCCACAATTTTACTGAAAGTTGAACACGCAGCCCAAACTTCAAATTTTCTGAACACGCAGCCCAGATAGATAGTGGACACGCAGCCCACAATTTTACTGAAAGTTGAACACGCAGCCCAAACTTCAAATTTTCTGAACACGCAGCCCAGGTAGATAGTGAACACGCAGCCCACAATTTTACTGAAAGTTGAACACGCAGCCCAAATTTCAAATTTTCTGAACACGCAGCCCAGATAGATAGTGAACACGCAGCCCACAATTTTACTGAAAGTTGAACACGCAGCCCAAATTTCAAATTTTTCTGAACACGCAGCCCAGATAGATAGTGAACACGCAGCCCACAATTTAACTGAAAGTTGAACACGCAGCCCAAACTTCAAATTTTCTGAACACGCAGCCCAGGTAGATAGAGTTTGCATGTAGCTTATTTCACTTCATCGGCACACAGCCCATTCATTTCATTGGCACACAGCCCATTTCATCTCATTGGCACACAGCCTATCCATTTCATTGGCACACAGCCCATTTCATCTCATTATTGACACATGTATTCATTCTGAATGCAGGTTTGCTCCCGCAGTGTGCGGGGGTATGGTTCCACTGCCGCGAGGGATTGGTGCGCTGAGCTCCCGGAGGGTGTTCGAGACTTAGTCGACTTGGCAGGGTTCGGGCCCTTCTGCGTCGGGTTGTCACGTTGTCCTGCCAGGAGGACGCTGATGGCAGCTCTGGTAGAGAGATGGTGGGACACCACCAATTCCTTTCATTTCTCTGCTACCGGGGATATGACCATGACCCCTTTTGACTTTGCTGTATTGACCGGTTTAGATGTCGGAGGTTGGTCCATCCCCTACGATGAGGATATGGGCGAGTGGGAGGCCGCCTGGATGTATTTATTGGGGGCTCACCCACCTGTTGACAGGGTCTCTGGGAGAGTCCGATACACTTGGTTCTCCTCCCATTTTCGGCGGGCGGAGATGGTGCCTGAGACTCCCGAGGAGACGGAGCAGTATGCCCGTGGTTTCCTGATGTTCCTCTTCGGGACTACCCTGTTTGCCGACAGAGGGAACACCGTTGGGCTATACCTGCTGAGCGCTCTGGTTGACCTATCACAGGTCCATCGTTATGACTGGGGTGGCGCCGGCCTGGCTACCCTTTACTTTTATATGAGCGCGACCTCCCGCGGGCGGGGCGACTTACTTGGCGGCTACTAGAGAGCCTGGGAGGTACTTTTCTGTCCCCTTTGATTTACATTTCTGCTTTTCATTACTTGTACATTGCACACACACAGTGCACTTTTACAGTCTGTATTTTGCTCTCAGCATTTCGTACTTACATTCTGCACTGCCTTTCTCAGCTATGGGTCTATGTATACTTCCCATCATTAGCCCCAGAGCTGGAGGTGGTAGGGATTCCCGTGACCCCATATTCATTGATATTCGAGGGCCCGCACCGGCCGAGGCCTCGAGAGACCCTCCTTCGCCTGCGACAGTATTTCGACACTGTGCGACATTCAGAGGTACCTCAGAACTTTCAGTTCTTTTCATTTTCATCCTTGATTTGCTCTGTATATTCTCGATTTCTGATCGGTTTATGCATTCATCATCCGCAGATTACATGGCAGCCCTGGGCGTCCCTGGGTGATGGTCTCCGACTTCGGTACACCGGAGCGTCGGACATCTCCCAGTATAGGGTCCTGCTTGAAGGGCCGGTTGGCAGGGCATGGTTCCTGGGGGAGCGCTTCCTGCGCCAGGTATGGGGGTATCTTTCTCAGGATATTCCCGCAGTACCCCCAGCCAGTATGCGGACTGCTGACAGGCTCTCTTACTCAGAGGTAGTCGGCGCCATGCTGGGTACTGATGCTTTACTATACATTGAGGAGGGGGACTACGCCACTTACCGTCACATATATTTGATGCCTCCATTGACTGAAGCTCGTATCCCGATGATGAGGCCTGCCGGTATGTCATCCTCGGGCCAGGCTCGGGCTCAGGCTGCTGACTCCCCTTCTACTAGCAGGGCCGGTACATCTAGAGGTGGGAGTAGACCGGTTCCTCCGGCTCCGTCGGTTCATCCTCATCCCGGATGGCCAGATATGCCTACTGAGTTGATGGCGTGGCAGTATGGGGCTAGCTTTCCGACTCCGATTCCACTAGAGCCTCCGATGCCCAGTGATCGATACGCCATTGATCCGGACTCACCGCCGGTATGTTCCACTTCTTTTCATTCATCATTCAGATGTTTAGACACTCTTCTGTTCACTGATGATTATGAGCTCATTTTTGCAGCCATCACGAGGATACATGGAGGAGGTGGTTGGACTGGTGGCCACACTCGAGGGCATGGTCTTGCGTAGGGAGGCACAGTTGTCTGTCGCGGGCATTCAGGTACCCTTCAGTTTTCTGGCATTTATCATACTCCTGATGACATGCTGATTTCTACTGCATCGATAGACTGTTTGTGTAGAGCACATCTGACACACACCCCGCTTGTACACTGTATTAACATGCACCCTCTTTATGTATCCTTTGCTTGCATCTGCATCTGATGTATATATTTGGACTGATGTATTTGAATTGAACTCTTTGTTTTTCAGATGCCTTCATGGTCCGGTCAGCCGCAGGCTAGGCCACCTGGGCCTCATTGGGGAGCTGGGCCATCTGGGCCTTTTCAGGGGGCAGGGCCATCTCGGCCTTCCCGAGGAGCCGGGCCTTCTAGACCTTTTCGGGGAGCTCGAGGAGGGCCTGTCCGCAGACGCAGGGCTCACGTTGTGGAGGTGGAGCCTGATGAAGAGGAGAAGGAGGAGGAGGAGGAGGCCACAGATCGTCAGTCAGAGGCATCTGCCGAGGAGGGAGGCTCCGACTCAGATGATGATGATGGTGCGGAGATTGTCCCGCAGAAGAGGACGAGGAGTGCTTCTCGTTCCCGCTCCCGAGGACTTTGATGCTGCTATTTCCTGCTTTATTTTTCTTTTTGCTAGTAGTTTATAGCACTTTGCACATTGTTAGGTAGTTTTATTTTTTGTAAAACTTGTACCTTTGTTTGTTGTAAAGCATGATGAAATGAAATAGCTTTTGAAGAGATGTTCATATTTTAAACTTTAGCATCGTATCGCATCAATTTATTTCGCACAAAAATGAAATTGAATGGTAATGCGCATTGTGTAATCACCAAGTCAGGTAGTGAACCGACGTAACAAACTAAACAACTCAACTTACTAAGATATAACAGAATCTTTAGCAAGTTTACAACTCGATAAACAAAATGCAACAACGCAAATAAACAAGACTTTAACAAAGATTGCTTAAACAGAGAACAATGACTCAAAAACACGAAACACGTCCGCTCGACAAACAACTCGATAAGCAAAACAACAACTCGATAAACAAAACACAACAACAACAGAGTGTTCCTCTGACAATCTGGGCATCGGAACACATCCGAAACGGAGGGAGATGAAGGCTTCTGACTTTCCCGTTTCATGGAAATGCTTGGAACTCTCCCTCGAAGAATAAAACAGGGCCAGGGAGATACACTGCATCATTGCCAGCCATCCCTGGGAGCTGGCCGGCCATTTTTGGTAGAGAGAGACAGCTGGCCGGCCATTTCTGAAAAAGTAAATGGCTGGCCAGCCATAAAAAGTGGCTGGCCGGCCATCCAGTCCTGCAGCCACCAGATTTTTGACACGTGTCCCCGTGAATAGTGTTTTTCCTTCTATAAAAGCCTCAACTTCGGGAACATTCATTTCATCTTAGTTTTAGGCAAAGATGGAGGCGTTTCTCGCAGAAAATGTCGCATCTTGGATCTCTTCTCTAGATGGCTCGGAAAAATTGAATTTCCGGGGTTTCGGCTTGAATGCACTATTCACGCTAAGTCGTACTCCGCTACATCTTCCTTTTCTCCATGCCGCGGCAAGGTTCTGGAATCCAGTGACGCATGTTTTTAGCTTTGGCGGCCAAGAGATGTGTCCCACTTTCGAAGATTTTCAGGTTTTGATGGAATCTGAATGCTCTGAAGTGATCTTGCCTCAGCTCCGTTTTGGCCATGCTCAGGCTTTAGGGCGGATGTGTGGGCTCACGGCGCATGACGCTCGATCTCTGATCTGCAGTGGAGAGCTGGACATCCTCGGCTTGATCCATCGTTTTTCCGACGCCGGCGACTGCAGCAACCATTATTGGCAGGGTTTTCGGCAACACGCCCTCTGCTTATGTTTGTTGTCTCATTTTCTGCTTTCCTCGGGCCTCGGCGGGGCTAGCATTCGCCTGATTGAGGTTGCCCAAGGTTTAAAAGAAGGAAAGAGCTGTATTGCCATGACCTTGGCCGAGACACTGATGGGCTTAGATTCTGTCTATCGCCGGGAGGCGACTAGGTTTGCTGGGAGTCCACTACTACTGCAGGTAATGTTTCCCACCCGACCTTACATGTATATTTGCTCACATCACTCGACCCTCAGGCTCGGTTTTTCTCACAAAACCCTTGTCTTACTTTTCTCTCATCGTACATCTCTCTGTTATTTATTCTCTCATTTTCCATCCCTCCCCTAGGTATGGTTAATGGATAAATTGCAAGTTGTGGACTCTTGCCCGGCCTATTCAGCTCGAGGCTACTTCTTTCGGCAGCGCCTAGTCAATGCTCTTGACGAAAGGTGGTGGTTCGATTGGATGTGCAATTTGTCCGCAGACGGCATTGCTTGGCGTTGTCCTTGGCTCAACCTCCCGGCAATGAGCTATAGTATGTCTCGGCTGACCGGGATTCAATTGGTTGGTCTAACCCATTGCGTATTTTATTTTTCGTTCCGGTTCCTGCGTCAGTTTGGCCATGATCAGACCTGTCCACCGGAGGGGATTGAGTACCCAGCTGCTTTCCCAATCCGGGGTGCACAGCTTGCCCGATATGCCACGGCATGGAGGACTAGAGAGCTCCTGGCCCCTGCTTCGACTTTCAGTCGCACTTTATCCGATGAGTGCTTGGATTGGCTCAATGAAGAGGCACAGGTTGGGCCCAGCTTGGCATCAGATGCTCCATTCGGCTCTGGGAGGAGACGCAGAGATACTTGATTCAACTATGCCCCAAATTTATTGCTTATTTAGCATTTTCAAGTTTTCATTATGAATGTACTAAAAAGCAACCTCGATTGTAATGCAAGAGCAGGAGAACTCTATTTTGAAATCAATGAAATTGAAAGTTGTGGTACTGAAAATTTTCCGTTTTTGGTCCAAAAATGGTCTTAGTTGTAAAAAGATTAATTTGAACAAAGTCAACTTTTATTAAAACTTTTCAAAACTATTTTCGATGTGGATCAGAACTGGACACGTCGGAGATCTGTCACTGAAATGCACAACCCCAGATCCCTGCAACTGGAAAGTTGCCCCTAGTCTGAAGAACAATGCGGCACTCCAAAGCAACAGAAAGTTGCCCCTAGTCTGAGTAACTTTGCACCGTCGCGGCAACGGAAAGTTGCCCCTAGTCTGAACAGCACTGTACCGAAGATCACGATAAATGCTGATGGATAAAGATGACTGAGATGATCAAAATGGACAAAGTTGATCGGGGAAAAGTTTATGACTGAACTTCAAGGTGAAGTTGCCTACGTATCCCAAAGATGGGAATCAAGCCTTACGTAGTTCAGGCTAAGGTTCACTCGAGTATTTTCACTCTCCTTTTGCGCTCTAACTTTTGCCAAGGCCGCCCTTTGCGGGTTTTCAACCTTGCGAGCTCAGTTTTTATATTTTCTAATTTTTTGTGCTCTGACTTTTGCCTAGGTCGCCCTTTCGGGTTTTCGACCTAGCGAGCCTCTCAAGGATAGTATTTCTTCAACTTGTCCATATTGATTGGTTGTGAGAATTCCAAGCCATCTAGATCCATCAGAACCACAGCTCCACCTGACCAGATAGCTTTGATGATGTAAGGACCAGTCCAATTGGGTTTGAACTTGCCCCTTGGGTCGTGGATGGGAGCTCAGTTGTCTTTGAGCACCAAATCTCCTTCTTTCAGATTCCTGGACTTAACCTTCTTGTTGAAAGCCCGAGCAATTCTGCGTTGATAACCTTGGATGTGGTACAGTGCTTTCAGTCTTCTTTCATCAAAGAGCATGAGTTCTTCGAATCTGCTTTGCTGCCAATCTGCCTCGGCTATCTGGCATTCAGCCAACACTCGTAACGACGGAACCTCAATCTCAATGGGTAGAACAGCCTCCATTCCATAGACCAATGAATATGGAGTTGCTCCAGTAGAAGTTCTGATTGACGTCCTGTAGCCCCACAGAGCAAATGGCAGCTTGTCTGGCCAATCTCGATAGGTTTCCACCATCTTCTGTAGTATATGCTTGATATTCTTGTTGGCGGCCTCAACCGCTCCATTGGTCTGCGGCCGATATGTAGATGACTTATGGAAAGCCACATTGTATTTCTCCAACAAGTCTATCACTTCTTTCTTGAAGTGGGAACCATTATCTGAAATTATTTCGTTTGGCACCCCGTAGTGACAGATGATGTTGTTCCTGATGAACTTTGCGATGTGCGACGCCTTCAACACCGCGTATGATTGGGCCTCGACCCACTTTGTAAAATAATCTATCGCTACCCGGATAAACTCATGCCCGTTTGACCCCTTCGGGGTAACAGCTCCGATCACATCAATTCCCCAGACTGAAAAAGGCCATGGAGAAGTCATGTTGTACAGTTTTGACGGCGGGATGTTCATGTGATTCGCATAAATTTGACACTTGTGGCATCGCCGAACAAAGCTAATACAATCCTCCTCCATGGTTGACCAGTAGTAGCCCTGTCTGAGGATCTTTCTGGCCAGCATTACTCCATTCATGTGTGCACCGCACTCCCCCCCATGGATGGCTTCCATCAGGCGTCTTGACTCTTCAGCTTCTACACAGAGCTTATGCATTCCCAGATGACCCCTTTTGTACAGCTTTCCCCCGCAGATAACGAACTGAGCAGCCATTCTTCTGACAGCCCTCTTATCTTTGGCATTTGCCCCTAGTGGATATGTCTCCTTTTCCAAGAAGTTCCAGATGTCGTAGTACCAGGGGTTGCCGTCTTGAACCTCGTCTATGGCGGAAATCGACTCGTATGCTGGCACGAACTTCTGATCAATAATGACTGGACGCATCCGGACTCCGGACGGGATGTCTATCATAGAAGATAGAGTTGCTAATGAATCTGCAAACCTGTTGTTCTCTCTTACGAGGTGGGTGAAATTTAGCTTCTCAAACCGAGGAATTAGCAGATCCAAAGTTTGGTGGTAGATTATCATCCTTTCCTCCTTGACTTTCCAATCTCCTTTTGCTTGAGACACAACGAGGTTCGAGTCCCCAATGACGTCCACTCGTCTTGCCCCTAGTTCCAGGGCTGCTTCCAGGCCAGCAATACATGCCTCATACTCTGCTTCATTGTTGGAAACCTTGAACCGGAGCTTGAACGCTAAGGGGATACGGGAATCGTCAGGCGCTATCAGCAACACCCCTATCCCATACCCATACTGGTTTGACGCTCCGTCAAAGTACATCGTCCAAGTTTCATCTTCGACGTGCAGAATGGCTTCATCTGGGAATAGATACTCAACCGCTTCATCCCCCTCAACCGGGTGGTCGGCAAGGAACTCCGCTACCGCTCTGCCTTTTACTGACTTGCGCGTTACATACTTCAAATCAAATTCGGAGAGCAACAGCAGCCAACGAGCTAGCCTACCCGTAAGTGCTGGTTTCTCGAAGAGATATTTGATGGGATCCAAACGCGAAACCAACATTACTGAGTGGGCTAATAGGTAGTGCCGCAGCTTCCTGGTTGCCCATACCAAGGCCAAACAAGCCTTCTCCAGCAGTGTATAGCGGGTCTCGTAATCCAGCATCTTTTTGCTCATATAGTAGATGGCTCTTTCCAATTTGTCTTCTGACTCCTGCGCAAGCATGCAGCCCATGGTAGTCTCAGTTACCGAAAGGTACAATATCAACGGTCTCCCCGGCTCTGGCGGTGACAACACGGGTGGGTTCTGTAGATACTCTTTGATCTGCTCAAAAGCTGCTTGACATCGGCCGTCCCACTGGAATTTCTTTCCTTTCTTCAAGAGACCAAAAAGTGGTTCACAAGTCAAGGTTAATTTAGAAATAAACCGTCTTATGAATTGCACTTTACCCAGAAAGCCTCGCACCTCCTTTTCAGTCCTTGGTGGTGGCATTTCTAAGATGGCCTTGATTTTGGAAGGGTCGACTTCGATGCCCCTTTGTGTAATCAGAAACCCTAACATCTTCCCGGCTGTAACACCAAACGTGCATTTCTGGGGATTCAGGCGCAGTCAAAACTCTTTGATCCTTTGAAAGAATTTTTGTAAGGCGGTGTAGTGGCCCTTTCTATCTTTGGACTTGACAATCATATCGTCCACGTACACCTCGACCTCTTTATGGATCATATCATGCAATATTGTAGTCGCTGCCCGTTGATACGTAGCTCCAGCATTTTTCAACCCGAATGGCATCACTCGATAACAATATGTACCCCACGGGGTGGTGAACGCAGTCTTCTCCCGGTCTTCGGGTGCCATTACTATCTGGTTATAGCCTGAGAAACCATCCATAAACGAAAGCAAGGCGTGTCCTGCCGTGAAATCCACCAATTCGTCAATGTGTGGCAAGGGGAAGTCGTCCTTCGGACTGGCCCTGTTCAAATCTCTGAAGTCTATACAGACCCGAATTCTGCCGTCCTTCTTTGGCACCGGAACTATGTTGGCCAACCAAGTTGGATATTCAGATACCAGCAGGAACCCTGCGTCAATTTGCTTGGTGACCTCTTCCTTAATTTTGAGGGCCCAGTCCGGGCGAATCCTTCTGAGTTTCTGTTTGACAGGGCGGGCCTCGGGGTCAAGAGGGATCCGGTGCTGTACAATCTCAGGATCGATTCCAGGCATGTCTTCATAGGACCACGCGAAAACATCTTTGAAATCTTTTAATAAAGCGACTAAGCGCTCGCGCTCCTCTGAAGACAACGTGGACCCGATCTGGACCAGCCGCGGGTCCTTCTCAGTACCAACATTTACAGTAGTGATTTCATCCATTAAAGGTTTAACAAATCTTTCCTGCTCTTGATCAATTAATCGTTGCAAAACTGGGGGAATTTCTTCCTCGCTGTTTTCATCAAAATTTTGAAAATCCTGATTTAAGCAATAAATCAAAGGCACAGAAAAATACTCGGAAACCACATCCACATCATTCTCATTAAATACTTCCAAGTCGTCAGATTCCTCTGTTACAACAGACTCAAAAGAAAATGAAAAAGACGACCTAGACAGGACTGTGGCATCCGGGTTATCACCTCCAGGAATACCGGACTCAGACTCAGTCGAGCTGGAATCTGATTCCGACGTACAAGATTCGGTAGAATCAGATTCCGGCTCACTACCTGACCCGGAACTGCTAGATAAAAAGCCTTCTTCATATTGCCAGATGAGAGAAGGTGCGATAGATGCATCCAAGATCGGCGCTGGAAAGCCCGCAGCTATTTCATCTCCAATCACAGAAACCGAAGAGTTATCCCCCAAGCACTCTTGGCCGATCGGAGGATCTGATAGTAGACTCGCCAGTGCTACCCCCATTTCAAGCTCTGTGCTCTCAGGATCCACTGCTTCACATTGCTCAACCTCAGCTGGTGGGTCTGTCTGCGCTTCGGCAACGTCATCCCCAGATAATTGTATGTCGAAGAAGATTTCAAAACCAGGCACGCGCATCCCCTCCGCGTTTAGCCATGGCTCCGGGAAGCCGCAGAATGGAAAATCTTCTCCCTCCTGGACGAAACGTCCGTTTAGGGTACCCCAGATGGGCCTGTGCATTAAATCAAATGGCTTCCCGGCCTTCTTTGCCCTGGCCCTTCCGGCCATTTCTTTTCCTTTCCTCACCCAATCCTCCTTGGTGGGCAGATAACCCAGTCCAAAAGCGTGAGGGTTGTGCGACACTTCGGCCAACACTGAGACACCTTTCCAGCCGCTTCTCCCTAATCCCATCCCAGGGGTGTGCTTTAGCTTGTTCATGAGGTATATGGATTGTGCACTAACATACATGCCCTCATTCGCAGCCATGACATTCTGCACCACTTGAGCCTCGGCCAAAGTGAACCCCGACAAAAACACATCTTCCGTGCCGTGCTCGATCTCCAAGACGGGTGTAGACACCTCCGGCGGCGGATGGATTGATGAATTCCCAAAAACGATCGCTACCCCTTTCCCGTGAGGGTACTTTAGCATTTGATGTAGAGTGGAAGAGACTGCTTTGACCTGGTGCAACCACGGTCGCCCCAAAAGTAGGTTAAAGGTTGCGGGAACGTCCAAGATATGAAATTCGATGCTGTGTTGTCCTGGACCAACCTTGGTTTGAATTTTAACAGTCCCCATTACTTCCCTGCTGGTATTGTCGTATGCTCTAATCACTTGGGTGGTTGGGACGAAGTCCGCGGGTTTCAACCCGATTGCATATGCCGTTCTGGTCGGGCAGACATTAATCGCAGACCCGGTATCAACAAGTACCACCGGTATCCACTTATCTCTACATTCCACAGAAATATAGAGAGGTTTGTTATGGTTTGTGCCCTCAGGCGGTAGCTCCTTGTCCGAAAAGGTTAATGCCGGGGAACCTCCTCCCGGAAAAACCAGCCCAACCAGCTGTTCAGGCGTGGTGTCTATGGAGAGTTTGGACTTGTCCATAGCAGATAGGACAGCTTCTCTGTGTACTCGTGATGCCATTAGCAGTCCCCAGATGGAGATGTCTGCTTGTATTTTCTTTAACTGCTTCAGCACAGTTTCATCCTCAATCTGCTTCTCCTTCTGTCTCTCCGCTTCTCTATCCTTCCCGGATGCCTCGGGTTGGTCCAGATGTGGGGGCTTGAAGTACCGCCCACTTCTTGTCATATGGTCCACTTCATCAAGATACCAAGTATCATCCGGCTGGTTATTCCCCCAGTCTTCATCCGTGTGGGCAAGACATAAGTCGTCATCTTCCCACCACATTCCGCTGGCAGCCAACAGACACCTGTCTGGCTCCGGTCCAGTCGTACTCTCAATGCTCTCTGTCCATATGCTCGCAGCATTGTCTGTCTTCGTGCACACAGCACTTTCAGTCCCCTCAGGGCCTTTAGCTTTTCTAATTCTCTCAGCCTCCTCAAACTTTCCTTGTTCCAGCTGCGTTAGTACAGCTGTTTGTTCAACAGTTCCCGTATCCATAATGCCCATATCTCGAGCGGAATTCTTAACACCGGCGCTCTCCAGCGATACAACTTGGTTTTCGGCCATTCCGGCCACAACCGATATTTCTGCCCCTGCCGGGCTCTGTTCTGGTTGGGTTTCCCCCACTGCATCCGGTTGATCTTCGAGCCATCCCGTGGCCTCCTCTGATCCCTTGTAATCATACCAATTAATCGACGCATCCCCCAGTTCCTGGTCCTCGAGAAATTGCAGGTTGGCAAAATCCTCCTCGACGGTTGTCAGATTATCTGCCCATAGCTCAGATCCATCCCCCCGGATCATGCATAGCTCTCTTGTCTCTGGCAATTCTACGCCTAGCCCAATTCGGCTCGTTGATAGGATGTGCTTGCTTGGATCATAGGCTCCCCCAGCAAAATTCTGCCCAGTCTCAGATTCAACAATCTCATTCTCTCCCAAAATCTGCCCTGCCCTGTCTTCGACGGTCACCACCATCGGTTCTGGTCGGGTTTTGGAGATGTTCACCATGCACAAGAAATCAGTGCAATCGGGGAGGAACACCTCCGGCTTGGGTAGGTGGGTGGGGGTAATATAGATGCTAGGATCGTAAGATGCGACCCCAGTCTGGATAAAGTTAATTCTTTTGGGAGGAG
The DNA here is from genome assembly GCF_055761805.1 of Camellia sinensis. Classification (NCBI taxonomy): domain Eukaryota; kingdom Viridiplantae; phylum Streptophyta; class Magnoliopsida; order Ericales; family Theaceae; genus Camellia; species Camellia sinensis. The sequence continues at coordinate 41,598,639 of NC_138973.1, forward strand.
GAGCTTGGTTATGTGGTGGGAGAGGGTTGGTGGTGACATTGGGTTGATCGGGAGGTGCGATTACCTGTTTGTCAATAAGATCTTGGATCTCATGACGCAATCTGTAACAACGGTCGGTGTCATGACCGTGTTGTTGGTGGTATGCACAGTATTTTGACGGGTCGTAAGAGGGTGGGAGTGGATTCGGTAATGGCTTTGGTTCCAGGGGTTTTAAATGATTCTTTCTGATCAGTATTCCCAGAACTTTGGTCAGAGGCATATATAGTGGGGTAAAGGTTCTTTGGCCTCGCGGTTGGAATCTGTTGGTGGCTTGTGTGTTGCTTCCGGACGCGCCGGAGAAGGGTGTGGCAGTCATGGGCCTTGGAGGGGGAGGGGGAGTGGTGGTGACCATACCAACTTCCGAGGCTCTCGTATTTGCAGCGCCACTCGGGCCCGCATTGTTGTTACGGTTAAACGTCCTCCTCGGTTGTTCTCTATCATGGTCAAACAGACCTTGTTTCATTGCGTCTTCGATTTGCACCCCCATATCATGTAAATCTGCGAAAGTAGGAAAGGGGACTACAATCATCCTCAGCATTAGCTTTGGGTGGAGATTGCGCACAATCATCCGGATTTGATCTTTGTCTGTGGGCCTTAAAGTCATTGTTGACGCCTTTGCCCTCCATCGGATCACAAAGTCCGAAAAAGATTCCTTAGGCTCTTGCCTTGTCGTTTCAAGATCGCGGGTTGTGATCTCGATCTGAGTGTTGTATGAATATTGTGTGACAAAGGCCTCAGCCATTTCATCCCAATTCTTCTTCACTTCATCTTGTAATCTTGCGTACCAGTGGGAGGCCACACCCGACAGGGTTCGGCCGAATAATGAGAGCTTCTGTGGTCGTGTAAGGCCCATTGGCCGCAAGACATCCGCAAACAGTCGGATATGGACCATGGGGTCGCCGGTCCCGTCAAAACGGTCGATTTGTGGCATTTTGAACCTATCGGGGAGTGTTACGGCCTCCTCGGTATATCCATCTCCGATATCCGGCATAGCCTTGACCCCTTGGGATTTCTTGAAGAGCTTCTCCAGTTTGCTCAATTTCAGAGCTGTATGATCAACCTCGACCTCGAATGGAGAGTCCGGGTGATTGGATGTATGGACCTTGGACAGTTGTGGTGGAAGCGGGGGCGGAGCTAGCCCCGTTGGAAGACTCGTGTCCTCTTGTAAGTTTTGGACAGTCGGTACAGTATTCTGGGTGTTCGGAGGAGCGTTCTGAACAACAGGTGCCTGCTCAGGTATTGGGGCTCCTGCCGGAGGAGGGATTTGTTGTGAAGCAGATGCTGTATTCTGTTGTTGCAATCTGGTAATCAGCTCAGCCTATTGGGCCATGACTGCGGCCTGCTGTTTGGAAAACTCCGTTTGACGGGTGGCATCATCGTGCATCTGTTTCATGCTCTCCTGCATCTGACGCATTAGGGCCTCCATCCCTGATGTATTCTGTTGCTCCATTCGACTGACTGGTATGTCTACTCTTATAGCACTAATCAGGACTTCACCTCTGTTGTCCTCTGACGGGGTAACCCACGGCCCTGACAACCTCTGTTCTGATACACTGCGCCTTTTCGGCTTCCTTCTGGTAACAGGGGGTAGAGAGTGGAACACTGGCTGTCCGTCGATTAGATCCTCGGATCGATGGAGTCGACGACCTCGTGTCCACGGTGCTTGGGGAATGCCTGTTGGGTTGGAAGCAATCGTGCTAAAACTGACCTAGCAAAAGATAAATAAAGCGAAAAGGAAATAAATAAACAGATAAACGGACAGCACAACAGCTTAAAATAAAATGCATGACACGCAGTCGGGCATAACAACACACAGTCAATAAGCTGAAAACACACTGTCCTCAAACACTGATTATTATCCCTGTATCACTGTTCCCTGAAACAGAATCTGATATCCGCAGATAACTCGTTCGCAAATACTGGCCAATGCCCGCAGGCCTGATACCCATAATACTGAACTGATGCCCGCAGGCCTGATGTTGAAACTCATGTACTAAACTGATGCCTGCAGGCCTGATACTTGTACTCATATACTGATCTGATGCCCGCAGGCCTGATACTGACAATACTGAACTGATGCCCGCAGGCTTGATACCCAAACTCATATACTGATACATGCATTCCTGTAGAGACGCACTCTAAAGCACATAACAGATAAGTGAGAGCCAAAACACCCCTATGTTGGGGTAGGGTTTCCCTGTCCTATTGTGTCAGGAGCTAGGGTTTCACTACGCACACAGCGGTTTCAAACAATCTATAAACGGGTAAGCAACCTGTCCTAATTTGGAATGGTCACTATGGATCCGAATATGCACTAGGTCGAATGGTCAAAGAGGGTGCCCCGGTAAAACCGGGGTTTGTGTTCCCATACTGGCAGAGCCCACAACCGGTCAGCCTTATGGTCATGCCTTGACAAGACAAGCCTCCGGCAAACCGTTCAGGAATAGCAGATGGCAAACACGGTGTCCTAGGCGCACCAATGCAAATGCAATGCAAAGAAACACACAAGTGTAGTCAAAAACAGATATCACGAGTTCGAGTCAAGTTCTCTAAATCCCCAGCAGAGTCGCCAGAAACTGTAACAAGCCCGCGGGGGACCTCGCTACAGCTCGGACTCGACTTTCGCAGTCACGGTTCTAAGTCTGAACCAAAGAGTCCAAATCTGGCAAATCGTTTTTAGGAAAACTGATTTTTGAAAGAAGTGCCAAACATGGACTGCTTTGCCAGATACAGAGTCGCCACCTAAATATTTTATTTTGGAAAATTTAGGAAACCCTGACTCGGTGCCAAAAGGCCACGTGTCCGTCATCACCAAAGTTGCCTCGGCTCGGGAACTTGGGTACGATTGGGGAAGGTCACTTCGTGAGCACCCCCGCTCGCCCGGTCATAGACCGGCCTCTACTAACCATGATATCAATTTTTGAAAACATTGTGAGTTCTTATACCGGTTATTAGCCTAGGTTACTATGTGATGTGCACAGCATACAAGTATAGACCGGGTCACTCGAATTGGAACAAAACATTTCATGCTTGTTTTTGAAAATGGTTTGCTACCCGCAGGTAAGCTTGAAACATTTGATGATTTACTCCAATTCAGATAACACAGCCTCCATCCACAGGCATTCAGGCAGTTAAATCATGTAAGCACATAGCCTCATGGTAAGCATGCTATTCATGGCAACACTCACACGCATGCAAGGATGCTAAAGCATAAAACTTACCGGGTACTCCAAGCCAAAACAAAAACTGTATTAGAAATCATGCATGATCCTAAGTATACAGAAATGCCTAATGCAACACATGCAAAATGCAACTATAGCAGGCTCGGCTATTCTAAGATGGTATATGAAATGCTACAACTACCATGTATTCAATTTGGAATTGAAAGTATGATGCAGTTAGTATGGTGCGCCGAGCCCGGTGCATGCAATACAGATGAATGAATGCAAACATGCTGTCATACTGTATGCTAATTGGAATATGCCCTAATCTAACCATCAAAAGCGGATAAATAAAAGGGAGAAAGACGTGGGGTTGGAAGACATACAACACACTCACGCACACTTATTACAGTTGTGCCCCCACTCGGAGGGTCCGAATAAATAATACAGTCCAAATATTACAGTCCCAAATAAAAGAATATTACAGTCCAAAATATTACAAAATTCTAATTAATTAATGAATTAACTAAGAAAGCAAATAAAACTGGCGTGCAAGCCAGGGACTGCCTTGCTTCTGATGGATGATGCATGTCCGGGTCGTCTTGCGCGGAAATCCACCAGAATGCCCCAATTAGCCTCTGTTTACACCTGTCTTGAAATACGTGCCAAGCCCCAAAAGGTTGCTGATTCTTCGTTTTGCTGCAACAGAGAGCAGGAAAGGGGCATAGCAATGTATTTGCACAGATATATGCATGTCTCGATCCTCGTACCACCAATCACGCATACCGAGGCATGATGGCAGAGGAGTCGAAATGCACAACTCAATATAGGATGAATGCACATGAAACTACAGCTAAAACCTAACTCCATCATGGATAATCCGGAGTGTCGGTGACTGGGGAATTGAGACACATTCCGTCACTCGGAGTACGAAATGTACTTCGTTTCCCGTGCCCGGACTAACTCCTATTCCGGACACGATGCAATATGCATGATATGCATGAAATGCAACTAAGATGCAATCCTAACATACTCAATGCTATGAAAATGAGATGCCTCAAAGTGCGTGCACACGGGCACGCAAACCGAGAAAATGCATGAATGCAATGAAAATGAGATGCCTCGAAATGCGTACACATGGGCACGCAAACCGAGGCAGTGGTAAAATGCTATGAAAATGAGGTGCCTCAAAATGCGTGCACACGGGCACGCAAACCGAGGCGATGGCATACGCAATGAAAATGAGGTGCTTCGAAATGCGTACACACGGGCACGCAAACCGAGGCAATGACAGAATGTGATGAAAATGAGGTGCCTCGAAACGCATGCACACGAGCACGCAAACCGAGGCAATGACAGAATGTGATGAAAATGAAGTGCCTCGAAATGCGTGTACATGGGCACCCAAACCGAGGCGATGCCAGAATGTGATGAAAATGAGGTGCCTCGAAATGCGTGCACACGGGCACACAAACCGAGGCAATGACAGAATGTGATACAAATGAGGTGCCTCGAAACGCGTGCACACGGGCACGCAAACCGAGGCAATGACAGAATGTGATGAAAATGAGGTGCCTCGAAATGCGTGTACATGGGCACACAAACCGAGGCGATGCCAGAATGTGATAAAAATGAGGTGCCTCGAAATGCGTGCACACGGGCACGCAAACCGAGACAATCACAGAATGTGATGAAAATGAGGTGCCTCGAAATGCGTGTACACGGGCACGCAAACCGAGGCGGTAGCAGAATGTGATGCAAATGACATACAGAATGCAATATGGACTTATACCAACATGAGTGAGCCTCAGCCACACTCACATAAAATGTCGATGGCAGAAAATGAGGTGCCTCGAAATGCGTGCACACGGGCACGCAAACCGAGGCGATGCATACGCAATGCAAATGACATGGAAATGACAAATGGGCTTATACCAACATGAATGAGCCTCAGCCACACTCACATAGGATGCCGGCGGATAAAAATGAGGTGCCTCGAAATGCGTGCACACGGGCACGCAAACCAAGGCAATGACAAAATGTAATGAAATGGCATGGAAATGACAAATGGGCTTATACCAACATGAGTGAGCCTCAGCCACACTCACATAGGATGTCGGCGGATAAAAATGAGGTGCCTCGAAATGCGTGCACACAGGCACGCAAACCGAGGCAATGATAAAATGTGATGAAATGGCATGGAAATGACAAATTGGCTTATACCAACATGAGTGAGCCTCAGCCACACTCACATAGGATGCCGGCGGATAAAAATGGAGTGCCTCGAAATGCGTGCACACGGGCACGCAAACCGAGGCAATGATAAAATGTGATGAAATGGCATGGAAATGACAAATGGGCTTATACCAACATGAGTGAGCCTCAGGCACACTCACATAGGATGCCGGCGGATAAAAATGAGGTGCCTCGAAATGCGTGCACACGGGCACGCAAACCAAGGCAATGACAAAATATAATGAAATGGCATGGAAATGACAAATGGGCTTACACCAACATGAGTGAGCCTCAGCCACACTCACATAGGATGCCGGCGGATAAAAATGGAGTGCCTCAAAATGCGTGCACACAGGCACGCAAACCGAGGCAATGGTAAAATGTGATGAAATGGCATGGAAATGACAAATGGGCTTACACCAACATGAGTGAGCCTCAGCCACACTCACATAGGATGCCGGCGGATAAAAATGGAGTGCCTTGAAATGCGTGCACACGGGCACGCAAACCGAGGCAATGATAAAATGTGATGAAATGGCATGAAAATGACAAATGGGCTTACACCAACATGAGTGAGCCTCAGCCACACTCACATAGGATGCCGGCGGATAAAAATGAGGTGCCTCGAAATGCGTGCACACGGGCACGCAAACCGAGGCAATGATAAAATGTGATAAAATGGCATGGAAATGACAAATGGGCTTACACCAACATGAGTGAGCCTCAGCGACACTCACATAGGATGCTGGCGGATAAAAATGGAGTGCCTCGAAATGCGTGCACACCGTCACGCAAACCGAGGCAATGATAAAATGTGATGAAATGGCATGGAAATGACAAATGGGCTTACACCAACATGAGTGAGCCTCAGCCACACTCACATAGGATGCCGGCGGATAAAAATGAGGTGCCTCGAAATGCGTGCACACGGGCACGCAAACCGAGGCAATGATAAAATGTGATGAAATGGCATGGAAATGACAAATGGGCTTACACCAACATGAGTGAGCCTCAGCCAGACTCACATAGGATGCCGGCGGATAAAAATGAGGTGCCTCGAAATGCGTGCACACGGGCACGCAAACCGAGGCAATGATAAAATGTGATGAAATGGCATGGAAATGATATGCAAGCATACTAATGGAATTTCAGCACTAAAATATGGGGGAAAACAGTCCCGAAATGAAGCGAAATGACATGAAATGCAAGGAAATGTCCCGAAATGCAACATTAGGCACCCGAAATGGCCTATAGCTATGCCAAACATGCACAATATGGACATGCAATGCAAAGACAGAAGCTAGACAGTCCCAAAAGATGCACTTTCACAGTTATAAACATGGCCAAACAGCAATTATAGGTAGGGGAAAAATAGCATGCAAGAATAGGGGCCAAAAGAGGGGTAATGAAGCAAGTGGTATAAGCAAAACCCAAACTGAAAAATTTCCTTCTACAACACTGAAGATGGACCAAAAATATGAACATTTACAGTATATGGCAGACCTCAAATCAGTATACAAATATGCCAAAAATGTGAAGCAAGACAAGGCTCAAAAGGTGCTATAACATGAAGTATATAAAATAATCACCAAACAGAAAAAAAAGTGTGAATGAAACATGAAGTATAGGCCAAAATAAGGCCACTTTTAGTTCGGACCAAGGGCCAAAAGCAGAAGCAAAGGGGGCTGCCAATTTATGCAAAAATGGGGCCAAATAAGGGATATAACTACAAGTGACACATGGAAGCACCAAACAATGTTGGGCCCTTCTCCGATGTTAAAGAGGGGCTCAAAATAAGCCTTATATCAGTTTATAACATGCTCAAAAACAGATTGCTCATGGGCCAAAAATAGCATGCAAAATCATGACATACAAGATGATCAATGAAGCAAGTATATTATGGAGGGCTCAAACAGGGTTGAGCCCTTAATGAGAAGTGAAGATGAGCTCAAAAGATGGCCCTTTTCAGTTAGGGCCGGAGCTTGAAACCAAAAAGAAGTGGGGCTTAGAAATAGATCAAGAAAAAGGTTCAAAAGGGTAAAAGTATTACTTACCCTTGAAGAATCAAACTTTTGTTGCTTCTTGGATGGATTTGCAGCTTCTTTAGCCTTCAAGAATCCTTCCTTGTTGCTGGAAATGAGATGGTGGTGGTAGAGCTTGGTGGTGTAGAAGGAATGATGGTTAGGGGCTTAGGGTTTTTTGAAGAATTGAGAAGGAAGAAGATGGAGTTGGCTATGGAAGCTTGAAGGAGAGTTTTTCTAACCCTTAAAAGTGAGGCCACCAGCTGGTTAAAAGGGTTCAAAAGGGGGTGTAAAGGTGGGGGAGAAGGAGAGCAAAACTCCCTCACAAAATATCCCCCAGATACAGATAATATCTGGGGGATATTGCCCCACAGCTGTAAAGTGCACAGTGCGAGGAACACGACCGGCCTCTCACTTTTGCTGGAGGTGGCCGGCCGGCCACACCCCCTAGCCGGCCGGCTAGGGGTCAAAAGGTTCAATGAGATTTTCTGGCCGGCCAGCTACTGGGGAGGTACTCTTATGTGTGTAGATCACAACCATGTGGTTGAAATTCCAAGAAAGAAGGTCCAAGGGGTTCAACATTAGCTCGGAAAGAGGGGGTCAAAAGGGTCAAGTTGAATTACTGGCCGGTTATGAACTTTTAGGGGCCTCTCATGTGTGTAGATCACAGATATGTGGTTCAAAGTTCAAGAAAAAGGGTCCAAGGGGTTCAACATTAGCCCGGAAGAAAGGGGTCAAAAGGGTCAGGTGACCTTAATGGCCGGCCACCAACTTTTAGTGGCCTCTCATGTGTGTAGATCACAGATATGTGGTTCAAAGTTGGCAACATTAACTCCAAGGTGTTCAACATTAGCCCGGAAGTTGGAAAAACGGGCGCCGGGAGGCTCTGGAGGAGAGATAACTGGCTGCTGCAACAATTACTAGCCTCCCGTCCTTCAGTGACCTTCCTAGTGATAAAACAGAGGTACCTGCCAAAAATGAACGAAAACCGTTGCGAAACGAATGTTCGGGAGCCAAAACACGCAGTTCGGGATCCCGAAAATGGGCTGTTAAGCACCGAAAGTGGCATTCGGCCACGAAGTGGGTTTCTCAGACCCCAGTGTCCCTCAAAAGGGAGCAAATAGGAAGTATGCCAAAAATCAGAGCAATAGGAGATGGTTAAGCGGTCCCGAACCGAGGCACACGGCCTGACGGCTCCGAAAATCGGGAACCGGGCTCCGAAATGGGCAAAATGGCCTACGGCCACCAAATGTAGCCTACGGACATTGAGAGATGGTCTACGGGACCTCTCCCTCCCCTCAGGAAAAGAAACAGAGAAAACCGAGTCTGGTTCGCAAACCGAGACAAGGCACAAAAAAGGGTTCGGAAGTCCGGAGGCAGGGCTCACGGCCGCGACTCTGAAACTTCTGAACGAGCACATTATGCAACATCACCAAGCACTCAATCGGTGACGTCTGAGTCTTAAGGTCGGTCAAAAATGGGGTGTCTACAATATTATAATGTATTATATAATATAATAGTATAGAATGGTGTATTAGGTTAGAAAATAGATTAGTCAATCAAAGAAAAGTGAATCGGAGGCGCAGCGGAAACTGAGAGAGAGAGAGAGAGAAAGAGAGAGAGAGAGAGAGAGAGAGAGAGAGAGAGAGAGACGGCATGGAAGAAGAGGAGAGGAGGGGAAAAAAAAAGTTAGGGTTTTGTTTTGATGGCTCTATTAGTTTTCTAAATATTTTTTGGATCTTCAAAAAAATAGTATGAGTACAAAACTCACTTTCTTTGATTTATGTTTAATTCGCTGTTTTATTTATTTATTTATTTTATTTGTTTGATGTTAGTTTGATTTTGTTTTATATAAAAATGATAGATTAATTTTAATTATTTTGATTAGTTGTGGATATAAGATTTAGGATTTATAGATGATGGATTGATTTTAATTATTTTGACTAGTAGTATATGTAAAGTTTAGGGTTCTTAGATAAGTAATTGATTTTAATTACTTTGATTAGTTGTGTAGGTAAACTTTAGGATTTTTAGATGATTGATTAATTTTAATTACTTTGATTAGTTGTGTATGTAAAGTTTAGGATTTTTAGATAATTGATTAAATTTAATTATTTTGTTTAGTTTGTATGTAAGGTTCAAGGTTTTTAGATGATTGATTGATTGATTTTAATTATTTTGATTAGTTGTATATGCAAGATTTATGGTTTTTATATGGATTGATTTTATAATTGTAATCATACTCATGATTATATAAAATTAAAATAAATTTAGAATCCATAGATATTGGTTAGAGGATGGATTGATTCATTGTTTTTATTTACTTATTTATTTTTATTTGATGTTGGATTGATTTTGTATTTGCATGTAGATGATGAATTGATTTTAATTAGTTTGATTAATTGTGTATGCCATGCTTAGGATTTTTATATGAATTTATTTTATGACTGTAATTACACTCATGGTTATATGAAATTAAAATTAATTAAGAACATATAGATAAATTCCTTATACTCCACCATGACTCCATGGATTGTTGTTTTATTTGAGTGATGGTGAGAAAGAGTGTATAAAAAAAAGTGAGGATTATGAGATTTATTTGAATGCCTTAGGCTCGGCATTGTTATGTTTATTCACATGTGTGAGATGTTGTGTATATATATGTTGTTGCCTCGTTCTCATGAGTAGACGAGTGCTTTGATTTGCGCGCGTACGTATATGTTAACCATCCGGGGAGTGTAAGTCAAACTCGGGACGATATCCCCGTGCAAGTTTGGCTTCAGAGCGGTGTTAGGTATACGGGAGGCACATGGGATATATGTGTAGGCCGGAAGGGGAGGGCCGAAGTGGTGGAGTTAAGGAACAAAGAATTTAATTATGAATTTATTAGTACAGTGTGTATGGTACTGTTATGTACATGATAAAAAAAGAAAAGAAAAGTAAACAATCTTGATAAATTATGAAATTTGAGGAGAGGCATGTATACGTGATTTTGGACAACTCTTGTGTTGTAGCTTTCTATTAAAAAGATCGATTAGAACTTATAATCGGATGACCTTGGTTATTGTCGGTTTGATTCACTTTGGTAATGCAGATTTTATAGGTTGTTTTAACCCATGAAATAAGCTCATTTTTATTGGTTTCACGTAAACTGAAGTAAAACATTATTCTGCACACTTTTCATGTTTTGAACTTTTCCGAAAAAAAATCATCTTAGGTTAGTTTCTATTCATTTTCAGTTTCATATTTTTTGGTTGAATTCTGTCTAGATCTTTATATCAAGTTTTTCTCTTAACCTGTTCAGTTTCTGTTAAATTCGTTCGCGCTGTCTTATAGGAAATTTGATTCTGTACAACTTTCGTTCTTTGAGTTTTGATCAATTCGAATTATTTAAGTATGAAACGGTGTAATTTTATATATTTTTTTAATAAGTTACTTATGATTAAATTATACTAACTTTATTTGTTTTGTAGGATGGTGGGTCTTACTAACTTTTTATGCAGGGCTGACCCACCATATTTTTTTTTATTTCTATTTTGTCAATTTTATAATCAATTTATATTTCGTTGTGTACGGACAAGAAACTAAATGCCACCGTATCTCGAGAAACTACCCATTTGTCTCGGTGCGGTTGAAACTACTTGTCTTGTCTCGTAATAAGAATTTAATGTATTTTTGTTTGTGTCTGGTGGACACGTGGGTGTTGAATCTTGTACTCATACCAATATACTTGTATACTGACCCATTTTGTCTCTTGGCAACTCGGGTGCGTTCTGTTTGAGCGCAACTGAGCTTCTTTTGCAGGATTAGTTGAGGCTACGGTGGTGACGAGAAGTAACTATAATTTTTGGGCATATCTCTTAGATTTCTTTTGTTTTCTTGAGCTTAGGGTTGTAATAGTTTATGTATTTATTTATTTTTATGACTTTAGTATTGGAATAATTTGACATGGTTTGTAGCCATACTTTATTTAAGTTATTTTGACTTTGTATTGTTACTTTAATGTTGAGGTATTTGTTAGTTATGAATTTATGGTGGATGGTTTAGTTTGCGTTTAGTTTTTTTGTTTCACCCCTAGGATTTGGATGATGGAATATTAATTGGGGTTTAGTCCTAATTTAATATTTAATTGTCCAAATTTTGGGGCGTGACACATCATACCGCATCGAAATTGGAAAAAATTAAAAGAAGAATTCCAAAAACATAATGCAGTAGGTACAAGGAAAAGGTCTTCAGGAATAGAAAACCTGGCTAGTCGAAGGGCATCAAGGAGGCAGAGTTTCTAAAGGTCAAGTGTCCTAGCAGGGACAACTCGATCATACCATTCTTCTCATTCAGGTCTTATTGTGGGCCAACAGCGGTGGGGTCGATTTAACCTCTAGTTTCCCCAGTTAAAGCCCCCTTCATAGAGTAAGCAATGATCCTCTAGACAAAGGTATAAGGCAGGGAGTTGAGCGGGGGCCTCCCTGAAAATGGGTCCAAGTACATACTCTCCTTGAGCATGACAGCGAGGAATAAGAATGTGTCCATCAACACCACACCGTTCACCAGCTTTGTACTTTTCACATTCTTCATTGATGAGTCTCCTTAAAGCTACAGAGGGACTCACATGCTCAACGGTTTGCACTTTCAGAGAAGCCATTACTGAAAGGGTGAAAAAGGAAGGTAAGTAAGAAGCGAAAATTGTAGACAAGTTCAAAAGGGAGAGAAAATAATTTTTAGACAAGTAGATAGGTGGAATACGAAGGGAAGGGGTTTTTAAACCTTTCTGTCCAAAGGTTACCCGAACAAATTGAGTGGGTCAGGTGGATCCGAAATGATTATTTTATGATTTGGGTCAATGTGAAATTAAAACCTTTATTTTAAAATATGGAGGGTCCCAAATTTAGAATGAAGAAAAGTTTCTAGAGGGAAACGTATGTTGAATATCCGAATTGGCTTCAAAAAGCAAGTATTTGGTTTCAAAATTAAGATTTGGCTTTAAAGCCAGACGTCCAACATCCTGCAAGGGCTTCGTAAGCAAGAAGTTGACTTCAAAGCACATTTCATACCTAAGAGTACAAGAAATACTCTGCAGCTAGAATTTGTTTGTTTTAGACTTCGAAGTTGCAAAAAACCAATATTTGGTTAAGTAGTGAAAAAGCCCAAAAGGACTCACTCTTTAAGAATAAAACAGTGTAATCCCTAAGGCAAGTTTCCATACTTTGAAACACGTAGACTATTTTTTTGAAGCAAAGATAGTTAATTCGAAGCTGTTGATTGTGTCAACCATATGATTAGAATGAGAAGACCTAAGGCAAAGATTGTCAATTATATTCCATATGTTGGAGATATTCAAATTAGGTTTCAAGTATTCCATTGGAAATGTTCAAATCAGGTTTCGAATGACAAAATTGGTAAATTCGAGGCTCTGATTTTGTTTGATTTGAGCGAATACAATGGTCACAAGTTTGTAATTGGAATAAACAAACCAGACCATACCGAATAAAGAAAGAAAAACCTAACTTTATTGATATGAAAATAATTACATTAGAAAGTCTTCTTGGCTACAAATTCAATTTCATAAAAATAAGGAATAAAAAGAATAACAAGGTCATGAAATTGGCCCCAACAGCGGTCAATGAATTTATATTCTTTTTTTATTCTGTCCTCTATCCTATCCAAGCTGGGTTGCTGTAGCTGATATATTCTTATTTGATAGAAAAGTTGTTTAGCTTTCATTTCGAACTCCATTTACTTCAATCCTGGTTCCATCTTATCCATATCTAAATCAACCCAGTATGCAGAATCTTTATTTTTGAAGTCATTATATTCGTCGATAAGATTCTCTACTTCATACTGGGCTTGAATTCGATGGGCCAATATTTTTTTCCAAAGAATTAGTGGTAGCCAAAGAAGTTTGGTACCAATGGAGAAGAAGAGGGAGTTGATCCAAAAACATCTGAAATTCTACTTAAGCAATGGGGTTGAGAAAATGACCTCAAGTCATAATGTCACAAGCCCATCGAAAGTTCTTAAGAGAAATATCACCTCCAAGAACATTGAAGGGCAAGTGAGAAAAGGCTGTAAGCAAAAGTTAAGCTTGGTATCGCTCAAATATAGTGGGAAGATCTAGAGGTTGATAGGAAGGAAGAAACTGATTCTCAAAGAGAGAAAGTTTCAGTTCCTCCATCCAATGGGGATTTTGAGGAAGAGGAGGCACAGGAAGGTCCATCCCAAAGGAAGAAAGGAACTAGGGGTTGTTTACACATTCAAGCCAGTCAGAAGAGAAAATTTTTTCCTTCTTGGCTAAGAATGACGGAATGTATCCTTGTGCTTCATCTGGGCGAGGAGTTGCTCGCACTATCTTCGTAAGCATGGAAGATGGGTACCACGCTACAAGTAAGTTTTCCTCCAAACTGCATCGCCGATCAATGGATACATAGGGATAAACCATCGAGCTCCGAGCAAAATGAGGGATAGACAGAGGATCAGCGAATTCGACGAATCGATGGTGGATTCGCTCTCTTAGCTTGGATTCATTAAGTTCTAGCCAGCTTCCCCAGCCTGTAGACCTGGAGGAAGAAGGAGCAGTTGTGTCCCATGTAGAGGTTGGTGGGGTAAAGGAAGAAGCAGTTGTATCCCATGCAGAAGATGGTAGGGCAGACGAAGAGTTTCCAAGATCCATTTTTGCAAATGCTTGACCTAAGGATTCATAATTGGCAAACTTTGAGTCTAAAGATTGGTACGTTGCAAAAGCTTCCATAACTTGCATAAATGGAGGCGGATAGGTGTAATCAATAAATGCATTGAGGTTCTTTCGAGGCCGATAATCATCTTCCATAGACTGCTTGTATGCTCGATCAATGTAAGAAAAGGTTTGCTTGGCCATGAGGACTATATCAGCCTTTTCGAATACTCAAATAGTGGGAAATGTTCAAAGCGTATAAGAGAATTTAATGTAGTACAAACATTGCAATGATGGACGTTGGTTGTAGTTCTAAGAAGATGCAAAACCCATGCACGTCCTAGGACGTAGGTAAAGTGCCTTGATCCACTAACATCATCAAGTATTGGGTATATTAGTGCGGGGGGTAATGTTGGCTGTATAATTTGTAAAAACCAATCACAATTCAATACGTGGCATGGAAAGGGCAATTTGGGGAGTTAATACAAGTTGCTAACCATAGTCAGACACATGTCAGCCTATATTGATAATAATAATGGATCTGCGTAGCACTAGAACAATCGAGTGATATAAGGTGATGTGGCCTAATGGTTACTCACAAAGTTCAAATTCAAAATCAGGAGGGAAGCCTAACTGCAAAGGTGGTGTAGTGGGACTGACTGTGAGAGAGCATATTCAGCAATCATGAGAGGACATTTCAACAGTTAGAAGCCCACCTCGACAGTTATCATTGAGAAGTATAAATAATAGAGAAGGCCCCAGAATGAGGCATCCATACTCAGATCAAAAAATCAGTTTTATTTACTTTGTTTTCCCTTCCAGTTTTTATAGTTCTTTACATTTCTGTACTTCAAATTCCTGTACTGCACTTCATTCATAGAAGTAGTTTCAAATAGCTTGTTGTTATAAACCGCTACGAGACTGGGTCAAATCATTGTAAGTTTTTCATTTTTACTTAATGAAATTCTGAAATTATTCTTCACTTAATTGTTATTTACTAAATTCTCCTAAACAAGCCACCAGTAAAAGCCCTCTTCATTGAGGTCAAGAGGACTAAAACACAATCGGTTGATAATTGGTTGGCAATTAATCTTCTGTAAGAACTGATTGATCCTTACTAGCACGCTTAAAATGACAAAATTAACCTTCGAACGCCAAAAAAGCCAGCAGTAATAAAATGTCTAAAATTTTGTGATTCATGTAACAAAAATTTGGGATTTAATTACGACATCTATACTATATATTAAGCAAAATGGGGTTTTTAACCTCAAGGCCTGTGGGAGCTCCAATCTCTTAATCCTAATTTTCTAATTTTTTGATTTAAAAAAAAAAACCTCAGCATTTATTGACTTATTCCAACCCAATCTCAGCATTTATTGACTTCTCCCAACCCACAATCCCTTTTAACTTCTCTCATAGTTATTGCAACACCCTTTTCAATTTTTCCCATACACTATGGTTACACACAAAAATAAAAATAAAAAAAGATAAGAATTTAACTATAGATCTCAAAAAGATATAGCATCTAAATTTGAATTATGATCTAATAATATAATTATGTATTTTTTTTATGTATATCTATCAAAAATTTTAATCACTTAATGGGACAAATTAATCAAATTTTCAAAATTATTGATTTTTAATTTACAAAATAGATTAAAAAAAACTATTGACTGATTTATTTATTTAATAACAAAAATATTTCATAATCTCTCCCTCCTAATCTCTCTCACAAATTTTCTTAAATTAATCAATTTTCCAAAATTATTGATTTTTAATTTACAAAATAAATTAAAAAAAACTATTGATTGATTTATTTATTTAATAACAAAAATATTTCATAATCTCTCCTTCCTAATCTCTCTCACAAATTTTCTTTTCTCCAAAAAATCAGATAATATTTTCTATTAAAGTTGTAGATATCTATCTATATTTTATATATTATATTATAGCATAACAAAAAAAATTAAAAAAGTAAAAAAAAAATCTTTAAAGTTTATCTAAATAAACTTTAAATCAATAAAATTCACATGTCTATCATATATCTAACTCACATCATAACTTACCTAAATAATAATAATTAAAAACAAATGGAAACCACAGATAAATTAAATTTTTTAAAAAAAAAGATACCCACAACTCCATTTTAAATAAATTGAAGAAAAAAAATATCCGAATAGAAACCACACAAAAATAAAAATAAAAATAAAAGATATATCTATCTATCTATCTATATCTAGCAAAAGGGAGTTTTTAACCCCCAAGGCCTATGGGAGCTTCAATATTCCAATTTGAATTTTTAAAATTTTTTATTTAAAAAAAAAAAACTCAGCATTTATTGATTTGGTCAAAATCCCCTGATCAGCATTTAAAATCCCCTCATACAAATAATTATAGATACAATTTGTGTATAGTTACTGCAGTACCCTTTTCAACTTCCCCCATACACTATGTTTAGTGATAAGAAAAAAATCTTAAAAAACATAATTTATATATTAAAAAAATCTAAAACAAATATAAATATATATATATATATATATATAATTATCTCGTGCATAGCACGGATGATAGGCTAATATTATATAAGGAAAATAGTCTTTTTAGTGAGGAGCCTTATGAGAGTTTCAATATCTCATACTAATTTTCTTGATTTTCTTACTTTTAAATAATTAAAAAAATCTCCATTGGCTAGCTTTTATTTGATAATCCTACATCGGGAAAAGAAGGAACAAAATGAGTTGTTTTACTCATAAGTTGTTTTACTCATATAAAGAGAATATTATACTCTCATCCCATTTAGTGAGGAGCCATGTGAGAGTTTCAATATCTCATACTAATTTTCTTAATTTTAAACAATTAAGAAAATCTCCATTGACTAGCTTTTATTTAATAATCCAACATCATGAAAAAAAAAAAGAATTATTTTACTCATATAAAGTGAATCTTATACTCCCATCACATTTAATATTATAATGTTGTACATGTTTTAATTTAATATAGTTTAAATTTTAAAAGTTTTAAACAATTAATTATGACCTAACTAATTAGACTAAATCATTTTTGATTTGACTAATTCGTTGATTTAATCGCGATTTTAACGGTTTTATCAAAATATATTGATTAGATTTGTTTGATTCGAAATAAACTAAAGAATGATTTGATTAAAGATTAAAAGACTGAGATTGCTTGATTAGAAATAAACTTTCCGTCTAAATAATTGTTAATTTTTATTTTATAATCCCACATTGAAAAAAGAAAAAAAAAGTGAGTTGTTTCACTTATATAAGGTGAATCTTAATAGTGTAGTATTGTGTATACTTCAATTCAAGACAGTTTAAATTTTAAAATTAAAATAACATTTAAAAGTTTTAATTAATTAATTTTTGTATAAGTTGGTTGGTCATTTGACTTAACCGATTAGGTTGAACCATTTTGGGTTTGACCAATTTGCCAGTTTAATCGCCATTCCTCATATTGATTTTATTAATTTTAAACAATTAAAAAAAATTCCATTGGCTAACTTCTATTTAACCATATAAAAATAAAACTCTAATTAATTTATGATTTATTTTATAATTCCACATAAAGAGAAGAAGAAAAAACAAAATTTGTTTCATTATCTATTTATCTATACTATATATTAAGCAAAAAGGGGTTTTTAACCCCCAAGACCTGTGGGAGTTTCAATATCTCAATCTGAATTTTCTAAATTTTTTATTAAAAAAAACTTAGCATTTATTGATTTGATCAAAATCCCCTGATCAGCATTTAAAATTTCCTCATACAACTAATTATAGATACAATCCATCTATCTATCTATACTATATATTAAGCAAAAATGGATTTTTAACCCCAAGGCCTGTGAGAGCTCCAATCTCCTAATCCTAATTTTCTAATTTTTTGATTTAAAAAAAAATCTCAGCATTTATTGACTTCTCCCAACCCAACCTCAACATTTATTAACTTCTCCTAACCCACAATCCCTTTTGACTTCTCTCATAATTATTGCAACACCTTTTCAATTTCTCCCATACACTATGGTTACATACAAAAATAAAAGAAAATATAAGAATTTAGCTATAGATCTCAAAAAGATATAACATCTAAATTTGAATTATGATTTAATAATATAATTATGTATTTTTTTTTATGTGTATCTATCAAAATTTTAAATCACTTAATAGGACAAATTAATCAATTTTTCAAAATTATTGATTTTTAATTTACAAAATAGATTAAAAAAAACTATTGACTGATTTATTTATTTAATAACAAAAATATTTCATAATCTCTCCCTCCTAATCTCTCTCACAAATTTTCAAAAAAAAAATATTAAAACTTGCATTCCTTTTCTCTTCCCCAAAAAATTAGATAATATTTGTTATTAAAGTTGTAGATATCTACCTATATTTTATATATTATATTATAACATAACAAAAAAAACTAAAATACTAAAAAAAAAAATCTTTAAAGTTTATCTAAATAAACTTTAAATCAATAAAACTCATATATCTAACTCACATCATAACTTACATAAATAATAATAATTAAAAACAAATAGAAATCACAGATAAATTAAATTTTAAAAAAAAAAGATACCCACAACTCCATCTTAAATAAATTGAAAAAAAGAAATACCCGAATAGAAACCACACAAAAATAAAAATAAAAATAAAAAGATCTATCTATCTATCTATATCTATACTATATATTAAGTAAAAGGAAATTTTTAACCCCAAGTCTTGTGGGAGCTTCAATCTCCCAATCTAAATTTCTTGATTTTTTGATTTATAAAAAAAAAAAAAAACCTTAGCATTTATTAACTTCTCCCAACCTCCAAGTCTCACCCTCATAATAACACTTTAATGCATTAAGAACAAACATAAAAAAAAATTATTTGAAATCCAACACATATGAATTCTTTGAAAAGTCCCAATAGATATGATTATTATCCCTCATAATAATACTTTAATGCATTAAAAACAAGTATAAAAAAAATTTCTTGAAAAGTCAAACACATATGATTATTATCAAAATATTAAACTTTAATATAATATAATAAAAGAAAGAAGACATTTAATTTCTTGAAAAGTCAAACACATATGATTATTATCAAAATATTAAAATCTATACTATATATTAAGCAAAAGGGGGTTTTAACCCCCAAGGCTTGTGGGAGCTCCAATATCCTAATCCTAATTTTCTAATTTTTTGATTTTAAAAAAAAAAACCTCAGCATTTATTAATTTCTTCCAATCCCCATACCTTTTGGGAGATTTGGTCAAAACCCTCTCATAATTAAACTTTAATGCATTAAAAACTAGCATAAACAAAATTCCTTGAAAATTTCAACACATCTATCTATCTATATTATATTATCTATATCTATATCTATATCTATATCTATCTATCTATATCTATACTATATATTTTAACCCCCAAGACTTGTGGGAGCTCCAATATTCCAATCCTAATTTTCTAATTTTTTGATTTAAAAAAAAAAACCTCAGCATTTATTAATTTCTCCCAATCCCCATACCTTTTGGGAGATTTGGTCAAAACCCCCTCATAATTAAACTTTAATGCATTAAAAACTAGCATAAACAAAATTCCTTGAAAATTTCAACACATCTATCTATCTATATTATATTATCTATATCTATATCTATCTATCTATCTATATCTATACTATATATTAAGCAAAGATGGATTTTTAATCCCCAAGGCCCGTGGGAGTTTCAATATCCGAATCTGAATTTTTTTATATTTTTTATTAAAAAAAAAAAAACTCAACATTTATTGATTTGGTCAAAATCCCCGAATAAACATTTATTAACTTTTTTCAATCCACATGTTTTTCCATATGCCTGCATTTATTAATACAATCCCCTGATCAGCATTTGAAATCCCCTCATACAAATAATTATAGATACAATCCGTGTATAGTTACTGCAGTACCCTTTTTAACTTCTCTCATACACTATTCTTAGTGATAAGATTGTTAAATTATTTTTATAAAAAATCTTAAAAAACATAATTTATATATTAAAAAAAATCTAATACAAATATAAATATTTATAATTATTCCGTGTTAAGCAAAAGGGGGTTTTTAACCCCCTAAGGCCTGTGGGAGTTTCAATATTCCAATCTGAATTTTTTAAATTTTTTATTTAAAAAAAAAACTCAGCATTTGTTAATTTGGTCAAAATTCCCTGATCATCATTTATTAACTTTTTTCAATCCGCATATCTTTCCACATACCTGCATTTATTGATTTGGTCAAAATCTCCTGATCAGCATTTAAAATCCCCTCATACAAATAATTATATATACAATTCGTGTATAGTTACTGTAGTATCCTTTTCAACTTCTCACGTATATTATGGTTAGTGATCAAATTGTTAAATTATTTTTATAAAAAATATTAAAAAACATAATTTATATATTAAAAAAAATCTAAAACAAATATAAATATCTATAATTATCCTATGCATAGCACGGGTGATGGGCTAGTACTATATATTAAGCAAAAGGGGATTTTTAACCCCCAAGGCTTGTGGGAGCTCCAATATGCTAATCCTAATTTTCTAATTTTTTATTTTTTTTAAAAAAAAATTAACCTCAGCATTTATTAACTTCTCTCAACCCACAAGACTTTTTGACTTCTCTCATAATTGCTGCAGTACCTTTTCCAAAACAAATAATTTGTATATTAAAAACAATTTAAAACAAATATAAATATTTATATCTATATCTATCTGTTTATTTATATCTATCTCTAACCTACAAGTTTTGTGGGAGTTCCAATATTTGAACCTTAATTTCTTTAATTTTTTTTTGAAAAAAAAAACTTAGCAATTATTAAATTCTTTCAAGTCTTTTTAACTTCTCCAACACACACACTCTTTTTTACTTTTTACATACTTATTATAGCGATCCCGGGTTTACCCTTGTTGTATAGTGATCCGGACATGTGTCCGTGGATGTTGGTAGTTGTTTATTATCTTGTTTACATCCTTTCTTACTTTGTATTTGAGTTATAGGATGTGTTGAGCGGGTTTGTTACAGGTTGGTTGAGTTTAGAAACCAAAACTAGTTGCCCAGATTTTTGGCCTGTACGCTCGAGCGGAGGTGTTGGCGCTCGAGCGTAGATTACATCCATCCAGTATCTTGTTGTGCAGTGTTGTGAGCTCGAGCGTAGGGATTGGGAGCTCGAGCGGAGGCCTGGTTCTGCAAAAGTGCTGGGCGAGTGCATTCTGCGCTCGAGCGGGAGGTTGGCCGCTCGAGCGGAAGTCTGTGAGTGGCCGCTCGAGCGGGGTGTTTTACGCTCGAGCGGAAGACTGGGTTTAAGTCCCGAAATTGTGACTTTTCAAATCACTTTTTCACTTTCTCTTCTCTCTCTTACTTTTCCAAAAACACCATTGTTGAGTCTTTCTCTCTAGATACTACCTTCTCTCTAGGTTTTGATCTAGTAGGAGTGATTTACTCACCTTTGGCCTTTACAAAAAAGTTGTTGATCGTCGAGGGCTTCATTTTAATCTGAAAATCACGGGTTTTGGAGCACGTTGGGTTTTGTCGTCTTCTCCTTTGGGACTCCGAATTTGAGGTAGGGATAACCTACTCCTCTCTATGGGTTTTGTCTTTAAATTTTGGTATTTTGAGATGTTGGGCTTGGTTTGGTAATTTTGTGAAAGTTTGGGGCTTTTGTGCAATTATACAAAAGTTGGGGTTTTATTCATAATAAACCTAGATGCATGTTTAGCATGAAAAAAATGGAATGATTGCTGAATCATTGAAGAAAATGGGACCTAAGGGTTGAAATGGTAATTATGGAAAATGGCCTAATTACATTGATTAATTAATTGGGATAATTAATTGGTGAGAAATGAGGAAATGAAATGTTGATTGAATATCCATTTGCGCATTTATTTTCTGTTTTAGAAATAACTGCTTGGGGCTATCGGTGGAGGATAGTCGTGATTGTTGTAGACAATGTATGTTGATTAGGCAAACTGAAACTAATCAATGGAATGTGTTATGGAACTTGACAGTTGCTAGAATACATTAATTGTTTGTATTGTGTGATTGTATATAGAACCAATGTGTTTATATATGTTATGTGTAGAGGAGGAGATAGGGGATGTACTCCGCGGTTTAGGGGAAGATAGGGGATGGACCTCTAAACCGGATAGGTATTTGGAGGAGATAGGGGATGTACTCCGTAGACAGAGCTCATATGCTTGTCTAGAGAAGTGAAGATAGAGCTCATATGCTTATCTTTGTGAAGTGAAGTGTGGATACAGCTTGTATGCTTATCTGTGGATATTGTTGATATACATATCTGTTGTAGAGTGTGGATACAGCTTGTATGCTTATCTGTGGATATTGTTGATATACATATCTGTTGAGAATGTGGATATAGCTTTTATGCTTATCTGAATGTGAGATGTAGTTTTTATACATATATGTGGAAATGATGATAGAGCTAGTATGCTTATCTGTTGTTAAAAGGAAAATGAAAAGTAATTGGGACTTGTAAGTCGTTGACATAAATATGTTATTTATGTGACTGTATCAGTGTTGACCAACTATCAATTGCTAATGTTTTAGTCATTGTCCAAGGTTGGTTTAGTGTATTTCTACTGGGCTGTGGCTCACCCTATATGGGAATATCATTTTCAGGTGCAGGAAGCATGCCACCTCCAAGGACATAGCTGGGAGGCTTGTGGCGGGCATAGTTTTGTCGTTTTACTTTGATTTATTACATGTAATTTCAAGCCAAGGGCTTAATGTGTAAACGAGTTAGAACCCTTTGTTGTAACCAAGTGTTAACTTGGAAAGCTGTAAGCCCGTAGGGCATTTTGTTATGAGATTAACATGTAATACTTATGTAACGGAATTCTAATGAATGAAAGGAATGTGGTTAGTTTAAATGTAAAATGCATGTCTTATCTGGTGGGTTTATTGTTATTATTTTGAGGGCGTTACAACTTGGTATCAGAGCGTACCGGGTTCGAATACTTTGGGTACGTGGGAAGTGATTAGGATCACAATGGGTTTGTCTCGCTTGATAGAGACTTAGATGTAGTATCATATGCTATGTGCTCAATTGATAACATGCTTATGTGACTATGTGGGTATGGGATTTAATTTCTAGGATGTTGATTGGATCCTTGAGTTTCTGGGAGTCTTGTTGGAAAAGCACTTGATCAATGCTGTTTCTAACCGGAACTCTAGTAACGTCTCGGGACTATCATTATCCGGAAATGAAGTTCGTAAGTGCTTATGTGTTTATGTGCTTATGTGGAGTGAATTACAGTTGTCCATGCACTAGGACGTGAGTGTTTAGTTTCGGCACATTTATGAATGTGCTAACGTTCTGTGTTGCCTTTATTAGGATGTCAGGACGAGGAAGAGGTGCTAGGCGTGGTAGACCTGCGAGGCAGGAAGTACCGTTACAGGGTGAGATTCCGGCAGTGCAGGAGGGAGTTGGGTAGGCCAATGTGGCCGAGCCAGTAGGTCAGCAGGCTATGGGTGCCTTGGCCAGAGAGATAGCAGGAGCTTTGGGTATTCTTAGGGCTGGGAATCAGGCAGCTGAGACAGGGCCTTCCTTCTTGAAGAGGGAGTTCTTTCGGTGTAATCCGGATGAGTTTATCGGGGATCCTAAAGAGCCGCTTAAGGCAGATGAATGGCTCGAACAGACAACGAAGACGTTTGAGATGCTTGGCATCGAGGACGGAGCACTGAAAGTGACCTTGGCATCGTTTCAACTGAAAGGAGATGCGGGTCAATGGTGGAAGTACGAGAAAGCTCGTGTTGGTGGTACTTGGGAGGCGTTTGTGAATGCTTTTCAGGAGAGGTTTTTGTCTGCAGTAGCAAGGGAGAAGCTGAGGGATCAGTTTAGCCGGCTTAATCAGCAGGGCTTGTCAGTGGCCGAGTTTGAGGCTACTTTTACCAGTCTGTCTAGGTTTGCACCTGAACTGGTGGCGTCTGAGGAACGCCGTTGCTATGAGTTTGAGCGGAAGTTGAGGCGGGGCCTCAAGTTGAGAGTTGGTGGGTCTTATATTCGAGAGTATAGACACCTAGTGGATGCTGCAGCTCATATGGAGCTTATGATGCAGGAGGAGGATGAGGGTCAGAGAGGCTCCAAGAGGAGCCAGGATAGTCAGAGTGATGGCAGGAGGCAGAGGGGTTCTAACCCTCAGCAGTCTCAGGGTGCAGTCTCTAGATCGACCTTTCCAGTGCCTAGTGTAGGCTCGGGGAGAGGCAGTCAGGGAGAATTCACTTGTTACAAGTGTGGCCAGCTGGGTCACAAGGTTTCTGTTTGCCCGCAGAAGGGTGGGGGTCAGAAAGCTGCTTCTTCTTCAGCTAGACCGCCGAGTCAGAGTTTGGGCAGGGGGCAGCTCTTGATTTGTTATCAGTGTGGACAACCTGGGCACATGAAGAGGTTTTGCCCACAGTTGAGTGCCACTTCGGGAGCGTCTGGTTCTAGGCAGACGCAGGGTTTTCAGCCAGCTCAGTCTGTGCAGGCCTCGAGGGCCAATCCGGGAGCTTCGTCATCCCAGTCTGTGCAGCAGTCTTTTGCTCCGAGAGGTGAGCAGGTAGACCAGGGGCCTACGGGGCGCGTGTATGCTGTTACCGCGCAGGATTTAGTACCGGCTCCATCAGTAGTGAGAGGTACTTTTCTGTTTTGCAACTCAGTTGCTAATGTGTTGATAGACACGGGTGCATCTCATTCTTTTGTATCTGCTGCATTTGCATCTGTTTTGGAATTGGAGTTAGCACAGTTAGCATCTCCTATTTGTGTGGTATCGCCTTTGGGTGGTGAGTTGATTCTGAAACAGGGTGTTAGAGGATGTGATATTGAGGTCGCCGATTATAGGCTTCCTTTTCCGTTTGTTGTCATACCCATGAAGGGTTTTGATGTTATTTTGGGTATGGACTGGCTATCGTCATACCGGGCTGTTATTGATTGCTACCGCCAGAGGGTCACGTTATGTACCTTGAGCGGGGAGTGGTTCCATTTCTTGGGAGACCGGGTTGGTAGTGTTTTGCCACCGGGGTTTGATTCGCGAGGGCGAAGTGAGCTTAGTGGGTTACTTGCTAGCTTTGAGAGTAGCGAGTGTGTTGAGACCCAGGTTGTGTTACCGAGGGTGGTTTGTGAGTATTCGGATGTCTTTCCCGAAGATCTTGTTAGTTTGCCACCTCACCGAGAGATAGAGTTCTCTATTGATTTAGTGCCTGGTACGGCGCCGATTTCTATGGCACCTTACCGTTTCGCTCCAGCAGAGTTGGTTGAGTTGAAAGTTCAGCTCCAGGAATTGCTCGATAAGGGCTTTGTTCGCCCTAGTGTTTCACCGTGGGGAGCACCGGCCCTCTTTGTTAAAAAGAAAGATGGTGCCTTGAGATTGTGTATAGACTACCGGAAGTTGAATCGGGCTACGGTTAAGAATAAGTATCCTATGCCCCGTATAGATGATTTGTTTGACCAGTTGAAGGGTTCCCGTTGTTTCTCTAAGATAGACTTGAGATCGGGTTACCATCAGTTGAGGGTCAGGGAGGAAGATATTCCGAAGACGGCATTCCGTACGCGGTATGGCCATTATGAGTTTCTGGTGATGCCATTTGGGCTTACCAATGCACCGGCAGTCTTTATGGACTTGATGAACCGGATTTTCCGGGAGTTCTTAGACCGCTTTGTGGTTGTTTTTGTGGACGATATCCTTATCTATTCGTCATCTAAGGAGGAGCACGAGGAACACTTGAGAGTGGTGCTTGAGTTACTTAGAGCCCATAGGCTGTATGCCAAGTTTGGGAAGTGTGAGTTCTGGCTGAGGGAAGTCAAATTCTTAGGCCACGTGGTATCCGGGGAAGGGGTGTCTGTTGATACATCCAAGGTTGAGGCAGTGCAAGATTGGGCACAGCCTAAGAGTGTGTTTGAGATCCGCAGTTTTCTGGGATTAGCTGGGTATTACCGTCGGTTTGTGAAAGATTTCTCCAGGTTAGCGTCACCGTTGACTAGACTGACTCGAAAGGGAGTCAAGTTTGTGTGGAGTGAGACTTGTGAAAAGTCATTCCAAGAGTTGAAAATTAGATTGACCACCGCTCCGGTGTTGATTATTCCGGAGAGAGGGTTGGGTTATGCGGTTTATTGTGATGCCTCACGAGAGGGTTTGGGTTGTGTGTTGATGCAAGAGGGAAAAGTGGTAGCTTATGGCTCACGTCAGTTGAAAATACACGAGAAGAATTACCCCACACATGACCTAGAGTTAGCAGCTGTGATCTTTGCCTTGAAAATCTGGAGGCACTACCTTTATGGTGAGAGGTTCGAGGTATTCTCGGATCATAAGAGTTTGAAGTATCTGTTTACACAGAGAGACTTGAATCTGAGGCAGAGGAGGTGGATGGAGTTCATCGAGGATTATGATTTTGAGTTGCATTATCATCCGGGAAAGGCCAATGTTGTGGCCGATGCCCTTAGTAGGAAGACCATTAGTGATGTAGCTTGTATAGCCATCCGGGAATGGGTGATGTTGGGAGCACTTGGCGAGTTTGATTTGCTACTGGGCGAATCTGTCGAGGCTGCGGCCTTGTTTTCTGTTGTTGCGCAGCCTACACTTATGATTAGAGTGTTAGAGGCACAGAGAGGTGACCTTGAGGTAGAATCCCTCCGAGAGAAGATCTCCAGTGGGAAAGTTGAGAAGGGTTTGACGGTGTATCCCGACCTGAGTGTGAGATACCGAGACCGTTTGTTTGTACCGGAGTCTTGCCGAGAGGAAGTACTCCGAGAGTTTCACCATTCGCGCCTTGCGGTGCATCCGGGAGGTACTAAGATGTATCAGGATTTGGGTCGCCAGTTTTGGTGGCGGGGTATGAAAAGAGATGTGGCTGTCTTCGTATCGAAATGCCTTACTTGCCAGCAAGTGAAGGCCGAGCATCAGAGGCCAGCGGGTTTGTTGCAACCCTTGCCTATTGCCGAGTGGAAGTGGGAGCATGTCACTATGGACTTCGTTGTAGGTCTTCCGAGGACTCAGCGGGGTAGTGATGCTATTTGGGTGGTTGTAGACCGGTTGACTAAGTCGGCGCACTTTATTCCTATGCGCGTGAGAGATTCGGTAGATCATCTTGCCGACTTGTATATTCGGGACGTAGTGAGATTGCACGGGGTCCCAGTGACGATCGTCTCAGATAGAGATCCTCGTTTTACTGCCAGGTTGTGGCAGAGTTTGCAGAGTGCCTTGGGCACTAAGTTAACCTTTAGTACGGCCTATCATCCTCAGACTGACGGGCAGTCCGAGCGTACTATTCAGATCCTCGAGGATATGCTTCGGGGTTGTGTCCTGGACTTCAGTGGGACGTGGGAGAGGCACTTGCCATTGGTAGAGTTTGCCTACAACAACAGTTTTCAGTCTAGCATCGGTATGGCACCGTTTGAGGCCTTGTATGGCCGACCGTGTAGGTCTCCAGTTTGTTGGGCCGAGGTGGGTGATGCACCTTTGTTGGGTCCGGAGTTGGTTAGGGAGACGACAGAGAAAGTTGAGCTTATCCGTAAGAGGCTTGTTACAGCCCAGAGTCGACAAAAGAGTTATGCCGATCGTAGGAGGAGGCCTTTGGCGTTTGAGGTAGGTGATCATGTCTTTCTGAAGATATCACCTAGGCGAGGTCTGATGAGGTTTGGGAAGAGTGGGAAGTTGTCCCCTCGGTTTATTGGTCCTTTTGAGATCCTTGAGAGGATAGGTGAGGTTGCTTATCGGTTAGCCTTACCGCCGCAGTTGTCCGGAGTGCATGATGTGTTTCATGTGAGTATGCTTCGGAAGTATGAACCAGATCCATCACATGTGTTGGATTGGACTAATTTAGAGGTAGATGAGGATGCCTCGTATGAGGAGAGACCGGTTCGGGTCTTGGATAGGCGGGATCAGGTCCTGCGTGGCAAGACCATTCCTTTGGTGAAAGTCTTGTGGAAACATCACGGAGTGGAGGAAGCCACTTGGGAACGTGAGTTGGAAGTCCGTGAGAAATATCCGGACTTGTTTGTTGATATGTAATCTTGTATTTAAATTTTACATTTTGTTGAACTTAAGAGCTTTTATATATGTCTTAAGTTGTGAAACATTGAAAATGTTTTGGTTATTGGAAGTATGTTTTGGAACTTGCCTCATACGGAAGTTGAATGTGATACTATATGTGTTGAATATATTGTTGAAATTGGAAAGATAGTGCATAATGTTGATGCATGTTGATAATACATATGTGGTTTACATATTGTGATATGTCTCTTGTGAAAGGGATGGGATGACCGGTAATGGGTCGAATTGTTGAATGTTCAAGTGTAACATTGATTA
This sequence comes from Camellia sinensis, assembly GCF_055761805.1. Classification (NCBI taxonomy): domain Eukaryota; kingdom Viridiplantae; phylum Streptophyta; class Magnoliopsida; order Ericales; family Theaceae; genus Camellia; species Camellia sinensis. Next base: position 41,627,107 of record NC_138973.1, read on the forward strand.
AAAGGGAGAAAAACTTGTTTTGAAAACTTGTGCTTAATTTCGGGGACGAAATTCTTTAAGGGGGGGAGGTTATAGCGATCCCGGGTTTACCCTTGTTGTATAGTGATCCGGACATGTGTCCGTGGATGTTGGTAGTTGTTTATTATCTTGTTTACATCCTTTCTTACTTTGTATTTGAGTTATAGGATGTGTTGAGCGGGTTTGTTACAGGTTGGTTGAGTTTAGAAACCAAAACTAGTTGCCCAGATTTTTGGCCTGTACGCTCGAGCGGAGGTGTTGGCGCTCGAGCGTAGATTACATCCATCCAGTATCTTGTTGTGCAGTGTTGTGAGCTCGAGCGTAGGGATTGGGAGCTCGAGCGGAGGCCTGGTTCTGCAAAAGTGCTGGGCGAGTGCATTCTGCGCTCGAGCGGGAGGTTGGCCGCTCGAGCGGAAGTCTGTGAGTGGCCGCTCGAGCGGGGTGTTTTACGCTCGAGCGGAAGACTGGGTTTAAGTCCCGAAATTGTGACTTTTCAAATCACTTTTTCACTTTCTCTTCTCTCTCTTACTTTTCCAAAAACACCATTGTTGAGTCTTTCTCTCTAGATACTACCTTCTCTCTAGGTTTTGATCTAGTAGGAGTGATTTACTCACCTTTGGCCTTTACAAAAAAGTTGTTGATCGTCGAGGGCTTCATTTTAATCTGAAAATCACGGGTTTTGGAGCACGTTGGGTTTTGTCGTCTTCTCCTTTGGGACTCCGAATTTGAGGTAGGGATAACCTACTCCTCTCTATGGGTTTTGTCTTTAAATTTTGGTATTTTGAGATGTTGGGCTTGGTTTGGTAATTTTGTGAAAGTTTGGGGCTTTTGTGCAATTATACAAAAGTTGGGGTTTTATTCATAATAAACCTAGATGCATGTTTAGCATGAAAAAAATGGAATGATTGCTGAATCATTGAAGAAAATGGGACCTAAGGGTTGAAATGGTAATTATGGAAAATGGCCTAATTACATTGATTAATTAATTGGGATAATTAATTGGTGAGAAATGAGGAAATGAAATGTTGATTGAATATCCATTTGCGCATTTATTTTCTGTTTTAGAAATAACTGCTTGGGGCTATCGGTGGAGGATAGTCGTGATTGTTGTAGACAATGTATGTTGATTAGGCAAACTGAAACTAATCAATGGAATGTGTTATGGAACTTGACAGTTGCTAGAATACATTAATTGTTTGTATTGTGTGATTGTATATAGAACCAATGTGTTTATATATGTTATGTGTAGAGGAGGAGATAGGGGATGTACTCCGCGGTTTAGGGGAAGATAGGGGATGGACCTCTAAACCGGATAGGTATTTGGAGGAGATAGGGGATGTACTCCGTAGACAGAGCTCATATGCTTGTCTAGAGAAGTGAAGATAGAGCTCATATGCTTATCTTTGTGAAGTGAAGTGTGGATACAGCTTGTATGCTTATCTGTGGATATTGTTGATATACATATCTGTTGTAGAGTGTGGATACAGCTTGTATGCTTATCTGTGGATATTGTTGATATACATATCTGTTGAGAATGTGGATATAGCTTTTATGCTTATCTGAATGTGAGATGTAGTTTTTATACATATCTGTGGAAATGATGATAGAGCTAGTATGCTTATCTGTTGTTAAAAGGAAAATGAAAAGTAATTGGGACTTGTAAGTCGTTGACATAAATATGTTATTTATGTGACTGTATCAGTGTTGACCAACTATCAATTGCTAATGTTTTAGTCATTGTCCAAGGTTGGTTTAGTGTATTTCTACTGGGCTGTGGCTCACCCTATATGGGAATATCATTTTCAGGTGCAGGAAGCATGCCACCTCCAAGGACATAGCTGGGAGGCTTGTGGCGGGCATAGTTTTGTCGTTTTACTTTGATTTATTACATGTAATTTCAAGCCAAGGGCTTAATGTGTAAACGAGTTAGAACCCTTTGTTGTAACCAAGTGTTAACTTGGAAAGCTGTAAGCCCGTAGGGCATTTTGTTATGAGATTAACATGTAATACTTATGTAACGGAATTCTAATGAATGAAAGGAATGTGGTTAGTTTAAATGTAAAATGCATGTCTTATCTGGTGGGTTTATTGTTATTATTTTGAGGGCGTTACACTTATTGCAAACAGTGAGTTTCCTTTTTGTTTTCTCCTTCTTGACTTCTCACTTCTACACTTTCAACTTCAGTGTCCACGTATGCAAACAGTAAGTCTTCTTTTTGTTTTCTCCTTCTTGATTTTTCCTTTTGTTTACTCTTTTAATATTATAGTTAGATAGTGCATAAAAATATTTGTGATGTTTCTAGCGAATAAAAAATTATAATTTGATTTTTTAATATGATTTAAGTTAGATAAATATAAATCTTCACAAAGAGAAACATGTGATTATAATTAGTTGAATGATTCTTTTTTTTTAAATGTGATTGTAGTTAGTTTAATAGTTTTTTTTCATTTATTTATTTTATTATGGGAAAAATATGATGTGATTGTAGTTTGTTCAATAGCTCTTTTTTTTAATATGATTGTTGTAATTAGTTCAATGGTTTTTTTTTAATGTTATTTAATCTTTTTATTTACTATTTTAATTTTATTTTTAATATGATTGAAGTTAAATAAACATAAACACTCACAAAGAAAAAAATGTGATTGTAATGTAATGTGATTGTAGTTTGCTCAATGGCTTTTTTTTTTTTAATATGATTGTTGTAGTTAGTTCAATGGTTTTTTTTTTAATGTTATTTAATATTTTTATTTATTATTTTAATTTTATTTTTAATATGATTGAAGTTAGATAAACATAAACATTCACGAAGAAAAAAAAAGTGATTGTAGTTAGTTCAATGGTTCTATTTTTTTAATGTGATTGTAGTTAGTCAATGGTTCTTTTTTTCATTTATTTATTTTTTTATTATGGAAAAAATGTGATGTGATTGTAATTTATTCAATGGTTCTTTTTTTTAATATGATTTAATCTTTTATTTAATGCTTTAATGGTTTTTCTTTACAATTATTTATGAAAAAATAATTTGTGATTTGATTTGATTTTTTTCTGATTGATTTTTAAAGTACCAATTATTGATAACGATTAGATTGTATTTTGAAAAAAAAATTGTAATTGATTTTTTTAACTCACTGTGTTTTTTGAAAAAAAAATTTATTGTGTTTTTTTAACTATCAATTCACTTAATTTGTGATTTGATTTTTAACTCATTGTGTTTTTTGAAAAACAAAATGGATTGTACTCATTAGGGTCACATAATATACCCATTATTGATGATGATTAGATTGTATTTTGACCCAAAAAAATTGTAATTGATCTTTTTAACTCACTATGTTTTTTGAAAAATAAATTATTGTGTTTTTTAATTATCAATTGACTTAATTTGTGATTGATTTTTTTAATTATTGATAATGATTAGATAGCATTAAAAAAATTGTGATTTGTATGATTGAAGTTATCTCATTTTGTTTATAATTTTATTTTTTAATATAATTGAAATTAACTCACAAAAAGAAAAATGTTATTGTAGTTTGTTCAATGGCTATAAATAATATTTTTATTTACGATTTTAATGGTTCTTTTTTTCAATTATTATTTTTTTATTATGAGAAAAATATGATTGTAGTTGTATAGCATTAAAAAAATTGTGATTTGTATGATTGAAGTTATCTCCTTTTGTTTATAATTTGATTTTTTTAATATAATTGAAATTAGATAAACATAAACACTCACAACAAGAAAAATGTGATTGTCGTTTGTTCAATACTACTAAATAATCTTTTTATTTACTATTTTAATGGTCCTTTTTTTTGAATTATTTTTTTTATTATGAAAAAAATGTGATTGTAGTTAGATAGCATTAAAAAAAAGTGATTTGTATGATTGAAGTTATCCCCTATTGTTTATAATTTAATTTTTTAATATGATTGAAGTTAGATAAACATAAACAATCAATGAGGTTTTTAAGGAAAATGGGGTTTTTAACCCCAAGGCCTGTGGGAGATTCAATATCCCAATCTGAATTTTCTAAATTTTTTATTAAAAAAAAATTCAGCATTTATTGATTTGGTCAAAATCTCCTGATCAGTATTTATTAACTTTTTTCAATCCACATGCCTCCTGATCAACATTTAAAATCCCCTTCATACAAATAATTATAGATACAATCTGTGTATAGTTACCGCAGTACCCTTTTCAACTTTTTTCATATACTATGGTTAGTGATAAAATTGTTAAATTATTTTTATAAAAATCTTAAAAAACATAATTTATATATTAAAAAAATCTAAAACAAATATAAATATCTATAATTATCCTGTGCATAGCACGGGTGATAAGCTAGTTTAATATAATATAAAAAAGGGAAAAAAAGACATTTTAAAAAAAAGACATTTAAAAATCGCAATTCACATATATAGATAATTATCTATACTATATATTAAGCAAAAGGGAGTTTTTAACCCCCAAGACTTGTGGGGGCACCAATATGCTAATCCTAATTTTCTAATTTTTTGTTTTAAAAAAAAAATTAACCTCAGCATTTATTAACTTCTCTCAGCCCACAAGACTTTTTGACTTCTCTCATAATTGCTTCAGTACCTTTTCCAAAACAAATAATTTGTATATTAAAAACAGTTTAAAACAAATATAAATATCTATATTTATATCTATCTATTTATTTATATATATCTCTAACTTACAAGTTTTGTGGGAGTTCCAATATTTGAATCTTAATTTCTTAATTTTTTTGATTTTTTTTTGAAAAAAAAAAAAACTTAGCAATTATTAAATTCTTCCAAATCTTTTTAACTTATCCAACACACACACTCTTTTTAACTTTTCACATATTTATTGCAAACAGTGAGTCTCCTTTTTGTTTTCTCTTTCTTGACTTCTTACTTCTACACTTTCAACTTCAGTGACCACGTATGCAAACAGTAAGTTTTCTTTTTGTTTTCTCCTTCTTGACTTTTCCTTTTGTTTACTTTTTTAATATTGTAGTTAGATAGCGCATGAAAATATTTTGTGATTTTTCTAGCGAATAAAAAAATTATAATTTGATTTTTTAATATGATTGAAGTTAGATAAATATAAACACTCACAAAGAGAAAAATGTGATTATAATTAGTTGAATGATTCTTTTTTTTAAAATGTGATTATAGTTAGTTTAGTAGTTCTTTTTTTTCATTTATTTATTTTATTATGGGAAAAATGTGATGTGATTATAGTTTGTTCAATGGCTCTTTTTTTTAATATGATTGTTGTAGTTAGTTCAATGATTTTTTTTTAATGTTCTTTAATCTTTTTATTTACTATTTTAATTTTATTTTTAATATGATTGAATTTAAATAAACATAAACACTCACAAAGAAAAAAATGTGATTGTAATGTGATGTGATTGTAGTTTGTTCAATGACTCTTTTTTTTAATATAATTGTTGTAGTTAGTTCAATGATTTTTTTTTAATGTTTTTTAATCTTTTTATTTGCTATTTTAATTTTATTTTTAATATGATTGAAGTTAGATAAACATAAACACTCAAGAAGAAAAAAAAATGATTGTAGTTAGTTCAATGGTTCTATTTTTTTAATGTGATTGTAGTTAGTCAATGGTTCTTTTTTTTATTATGGAAAAAATGTGATGTGATTGTAGTTTGTTCAATGGTTCTTTTTTTTTACTGTGATTTAATCTTTTATTTACTGCTTTAATGGTTTTTCTTTACAATTATTTATGAAAAAAATATTTGTGATTTGATTTGATTTTTTTCTGATCTGATTTTTAAAGTACCAATTATTGATAATGATTAGATTGTATTTTGAAAAAAAAATTGTAATTGATTTTTTTAACTCACTGTGTTTTTTGAAAAAAAATTATTGTGTTTTTTTAACTATCAATTCATTTAATTTGTGATTTGATTTTTAACTCACTGTGTTTTTTGAAAAACAAAATGGATTGTACTCATTAGGGTCACATAATATACCAATTATTCATGATGATTAGATTGTATTTTGACTCAAAAAAAATTAGGGCAAATTACAAACACCCCCCTCGAGGTTTGGTGAAAATACAAATTCCCCCCTGAGGTTTGAGAAATTACAAATTGCCCCCTGAGAGTCAAATTTTCATAACAAATTAGAAAGAATTAGGGGGGAATCTGTATGAAAATAAAAACCTCAGGGGGCAATTTGTTATGAAAATATAAACCTCAGGGGGTGGGATGTAATTTCTCAAACGTCAGGGGGGAATCTGTATTTTTACAAAACCTCGAGGGAGGTGTTTGTAATTTGCCCAAAAAATTATAACTGATCTTTTTAACTCACTATGTTTTTTGAAAATAAATTCTTGTGTTTTTTAATTATCAATTGACTTAATTTGTGATTGATTTTTTTTAATTATTGATGATAATTAGATAGCATTAAAAAAATTGTGATTTGTATGATTGAAGTTATCTCATTTTGTTTATAATTTTATTTTTTAATATGATTGAAGTTAACTTACAAAAAGAAAAATATGATTGTAATTTGTTCAATAGTTATAAATAATATTTTTATTTACTATTTTAATGGTTCTTTTTTTCAATTATTATTTTTTTACTATGAGAAAAATATAATTGTAGTTAGATAGCATTAAAAAAATTGTGATTTGTATGATTGAAATTATGTCATTTTGTTTATAATTTGATTTTTTTAATATGATTGAAGTTAGATAAACATAAACACTCATAAAAAGAAAAATGTGATTGTCGTTTATTCAATACTACTAAATAATCTTTTTATTTACTATTTTAATGGTCCTTTTTTTGAATTATTATTTTTTATTATGAAAAAAATGTGATTGTAGTTAGATAGCATTGAAAAAAAAATGTGATTTGTATGATTGAAGTTATCTCTTTTTGTTTATAATTTAATTTTTTAATATGATTGAAGTTAGATAAATATAAACACTCAAGAGGGTTTTTAAGAAAAATGGGATTTTTAACCCCAAATCCTGTGAGAGATTCAATATCCCAATCTGAATTTTCTAAATTTTTTATTAAAAAAAAACTCAGCATTTACTGATTTGGTCAAAATCTCCTGATCAGCATTTACTAACTTTTTTCAATCCACATGCCTGCATTTATTGATTTGGTCAAAATCTCCTGATCAACATTTAAAATTTTCTCATACAAATAATTATAGATACAATCTGTGTATTGTTACTGCAGTACCATTTTCAACTTTTCTCATATACTATAGTTAGTGATAAGATTGTTAAATTATTTTTATAAAAAATCTTAAAAAACATAATTTATATATTAAAAAAAATCTAAAACAAATATAAATATCTATAATTATCCCGTGCATAGCACGGGTGATAGACTGATTTTTTATTACGTCAATTTGTAGTGAGATTACGCAAATTTGTGTGGTAGGGTGCATATCATGGGTGCTTACCATAGAGTTTTCCCATTTACGATAAAAGGGGTGGAGTCAAGTTTAAGCTTGATTGTTTGGCAATGCAATTACATTCCTTAAATCATCTGCAGTGCTGCAAATTCCAAAAATTAAAAAATAATCAATTTTTTTTTGCTTTTAATTAATTGTTTTAGATTTTTTATTTTTTACTTTTTAGATCACTTTCTCTAGATATACTTAAAAAACATTTTGAAAAAATTTAAAAAAATTATTTTAAAAAAATCACTAAAAATAAATTATTCTAAAAATAAAATATGACCTTTTAAATTTGATCCCAAACTATAACAAAAAGTGTCATCACGTGGATGTGGATACTCCATGGAGAGAACGAATTCTACACGTATGGCCCCGTAAACTCTTTGGTTCACGGTTGGTCAATTAACTGATGACAAATCAGTAGCTGTGGGACAATTATTCTATTTATTATGAAAAATTATTGGTTAGTTCAGAGTCACAACGTGATTATATCCTTGTTCAATCATAAACTATTGATTATGCAGTTCGATCGGTAGGGTATAGGTCGGATCGATCCAAATGCTCCACGAGTTGAATATCCTTCGTCCCCCAAGTCGTACCTACAACAAGTCTAGTAGGAAGGTTCCGAACTAAGAGTGGTTCTTTTCTGTGGACCCTCCGACGATCAAGTTAAATGAGGAAGTGGTCGGAATAGAAAATTAGAGAGAGAGAGTCTAGAGTAGAGAGAGAAGAGTTACTTGTTGTCAAAACGTCCTTTAGAAGTTTCATTATATCTCTTATTCATCATTTCCTTGCCTACTCCTATTGTCCTATTGGCCGAAAGTCAGTCACCTACTGTCCGTTGGCCATGGCCGTTTCACCATGCTTCCTCCTAAGAGGTCTTGTTATATTTAATACTTTGACAGTCTCATTTAATGCTTGGCGTGGGGGCTCAACAACTCTGCAAGATTTTTGTCTATCAGGTGGCTAATTCCCTACTTCAACATGTGTCTAACTGTAATTGGTCTTAAGCCACTATGGGTTCTCTGTTCTCTGCTGGGCCTGTTCTGGGCATTATGACCATAGGCTAGGCCCTCTTGGGCCATGCCCATCAACTATCATGTCTACTCATATTTTCTAATCACTTAACATAAAATCATGAGTCCGACTCCCTCTATTAATCACAATGCATATAGAGCGCGTGATGCTCTAGACCAACCAATGACTTCTCATGGATTATTTATTTTTTGAATAAATTATAAATATTTTTTTAAAATACAAATTACTCTTATTTTTAGATTTTTTATAGCGATCCCGGGTTTACCCTTGTTGTATAGTGATCCGGACATGTGTCCGTGGATGTTGGTAGTTGTTTATTATCGTGTTTGCATCCTTTGTACCTTGTATATCGAGTTATAGGATGTGTTGGGCGGATTTGTTTCAGGTTGGTTGAGTTTAGAAACCAAAACTAGTTGCCCAGATTTTTGGCCTGTAAGCTCGAGCGGAGGTGTTGGCGCTCGAGCGTAGATTACACCCATTCAGTAATTGTTGTGCAGTGTTGTACGCTCGAGCGTAGGGTTGGGAGCTCGAGCGGAGGCCTGGTTCTACAAAAGTGCTGGGCGAGTGCATTATGCGCTCGAGCGGGAGGTTGGCCGCTCGAGCGGAAGTCTGTGAGTGGCCGCTCGAGCGGGGTGTTTTACGCTCGAGCGGAGACCTGGGTTAAAGTCCCGAAATTGTGACTTTTCAAATCACTTTTTCACTTTCTCTTCTCTCTCTTACTTTTCTAAAATCACCATTGTTGAGCCTCTCACTCTAGACTCTACCTTCTCTCTAGGTTTTGATCTAGTAGGAGTGATTTACTCACCTTTGGCCTTTACAAAAAAGTTGTTGATCGTCGAGGGCTTCATTTTAATATGAAAATCTCGGGTTTTGGAGCACGTTGGGTTTTGTCGTCTTCTCCTTTGGGACTCCGAATTTGAGGTAGGGATAACCTACTCCTCTCTATGGGTTTTGTCTTTAAATTTTGGTATTTTGAGATGTTGGGCTTGGTTTGGTAATTTTGTGAAAGTTTGGGGCTTTTGTGTAATTTTACAAAAGTTGGGGTTTTATTCATAATAAACCTAGATGCATGTTTGGCATAGAAAATGGAATGATTGTTGAATCATTGATGAAAATGGGACCTAAGGGTTGAAATAGTAATTATGGAAAATGGCCTAATTACATTGTTTAATTAATTGGGATAATTAATTGGTGAGAAATGAGGAAATAAAATGTTGATTGAATATCCATTTGTGCATTTATTTTCTGTTTTAGAAATAACTGCTTTGGGCTATCGGTGGAGGATAGTCGAGATTGTTGTAGACAATGCATGATGATTAGGTAAACGGAAACTAATCAATGGAATGTGTCATGGAACTTGACGGTTGATAGAATACATTAATTGTGTGTATTGTGTGATGGTATATAGAACCAATGTGTTTATATACGTTATGTGTAGAGGAGGAGATAGGGGATGTACTCCGCGGTTTAGGGGAAGATAGGGGATGTACCTCTAAACCGGATAGGTATTGGGAGGAGATAGGGGATGAACTCCGTAGACAGAGCTCATATGCTTGTCTAGAGAAGTGAAGATAGAGCTCATATGCTTATCTTTGTGAAGTGTGGATACAGCTTGTATGCTTATCTGTGGATATAGTTGATATACATATCTGTTGTGAAGTGTGGATACAGCTTGTATGCTTATCTGTGGATATTGTTGATATACATATCTGTTGTAGAATGTGGATACAGCTTGTATGCTTATCTGTGGATATTGTTGTTATACATATCTGTTGAGAATGTGGATATAGCTTTTATGCTTATCTGAATGTGAGATATAGTTTTTATACATATCTGTGGAAATGATGATAGAGCTAGCATGCTTATCTGTTGAAAAAGGGAAAATGAAAAGTAATTGGGACTTGTAAGTCGTTGACATAAATATGTAATTTATGTGATTGTATCAGTGTTGACCAACTATCAATTGCTAATGTTTTAGTCATTGTCCATGGTTGGTTTAGTGTATTTCTACTGGGCTGTGGCTCACCCTATATGGGAATATCATTTTCAGGTACAGGAAGCATGCCACCTCCAAGGACATAGCTGGGAGGCTAGTGGCGGGCATAGTTTTGTCGTTTTACTTTTGATGTATTACATGTAATTTCAAGCCAAGGGCTTAATGTGTAAACGAGTTAGAACTCTTTGTTGTAACCAGGTGTTAACTTGGAAAGCTGTAAGCCCGTAGGGCATTTTGTTATGAGGTTAACATGTAATACTTATGTCTTGGAATTCTAATGAATGAAAGGAATGCGGTTAGTTTAAATGTAAATTCATGTCTTATCTGATGGGTTTATTGTTATTATTTTGAGGGCGTTACATTTTTTATCTAATAGAATTATCAGAAACAATAAAATTTCTAACTCTTTCTTTTAATGAAAAATGATATACAAGCCCACTTTTTAGATCCATTTATAAATCTAATGATGTGTAAGTGATATGATTGGTTAATGACTAGAGAACATGTAAGAGAGAGCGTTACCTTTAAGATCCTAATTGATCATCACATCACAGGGTTTAAAAATTTGGTCTAATTTTTTTGTCTTGAATAGTAATGCTCATTTTTTATACAACAATAAAAATATATGAATTGTTAATTAAAATATATTTATAATATCATTACAAACTGTTATTAACTCGATGTATTAATAAAAAAAGATTGTTTTTTATGTGATTCTAAATTTGAAGGGGTGTGATGTAATTTTTGAAAACAAAAAGAATAATTCGTATTTTAAGCAAACTTTAGGTCATATATTTGTAATTTATCCATTTTTATTTTTATTTTTTTGGGCAAATTACATATACACCCCTCGAGGTTTGGTTAAATTACAGATACCCCCCTGAGGTTTCGGAAATTACATCCCGCCCCCTGGGGTTTGTATTTTCATAACAATTTACCCCCTGAGGTTTATATTTCATAACAAATTACCCCCTAATTTCTTATGCAAATATAGCATTCAGGGGGGAATTCGTAATTTCTCAAACCTCAGGGGGGTATTTGTAATTTAGCCAAACCTCGAGGGGTGTATATGTAATTTGCCCTATTTTTTTTATGGCGATTCAGTTTAGTGGATAAATTACATTTTGCCCCTTTTATGTTTACTATTTTCTCATTTTGGTCTCAACTTTTGTTTTTCACATTTCAAGTTTTTATTTTTTATTTTTTTAATGTACTTCAAAACTAAATTTTGTTCAAAATTAGACATAAAACATCACGTTGGTTGTCACTTGATATAAAAAAAATTATTATATTTGAGTTTAAGTTTATGTTAGAGGTATAAGTTAAATATAGGGTAAACTTTCTTAAACTATGACTCATTTCTGAATTTCAAAACTCAACTGCTAATTATCTCGAACTATTATTATAGCGATCCCGGTTTCTAACTCGACCTTTATGGTGTTTCAGACTTGGGTCTTATAGGTTAATGTTGTTATTATGTCTTTTCCTCTTCTTACCCTTTGAATTTGGGTTTTTGAATGTCTTGGGCGTGTTCAGAACGGGTTGGTTGGTTGTTGGTCTAGAACCTTATTGCCCAGAATTTTGGTCTTCCGTTTGAGCGGGCCTTCTTAAGCTCGAACGGGGTTTGCAATCATTCAGTACTTTGTGCGTCTGCAAAAATATTGCAGAGGTGTTTTTTACGCTCGAGCGGAGTTTCTTACGCTTGAGCATGTCTGGGCTCAAGCAGCCCCTCTGGTGCTCGAGCGACTGTCTGAAGTCTGTAAAATACTGGGCGAGTGTATTCTACGCTCGAGCGGGTCTCGTTGTACTTGAGCGGGTAGTGCCTTACTGTTGTGTCTTGGCGCTCGAGCGGCCTTTATTGTGCTCGAGCGGGTCTAATTTATGTGTCTGAAGCTCGAGCGTCAAACTCTCCACTCGAGCGAACTGTGCATATATTAGATCGCGAAAGTGACTTTTTAAATCATTTTTCTATCCTTTCTCTCTCTAAAACTTTCCAAAACCCTAAGTTGAGAGCTTCTCTCTCTAAAATACTCTCTCTCTCTCTCTCTCTCTCTCCCTCTCTCTCTACATTTTAACCTAGATCTAGTGATCTCCTCACCCCCTTCCTTTGATAACAAGATTGAGCTCTTCAAGATCTTCATTTTCATCCGAGTAGAAGTTGATTTCGTCATCTTTGGAGTTCATCTCTTTCTTGGCTCATCTTCTCTTCTTGAGGTAGGGATAATCTACTCATTACTATGAGCTTTAACATAAATATTGGTCATTTTGTATAAATGATTGGCTTGGGTGAAGTTAGGGTTTGAGTTTGAAAATTTTAAAAGAGGGGTTTCAACTTTGGACTCCATATGTGTATGTAAGGTCTTGAAAATGGGTTGTTTGTGTAATATGGGTGAAATTTGGCCTTGGGAGCAACATTTGAGAAAAGGGAGAGAATGCCCTAATTTGCATTATATAAATTATTTGTTTAAATAGTGAAACCAATGTGGAAATATGAAATTGGTTTGGGAATTATGAAATTGGGAGAAATTGTGATTAAACGGTGTAGTTGGATTGATAAATCACTTACCTACGGAAAAATTAATAAATTACCTGTTTGATAGATTTATTTATCTGTTTAGAAATAACCGTTTTGGGCTATCGGTAGAAGATAGCCATGGTTGTTGTAGAAACTGTATGATGATTAGGTAAATTAAAACTAATTAATTGGATTATATCATTGAGTATGGCGGTTGGATTGTCACATTGAATATGTGATTTAATTGGTCATTGTATGTGACAACGAGTTTAAATACATTGTATATGTATCTTTGTTTTGGAGGAGAAATGGAATGTACTCCATTGTTTGGGAGGAGATAGGGGATGTACTCTATTGTTTGAGAGGAGATAGGGGATGTACTCCATTGATAATTAAGTTGGCCGGAGTGTCCAGGGTGAAAGTCCTGAAATCTTATATACATTTGAATGTTGTTGATGATTGAAGTGTTGAAGATATGAGTTGTAATCTCATTTTGAATTGTTTGGATAAAAATGAACCATGTTAATAAATTGATTTGGATAAATAATGGAAGTGGATTGAAATATGGATGTAAATGTTGATTGGTTACGGAAAGAGTGTAACTCGGTTTTCAAGTGTTAAACATTTATCGGATACTAATGTTTTAGTTAATTCTCATATAATGTTTAGCATATCTTTACTAGGCATTGGCTAACCCTACTTGGAACACCATTTTTCAGGTATAGGTGATATGCCGCCTCCAAGATCTTAGCTTGGGAGGTTTTGGAGTTGAAGACTTCCTTTTTGTTATTCGTTTTGATGTTAAATGTATATTCAAGCCTAGGGCTTTCTATGTATAGAGTTAGGACTCTTTTTTTTGTAACCAAGTGATGACTTGAAAAATTGTAAGCCCCTAGGGTACTCATTTTGTTGCTAGCATGTAATATCCATTATAATATAAATTCTGATGAATGAAAATATGATATTTCTATTATGTTTTAAGGATTTATTGAATGGTCGATTTAATACTTTTTTTGAGGGCGTGACAATTATGCTACTACGCTTGACACTTTTCATTAGAATTCTATTAGCATATGAACCCGTGTAATGCATGAGCTAAATAAATAATTAAAATTAATTTTAAAATTAAATAATAACATAAAATTTATTTAAAAAGTATAGAAATATAATTTAGAATTAATTAAATTTTAAATATTTATTAGAATATATATATATATATATATATTACAGTTGTTATGTCATTAATTATATATTTTAAGTTCACAATAAGAAATAGATGTCATAAAATAAAAATAATTGGTAAAGATGAAAAAAATAGAATAAATTTAAAAAAAAATTATATTTATGATAAAATAAAAATAAATTTCATTTTATAAATTTTTTAGTTTTAGTTTATTCTATATTAAATTTTGTCATAAAACTTCAACATACCTTTTAGAAATAAAACAATATACATATATATTGATAAAATTGTTAAAATTGGTCAAAAGACCAACCAAATTACACAAAAACTAATTAATTAAACTTTTAAATTAATTTTATTTTAAAATTTAAATTGGTTTCAACTAAAACATTCACAATACTACAATATTAAATGGGAGCATATGTTTATTTTATATAACTGAAACAACATACTTTTTTCTTTTTTTCCCGATGTAGGAATGTGTAAAATAAAATTTAACAATTGTTCAGGCGGGAAGTTTATTTCGAATCAAACAAATCTAACCAATATTTTTGATAAAATCGCTAAGATTGCAATTAAACCAGCGAATCAGTCAAACCAAAAACAGTTCAGCCTAATCGGCTAGGTCAAAAGACCAACCAACTTATACAAAAATTAATTAATTACAACTTTTAAATGTTATTTTAATTTTAATTAAAATTTAAACTGTCTTGAACTGAAGCATGTACAACAGTACAATATTAAATATGAATATAAGGTTCATTTTATATAGGTGAAATAGCTCACTTTTTCCTTCTTTTTCCGATATGAGATTGTAAAATAAAAGTTAACAATTGTTTGGGTGGAAAGTTTATTTCTAATCAAGCAATCAGTGGTTTAATCTTTAATAATGTCAATCTTTAGTTTAATTCTAATCAAACAAATCTAACCAATATATTTTGATAAAATCACTAAAATCGTGATTAACCAGCGAATCAGTCAAACCTTAAATGATTCAGTGTAATTGATTAGGTCAAAAAATTAACCAATTTACACAAAAATTAATTAATTAAAACTTTCAAATTTAATTTTAAAATTTAAACTATTTAGAATTGAAACATGGCACAACACTACAATATTAAATGAGAATATAAGATTCACTTTATATAAATAAAACAACTCACTTTTTCTTTCTTCTCCTTATATGGGATAATAAAATAAATCATATCGTAGACTAATTAGAGTTTTTATTTTAAAATTTAAACTGTTTTGAATTGAACTATGTACAACATTACAATATTAAATGGGAATATAAGATTTACTTTATATAAGTAAAACAATTCACTTTTTTCTCCTTCTCCCAATGTGGAATTATAAAATAAATCATAAACTAATAAGAATTTTATTTTAATGTGGTTAAATGAAAGTTAGCCAATGTAAAAAAAAATATTAATTGTTTAAAATTAAAAAAAATCAATATGAGAAATTACAGTTTAAACCGGCTAATTAGTCAAATAAAAAACGGTTCAACCTATTCGATTAGGTCAAATGATCAACCAACTTATATAAAAAATAATTAATTAACACTTTTAATTGTTATTTTAATTTTAAAATTTAAACTAACTTGAATTGAAACATGCACAACACCACAATATTAAGGTTCACTTTATAAAAGTAAAATAACTCTTTTTTTTTTTTTCTTTTTTTCTTGATGTGAGATTATAAAACAAAAGTTAACAATTATTTGGAAGTGAAGTTTATTTTTAATCAAGCAATCTCAGTTGTTCAATATTTGATCAGATCAATCTTTAGTTTATTTCGAATTAAGCATATCTAATCAATATATTTTGATACAACTGCTAAAATAAAATTGTTAAAATTGTGGTTAAACCAACGAATTATTCAAATAAAAAATGATTCAACCTAATCGTTTAAGTCAAAAGATCAATTAATTTACACAAAAATTAATTAATTAAAACTTTTAAATTTTATTTTAAAATTTAAATTATATTAAATTAAAATATGCACAATACTACAATATTAAATAAGAGTATAAGATTCATTTTATATGAGTAAAACAATTCACTTTTTTCTTCTTCTCCCGATGTGAGATTATCAAATAAATTATAGACTCATTAGCTAGCTAATGGAGATTTTATTAATTGTTTAAAATTAAGAAAATTAGTATGAGATATTGAAACTCTCATAATGCTCCTCACTGAAAACAGTTAGGTCAAATGACCAACCAACTTATACAAAAGTTAATTAATTAAGACTTTTAAATGTTATTTTAATTTTAAAATTTAAACTGGTTTGAATTGAAGTATGAATAATACTACAATATTAAGGTTCACTTTATATAAGTAAAACAACTCATTTTTTTTTTCTTCTTGATATGGGATTATAAAATAAAAGTTAACAATTATTTGGACGGGAAGGTTATTTCTAATGAAACAATCTCAGTCGTTCAATCTTTAATTTATTTCGAATCAAACAAATCTAATCAAAATAGCTAAAATTACGGTTAAACCAACGAATCAATCAAATAAAAAATGATTCAGCTTAATCTGCTAGGTTAAAAGATCAACCAACTTACACAAAAATTGATTAATTAAACCTTTTAAATTTAAATTATATTAAATTGAAATATACACAATACTACAATAAGATAAATGAGAGTATAAGATTCACTTTATATGAGTAAAACAATTTAGTTTTTTCTTATTCTTCCAATGTGAGATTATCAAACAAATCATTAACTAATTAGCTAGCTAATAGAGATTTTCTTAATTTAGTATGAGATATTGAAACTGTCATAATACTCCTCACTAAAAAGTCCATTTTCTTTATACAATATATAGATTAGGGATTTAAACAGAATCAAGTCATATATAAAGCACTTGATACTCTTATTAATTTTTTAAAATAATTACTACTCATTATTTTATTTTTTTTAGAATAATAATACTATTTTTTGGTGATCTTATTTGCGCTTTGTCTCCCTTCTTCTTAGTGACAAAATGAAAATGAGATCATTAGATAAGTGCATTATTACCTTAACAATATAGTAAATCTATGATCTATTTACACATTATCTGATTTTGTGTAAACCTCTAACAAAATCTTAACAAAAATGATTAACTATATTAAGATAATATTTTGAAGTGATTAACGATTGAGTTTTAAAATTTACGAAGGCAAAATGCAAATGTCATGTAGTTGTCAATATGATTTTCTTGTCTAATTTTTGACAAGGTTAATTTTATAAATTAAAAAAAAAAAAAAAAACTTAAACTGTGAAGACCAAAATAAGAAAAAAAAAAATTATTTAGGGATCAAAAAAAAAAATGATGAACTATAAAGAAACAAAATATAATTTATCCTAATTTTAGTTAATGGTTAAATCTCGCGATAACGGATTAGATTACGGACCCCGTAAATTACAAGGAATTTGTTTTCTTACAGGAGGAGGAATGAAAGAAGAAGAGCCTCTCAGCGGAAAAGGGGTGCGGCAAAAAACTGACACAACTATGGGGCCTGCCTCTCATTCGGGGTGTTTGTTTGGGGTTTTTTTTAGCTAATTTATGGTTTTGGTTTTTGAAAAATTATTTTGGACTTTTGGTTAAACTTATTTCAAACAACTTATGATTCTAGCAACTTGTTTTAAGTCAAAAAAATTGATTCTGAGAAGCTGCTCACCCCTTGTTTCTGATTGTCAGCTTCTGCTGTAGACATGTTAATTTATCGTTATACTCTTAGATTTTTCTATTTTATATTTTTTAAAAAATAAAATATAACCCAAATGAACTATTGAATATTATTATTATTTTTTATGAGAAATGTAGACAAGTAGTGAATAATAAAAAATAAAAAAGCTACTTCACAGCTTATTTAACAAACACTACTCAACAACTTAAATCTATAATTCAACAGTTACACTAAACAGATTAATAGCTTCTGATTAAAGTCATAATCTAGAATCTGTTAAGCTATAGTTTATAATCTGTTTTAATAGCTACACCAAACGGGACCATCATCTTGAAAAGATAATAAAAATTTATTTTTTTACTTTTAACTTATTTTACATCATATTAACTTTACATTTTTTTGAAAAAAAAAAAAAATTAAAAATCAACTTTCCTAAACAACCTATAATCTTTCCTTTGTTTTTCCTTTTTTTTTTTAGTTGGTGTGTGCGCTGCTGGTTAGTTTTTGGTTTGAGCACACCATTGCTTTAAGAAAAAATAACAAAAATAATAAGGGAAAATTATATTTAGAAAAAATCTCAAAATTTGATATTTATAATAAAATAAATCATGAATTTTTAATTCTATTAATTTAAATTATTATTTTTTATTTATTTTTAATCTAAGCTGTTGACTTATTTTCATTAGCTAAATTGATGGAAAATAATATTTTAAGTATTTTATATATATCTACATTGAGTTTACAGAATTAAAAAAAAATGGTAAGTTTTATCTAATAAAAATAGACGAATGGTTGAGATTCAGCATCGTTTGGAAATAGGCTATTTTAGTTATTTTTTGATTTTTTTGCTAAAATATAAGGTAAAAAAAAATTAGTATGTTTGAAATGAATTTTTAATTTTTTACGCAAAGATGTACAAAAAGTAGAGAAAAATAAAATCTTTGATTTTTTGGTATAGGTTATGGACTTTTTAGTTTTTTTAATATTTTTTTGACTTTTAGGCTAAAACACTCGCATGTCAAATGAGACCTAAAAATAAATCAAAATATTAAAGTTTAAATTGGTAAAATTAAAAACTTGAAATTTATTTTGTTACAAAGGTCAAATTCCAAGTTTTTTTTTTGTAATTTCTCCAAATAATAATAATAATAATAATAATAATAATAATAATAATAATAATAATAAAATCCTTAAAATATTACTGTTAAATTTACTTACAATAATGTGGATATCACATATTATTTATTGATTTGTTGAAAAATCAACCATTATACTCTAATAAATATCAATGTCAAACAAAATATAAGTAGTCTCATTTGATTTTTAAAAACATTAAAAATATAATAATCAATAATATACATCAAATTTCAACTCATATGAATTTTCCAAAAAAAAAATAAAATAAAATATGTCAGTATATATCTCTTTATTACAATAAATGTTTTTGAAAATTTGTAAGATTTTATTTTGTTTTGTTTTAAACCAAAAGAGGAAAAGCAACAAAAAAAAAAAAAAAAATCAAAACTGTGGCCCACACCAGCACCCTTTTTGTTGGCAGCCAGTACATTAGATTTTTGATTTTTTAACTTTTTAATTTTTTTATTATCTAAAGTAGTCTTATTTAGTATGAAATTTTTAATTTTTTTGATTTTTGTAAAGTAAAAAAAGTTTTTATTTTAGTATGAGGGGAAATGTCACACTTCATTTTCAAATTGGTCCTGTCAGCAAGGTCATACTGTGTCGTGTCCACGTCCTGTATTCACCCAAAAAAGTGTCCACGTCCTGTGTCCATATTCATGTTTCTTAAATTGGAAACTGACTAATCACTCAACTAGCACTGTGTCTTGCGATTGGTTAGTCAAATAAATGGGGTTACAAAAAATAAAAAACTTTGTTGCCTGTGAATGTGAAAGAGACTAAAATAACCTAGTTATTTCACCTAGTTAAAATGTCAGTATAAGTTATCACATTATTTTTTTTTAATTTTTTATATATTTTTTCATTAAAAATTAAAAATTATTAAAATAATTTATTTTCAAACAAAGCCTAAATCTGTTAAGTTAATTACCCCCAAGTACTACCTTTTGTTTGGATTTGTCTCATCAACAAAATATTTATGAGAAACAACATCAAAATTGGTGAGTAGTTTTGACCAACAGTAATGCTAGAAGTCCTAACATTCCTATTAAATATGTTTTCAAATGTCTTATATCAGTATAACACATTCAAGTGAAATATTTAATAACAGATTTAGTAAAAATATTGAGACTTTTAGTATTTTTCTTTGACTAAACTATCCCATGATATAAAAAAATATGATAATATTATTTTTTTATTAATAAAATTAATAAATAATTAATAAGATAAGATTAAGTGTTAAATAAATTAAAATTATAAAAAAAAGTTAATATAATTATGTTTTAAAGAAACTTTCTTTTTTTTGACAATAATGTTTTAAAGAAACTTAATTTTCGTTTAATGTGGAGATTGTATTGAATCATGATCCCTTACACCATAGCTACATCCCCATGGCCATCGATTGGTGAGCAAAATTGAGGGGATTACTGTTATGCTTGACAACCAATAAGTCTAGGAAGACTTTTTAATTTATTTAAAAATTTATCAACTGCCAACATTGACAATGACAAGCAATAAGTCTGGGAAGACTTTTTAATTTGAAAAATGGTTCCGACCCCCTCAAAAATTGACCCCCTCGACCCCCTCTGAGCTGGATCATCACGTGATCGGTCACGTGATATGTATATCCCACGCACCTTCCTCTTTCAGAATTCAAAATCCTCTTTGAGAATTCAAAATCGACCTAGCGAAATACAGCTCTGCTCCTTCCCTTCACTCGGACGAACTCCCAAGGCCGACTCCTTCAGCTCCGACGACCGACGTGCCGACTGTCGACTCTGTCTCTCTCTCTCTCTCTTTCCATCTCATTCGACGGACGACTCCTCCCCTCCTCCCCTTCACGCCGACGAGGTAATCTGGTGTGTATATATATATATATATATATCTATCAATCTGAAATTAGGGCAAAATTCCTGCTGAAATTATATCTATCAATCTGAAATTATATCTATCAATCTGGTAATCTTGCTGAAATTAGGGCAAAATTCCTTAATCTGAAAATATGTATCTTGAATAATGAAAATATTGGTTCAAGAGTTGAAACGTTGTATCTTGAAAATATGTATATTGAATGACGAAAATTGCTCAGAGCTGAAAATATTTCTCAATTTAAAAGTTGTGATTTGAAATCCTTCACACTAAAGATTAGAGTTGTACAAAGATGTAATAAAATATTTAAACTTCACTCTTTCTTTTCCTTTAATTTCTCAATCTATTTATAATAGACAACCCTCTTATATTATTGTAATGTTTAACCTCAAATCCCTTCATTTAAAACCTGTATGTCCAAATGGAATCTAAAGGTCTAAATGTGAATCTGTTTGAAAATTGATGTTTGATGGTGGCATTTGTATTGATGTTTGATGGTGGCAATGCAATTTTTTGTTTTTAGTTTGTGGATAATAGGGGTGTTGGCAACAAAGGCAGGTTTATGGATTATGCAAAAGTGAATTACTTGATGTTTGGAATGAATCTTTTTTAGTTATATATACATCTAATTATGGCTGTTTAGTTAGATAGGTAATTGAGGAATCTGAAATAGCTCCTCAATCTAAAATCTGAAGTACATAGGTGAAATTTGAAATAGCCAATTGACAGTGTCCAATCTAAAATCTGAAATTGAGCATGAACTTGAGGTAATCTATATGTTGTTGAATCAAATTTCTGAAAAGCCAATTGACAGTGTCCAATTTCAGACTATTGATTAGTGCATATTCACTGTCCAATTTTAGACTATTGAGAAGTTAGAGTTATAAGTTCAGTGAATTGACAGTGTTTGAGTATGGGATTACATTTTGCTAAAAAAAGTTGGAATTCAGAATATAAGAGCTTTTCCCATGATGTAATATGAACCTTTATTGTTTTATTGTCCATTCAAAATATAAGATAGATATGATTTTTTTTTATTTTTTTTTATTTTATATTTTAAATAGGATTTTGTTATAGAGTGAGATCTGTTCTACTTAGAATATCTTCCAATGGTCAACTATCTCTAGTGAGGTAAGCTAACTTAAGCAGATAACATTAAGATTGAGAGGGGTACAAAAGACTTTACTAGCCATCATATTTAATTTTCAGCTCATTCTAACCTCTATGGTCTTTCCTGGCTTTCATTTTTGTTACCTAATTGGTATGATGCAATCCTTTTCTCCTTTCAAGTGATCTTTTTTTTTTTCCATGTACATTATACTTAATTGTTGCTTTCTACATGCAGGAAATAATTAGAAAATACATCGAAATATCAGGTCGTGGAAACAAACATGCAGCTTTTGCAAGTGCACTGGGCTCTTTGACATGGGAAAAGCCCTTATATTTTGGATGGTGTGTGCTTATGAATTCACAATGTGGAGATCAAGAAATTCCAAGACAAGTAGAAAGAGAACTGCTAAGATCTATGACGGAACAAGTTCGAGCTATGACCGAACAACAAAGATCTATGACGGAACAATGTTTTGAACTATGTTTTGTAGATTGAACTATGTAATGAACCATGAATTGAACAATGTTTTGAACTATGACGGAACAATGTTTTGAACTATGTAATGCTAGTTAGCAGTAGAGGTAGAAGTAGATTGAACTATGTTTTGTTGTGGAATGGAATATGTACTATTAAGAAACAGTTGAATTGTTGAATTTTTTAGTAGAATGGAAATTAATTGTTTAATTGTTATTGTTGAATTGTTGAATGAAGATGTGGAATGAAGATGTGTTGAATTGTTGAATGAAGATGTTGAATTGTTATTGTTTAATTGAAGCACAGATTTGAGCACAGATGTTGAATGAAGATGTGAATTGTTGATGAGTTATTGTTGAATTGTTGAATGAACCATGAACCAATACAGTTTGTGAACTGAACCATGACAGATTTTTGCTGAGACAGGTTCTTTAACAGATTGAAGCATAGATTTGAGCATGAACCATGAATTGAACCATGAACCAACATGAACTGTTGATGAGTTATTGTTGAATTGTTGAATGAACCATGAACCATCACAGTTTGTGAAATGAACCATGACAGATTTTTGCTGAGACAGGTTTTTTAACAGATTGAAGCACAGATTTAAGCATGAACCATGACAGTTTGAGCATGAACCATGACAGGTTTTGGCAATTTGAACCATGAACTGATAGGCACAGATTTTGGCTGAAATATTGTCAAAATAGAAAACTAAAAAACAAATTTGAGTTGTTTTTCAAAGACAGATTTTTAAAGACAGATTGGCAAACTGAAAAAATCAAATTTTGGCTCAAATACTGTCAAAATAGAAAACTAAAAAACAGATTTTCAAATTTTCAAAGACAGATTCTGAAATTGAAGTTTGGCAGTTTGAACCATGAACTGAAAATATTAGATTTTGCCTCAAATACTGTCAAAATAGCAAACTAAAAAACATATTTTTTTTACAGATTCCTTAAACCATGAACTGTCAACAGATTTTTTTGCATGAACTCTCAAAAAATCATGCTAAAACACTATCAATATGCCAAAACACTGTCAAAATAGAAAAATGAAACAGATTTTTTTCCAGATTTTTTTAAACTATCACCTGTGAACTCAAAGACAGATTGTCAAAATAAACCATGAACTCAAAGACCAATCTTGCATAACCAATAAAGTGAGACTTAATAATAACCAATCTTACAAATTCATACACAGCATGTGTTACACATCTAACATGGGACTTAACATAATAAGTTTCAATCTCAAAACCAATGTTCAATAACATGGGACTTAACAAAATGTCAATGTTCAATAAACTAGTCAAACATTTCTCCAATGTCCATCATTCATTCGCGCTGTGCAATGTCCATCATTCATTCCTGGTGTGCATGCATTAGAACCCGATGGGGTTAGAGATCCAGACTTGAACATTTGAGTTGGAGCACTCATCAAACTTCTCGGTGTGCCGCTTGCAAAGTCCAATGGGATAACAGATGTGCCTCCAATAGCATTTACGACCTGTCATAATTGAAGTAAAAAAGTACATGTTACAAAATATTTGTAAATGAAAACAAAAAATTGATGTAAAGTCGTCTTATGAACATATACCGGTGCATACACACTATTTTGCATGCCAACCATATAAGGATAATAGGATGTATAAGCTTGAGCTTGAGCTTGAGCTTGAGCTTGAGCTTGAGCTTGAGCTTGCACTTGAGCTTGAGCTTCAGCTTCCAATTGAAGCACCTTAGCAGCCTATATTGGTTCAAGAGTTTGTAAAAATGTATTGCAAAATAGTTTGTTAAAAAAATAAAAAACAAGTTCAATTCAATATACAATATACCTTTGCTTTTGTTTGTTTTTTTGCCGTTACCTTGAACCGATTCACTATTTGATCCACTTTGGCAACCTTTCGTTTTGTTACTGGACGCCCTCTTCGCCGAACAACCAAAGGACTAACCACCTTCCTCGTACTAGCACTCGATGTACATCCGGTGGCAATTGGACTTTTTGTAAAAGATGGTATCCTATTAGTAGAATGTGGTAAATTACTCCCATCACCCGATTCATCGTGCATGACTCTATCCTTCATTTCATCCAACCCACGATCTATAATTTTAATTTTCCCTTCCGAATTACCAGCAAGTTGTATAATGGCGATCAATTTCTTGTTCATCCTCTCATAACAACTTGTATTGAAATCATCCCCAAAGCCAGTGTACGTGGTTTTGATGCATGTGTACTGTCGAACCAAATCTTTCCTCCAACGTGGCAAAATGTACTTACTTGGCACCTCATTTATGCACCTACTGACAAACACCGCGAGTGAATGAGCACACATAATCCCTCTAAACTGAAACAACCGACACATACACTGAACTTCACATTCAATTGAATTAAAATACACAACAAAGTTCACATGCTTCATCTTGTCACAAACTATCATCGCTTCTTGGACATTATATGTACAAATTGCTCCCTCCTCTTTGACAATCAAGGCTTGACAGTATACTAATCTCTTCAACTCTCCTTGAACTTCTTTGAATTTTGCATTGGTGTAGGCTTGTTGAAATTGCTTCTCAAAGCCATATATAGTTAGACAATCAAACAATTTGTGTCGAGACTTGAAGTCTGATTTCTTCTCTTTCTCTACCTTACTTCTCAACGCATTGTCATATTGTTCAACAAATTGTTTTAATGTAGTCTTCGGGTTGACATATCCATCAAAAAAAGCATTCATGCTTTCACTTCGTTGTGTTGTTGACATGCCAGCCCAAAAAATGTCTTTAACATATACAGGAACCCATCGATGCTGCTCATGATATAGTACCCCCAACCACTCATTATCATAAAGATTGAATTTAGTAAGCATCTCTTCCCATTTTTCCTCAAATTCATCTCTTGTCAAACAATCATAAATTGCATTTTGCATAGCCAACTTCATGGGTTCATACTGAGCATATCCTTTCAACTTCTCCGGTATTTTCTTCATTACATGCCATAAACACCATCGATGCCGGGCCTGTGGAAAGACAATTTCTATAGCATTTTGCATAGCTCTGCACTGATCAGTTATGATAGCTTTTGGAGGTTTATTTGACATGCAACTTAACCACGACTTGAATAGCCAAACAAATGTGTCGGTGTCTTCACTAGATAACAATCCACAACCAAGCAAAATAGACTGTCCATGGTGATTGACTCCTACAAATGGAGCAAATGGCATGTCATATTTGTTCGTCAGATAAGTTGTGTCAAATGAAACAACATCTCCAAATGATTCATACATAGCTCGACTCCTTGCATCAGCCCAAAACAAGTTTCTAATGCGAAACTCCTCATCAACATCAATCACATAAAAGAATTTCTCACTATGTGCTTGCATCCTCATAAAATAGCTTTGAAGTGATTCGGCATCACCTTCACCAAGCCTTAATCTTCTAGCTCTATTAATGTAATTCCTTGCATCTCGCTCATCAAATGTCAATGACTCGTATCCCCCCGCTTCAACAACCATTGAATGATAGTTCCTAGACACCCCAATCCCTGCTTCATCATTGATTTCTAATCTTCTCTTCACAGGAGTACGAATTTTCTTATTCATTGCAAAATGACGAGAGTTGGTGGGAATCAAATCATGATTATGCTCAAGGTTAACTGTGGTTAACATATATGTCCCATTCTTTTGTAGAGTACCTCGCACCCTTGCTTTGCAACCAATTTTTGTGGACAAAGATGGCTTCAAAGGGTTCACTTCTGATTTCTTTTTTCTCTCCCCCGCTCGAGAACATTCAATTGCAAAGTTTTTTAATTCGCCATCATCTCCAAAATGTTGTGCTCTATGAGCTATAGAAAAGCCAACATGCTTAGCATATGTGGCATAAAATGTGTACACATCTTCCCTTGAGCTAAAACACATACCCTTGTTAGGTTCTTCAACTTGTTCACCCTCATTTACTGAAGGATTGTCACCACCATTTGAATCAACCTCCATTCTATGAGAATCAAAAATAAAATTCAAATAGAATGATTTTAGAATAATTATGAAACTGTTATGTTGAACTTCACATTGTGATAATTTCAATTTATGGTATAACTAAATTATAGAAACTTCAATTTCAACCTCAACCTCACATAGTCATGGTATATGTAATTTTGAAACTGTTAACTTCAATTTCAAACTTTGAAACTGTTATGTTCAACTTCAACCTCACATAGTCATGGTATATCACAGAACACATATTAAACACTGTTAAAAAAAATTACAAAATAAGACAATAAATAAATAAAAAAAGAAAAAGAAACATATTTTCAGATTGAGGAATAGCTAAACAGCCATACGCATAGCCATACTTATTTTCAGATTCAGGAATAGCACTCATCAAACTACTTTCAGCAAGACACATATTTTCATCATTCAGCAAGATAATAATGTCATGACAAGATACATACTTTCAACAAGATAATGTCATGTCTTGTATTTCTTTTAATTGAAACCAATGACATAAGGATCTTAAGGTTGACCAACTACACTGCTGCAGTGAAATTGTCCATTTTTATAATTGTCTTCCAAGATTTTTTCTATTTACATTACTAAAATTTATTTGTTTTCCGTTCCACCTGTGTGAAGTGGTATACTATCTATGCTTATTTCTTTATTGCCTTGGGCTGTCTCTTCTCAGGTGCTAACATATGGACATTATTATACTTTACTGATTCTCTTTTTCTTTTTTCTCTTTTTATTTACAAGAACGAAATTAATTTCCCACTCCTGAAGACACCAAACTGTATATCTAACATCTAGATGGCTAAATATGGGGAGGTTCATAATCTGTCACTCAAATTTATAATTTCATTAGTGAATTTTTTTTTTTTTTTTAAAACTCTGTTCTAACATAGATATTGGTTAAAATTATTTGCCAATTCCTCTTGTACAATTTTTGGCTTTATCAAGCTTATGCATACTACAGTCTATCTTCTTTGGACCAAATAGTGGTTTAATGATTGCACTAACGACATCAGAGTCTGTTGTTCCCATGCTTTATACCAGCTTCCCATGCTCTGTTTCCTATGTTGAGAATTTAAAATGTGAAAACAAACAGAAAATTGTTCGGAAATAATTTTTCAAGAAATCAAAATCATTTTTCAAGAAATCATTGATTCAAGAAATCATTTTTTAAGACCTCTTTTGTACAAAGCCCTGATTCAATAAATCATTTGTACAGTTTTCAAAAGCTCACACCTAGTACAGAACATTGAAGAACCCCCTGTATGTAGATCATTTGTACCGGACATTCAATAAATCATTTGTACAGACATTTCAGATTGATCAATGTATGTAGATAGAGAGAGAGGAGAATGAGGGGTTTTTGAATAACATTACCTAACAAAATGTGAAGAACCCCCTTCAAAAGAATGTGATTGAAGATCAGTAGAGCAAGATACAGAGAGTTATGGCCGGAGAGCTATGGCCGTCGACGGAAGAGAGCTATGGTGGACGCACGATGGAAGAGGGAAGAGGGAAGACGGACAGGGTCGTCAACCACGTTGTGTAGCTTCCCGCTTTTTTTTTTGTCTTTGTTTTCAGCCTCTGTTTTTTTTTGGGTCTTACAGGTGCGTATATTACACGTTCCTCATTGTGCAAATGTTCTTCATATGACTTCAATAGCTGCCACCTCAGAGGGGGTCATGGGGGTTGGTTTTGAAGGGGGTCTGTATCGGAGCTGTTTTAATTTATTCAAAAATTTGTCAACTGCCGACCTGAAAACTTAGTGCCATTTTGGAAACATAATAAAAAATCATGTTTTTTGACAAATTATCTAAAAATGTAGCTGTCAAAAACATAATAAAATTTCTTTGAGAAGTGTCAAAAATGTAATCTTAAAATTATAAATTAGGGCCTATGAAAAAAAAATAAATCTCTTACGTTAAGTAAGGGTATTTTGGTCATTTTAATTTGATTTGACACCATAAATAAATATTAAACTAAAAAGTAAAAAGTCAATTTTTTACCAACTTCCTAAATCACTTCCAAAAAAGCCAAAAAACTTGGTAAAAAACCAAAAGCCAGCTTTTTACCAACTTCTCATCTTAATCTTAACATGTATAATTAATATATATATATATATATATATATATATAATAATCTAATCTTAACATAATTCAATTAATTAAGGTATCAATCTATATTACTTATATAAAGAGAGAGCAAATAAGTGATTATTAATAAAAAAACCTCACAAAAATAAGTGATTACCAATTAATTCATCTTCAAATATCAATATTTTTTTTTTCCTTTTGATTAAAAATCAATGAACATGTATAATGATTTCTGATTCAATTTGTTAGTTAGAGTTTTTTTTTTTTTTAATCTAAAACATTTCAGAAATTAATTTAGTAAAAAAAATTTAAAAAGAAACTCATTCTTTTTATATGATTTTCCCTTTTTTAGTAAATAATAATTTTAAAAATGTGTTTTTTAGTATTTATTTTTGTCAAATTAGTTTCTAATTTTTGGGGAAAAAATTAGAAAACAAATTTTAAAAACTCAACTAAACAAAATTACAAATATTTGGAGCAAGTATTTATTTTATTTTATTTTTTAATTCTGTGTGTCAGGGTGTTACAATCCTTAGACATATTTTGAGAAAAATAAAATACATACCTATTCTCTTTGCTTGTCTTCATATAATAATAACAATTTAATAATATAAATAGTATTTGTTTTCAGTTTTCTGAATTCAGTTTTTTGAAAATTAATTTTTTTTATTTTTCATATTTTTTTTTTGTTTTTAGTAAATATTTTTAAAATTTTTAACATTTTTTTTTTACTTTTTTAGATGCACCTTACTTAGATGTAACTAAAAATTAAAATATTTGTAAAAAAAATATTTTAAAAAATTAATAAATAAAGGGTAAATTACATTCACTTTCCCTGAGGTTTCTGACAAATATATGGACATCCCTTGTAATTTCAATAATTACAACAACATCCCTTACTTTACTTGAGATTCTCTAGATTCCCCATTTCGTCAAATTGGAACAAACGGTGTTACTTGCATAAAATAAATGACTTTATTACCCTTCCTTTTGAGCACCAAAATACGATACTATCCTTGTCTTTATTCCTCTGTTCACCTTACTCCTTTGTTGACCCACAAAGGACCTTTTTTGAATTTATTTTTTTAAAATATTAAAAAATGTTTAAGAAAATTTATTTTTTTATTTTAAATATATAATTTTTATTTGTATACATATTTTATTTTAAATATTTTATTTTATTTTGTAAATATATATTTTTTAATTTTAATATTTTAAACTCAAAACAAAACTCCATACTGAAATTGTAACCAAACACATAACTCAAAACTCAATTCAAATATTATTTTCAAACCTCATAACCATATACATGACTCGAAACTCTATACTACTCCAGCTGAGGTGTTACTCCAGCTGCCCTCTACAGCCAGCTCACCCTTGCCCTTCAACCGAGATGTCACCACTCCATTTGTTAAATCAGGCTCTCCGACCACTTCACCTGCCACTTCAGCAGCCTTGTCATCATCTTCTTCTTCTGTGTGCTTGTGCTGGATGTTTTGCGGTGCACCGTTAACTTTGGATCCAACAGCTTCAAGTGGATCCTTGAAAGCTGTTTTGTTGGAGCTTGAGGTATTGTCCTCAATGGACTGCTCTTCAAAGACTCTAATGGGGTAAATTTTCCCGTTGCATTCAAGGTTGATGCTTGTGGTGATCGGATCCATAACATTTGTAATAATGCTAAATCTGCCACAGCGAAAAGATCTGGGTGTACTTATGTGGCCATCTAAGGAGACCAACTCCCCCCATAATCTTGCTATCTCTTTGAAAGTGTTGGAGCTCCAAAGATTAGGAGGGACTCCGTAGCAATTAACCCAGACGTGTCTCTCTTGCTGAAGATGCATACCCGATCTCCATTCGGTAATATATTCAGACCATTCTTGAAACCAGTCTAGAAACAGAGGTTTTTTACTCTGCAGTTCTTTCTTGTTGGGGAATGATAGCAGTACATCCCGCCCTCCTCCTTCCCTGACCATCACATTTTGTTCACCTCTTTTGGTGAGTTCATTTTTCACCTGTAAAATAGAATGACCCATTTTGAGTCTCATAATTAGGCTCTCATATAACCAACCATTACCTATCTCTGCTACTCGGATGGTTATTCTTGATGCAGGTCTTGGTTGGTCCCCTTTGATAACTTCCGCGAAAGTCCTGCCGTCAATGCCGTGGGTCCTTATGTTTGTGTTTGCCATGGCTGGTATGAGCCTTGTCGAATGTTGTCTTGGTGCTATGGTTCTCAGCCTCTGCTTTGGCTCCGTGTGCTTGTCGTACTCTGCTACTTTAACTGATAGAGATTTATCGTCGATCCATAATCCATTGGCTTTTTGTTCTGCGACAGTGGCTGCAATGGAGCAATCATACCGAATGAACCCAAATCTTGTATTTGTTAATCGCCTTCTCTTTTGGGGGATGAAAACATCCTTGACCACACCAAACTTTGAGAACAAAGTGTACAGGTTTTTTGGATTCATAGACTCCGGCAAGTTGTCCACAAAGAGTGTGTACAAGCTGGCTCTCCGACCATCTAACCACGGACTCTGGTTTATCTGATTTCTTCTTTGATGCACGACAGGGATCCAGCCTCCTAGTCTTCCTTTCTCTGTCATGGAGAGACCTTCTTTGTAAAGTTATTACCCTTCCTTTTGAGCACCAAAATACGATACTATCCTTGTCTTTATTCCTCTGTTCACCTCACTCCTCTGTTGACCACAAAGGACCTTTTTTGAATTTATTTTTTTTAAATATTAAAAAATGTTTAAGAAAATTTTATTTTTTTATTTTAAATATATAATTTTTATATATATATATATATATTTATTTTAAATATTTTATTTTATTTTGTAAATATATATTTTTTAATTTTAATATTTTAAACTCAAAACAAAACTCCATACTGAAATTGTAACCAAACACATAACTCAAAACTCAATTCAAATATTATTTTCAAACCTCATAACCATATACATAACTCGAAACTCTATACTACTTTCCAAACTATACACTCAAATTGTAACCAAATAAATAACAAAAAAAAAATTAAAATATTTAAAAATATATTTATAAAATAAAACATATATATTTAAAATACAAAAATAAAAAAATGTTTAAAATAAAAACTACATATTTAAAATAAAAAAAATAATTTTTTTCATATTTAAAATATTTAAAAAAATACAGCACATAAATGTATGAAACATAGTGCACATTAAACTAAATAGATAAATATTTAAAATATAAAATATTTACCCTAAAAAAATAAATCCAAAGAATTTCAAAATACAACTCAAAAATCTTTTCGAAACCATATACCCAAACAAATTTTCTCTTTTCAAAACTCATAACTCAAAATAAGATGCCACACTCAAATTATGATTCTAAAAATAAAAAAAAAAAATTTTAAATTTTTTTCTTCTAAAATAGAGTTTTGAAAAAAGTTTAGTTTTGAGTTTTGAAAAGAATTTTGAGTTGTGTGTTTGGTTATTAGTTTTGAAAAAATAATTTTTGAATTGAGTTTTGAGTAGTTTTGAATTGTGTATTTAGTTATGAGTTTTGAGTTGTTTATTTTAAATATTTTATTTTATTTTATAAATGTATTTTTAAATATTTTAATTTTTTTTTTTATGTATTTAGTTACGATTTGAGTATAGAGTTTTGAAAGTAGTATGAAATTTCGAGTTATGTGTTTGGTTATGAGGTTTGGAAATAATTTTTGAATTGAGTTATGAGTTTTGTATTTGGTTACGATTTAAGTGTGAAGTTATGTTTTGAGTTTAAACTATTAAAATTTTAAAAAATAAAATATTTACAAAATAAAATAAAATATTTAAAATAAAAATTTTAAAAATATTTAAATAAAAATTATATATTTAAAATAAAAAAAATATAATTTTTCTTAAACATTGTTTAATATTTTAAAAAAATAAACCCAATAATACTGTTTGTTCCAAATACTATTCCTTTCTATAGTAAGGTCATTTTCTTCCAAACCCGTCCTCCAATCCAAAAATATTTTTTAATATTTTAAAAAGAATGGCGATAAAGTCATTTACTATAGGAAAGTAACACCGTTTGTTCCAATTTGATAGAATAGGCAAATCTGGAGAATATCAGGTAAAGTAAAGGAGGTTACTATAATTATTGAAACCACAGGGGATGTCCCTATATTTGTCAAAAACCTCAAGAGAGGTCAGTGTAATTTACCTATAACTAAACAAAAATACGAAAAATATATTGAATTTTCATATTTTTTTTTTGTATTTTTGGCATTTAGTGAATTTTTAAATATTTTTTTCACGAAAATTATACTTTTTAAGTATATTTATATTAGGTGTGTCTAAAAATAAAATAAAAAAATTGCATAAGATATTAAAAAAATTCAGTAAAAACAAAAAAAAATAATAAAGAAAAGTAAAAAGAATAAAATAAAATTTTCTGAAAAATATTTTTAAAAAATTAAAAACATTTTTTTCATACAAAACTTGTGAATTACATACATGTGAACATATTCACCCAAAAAAAAATTACATGTGAATGTTTCAAGGGGACAACCTACCAAAAAAACAAAAAAACACAAAAAACAAAAACAAAAACAAAAAACTACACATGTACTGTATTTCAAAGAGATTTCCCATAATATGCACTGTTCAAATTATCAAAAGAGGCTCGGGACAATACTCCATAAGAGAGCACAGTAGGATCCCCAAATCCTCAGTAGGACTTGGGGCTGCTGCTGTGCCTCTTTGTAAGAGTTAGTCTTGAATATTTTTCGATAATCTGAACTGTTTATATTGTAAGGTTCGTCAAGAATATTATTCATATAAAAAATCAAGTTAATCGGATATTCAAAACCCCATCATTAGGTCTTAATTGTTTTTAAAAATTTATGAAAGTTATGTTAACCGTTAATTTTTATAAAAACAAATGTTCTTTGGTTATAAGGCTGCGGATATCTAATCAATTTGATTTTTTTACATGAATGATCTACTCGATGAACACTACAATATAAACGATTTAAATTATTGAAAGAGGCTCGTGACGATACTCCATAAGAGAGCACAGCAGGATCCCCAGATCCTTTGATTTGAGCACACCTGTCAAAACTACATTACTTCAAGAAAAAATAACAAAAATAATAAGGGAAAATTATATATAAAAAAAAAATCTCAAAATTTGATGTTCGTAAATCATGAATTTTTAATTTTATTAGTTTAAATTAATTTTTTAAATTTATTTTTAATCTAAACTATTGACCTATTTTCGTTAGCTAAATTGATAAAAAAAAAAATGATATTTTAGATATTTTATATATATCTACATTGAGTTTAAAGACCTAAAAAAAAAATGGTGAGTTGTACCTAATAAAAATAGACGAATGGTTGAGATTAAAAACAAATCAAAATATTAAAGTTTAAATTCATAAAATTAAAGACTCAAAATTTATTTTGTTACAAAGGGCAAACTCCGAGTTTTTTTTTTTTTTTGGTAATTTCTCCAGATAATAATAAAAATAATAAAACCCTTAAAATATTACTGTTAAATTTACTTACAATGATGTGTATTATCACATATTATTTATTGATTTGTTGAAAAACCAATACTCTAATAAATATCAATGTCAAACAAAATATAACTAGTCTCATTTGACTTTTTAAAAACATTAAAAATATAATAATCAATAATATACATTAAATTTCAACTCATGTGAATTTTC
Source organism: Camellia sinensis (assembly GCF_055761805.1). Classification (NCBI taxonomy): domain Eukaryota; kingdom Viridiplantae; phylum Streptophyta; class Magnoliopsida; order Ericales; family Theaceae; genus Camellia; species Camellia sinensis. Next base: position 41,661,357 of record NC_138973.1, read on the forward strand.
AAAAAAAAAGTAAAAATATGTCAAGTACATATTTCTCCTTATTACAATAAATGTTTTTGAAAATTTGTAAGTTTTCATTTTATTTTGTTTTGTTTCAAACCAAAGACCAAAAAAAAAAAAAAAAAATCCTCAAAACTGTCCCAACACCAGCCAGCTTGGGTGGCTATTGTGCTGCTGTATAATCAAATGTGCCTATTTTGAGGGCCATTTTGATAATCTGAACTGTTCACATTTTAGAATACATCGGGTAGAACATAGTTATAAAAAATCAAGTTAATCGGATATCGTTAACCTTTTCATCCACTCACATTTATATCTATAAAAATAAATGACAATTGTGATTTAAAGTATTAAAATAAATACAAATGTGTGTGGATGAAAGAGTTAACAATATCCGATTAATTTAATTTTTTTCAAGTAAATTCTGCTCGATATACTTTAAAAAGTGAACAGTCAAGATTATCCAAATGGGTCCCAAAATGGGTCTATTTGTTCGCACAGCAATGGCTGTCCTAACATTTTTATAAGTCTCACATGAGTGTGAGGTCCGCATTCAAGTGAGATATTTGATAAAAATATTGAGACTTCTAATATTTTTCTTTGACTAAACTATCCCGTATAAAAGATATGATAATATTATTTTTTTATTAATATAATTAATAAATTATTAATAAAACAGTATTAAGTGTTAAATGAATTAAAATTATTTAAAAATTTAATATAATTATGTTGTAAAGAAACTTAATTTCGTTTAATGTGGAGATTGTATTCAATCATGATCCCTTACACCATAGCCACAGTCATTTGTCATGCCATGGCCATCGCCATAGCCATCAGCAATCAACTGGTGACCAAAATCGCCATCAGCAATCAACCGGTGACCAAATTTGTGTTGCGGGGGTCTTTGTTATGATTGACAATTAAGTTTAGGAAACCTTTTTAATTTATTTAAAAATTTATCAGTTGTCTACCTGAAAGCTTAATCTTAACATATATCCAAAATATATATATATATACAATAATTTAATCTTATCATAATTTAATTAATTAAGTTATCAATCTATATCACTTATATAAAGAGAGAGCAAATTTATATGAATCTAAATAAGTGATTATTAACGAAACTCACGTACACAGCCGAAAAAAAAAAATCTCACAAAAATAAGTGATTATCAATTAGTTCATCTTGAAATAACAATATTTTTTTTTTCTTTTGATTAAAAATCAATGAACATGTATAAAGATTTTTTATTCAATTTGTTTGTTTGAGTTTTCAAAAAAAAAAAATCTAAAAAATTTCAGGAAAAAAAAATTCTAAAAAAAACTCATTCTTTTTATATGATTTTCTCTTTTTTGATAAATAATAATTTTAAAAATGTGTTTTTTAGTATTTATTTTTGTCAAATTAGTTTCTAATTTTTGAAAAAAATAATAGAACACAAATTTTAAAAACTCAACTAAACAAAATTATATATATTTGGAGCACATATTTATTTTATTTTATTTTTTAATTCTCTATATCACAGTGTTACAATCCTAAGACATATTTTGAGAAAAATAAAATACATACTTATTTTCTTTACTTCTCTTCATAAAATAATAACAATTTAATAACCTAAATAATTAAAATACTATTTTTTCTTAAAAATCTTCGTAAATTACACGTATTCACTCTGAAAAACGTACATGTGAAAAAGGAGATTCCCTACACTACTACAATCGACCGGTAGTTTATGGGTCCAGCTGCGCAAAATTAATCGCGTTAAGATGCCTTAGTTTCTACAGTCATCTCCTTAGAGTGATGATTCAAGGTTGAGATTCAAGGGTTGAGATTAAGCTTCAATAGTGAGAGTGATCCATCTAGGGTTGAGAAGCCTCACCAAAGCCATAACGCCAAAACATCATGAGAGGGGTGTTAGAATGAATGACCAATTGTCCTTAGAGTAGTGCTAGGGAGCTCGAAAACGAGCTCCCCCGAATCCCCCTAATTTCCTCTTTTTTTTTTTTTTTTTTTTTTTTTTTTTTTTTTTTTTTTAACAGCGGAAGAAGCAAGAAGAAGACGAAGAGGGGGAGGGGGAAGAAGGACTGGAGGGGGCCTAAAAAATGGGCTGGAGGCGGAGGCGGGCGGAGGCGACGCGACGAGCTCGGCTGGGCCGACGACCGGCGGGCGGACGAGCTCGGCTGGGCGACGAGCTCTTTCTCTCCCTCTTCCCTCTCCCTCTCTTTCTCTCCCTCTTCCTCTGCTCTGCGTTCAAAAATGGCGGAAAAAAAGAAAAAAGAAAAAAAAAAAAAAAAAAAAACCTAAAGCCCAAAACGACGTCGTTTTGGGCTTTAGGGGGATTCGGGGGGCGATATCCTCGAGCTACCAATCTTTATCCTTGTCCTTATCTGCTGTTTAGGGAGGAAAGTTCCAAGCAGTTTTACGCAAAAAGTACTATATATAATTTTATTTTATTTTTTTGATAATAAGTAAGTACTATATATAATTTGTAACCCCAAATCTGATTATCTTCATTTTGCTTGCAGTTGAGAGAGAGAGAGATGTACAAGTACGACATAGATTTGAGAATTGCAATTCTGGCGTTGGTGAAACTTGTCCACCAATTACTCCAAGTGTCCTCCGATGGGCCAATGTTTTTTTTTTTTTTTGATTAGCAAAGAAAAATTTCATTTAACAGCATGAAATTAAAAGTACAGGAAGATGAGATGCATCGAGAGAAATTCAGAAGTATAAAAATACCCTTACTATTGCTACTCGCATCCATACAACCAACTCCTAAGCCTCTCGATTTTTTAAATTAAAAAGTTAAGAAGAACTTAACTAGAAAATAAAACACATGAATCCCCACAAAAACCCACAAAAGCACCCAAACCAAACTAAAAAGAAAAAAAAAAACTAACTAAACAAGACCCACAGTAGCCCACGCCTCTAACTAGAAAATTCAAATTCAAACCAACGTCCAATCAGCAACCCATGCCTCTGCCAAGACCACGTCTCTGCTGCTACAACTCCCCATGCCTCACGCCTCTGCTGCATCAACTCCCCATGCCTCTGCTGCGTCAACACCCCACTCCGGCCAAGAAAAACACCAACGCCACCACCGGGAAGACTACACCTCCTCTGCCAAACTCCCAATGCCCACTCCATGCTGTTGCTACTCCTCTCCTCAACTTCTATCTCACACCCAATACCCTCTGCCAAACTCCCAGTGCCCACTCCAAGCTACTATTACTCCTCTCCTCATCTTCAATCTCACACCCAATACCCTCTGCCACACTCCATAACCAACAAGTCTTCAATCTCACGCCACTCAATACCCTCTGTTGCTACTACTCCTCTCATTATCTTCTAACTCACACCCAATACCCTCTGCCAAACTCCATAACCAACAGGTCTTCAATCTCACGCCGCGGATCCGCACACCCACCGAACATTGACCACCCGTTGGGACACCTTCAAACAAAAGGTAGAACTTCACCCCTCAAACTCTCACTCGAGGAGGAGCGCTCGAGTGACAACCAGACAGAAACTGGAACGCCTACGATACCCTTGTTTCCACCCAAAAAGCGCACCCCTCAAACTCCTACTCGCCAAAGAGCGCTCGAGTGAAGTACCTCCCTGCTGAATCAGATATTACGGCAAGGTTGAAATACATGAGGACAAACTGAAGACAAAACGAAAACACACCAAACACTCTCCCTCAGCAACGAAACACACCTAGGTGGGTAGAACCGGGGGACTCAAAATTATTAAAAAGACAAACTAACAAAACAAAGGGAAAAGCGAGCTAGGCCAGCCGACCGCCATAGCCAAAGGCGGCGGCCAGCCGGCCCAAAAAAGAGACCGGAGAAGGAGGTTTTTAGAGAAGGAAAATAGAGGTTTTTAGAGAGAGCCGATGGGCCAATGTTGAACGTGACCCGGCTAAGCCTCGGCTTCTTCCTCCTCCTCCTCCTCCTTTTCTTCCTCGTTGTCTCGATCAAACTCCCACTCACACTTTCAGTAGTTGCAGTTGCAGAGCCCATTCGCTTGCGCTTGGGCAATCAGTTCTGTTGCTCTTCTTCTGGCCTCCTTTCTGTAATTGCATCGTTGTTAGCCTCTTTTTTGTGTCCGCCATCAATCTTTTGGCTCGCCTACCTCATTTGCATCTGCATCTCCCCTTGTTTAGGCGTCCTTTGCAACATGCTTAACCACTCTTTGCAAGCAATTCCAATACCAACCTTCTTATCACATGCACCACCCCCACCACCCAAACCCATCAACAACAACAACAACAACAACAAACTACTACCACCCCTCCTCATCATCATCCACCACTTTTACAACAACCCATGCCCAGTTCATCTTCATCTTTATCATCACCACCTGTGCTTGAATTTCAATCGAATGATGAATTTGGAATTGACATTGATGACAATGATGACGAGAACCTGCAGGTAATCTATGGAGGACATGCCTAAACTTTGCTCAAAGCTCTTGTGTGTGTTCGCTTGTCACCTTATATGTTTTCCTTCTACTTCTAGTATTGGTTCTGAGTTCCTTGTTGGGTTGTTGTTAGTTTTTTTTTGTTTTTCCACTACAAGAAATGTCACTTTTGGCTACCAAAATATTGGTCGCCAAAAGTCACTTATTTAGTCGCCGAAGGTGTTTAGCGACCAAAATTTTTTGTCGCTAAGCTCGTCGCCTTTACCCTGTCGGCGATAGTATTGGCGACTAAAATTTGTTTGGTCGCCGAAAGTGTACACATTTGGCTACTAATCTTAGTTTAGTCGCCAAAAGGTATGTTTCCGCCACTAAAATATTAGTCGCCGAATGAGGCTTTTTGGCTACTAACTTGTTGTGGTCAGGGAAGGTATCACTTTTAGCTACTAAATAATTGGTCGCCGAAAGTACACATTTGGCTACTAATCTTAGTTTAGTCGGCAAAAGTTATGTTTCCGCCACTAAAGTATTAGTCGCCAATTGTTTCTTTCTCTCATTCTCAAATCTTTTAGCTACTAATTATTTGGTGGCAAAAACGTTTTGGGTTATGTTTTTGCTACTAAATTATTAGTAGCCAAAACTTTTGATTACCTATTTGGCTACCAAAACATTTGGTGGCCAATAGTTTCTTTCTCTCATTCTCAAATCTTTTAGCTACTAATTATTTGGTGGCAAAAACATTTTGAGTTATGTTTTTGCTACTAAATTATTAGTAGCCAAAACTTTTGATTACCTATTTGGCTACCAAAACATTTGGTGGCCAAATAATTTTTTGTTTTTTTTTTGAAAAAAAAAAAATTGTAAACAACCTGTATTCATTTATATTACAACCTGTACCCTGTATAAAACAATATAATCTATCAACATCAAAATATGTTATCAACCATTAAAGCATTCAACAACGTGCACACATTTCAGTTCCAAGCATCCAAAAAAGTAATCTTCAACGTCCAATTCTATATATATTACAAATTCCATACAGTCCAAATCTAATCCAACATCAATAATTTAAATCCATACATAATTTAAAATCTTCAAGCAAACACTTGAAGTGACTCAAAACATCCATATGGCAGCCTAAAGAATTCTACCACAAAGCACAAGCACAAGCACAACCACAACCAAACTTCAAACAATGGCTAAAGAATAACTAAAATGGTCTCTTCTCCGCGATACATTCACCTCTCATACACAAATCCTTCGATAGCGTTGAAATTTTTTTTTTAGAACTCATATTAACTAAAGGAGCACGAAAAATGATAGCAAAAAGCTAAAGTCATGAGCATTAGTCAAATGCATCGTCATCATCATCAGGAAGGGGCTGGCTAGCCGCTGCAGCAAGCTCAGCTTCGTGCCTGTAAAGAATACCAAAGGGATAAGAAACACCACAAATTGATCATTAACAGCAACTCATAAATTTTCATTCCTGGACTCTAATGTTCCCCACAAGTTAAAAATTTAAGAACTGTGAACCACCACCACCACCACCAAAAAATAAAATTTGAAATTTGTTTAAATTTGATTTGCTTACTTTTAAGTGTTAAATCTAAGCCATACAATTTTTCTTCAAAATTCACATGATCGTGTAAATTATTTTATTTAGACACATAATGTACTTATGTAATCATATTATTCGTAAAAAGTATAGGATATTGTCTCAAGAATACAAAATAACTTCTCTCGAAATGGAGTAGTCCATTCTAACAAATCTTAATGACAAAATAAACTGCCTTTTTTTTTAACGATAGTTTTGAAACACATATAATGATAAGACATAGATCAAATCCCCAGTCACCAATTCTCTCGTCTTATCATGTTTAGAGAAACTCATGATGTAGTTGAAATAATTTGAGACATCAGGATAAAGGATAATTGGGATATAATCCGATAGAGCATTATGTGTGAACATAGCAGACCCACTTTGCAATATGCCGCTGTAATTTGCTATCAATAGATGAATAATACGAAATGAATAAACAATTAAAGCACTATGTTAAGTGGCGTTTGGCAAATGCTTTTTCAATGGCCAAACAGGGGCAGCTAAAAGAGATCCATGTATGTGTGTTATCATTGCTACCACGATTCTCACAATAAAGTAGAGACCGTTGGTAGTTGACTAAGAGGGAGTTAAAGCTTCAAGTCAATTATTGGAATCTCTATATACAAGTCTTAAAGTCAAGCAACTTGCTAAGAGCATCTATGATCTCTATATCTTTCTTGCAAGTTAAATTTAATAATACTAAGCAAGCAACTAATATCTCCATCAAAATTCAGAACAAAGCAAAATTTAAATTTAACCAAATCAATAGAAATTTTCATTGAAGAGCTATAAACACAACACAATTCAAAATACCTCATAAGCTCCTGTCTCTATGAATCCTTGATCCTTGAGATCATAAAGTTGAAATGAAACTGTATTTATCAACAAAAAAAAATGCTGAAATGAAACTGGAAGGGAGAAAAATTTAGCTTAATTGAATAGAAATCAAATCAAAATCAAAACCCTAGAAATCAAAATCAAAACTCTAGAAATCAAATCAAAATCAGAGAGAGATGAGAAAGGAGAATCAACCAAAAAAAAAAAAGAGCTAATGGATCATTTCCTGCTGGTGCGTTGAATGTAGTCTGGAAAGATTGTTCAATGAATTAAAAGTTTTTTATGAATTCATTTGTGCGTCTATGGGTAATGGAACACATAAGTATCAATAAAAAGGCGTTAACGGGGGTTTTGGGATGATTATTACCTTGTACCATGTCAAGGGTTGTTTTGTAGCCAATAGTGATCCCTCAGCCCACTCAACAGAGGAACTTCCATCAAGTGTTTGCAGTTTTAAGTTCTCTCCTTTTAGACCAACCAACATAGAAACATCAATCTTAATTTTTATTGCTTGTTTATGAACTATATGAACTTCTTTTCCCATATCATGCATTATTTTCATCCCGGTATCCCTTTATTATTATTATCTTCTGATAAATTCTGGTATCCCTTTATTATTGTTTTCACCACTCGACTTTGAAGGAAACTTACTGGTTTCATCATTGCCTTGGACTTTTACCATTTTGAAATGTAGAGAGTATACTTGGAAACAGAAAATGGAAGCAGAAAACTCATGAAAACAAAAACAAACCTTGTAAGACCACTGGTACTGATACAGAAAAGAAAAGAAAAAAATTCATTGTACATGGGCTGAACTATTTCTATAAATAATATAATTTGGAATTGACTTACCATATAATAATTCATGAATGAACCATTATTTTGTATAAACCTAGCAACTGAAAATGCCAAGTCTTCAACAGGTCTATAAGGAACTACACCACCAAATTCTGTATACCTGAGAAAAAAACAGAGGAAACAGAGGAATGCGAAGAAACAACATAAGAAAGGAATCGAATAAAATTGAAAGAGTGTTGTAATATCTGTGTGATCAAACAATTTAAATTTACAACAACAAAGAAAACTCCCAAAATTAAAATTACTCGTGGCCAAAAATCACAAAATCGAAGTTGGACTTGCACAGTAAGTAATGTTTCTAGTTCACACTCTAGTTCTTGTAAAAACAACAGTCATGACAATAACATATCAATACCATTCACAATTATGAGGCACCAAAAACCAAATACCAAAAAACAGAGAAACAACAAAAATAACAAACTCATTCTTTTGTTTGTTGCCATTCTTGTATAGTCAAAAATTTCTTTGTTGCATATGCCCAAAATTCATTTGTTAAAACAAAAAACGAAAACAAACAAACGAACAAAACAAAACAAAACAAAAGGCAGGACACTTTATGCTCTAAATGTCTTAGCACTAGATGCATAGAACAGATGGCATGGAAAAACTACAATATTCATCAACATAATTCATTGTTAAATTAGAAAATTAAAATAAAATTAATTACATAACAACCAGAGTTCTGTTGACATTCTCCAACAAGTATCCCTCAACAACATACCTAAAAGATTTTCTTTTCCTTTTTCTTTTTTTCCTCACAAGCTCTGTAACTTCGGCAACTGTAAAGCCAACTTCCCACTCAAAAGGGAGGCAATCTCTAAAACACAACCAGAGTTCTGTTGACTTGGATATCTATTGATGATATTTTTTTCATCTGAGAATAAGGAAAAGACAGTGGAGAAGAAAAAGTTGAAGCAACCCAATAATGATCCCCTAAAGGAGAGTAGAGTCAATGTACTACCCATTTGAGAGACAAATCAACATACATTACCCCAGAACCTTAAGACACAAACAATCCGAACAGATCCAGCTATGAAATGCATACCAAATACATAAATTATATAAAAATCTCAAAACCCATAAATCTCATAACATACACCAATACTTGAGTGAAATGAAAGACCAAAAAAATTAAAAAACTCAACCAAAACAGACACAAAAACAAGCAAAAAAATAAACAAATAAAATAGATGCATCAATCAGAAGTGGCAGAAATGAACAATTCAAAATTCAGTGGTAAGAGTGAAAATACACTCCTAACCTCTAATAGTCTACAACTCCACCAGTATAAATAAACAAAAAATAAAATAACAAACAATGTACTTCTTTTGCTACTTCCTCTAGCATTAAATATATTCAACAAATAATCCCATAATTTTATTTGTCAAAGAAAAAATAGATAATATATTCACCATTTTCCAATGCAAGGTGGACGGCGTAAATTTATCAATTTCTCTTTTATGTTTTCTCCTAAATTGTCTAAATAAGAAAAAATATATACCACTAACCTTTCTTTTCTTTTGTTGTTTTTGCCCTGCAGCCTATTTTCAAAATATAAGTCAATCAAGTTTCTTCAAAAAGAGACAATAAAATTTCTAAATATGTTGGATGTCTTCTACATAAATTTGAAAAAATTCACTTCTTTGGTTGTGGTGTTGCCTTGCCAGACACGAGAATAGTATTTTTGTACTAGGGCTACATATCCTGAATAATCTCACTCCAACTGATATTATAGCGAGCCAGTCATAAATCAAAACTAATGGTGAGATGACCCATTAGAAAACCTGACTTAAAATATAATCTCACTACATATCCTGATGTATAGTGGTCTCTGCACAATGAATTACTAAGCACCCATAAATGAAAAATATTGTTAAATGGCCTGACATAAGAGGGATTGCTTCAGCTATTCTGCATATTAGCTTGAAACACTTATATCACAGGCCAAATATATATATATATATATATATATACACATTAAAATTTCCAATTTGGAAATTTTAAAGGGGGTGTGCATATCCATTTGCTTGAGGTAAGCAACCAAACATTCTTATGTACCTATTTTAAAATTTTCAGGATTCTGGAAGTATGGGACCATGTACCTATATCATATTTATTACAGAAGTATGTTGAGTTACCCATCAAATCAAGTTCAATCCCACTGCTACAATCCAAACTTTTTAAAGAAAATATGATGTAATTCCCTCTATAACTAAAAACAAGCTCAAATTAGAACCCTTAACATGTTTAATTTTTATTGCACAGTTGGGGCTCATAAATGGGATAAAGGATAATCCAACTCCAACCATATTTTTATTGCACAGTTGGGTCAGCATTTTCTTCTTCCTTTTTGGAAAAAAAAAAAGAAAAATGGGTATTCAGACCGATGACATGAACAACTTTTTCAAAAAAAAATAAAAAATCAATAAAATTGGCCAAAGTCCTGAAACTGACAATGAAGCATTGCAACCTTTTTACTTCATAACAACAGAGGTTCACACACTTAGCTTCAATCAGAAAGTGCAAGATCATAGACCCAATTAGAAGAAATAACAATACTTTAATAATAGAGAGTCAAGAGTCTTACTTGCCAAACTTCAATGCCTACATATTTTATTGGCTTCAACACACTGCTAAAATAGAGAGTCAAGAGTATATTGATTAAGATATTTCCTTGATTTTTTTTTTTAAAGGGAAATGATATCAACCACACTGCTAAAATATTATGAATCAAGAATATCAGCACCCATTGTTCCATTCTCCAAATCAGGTGGACTTTGTAATCTAAGACAGTGCACACACTACTATAAAACTAATACAAACTCTACTATAAAACTAATAAGAAATTCATCATCTCTTTTTCCTCTACAGTATAGTCTTGTTTGGATGGGGTTATTTAGTGAGAAATAATAAGAAATGAAGAGAAATAAAACTTGTTATGTGTTTAATGTGTTTAAGTGATATAAACGTATTTTCCTAAGTGTCCGCAACGTGTCTGCGTTAGAATTTTTTAAAATTCAAATTTCCTGCTCAGAAAGCATCACCTACACCATCCCCATCATCTCGATATCAATTTCCTGCTGTAATTGTGACCAAACTTCATTACAACATGCACTAAATATGCTTGATGCAAAATGTCAGCTGTGTTTTTCCTATTCACATGCTTTTTGTCATCAAGTCATGCCTATATGAACCAAAGAGGTCAAATATCAATCCTAAATTTCAAAAAGCAACACACAAACAGGTGGTGGTTTATCATAATTGAGGACTACAGGATCTGATTCAAAAATGTATCACTATAATACCACAAAAGTACAGAAAATCCCACTAACTTATTCCTCTTAACATCTATTAGTTTATGAGACCACATATGTATGAAAACATCAGCATCCCTGATTCTAAGGTGAAAAACTGAACACAGATGAACAGGTACTTGAGTTATCTACATGGACAATAGAATAGTCATACAAGGCAAAAGCTAAGAATATACCCATGAATAACTTGAATGAAGAAGGCATAGATCTTTTCTCTTTGGCCCAAAATACACCAGATTTCTGTGAATGGTATAAGCCTGGATCTATAAGGATAGGCCTTGCTCTTTGAATCCTGCAAATATACACTCAGAATGTTACTCCATATTAATGTTTCAAAAGATATGTAATATTTTTGACTGAAAGGTCAAAGGTAAAGACATAATGTTCTTGAAGGACAAACTCAAAACACAAATTAAAGACTATTGTAAAATGAGAAGCAAATATACAACTATAGCAAACAGAACAAAAAATTTATAGATAAAAAATAAAAAATGAAGAAGAATAAAAGATTGTGAACCAATGAATTAAATCAAGTAAAACTTTAAAATCTTAGTATTTTGTAGCCTAATTAGTAGACAATAGATTTTACGTGGAGCCTTCTATAAACATATCCATTACCTTCCCACTTCTCAACTTCAAGCACTTAAAGCAAACCAGGCTCAACAACCGCTTTAGTTCGCTCACATGGGAAGGATGATATACTGGAATTGGTAATTCTATATACCCAAAGTGACCTAAAAGGTAAAAAAATGAACAAAACTTTAGCAATACTTCAAATTGCATTACACTCTAAGCATCTATTTTTTGAATTGGTAACATAGGATCCTACTATATTGGGTGTACTTTTTAGTTAGGGATATACCACATTAAGATTTCTAAAATGTACTTCAAATGCTATTTTATATGAAGTTTCAATGTCCATTGCCACTAGGTTATATAAAATAATGAAAGAACTAAGGAATAAAAACCAGCAATCTTAAGAAAAGATCAGTGGTCAGTCAACCACACCATCACAGAAGGACCACCTGCAAATATCAAAACCTGTATTGTTTCCTTAGCACAATATTCATGTTGGATTAGGTGGCATGGTAGTCATAACAGATGTAAAATACAGCTTTGCTAGGTTTTTGTTTTTTTAGGAACAATACCACTTCATTTTAGAAAGACTCAAAGACTAGAATTTCCTCACAACTTTACCACATTCAATGAGAAAATAAAAAAGCAACAGCTTGTTGGTAACAACTTCAAGTACCAAGCCTCAAATTGGATAATAGAAAATTTTCTATGCCACTGTAACGTAGAATGTAATTTACAATGCCTCTGGAAAGCCAAACATCTAGTAAGAATTCCTTCTCTTTGTGTTGTTAGAGCAGATTTTTTTTTTTAGTAAGACTACTGTTGTTAGAGCGATAACGTAGAATGTAATTTACAATGCCTTTGGAAAACCAAACATCAAGTACCAACTCTTTCCCAACAACTCTTTCCCAACAAAACAAAATCTCATAAGTTATCGCTCACCTCACTTTTTGAAATTTCAAATTTTAAAACACATACTCACTCTCTCTCTCTCTCTCCCCCTCAAAAGACGCTTTGCTACCCCAAGAAGAAGAGGCCAAATCTATAAAGGCCAACAAAATAAAATAAAATAAAATAAAATAAAACAAAATAAAGAATTCTTACGAATGGTTCAGTTTAATTTATAGCAAATTTTTTATGTTAAATTTTGGATACTAAAACTTATAACGTTATAATTTAGATTTATGCAGGTAAGTCTTATTTAATTATGTGGTCCTTTTTAATTATATAAGTGGTGGGAATTATCGTAAGTCCATCTAAAATATTATGTACCTTAATCTCAATTGATTAAATTATGTTCCATCCGTAATCAACTAACTCACAATTATGTTCCATCCGTAAGTCTGTAAGTCCATCCGTAAGTCCATCTAAATTATGTTCCATCCGTAAGTCCGTAAATTATGTTCCATCCGGATCAACCAACTCACAATTCGTAATAAAAGCATCAAAATCTCTCATACGCCTTGACACTCCATCCCCATTCAACTTTTTTAAAGCAAATCCATTAACGTTAAAATCACCTCCCACAACAATTTGGCGAACACAACCCAAACAAACCAATTAACTCCAACAAACGACCATCTAAACCTAGGACTTAGGACCATAAACCCCCATAAGCTAAGCCACTCATCGTTGTCATCAAAATCTCTAAACCTTATAGACAAAAAACACCCTAAATACTACTTGTAGCTTACCGACCAAAATCCCCGAAGGATCTACTACTGAAAGATAAGGCCTCCTAACTCCTATTCCAAGTCCCCCAAATGCTCCTAAAAAAATTTCAATTTTACTTTCTAGAAAGATTACAATATCTGGATTATTCTTGATCAAAGTATCTTTCACTGCACTTCTCCTACTCCTAGACCCAAGACCCATACAAAATCAATGTGGCCTAGAAGATGAATCGAGTAGGGCCATTCTTATAAAGGTCAGGGGAAAGCAAAAGAACACAAACAAAAATATGTTAGTTTTAAAAGAGTCAATTATCCCTTATAAACATAATTAGGTCCTAGTCATAGGAAAGCACTAAAAATATACTTGAAGAGTAATGCCTATACAAACTAACAAATTTTACAAACTTTCCTTGATGGAGGAGGATCATATCATCTTTACTCACTTATTTTGGAACGGAAATGATTTGAAGCAGAAAACATAAGGAGATTAAGGTTCTTCTTTTTCGCTAACTTATACAGAAGGGATAAAGTCGACACTGTAAAATCAAAAGCAATGAGATAGAATCCGTACTAGATATCTCCGGTTAGGGATATAGGTGTAGGAAAAGTGAGCTTTAACTAAGTGTGTAATTGTTGCAGAAAATTTAACCACAAAGGTAAGAGCGGTATTGACATGTAAATTAAATATTCCTTTGCCAAGAAAGCAATTGTAGAGCAACAATTAAGTCAGATGAGTGGTTGAAAAAGAATAGAAGAAAATTAAAAAAGCCAACCTTAGAAATCAAACCTGCAAGCAAGCCAAAAAAAAATACCCATTAGATGCCTAATTCAAACTGTCGTCGAACATTCAGTCCCTTGCTTAGAACTCAATGGACCTGTCGGTATAGTTGGTCCAAAATCAATGAACAAACAGAGCAAAAACCAAGATATATATATATATATATATATATATATATAGATATAGATTCAGAGAGATTCAAATAGATATCAATGGACAAACAGATCAAAAACGGCCATGGCTTCGATCACCTTTTCTTCACTTTGTTCTTGCACCTCCATCTCTAAACGCTCGCCTCTCATCTCTTCTCTTCCTCACTCGTCGGCAGTAGTCGTGGCTACAACCGTTAGTACAATCGTGGAAAATGAATGGCAAACGACCATGGCATCGATCTCCACAGATTGGAGCCTGGATACCATCTTAGTCAGATCTTCTCGAATTCGGTGGAGCCGTAAGAATTAGGGATTTTTGATTGAAGGGGATTTTTGGTTTTTCAGATTGGGTATTTTGGTTCAAGAGATGGGGAGGGGGGGGAAGCCGAGCGGGAATGGAAAAAAGGGGGTGGAAAATCGAGCGGGAATTTTTTTTTTTTTTTTGGTAATATTTAAACAGCAAAATGATTCTTTTTTTTAAAAAAAAAAAATAATTTTTTGTTAAAATAATTTTTTTTTTATAGTTAATGAATTTATTTTTTTTGCTTTTTTATTTTTTCCAGTTATAAAGGTTGAAAATTTATTTGTTTCATTTTTATTTTAATGAATAAAAAATTATTCTTATTTTTTTACTTTGGTAGAAGTAGGAGTAATATTTTAATGAAAAATAATTTCCATAAATTTTATAAATTGGTTTTTGTTTATTTTTAGAAAAACATAAATTACAAACGCGTTTGGTTTGAACAAAATGTTTAAAAAAATTTAAAAACATAAACTAAAAAGCATGTTTGTTTAGGACTAAAATATTTATATTTATTTTTTGTATTATTTATGACGATGGAATTATACACATTATAATTGAAAAAAAATATATTTGAAAAAAGATGAGAGAGATAGAGAAGAGAAATGAGTAAGAGAGATGAGTGAAAGAGAGAGAAGAGAAATGAGTAAGAGACATAGAGAGTAAGAGACAGAGAGAAAGAGAGACCCATTTCATTTTTTGACTTTTTCCTCTTTCAATAATAATGGGCTCAGAGAAAGAGATGAGTGTGATTGAGAGAAATGAACGATTGAGAGAGAAGAGAAATGAGTGAGAGAGAGAGAGACAGAGAGAAAGAAAAAAAGAGAAAGATAAACAAGATGAGCGAGAGATAGACAAAGAGAGAGGGAGAGAGAGAAAGACAGCAAAAAGAGATGAACAAGAGATATAGAGAGAGTGAGAGGGAGAATAAAGATAAGCAAGAGAGATAGAGAGAGCCAGCGAGAAGAGTGATGAGTGACAGAGAGAGAGAAAAAAAAGAGAGAGAGAAACAAGATGAGCGAGAGATAGACACAAAGAAAGAGAGATAGAGAGAGAAAGATAACAAAAAGAAATGAACAAGAGATAGAGAAAGCGACATAGAGAGAGAAAGAAGAAAAATGAACAAGAGAGATAAAGAGCGAATAGATATGAGAGAGCCAGAGAGAAGAGTGATGAGTGGGAGAGAGGGAAAAAAATTGGGGAAAGATAGAGGGAAAAAGATAGAGAGAGAAGAGAGATTTTTTATTTGGCGACCAAAACTTTTTGGTTGCCAAAGGTAAAAACAAATTTTTATTTTTCATTCGGCGACTAAATAGTTTTGGTAGCCAAAACTCAATATACGGCAACTAAAATGGTGGTGGTTGATGTGGTTGGCGGTGGTTCTGGTAATGGTAGTGCGACGGCGGCATTACGACAGGTTTGGCAGCATCGAGAGTGAGAACCCTAGAGAGAGATGAGAGAGACAGAGAGAGAGTGTGTGTGAACACAACAACACCCATCTCTTTCTTTCTCTGTACTACAACACATTAACAGAGATCCACCAACGTGAGAGAGAACGTGGAGAGATAGAGTTCTAAGAGACGTGTTTGGCAGACGTGGGCGAGAGAGAGGGTAGAGAGTGTTTGGGCGGGAAAAAATTTAATCTGGACCCTTAGATATTGATTAGGAATCATCCCAACCATTCAAATGAAATGTATCTCTTATACATTTTAACATATTTTCAAAAACCTTCCTCCCTTATTATATAGATATATATATATATATATATATATATATATATATATATATATAATAAGAAAGAAAAGAAAGAAAGAAAATTAAAAAAAAAGAAGGAAAATTTTTTCTCCAAAAAATTATGAGCCAACTCAACCCTTGTTTTTTTTTTTTTTGGGACTCCTGCATGACTAACTAGGCACTAATCAATTTTTTAGAATTTTAGAACATGCAATATGTATATTTTCTCATAGATAAAGACAGATGAAGAAATCATGTGTCAAGTGGATTTAATTAATTTATTATTCAGTTGTAACTAGCAGTCAAAATCATTTTCTGAAGCATATCTTAGCAGTCAAAATCATTAACGTACAACTAAAAAATATATACGCACAGCCCCAGCTTAGGCCTTTAGTTCAATTAGCATTAAATCGCCAATTACTTTTATAAATCCCTCAAATTTAAAAAAAAATATATATATCTAAATTAAGTGAATCTAAAAAATAATTAAGTGAATCTAAAAAATAAACAAATTTGCTTTAAATATTTAAAAAAGTTGAAAAAATTAATTATTAAAAAATTAAGAAAAATTTTAAAATCTGAAATAATATCAATAAGTCTTACAAATATGTATTATTTACTCATAAGTCATGATGAGTGAATTTTTTTTACACACTTAGCCCTCGCAAAAAGTGTGAATTTTTTTTACACACTTAGCCCTCGCAAAAGAGATTAGTGGTGAAGTTGTGGTAGTGGTAGTGTAAATGGAGTGGCAGGGGTGAAAGAAAGGTAATGGTAGTAGTAGTGGTAGTAGTGGTAGTGGAGTGGTGGTGATGATAGTAGTAATAGTAGTCGTAGAGGTGAAGTGGCGATAGTGGAAGTAGTGGTGGGGATGGAATGGCATTTGTAGTAGTGGTGAAGGTGGTACTGGAGATGGATGGTGAGAGACAGAAATGAGTGAGAGACAGATAGAGGAGAGAGAGAGAGAGACAGAGAGAGAGAGAGAGAGTGAGCAACGCAAACACAGTGGGAGAGAGAGAGAGAGAGAAAGAAAGAGATAGAGAGTGAGAGTGAGAGACAGAAAAGAGACATAGAGAGAAGAGAGATGGACGAGAGAGACAGAGAGATAGAGAGATGAGCGAGAGAGACATAAAGAGAAGAGAGATGAACGAGAGAGACAGAAAGAAAGATAGAGAGAAGAGAGATGAAGGAGAGAGACAGAGAAAGATGAGAGATGAGCGAGAGAGATAAAGAGAAGAGAGATGAGCGAAAGAGACAGAAAGAGAAAAGAGATGAGATAAGAGATAGATGAGTGAGAGAGAGAGACAGATAGACAGACAGACGCAAGTTGTGCCATTTTTTGCGACGACAAATGTGCCGTCGCAAAAAGTTCCGTCTCATAAGCCCACTTTTCTTGTAGTGAGAGAGTGAGAAAGAAAGAGAGAGAGAGTCAGAGAGTGAGAGACAGAAAAACGAAATCTGAAATCGGTCCTAATATTTGTCCTAAAATTATAAATTAAAAATATTAAATTATCTTAAATATTTGTCCTAATATTTTTTTTACTGAAAAATATTATAATATATTTTAAAATCAAACAATTCTTATATTCTTATATTATATATATATATATATATAAAATAAGAAAGAAAAGAAAGAAAGAAAATTAAAAAAAAAAAGAAGGAAATTTTTTTTTTAAATTTTTTTTGTGCCAGCTCAACCCGTGTTTTTTTAGTCGCCAATTACTTTTATAAATCCCTAAAATTTAAATTAGAAATGTCTCCCTCCAAATTTAAATTAACAATAGTGTTTGATTATTGTTAACCGTGTATAACGTAAAAATAATTTTAAAAAGTTGAAAAAATTAATTATTAAAAAATTAAGAAAAATTTTAAAATTTGAAATAATATCAATAAGTCTTACAAATCAGATTTATTTACTCATAAGTCATGAGTGAATTTTTTTTACACACTTAGCCCTCGTTTTGATAATGAAATTTTTTTAAAACTTTTTAAATATATGTTTTGTGTCTGTAAAATGATTAATTCATTAGTACTGGTAATAATATTGAAAAATTTATTAAAATGATAAATAATTGGGATATTTTGTCTTTTATTTGTGAATTTTGATTTATTCTTAATTTATTAGTGTTATTGAAATATGATGATGTAAAAAGTATAAATCGTTTAATTGTACTTTTTAAAAATAATAAATTTATTATTAAAAATTAAATTCATCAGACTGACCTGTAACTATGCCTTTAAATTTTTGCAATGTAAAACTATCGACAAACAGCCAATAACAAGTTGCCCATTTTAGCATACCTTTCGCGTGAGGGCCCAATTATTAAAAGATGTGTTCAACCCATCAAATGAAAGCCGACAACTTCTTCCATCTAAAAATAATAGTCTATTTTCAGAATTTAATTTCTTTTTATAATACAATTATTACATTTTAAAAATATTAATTTTTCAAAATTACCTTTTGATAGTATATTTTTGTAGAAATATCAATTGTCATAATTGTACTTTTTGTATTATTAATGGATTTAAAAAAAGGACAAAATAAGAAATTCATATTATTTTAATAATTAATTTTTTTTAAATTAATATTTTGAGATAATAAAAAATAAAATAAGATATTAATAATTTTGGATGGTGGGTGTACAACCTAAAAATAAAAATAAAAATAAAAATAACTATTTTGTTTAGTCAAATTTTCAAGTGGAGACTAATGGTATTGTTATTAATAAAATAAAATAACTATTTTGTTAATTTTTTTATTTTCATTCGGCTACCAAATAATTTAGTAGCGAAAGGTAGGTCTTTAGCGACTAAAAGGAATGTTGTCGCCGAAAGTTAACATTTGGCGACCAAAATTTTGGTCGGCAAAAGATTAAAAATTAATTTTTTTATTTTCATTCGGCTACCAAATAATTTAGTAGCTAAAGGTAGGTCTTTGGCGACTAAAAGGAATGTTGTCGCCGAAAGTTAACGTTTGGCGACCAAAATTTTGGTCGGCAAAAGATTAAAAATTAATTTTTTTATTTTCATTCGGCTACCAAATAATTTAGTAGCCGAAAGTAGGTATACAGCGACTGAAAGAAATTTTGTCGCCGAAACTTGACATTTGGCGACCAAAAGTTTGGTCGGGAAAGATTAAAAATTAATTTTTTTATTTTCATTCGGCTACCAAATAATTTAGTAGCCGAAAGTAGGTATACAGCGACTGAAAGAAATTTTGTCGCCGAAACTTGACATTTGGCGACCAAAAGTTTGGTCGGGAAAGATTAAAAATTAATTTTTTTATTTTCATTTGGCTACCAAACAATTTAGTAGCTAAAGGTACCTCTACGGCTACTAAATTTTTATTTAGTCGCCAATTGTCATATGTTTAGCTACTAAAAATTGTTTTAGTCGCCAATTGTAATATCTTTAGCTACTAAATTTTTTTTAGTAGCCAATAATCAACATTCCCCTACTAAAAAAAATTAGTAGCTAAAAAGTTGACTTTTGCCGACTAATATTATTTTTGGTAGCCAATTCCGTGGCTTTTGCCGACTAAATTAGTTTTGGTAGCTAAAAGTGGTCGGCAAAAATGCTTTTTCTTGTAGTGTTCGTTTTTTTTATTTTTTATTTTTTCTCCTCCTCTTTTGGTAGAGAAGTCTTTTGGTGGTCGTAGGATGCGCTCAGAAGTGTTCTGATTGGCGGACAAAATGGAACTTATAAATTTTTGCCAAATTCAAATAAATTGAGTCGGTTGTCAACAGTATTTTTGTTGTGTTCTATAATGGAAGACTGTTTGGCAAAGTGCATCTAAGTTATTTGTATTTTTGTATTTGTTGTGTTCCATAAATGGAAGAGTGTTTCGTAAAGTGTATTATTAATGTTTTTTTTATTTTAAAAGTTTGTAGTAGGTTATTTGGTGTAATTTTTAGTTATAATTTGTTAAGTAAAAATAATTTAAATAAATTGAAATAATTAATTTATAAAAATTAGTTAACGAGCTTTTAACTTTCACTTTTAAATTATTAATTTTAAGGAGGAGGATTCCTAGATTTTGGAATGAATGTCATTGTTTTCGCTTGTGAGACACACCACAAACCCGTTTCAATGATCTAAATTGTTTATTTTATCAAATACTTTGTGTATTTCATTCATACAAAAATAAATCGATTCGATAACTGTAACTTGTTCAAACCGTGACTTTTGGCTACTAAACAAACTTTAGTCGCTGAAAACCGTATATTAGGCGACAAAACTTCCTTTTAGTCGCTAAAAACACACTGTTCGGCGACTAAACCCTTTTAGTCGCTAAAAACCTGCTTTTCGGCGACTAATTCCATTTTAGTCGCCATTTCATGCACTTTCAGCGACGAAATTTTTTTTTTTAGTCGCCGTTTGTGTTTTTTGTTGTAGTGTCCTTTTAAATGTAGAATATATTGAATTTTATTATTTTTTCCACTTTTCATATTTAGTGATTTTAAAAAAAAAAAAAAAGAGAGTAAAGAATCAATAAATTTTAAATAGTGATCTTATGAATTGTTTGATTCTCTCTTTTTATTTATAGATCCAAATGTTTCATTCTAGTGTGAATTACATAAAGAGTCAAGCATAAACGTGTGTTATGTGTTGAATGACAAATGTGAGTTTTTTGGTAATGTTGAAATTACTAAACGTAACATTTCAAAAAAACTCTTTAATATATTTTTTTTCCAAACGTGACATTCCCATATAACACTTCAAAACATAACACTCTTAATGTAACATATTAAAAAACTTCTTAGTGTGCTTTTCCTAAACATAACACTTCAATCAATGTAATACTAAAAAACTCCTTAGTGTACTTTTTTCAAACGTAACACTCCAATGTAACACATTAAAAAACTCCTTAGTATATTTTTCTCAAATGTAGCAACGTATATTTTAAAAAAATTTCTTAGTGTATTTTTTCCAAACGTAACACTCCAATTAATGTAACACACAAAAACTCCTTAATATACTTTTTCGAAACATAATAACGTAACATTTCAAAAAAAAACTCCTTAACGTATTTTTCCCAAACGTAACACTCCAATTAATATAACACATAAAAATCCCTTAGTGTATGTTTTTCTCCCAAATATAACACTCTAATATAATACTCTAGTGTAACACTCTAATATAACACTAAAAAATCACATTAATAGGAATATAAATTTTTGTGCTCCAAAATAATCTTCCACAACCTCACCTTTACATTTTCATCTAAAAAACAAATTAAAAAAATGAATCACAAAAGGATATTCACTTAAAATCAAATGGCATCAAATCAAATAAATATAGCTTTTCAAAACAAAAAGGACTAATTGATTTATAAAAAAACTCTTAGA
This sequence comes from Camellia sinensis, assembly GCF_055761805.1. Lineage (NCBI taxonomy): Eukaryota > Viridiplantae > Streptophyta > Magnoliopsida > Ericales > Theaceae > Camellia > Camellia sinensis. The sequence continues at coordinate 41,682,948 of NC_138973.1, forward strand.
ACTAAATGGATCGACATTCCCTCATATGAGATTTATGGATAAATTTTTTTTTTAAAAAAAATCACAAATATTATAATTTGTAAGTATGTCGAGATTAGCTATATCTAAAAAGTTTTAAAAAATATTTAAAATATTAAATAAAATCATTAAAAATGAAAAAATAAAAAAAAAACTCAATTTCAAAAAAATTACCCTAAACCAGACAAAGTGCTATTTTTTGTACAGACTAGTAGTACGGGTGTGAAGCTTACCTGATATGTAATACCGTATGAATATGTGGGTTAAAAAATGCGTAAGCACATTAGATTGAGGCCTATTAATGCCAAAAGTTGGAAAAAAAAGAAAAAAAGATGAGATACAAATTATTGCTAACCACTCTCTCGAACTATTTACATGCATGTGAAATTCACATTATATAAATTTCACACATACTAGTGATTGACAAAATATATCAATTATTTTAGACTTCCACTTATAAATTGTAAACTCTTTAGAATTTCTTCTTCTCCAAATAATACTAAAATTATTCTTATAAAAACATTCCACCTATTTAAATGTACACCCCCCACACCCTAAAAGTCCTCTCTCTCAAAATCCTAACAAAACCCACGACAGTGGAACATCCCAAAACTAGTGAAAAATATTTATAGTGATTAACAAATTTTTTCTCTACTTTATTATGAGGTATGTCAATCTACTTGAATTTTTTATTATCACTATTGGAAATTGGACTTTTAGTGGCGTTTAAAAAACGCCGCTATATCTATCAAAAACGCCGCTAATTCCTTTTGTGACATTTAGTACCAAACATCGAAACTGCGGCCGTCACTGTATCTTTGTGACGTTTTAAAAACGTCGTGATATTAGTATAGGAGGCGTTTTAAAAAACGCCGCCAAATGTCCTACTATACACATGTTGACGTCACCAACGATAGTTAGCGACGTTTTAAAAACGCCGTCGTATCTGTTTTAAAAAATGACCGTTACTATTGAGGGTTTAGGAGGCGTTTGTAGAAGCGCCGTCATATCCCTTTTTTTTTTTTTTGAAATTGTGCTAATTTTATTTGATTAAATTAAAAAAAAATACCTATAATAAAACTAACATATAAAATATTAACTCCCATTCAAATACCTGTAATAAAACTAACATATAAAATAAAAACTCTGATTCAAATAACAAATGAAGCATTAATTCAGTTTCTCATTCAATTAATATCTAATCACCATTACCCACAAAATAACATATCCAAAATCCAAAAATTATGTTTCAACATTAACCACAAACTAACATATATCATTAACCACAAACTAACATATATCCAAAAATCATGTTTTAGCATAGAAGTTGTAGTCATCACTGGTTTACATGCCTGCATCAGAACATAAACTGCAATCAAATTCACCAAAATAAACACAAATTGAAGAATTTGTACCCAATACTTATAAACAATACTTAAAACTTGAAGAAGCACTAACAAGAAGATTTTATCACATACCAAGAAGCACTACAAAAAAAATCAATGCAATTTTGCAAAAATAAGCCTACTATGAACTTCAGCATACTCATCATGGTACAAAGGTTTACCAATAACATTAGCCACATGAATCAGCCCATCATTTGTCAAAACTCTAGGGGATTATTATAGAATTTCATCGGAATGTGCACAAAAAAGAATCACTCTTAGTCAAATGCATGTACAACTGCCATCTTCTCACTAAAATTAGTCTACTTCCAAAATAAAATGGCCCAATTTCAATAATTTTCCCCATATCTGCTTCATTTTTAATTTGAATATAAAGAAGCCATTGTCAAGAGAATTTTTATCCTCAGTGACACTGTTTTGTTTCAATTTCCAAACTATTGTCAACATATAAAGAACTATTTATTGTGAATTAACAAGCTCCCCAGGTGTAGCAGAATAAAGAATGTCACAATTGTAAACCAACTCTACTAGCATACTTATGCTCTATGTTCATGCACACGATTGCTATACTCCTTTACATATCTAGCCAACCTCCCAATCAGGGCATACTCAAGTTTCAAAGAACTAGTTCTTTGCTGGAACAGCCTCCAAACTAGTGGTGCCATACAACTTTTATTTTACATTTTTAAATACTCTCAATCATGGTGCCAGATAAACTTAAAACCCCTTGAGTTCACAGTTTAAAATCCAGAGTTTCCCATAAAACAGTTCAACAAATCCATGAGACAGTTCAACTAACCTTATGATGATGGATTGATTCACTTCATCTGCATGATCCATGATAAAAGTAGAGTGAGAAAAACAAATTCTTTAGTAGCAAAGTACAAATAGATGAATATGAGCCCTGTTTTTTTCTTCAAAATCCCTGCAAGTACTATTTAACTCACCTCTCATCATTTCGTTATAGGCAGTATCTGCTATAGCAAAAACATGAGGGTTGTCAAAAAGCTTCTCCCTATAAGCTGTGATAAAATCGTTTCCAAAACAATGGACATCTTTGAAGGGATTGATTGCTATTAAAACAGGTCCTGCTTTACTCTATAGGAAACAAGCACAAACATAGGTCAAATGAGAGGAAAAGGAAACTCAATTTGATGGGAGGGAAATTAAGTATCACAGTTATGCATACATAAATAATATCATGACAATATCTATACTGAAGGTTGTGAAAAGCTGATGGCTCGTTCAAATAACTAAGTTGCTATTCTACAGCTTCCCTTTCACAATGCTAAAATCACGACCCAAATATATTCATGTAAATACATGAACCAAAAAAAAAAAAAAATCACAGAATAGGAAAATGAAAATAAATCAATCCTCGAGTAAAATTTTAGTCGAAACAAAACCTTGGGTGCAGAAGGAATATTAACACTATTTCCTCTCATGTTTCACTTTTGGATTACTCCTACAATAAACACTCAATGCAGCAACTTCAGAAGCATTCCCAACTCCATATGCCTTTCACTGGATCAAATCAAAGTCCAATGAAGCCATACCCCGGTATCACGATGACCTGCAAATAATAGTTAGACAATAGAGTGGACAAGTATTACTTAAAAAATATTTATCCAGATGAGCTTAATTAGGGATGCCTTAAAAAAAAAATTGCAATCTCATCCCATTAATAATTAATCCATGTTAAGTGGTCACGTGACTCACTTAAAGATGACTTCAGAAAATATACAGACGAAGACAAAAATACCTCGATAAAACATAAACAAATTGCACATAAAATAAGTCTCATGTTTGTTTAGTCTTAGAATTTGAAAATACCCTTCCTTTTTAACACCATAGTTATCAGAATTATATTGGCTATTAGCCTATATTAAGAACCAGTTCAACCAATCAATAGCAATTTCCTGAGATTCACTAGTTGATTCATCCACTTATGAGATGCATGGCAAGAAAATTATTTTTAGCACAAAGAAAAAAGTCAGTATCATACCTAGATATATTTTTTCATTCAGCTAACTTGCATCAACGTTGGAGGATGACTTCTTTTTTCTCTTGTGCTTGGGCTTCACTGCATCTATTCCTCCAGTTCCCACTTCCCCATCTGGAGAAGGAGCCGGCTTAACATCCTCAGCAAGTTGGTCTGGTTCTGTTTCAGATGGCTTCTCATGTCTTGATTCTTCTAGCTTCTTATTGGACGTTAACACTCCTGCACGTCACATTAAAGCACGTTAATTTCTACCTCATCATTGTTTTATTGAATGTAAAGGAAGTTTAAACGCAACACCAACATGCAGGAATGAACATAGATCCCAAAACTAAAAATGGAAACTATCACAGAAGGCATAAAAAAAAGTTTTGAGAACAGCTAAACAAGAGTTTACTTTCTTCCCCAATTGACTTTCTACATATGCACATGCGATAGAATACAACAGATGTGATTATAAATAATTTATTGATTCAGAAAGGGTACATAGTTACAACAACAGAAAATACAGGTTCAATTGAAACTTGACTAGCTTCTTCATTTTTCAGATATCACAACCCAAAATTAGAATCAATGGGTTGACTAGTGTCACTATGGACAAAGACGTACAAGTAAGCAAGCCTGCTTACCATGAATGCCGAACAGCGCATATTTATGTTGATTTACATAGGCAAGGTTGCATTCATTTGATGTTAATTCCTTCAATTTATGTTTAATTCTGTGGAAATCTCATTGTAAGGAATAACTTGGCAATCAACGTGGTGTTAAAGAGCTTTGGAGAGGCTTAGGAGCAAGGAAGAGATGAAATTAAGTTAATGCAGCACAATGGTGGAAGCTTCTAGAGAGTGCTATCGCACCCATATCTAGCAGCCAAAAGAAAATTGTCCAGAAAGCATACTGTTGGAGAATGCTAGAGCACCCAATCTATCTATCACACTAGTCTACTAGGTGCACAGATGTATTGACAAGAATTAAGAAATAAATACAGGGGCATATAGGAGCAAGGATAAGAAGCAACTGCCACTTCTTCATTGGCAACTATTATTTTTTTAACCATACCACTTGAGATTATATAAAAAAGTAAAAAATAAATAACAATTTTGAAAAACCTGTGCAACATCAAGTGATCACATGCATCTCAGCCAACAAGACAACAATTAAATCCAAGAATATGACTTGGGCCTTCCGCGACTAAGACCAACCAACCAACCAAATCAGATAACTAAGTGTAAAGCTCATCAAAACGCATATAACATTTTCAAAGAAACACTAAAAGATAGAATGGCAATTGTTATGGTTTTAGGAATTATTATAGAATTTAGATACCACGTGCAGCTAGAGAAGTTTTCAATACATCAAGATCAATTCCCTTCGAGTATGGATCCCTGAAAAAGAAACCAACCTACTTAAAAATGAGAACCCATGTGCTAAGGAGAAATAGGAAAGGAAATTCAACACATAATTTTTCCAGCTGAAAAAGCAAGCATGTGATACAGGGAAGAAAAGGCCACCAAACGATAGTTCAAGAACCATACACTTGCAACTAGCATAGCAACAAATCCCAAAACTATTATGCCACTTACAAACAATCACTGATTATTTTTCTTGGACGGGTCTAAGGCTATTTATGCATGCATGCACCATTAATGATTGCATCCCGGTGGTGCAATCTGAATTAATACTATCAAGCATACTAGAAGCATATCTAGTATGAAGCATATTAATGAAGAAACCAAAAGTTTCTACAATGCTCTTGATAGATTATGATAGATTCAAGAAATACATTGCTCTCTCAAATCAATCAATAAAGACCAAACTATTATGCCTTCAAATGAAAGCAAGCACAAACAAAGTCAAATATTAATTGATTTGCATTTCCATATAGAATACATAAATATCTGTTTATGGTGTTTTGATACATTTTAGCATGCATCAGTTGCCATGGTTAATAAGAGCTTGCCATAATATTACTGGTGAAATCGAATGGTAAAGATTGTCCCGTAATAAGAATAATCAGCATACAACGAATCTAATATTCCAATGGTTGAAATCATAGCACAATCCTCATATTGTCACTCAAAATATTGCAAGAAACACAACACATTGTAAAACAGTCGTACTTTGGAACATCATTGTCCAAAATTTCATAATATAGAGTTCATTATCGGTACCCTAGTTAATGTGTTTGCCACTTGAATTTTTGTTTCCTATTTCAGAATGGCAAAGGAGATATTTCAAACAAAAAAATACCAACTAATAGTGGATTTTTTGTTGCGTAATTAAGAATACCAACTAATAGTGGATTTCTAGGCTGCAGCCTAATCTGGGTAAAAGCTCTTTCTATGTGGAGTTGATGATAATACCTTCTCTCTCTCTCTCTCTCTCTCTCTTTTACCTATTCCAGTGAGGAGGTTTCTTATCAAATACCTAGGTGTTCCCCTTATATCTTCTCAACTTAAAACTGAGGATTGTTGCCAGTTAATTGACAAGATGTTAGCTAGAATCAAGCATTGGTCTACAAAGTTACTCTCATATGGGGGCAGGGTTCAACCATTCAATTAATTCAATTCGTTTTGTTCAGTATCCAAGTCTATTGGTCCTCGATTTTTATTCTTCCTATCGTGAGGAATTTCTTATGGACTGGTTTGGAGCTAAAAGGCCATGCTAAGATTAGTTCGCAGTATATTTTTGCTCCTAAAATGGGAGGTGGTTTGGGGTTTAAATGTCTTATTGATTGGAACAAAGTAGCTATCTTAAAAAATATTTGGGCTTTAAGTATGAAAGCTGATATCCTTTGCGTTAAATGGATTCATACACATGTGATTAAAAGCCATTGTTTTTGGTACATGAGTTGTCCAAGTGATATGTCTTGGACTATGAGGAAAATTTTCAAGCTCAGGACTATTGTCGTTTCTCTCATTAAAGAAAAGATTGGGAATGGTGATGAACATGTCTTTTGCCTAATCCCATTTTTTTATTTGTCATTTATGTTCATGAAATCAATTTTAAATTTAAAAATATCCTAGCTATGATATAATGGCATTTTTTTTATTCCATTGAAGTAGTCAAAAAATATATATATATATATATCTGAGTACAATATATTAAGCACTGAATCTTTGCTAGTTAGTTTTGTACTCCAACTATATTTGCTGTTTAAAATGAACATTGAAAACACTGAATCAAACAATCACTGTTAGTTAGAGTACTCTAACAGATTCAGTCCAAGACATATCACTGTTAGTTAGAGTACAACATATGTTCATCACCATTCCCAGTACAACATATTAGTCCAAGACATATATCATTGTTAGTTAGAGTAAAGAAAAAAACACTGAACACCGAATCACTGTTAGTTAGAGTACAACATATTAAGCACTGAATCTCTGTTAGTTAGTTTTTTTCAATGTTCAAAAAAACATAGTCCAAGACATATCACTGCTAGTTAATCTCTGCTGTTTCATTTTTGTTCTCTAACTATATCTTAAGTGCAACGTATCACTTTCCTTCTTTTTCTCACCAACCAAACACAAAACACTAAATCAAACAATCACTGTTAGTTAGAGTACTCTAACTGATTCAGTCCAAGGCATATCACTTTCCTTCTTTTTCTCACAAACCAAACACAAAACACAAAAATAAAATAGCAAAATATAACTCTAAATTAGCAAAATACAGAGGCACCAGATTAGCAAAATGCACACAGATACAGAAGCACATATACAGCAGCACACAGATACAGTAGAACAGAGCAGCACACAGAAATAGAGGCATAAAATATAACTCTAAATTTTCCATCATGTTTATATTAGCTTCATGTAGATGATTTCTATGAAATCTTGAAAATGAAACTTTCTATTTATATAGCTTCATGTAGAGAGAGAGAGAGAGAGAGAGAGAGAGAGAGAGTACCGATTTGAGCTTGAAATGCGAGTAATTGAGGGGTCAAAGTTCAGATCTGAGCTTCTAGAAATCACTGAATCTCTGAATCTTTGATGGAGCTTCGAAATCGGTTCGATCTGGAGCTTCGATGGAGCTTCGAAATCGCTTCGATCTAGAGCTTCGAAATCGCTTCGAATTTCTAAATCTTCGATGATGATGTATGCGTATGGGTTGAGAGAGAGAGAGAGAGAGAGAGAGAGAGAGAGGGCTCAGATTCAAAATGATGTATGCGTATGGTTTGAGAGAGGGCCCAAATACAAAATAAGGATTGAAAAGGCGCGTGTGGCTACCGCATTTGGAGGCGCTTTTCAATGCCTCCTATTATAAAACGGTGCCGTTTTAGTTAAAATAATATGCGGCGTTTGTAAAACGCCGTTAAATATTAATAATAGTGACATTTAAAAAAACGTCGTTAAAAAAATGCCACCGTCTCCCCTTTTTCTAGCAGTGTGTTGTACTCTTCTCGTCTCATGGGGTTGTGGTTATTGAAAAAATTTGCACTCATTGTCATTGCCAGAGAAGTGTATGTAATCAAATGGTTACCACCGTTGCCGCCGAAATATTGCCGCCGAAGGATTTTCAAGGTGGGTACGTTTTGAAAGTGGGATTTAGAGAAGATAGATTGGTGGTGATGGAGGTGTGTACTCTCATAAACCCTAATTCATGATGTAGTGTTGTGTGGGCTTAATTGTGAGATGGGGTGTTCCAAAATTATTGATGTCATTTTTAGTAATTTCATTTGAGGTTATTATTGTAATAAATAAATAAATAAATAAAGCTAAAATATGGAAGATCTAAAATAATTAATGGAGTGTTAATAGTAGGGCTGTGCAAAATACTGTCAAATCCGCTAAAACCGCACCGATCCGCATCTATCCGCACCGCTCTAACCACTAACCGCAGTTTAAACATTAAATTTTATAATCCGCCAACCGAACCGCTCCACTCCGCTAAAGTTAATACATATATATTTTTTAACTTCCAATGAAATATCAATGTAAAAATGAGTGTGAGAGAGATTTAAGATATAAAATTTATTATAAATTAGTGGTTATATATATGAAACATATTATTTAAAATTATATTGTGTTATATATCTAAAAAATATTATATAAATTAGTATTATATATTATGCAAATGTATGATAATTAGTTAGAATATTCTTCAATCCGCCAATCCGCCAAAAATCGCCCAAACCGCAAATTGTCAATCCGCTAATCTGCCAACCCAACATTCGGTTTGTAAATTTACTCTCAAACTGCCCGAACCGCACCGCGCACACCCCTAGTTAATAGCAACACTCTAAAATAATTGATAAATTTAAGAATAAATTACATTAACACCCTTAAGGTTTGCTCTTAATACATATTTCTCCTTAAAGTTCTAAAAATTACAATCCCCCTAAGATTTATAGTTGCATTGTAATATCCCACATTTGTTAGTTAATAGGTAGAATTTTTTTTGATCATAGTCGATAGTTAGATTGACTAACAATTTTTGGTAATGTCAACAGTTAATTTTTTCCTTATGCTAACTTTACCCTCATGCACTTTCGCATTCTACAACAAATCATTTTCTCTCACAATTCATCACCCAAGTCATTTTAGAAATTATGTGTTGTTCTTGGAATAAATTCACATGATATTCTATCTTAATATTTATTGATTAAAATTGTGGGACTCCATAATTTTTGTTAAGAGTTTAAGAAATAAATTGACAAATATCAAATAATAAATAGTGTAAAATAATACTACAAGACCACCGATTAATCACTCTCATTTTAGGCAACTACCACCCTCTCCTTCCTTACATTACCTCCCATCACCACCACAATCATCCTTCCACAACTCCAAACACTCCCCGAACAAACTCATGCACACAAATAAAAAAATCTTCACAACCAACTTATTAAACTGCACAAAGATAAAGAGGAAAAATAGAAAATCAGATATTATAGAAATAAACAAACAAATAAATAAACCAGACACTGATAAAAAGAAAAACAGAGCTTCATTTTACCAATGCACACATACACATTTACGGACAATTACCCACATTCTCTTATATAAAACAGTCAAAAATTCATACAGAAAATATTTGAGATCCTCATAAATTTTTTAAAATTCAATTCGCAATAATATAATCGGACCAATGTCAGTTTTTTATTAGTTGAACACTCAATGATATGGGTCTCACTACTTTTGCCACATCATCTATTTATCTATCTATCTATCTATATTATAAAGTCAACACCTCTTATGGTGTCTTGAAGCCTTTGTTTCTTATGGTGCCACGTGTCTACATTTTTATTTGAAATAAAAAAAAAAATTAAATAGATGAGTGGAGGGGACTTGAACCTTAGACTTATATCAAATAAATAAGACTCTTACCATTTGACTAGCATACAATATATAATAATTTTTTTATTTTATTTTTATTTATTTGAATAGCACACGTATCGCGTGTGGCAATCGCTAATTATAAATACATTTGTGGATATAAAATGTGAGTTGCTAACATTGTGGAATTTATACCCACATCTACATGTAATCAAATTCACTTCATAAACACAAAACCGTCACTGTGATATACAAATCAAAAACATTGTCCATGACTTAAAAACAAAACCACCACCATGAGTGAAGAAGCCAAGAGACTACATGGTAACATTAATCCAAGTTACCTGGTGAAATTAATCAAAAAAATCTACTTCAATTCATGTTGAGATGGTGATTGGTGGGTTGGGTGGTGCGACGAAGGGTTGATGGTACTGAAATTGATGGTTGTTGGTTCCGCAACAGGGAACTCTTCGCAAATATTTGTTGTTGGTGCTGCAACACATTGAGAGGTGGTGGGTTCGTAGATCAACGGACGAGGATGATGATTGTGCCATGCCATCCCTCAAGCCATGAGCGACAACACTACAGGCTGCAATCACTTGCAGAGATTTAGGGTTTTGATTATGCTAAATGATATAGGATTTTTTATTTTGCTAGATGATTTTTGGTGGCATAGCCTTAATTCAATTCAATTTGATCCAATCAGGAGTTTTGATCATGGGAGTGCCTTCAATTGGAAGGGCTTTGATTTTTTATTATGGTGGTTGTGGTTTGTGGTTGTGATTGGCATAGTGACAAATGGAGGAGGAGTGGTGGGTCGCCGCCGGCGGTGACAAGTGATTAGTGGTGATGAAAGTTGTGAACTGTAGTCGGATACACTAATGCTGTGGTGATGGAAGTGGTGAAGGTGGGGATGCACTGGTAATAGTGGAGAGGGGTACTGGTGGGGATACAATGGTGAAGGTGAAAAGTGGCAGAGGGTATAAATATGGGTTTGGGTAAAGAAAGAAGACCATTATGGTACTTTCGTAAATTAGTCATCTTGATTTGATTTTTTTTTTTGACAGTATTACAAATTAAATTCTGAGGATTAGTATGTCTAGAGAGATCTGTATTAAATATAAATTTGAGAGACTATCAGCGTAATTTATCTATTATTTTTAATTTATAACTATAGCAAATGTCATAAATTAGAACTTCGTCGTCTAGAATCTTGAGGGAGAAAGCTTTTCCATGGTATCTCCATAAGTTATAAGTACTACTTAACAAGACATTAGTCTACCCGTTCGGAACAATCTTTAAAAAGTCAGTTTTTACTAAAACAAATAGGAAAATTATAAAGTTAAAAAGATTTATCATGTGTTAAAAAAAATGCTACAAAAAGAAAATTTTAACTTCTCAAACAAATCAATTTAGAAAAGCAGCCTCAAACGTCTATGGTATAAAAATATTCATGCTTTGATATTTACACTATGTTTGGGAACCTAGGAGAGAAAAAAAAAAGAAAAGAAATTATTGTGATTTCTTTCATTTTTGTTTAGATAAGTAAGAAATAAAATTTTAAAAAATGATTGTGATTTCTCTCCTTCTTGTTTGGTTAGATTTCATAAGAGAAAAGAAAATAAATTATTTTATGTTATATTACCAAAACAACCTTTTTATATTTTCAATCATTTTATTTCTTTTATTTTTATAGGGACAAAATTGGTATTATGATAATATTGGTTTCTTTTCTCTCTCAATCTCTCTAGTTTTGGGAAGACTGAAAATAAGGGTTATAAGAGAAATGAGTTTCTCTATATTTCTCTGTATTTCTCCTCGTTTCGTTCTACTTAAGTTATCCAAACAAGTAAGAGAAATGCATATCTCTCCATTTCTTTTCCTTTCTCTCCAAATCACTCAATCCAAACATAGCGTTAGAGCATCAGCATCAGGATCGTTAAAATCGTTTCTTATAGGGGGTGTCCGCGGTTCGGTTTGGGACGGTTTGCGGTTCGGTTTGGACCCGTCCGCATCTATGCTGTTTGGGAAAAAGTCAACCTGCAACCGCCCACAATGCGATTTGGGGTTTGTGCGGATAGGATTCGCGGATGTGCGGGCGGTTGTAGGCAGTTTGCGGATTGAACTTTTTTTCCAAAAATTTATTTTTAAACCTTTTTTTTTCCCAAAAATTTGTTACAATCATCAAACTTGGGATGGAATGTGATCATTAATCAACTGCTTCACTTCTATTTTGGAAAGTGGCAAAGACGGCAATAGCTAGAAACCTAATGCTAGTGACTAAATTTTCAGATGAACATCGAATCAAATGAGAAAGCCATCCAGATGCTCGATTCTCAATATTCTACCAACCACCGGTGCAAAATTCCTATGCCATTCAATGTCATGCATTTTGTCAAACTCAATTCCATCATCAATGAGTATTGCAACGATTCTTGCAGCCTTGAAGCATATTGAGCTTATGGATTGCAATCCATTGCCCTTGCGGTATTTTTGAATGCCATCCAAGGATAACTCAAATCCATACAGTTCAGCAATATCCCTTATACATTCCAAATAGATTACATTTAGATTTAGATTTAGTAATAGATTCAGATTCAGATTAATAACAGATTCAAATTTAATTTTAATAACAGATTCAGATTTAATTTAATTTTAATAACAAATTCAGATCAAACAAAACAAATTTAAGAACAAACAAAACAAATTTGTTTGGTGCAGAGATTCAAATTTACAGATTCAGATCAAACAGATTCAGATCAAACAAAACAAAACAGATTCAATTTACAGATTCAGATCAAACAAAACAAACACAGAGACCAAAACAAATTCAAGAAAAAATTTGTATGGGAACTGTTACAGATTCAATTCCAAAACAAACAGATCAAATTTAAGAACAAATTGTTTAAGAACAAATTTAATTCCAAAACAAACACACAGATTACAGATTCAATTTCAAAAAAAATCAGATCTGTTGGTCCAAAAAAAAATCAGATTTATTTCCAAAGAAACACACAGATTCGATCGGTGCAGAGATAAGAAATCAGGGAGGGAATGAGTGAGAGAGAGAGAGAGAGAGAGAGAGAGAGAGAGAGGGAGACAGATCAGAGAGATATCTGATATATATATATATGTTGTAAAAAAAAATCAACGATCGGGGCGAGAGAGAGAGAGAGGGGGAGAGAGATTGAGACAGAGTGGCTTACCTGTTGTAAAAAAAATCAACGATCGGTGCGATGAGATGAACAACGAGAGAGTGATCGGTGCAGAAAATGAAGATGAACAACGAAACGAGAGAGTGAGAGAGACAGTGATGAGAGATGAGATGAGACTGAGAGAGTGAGGGAGACAACGATTAGGGTTTTTGTTTTGTTTGTTATAGATGAGGTGAGTGAGATGGTGAGATGGACGGTTAGATTTGAAAGAGGAAAAAAAAAAATAATTAATTTAATGCGGGTGCGGTTCAAACCCGCAACCCGAAATTTATATAAAATCCAAACTGCACCCTACCCTAATGTGTTTGCGAAACCGTCCACACGCGTGCGATTCAGATCGGGTAGGGCGGTTTGCGCGGGTCGGATAACCCTACGCCCAGCCCTAGTTTCTTAGCTAAATTAACGATATAAATTTCAAAAAATCACCTCCATCAATCTCCCTTGCAGCTCGTCAAAATTTGCGTTTGCTACAGTATCTCGCTACAACAAGCGAGGTACTGTTCATCGCTACTTATGTATTGCCGGATGTTCGCCCGGAAGTTCGGCTGGTCAACAACATATTTTTTTTTTTTACATTTCTTCCAGTTTTACCTTTACAAAGGAACATAAGAATTGTTTGGCTAGCAGTTCATCAATTTAATTAAAAAAAAAGAATAACAAATATTTTAATAGGGTTGAGTTAGAATAGAGAATTTGATGCAGTGGGGTGATTAGTTAAAATAGGAAAATAGCATTTTTAGTTATAATTTGACTAAAAATTTAAAGAGATTGGTGTGGATGCTCTTACCACAATAAATAGAAAAATTTAAATTTAAAAAAATAACAAATTGGAAATGGAAAATTAGCACTTTGTTTCTTACTGCTGCAGAAAATAAGAAAAATGAAAGGGTAAATTAAACTTATCTCTCTTGAGATTTAGCATAATTATAGGATTCTCTTCTGTAGTTTTAATAATAACAATAATATCCTTTACTTTTGAAATTATAATACATTTTGACCCATTGTTAACCGTTTGTTAGCACTCTTGTCAAAATATGCTGATGTTACATGTTTTAAAACCTTAAATGCTAATCACTCTGTTTGATGTTAATTTTTTGAAATCAATTTTTTGAAAATTAAGTTTTTTATTTTTTATATTTTTTTTTGTATTTTTAGTGAATATTTTTAAAATTATAAGCAATTTCTCTACTTTTTTAGATGGACTAAAATGTAAAATATTAATAAAAAAGATATTTTAAAAAATCAATAAATACACAAGAATATGAATATGTAGGGGTGATCGCTGATCGAGTTGAGTTGGACAATATCCCATTCGCCATTCGTCTAAAATAAGGCGGATTGGAAAAAATCAATCTACATCTGTCCACCAGTTTGGCGAATGAGGATTGAGTGAGCCGTGCAGGTTGATGGATGGATGCAATCAGTTTGGCGGTTTGGACTTTACAAATTTTGGGCATTTTTTTAAATTATAATTCATAACTTTTATAATCTCTAATAATTATTAATTTTTTAAAAAAATGTATTTATTGGCTATATATTTTGTATAAGTCAATCGCAGCTTAACACGTGACTCGTAAAGGGTAATTTGGAGAGTTAATGTAAGTCTCCAGCCAACGACAGATACATAGCAGTATATATTGGTAACAATGGATTCGTGCAGCATTGGAGCAATCAGAAGGCGTAAGGTGACATGGTCCAACGGTGACTCACAATTCAAATTCAAATTCATGAAGGAAGTCTAACTGCAAGAATGACGTAGTGGAAGTAAACTGTTCAAGGCCATGACTAGTGATCGTGGAAGGGCATTTCGAAGGTTAGAATACCGCTTCGACAGTTACCATTAGAGGGTATAAATAGAAAAGAAGGCTAACAGAAATGGTCCACACTTAGATCCCGAAATCAGTTATTTATTTTATATTTTTCTTTCTAATTTTTACATTTTTAGTTCTTCAATTCCTGTACTGTACTTCAATTCTTATGAGTAGTTTCAAGTAATCTATTGTTGTAAAACCCTTCAACATTGTGGAAGTGCGAGGGTATTATTATGAGTTCTTATTATTTAATGAAATCCAGTTCTTCAAACTGTTTTTATCAATTGTTATTGTTAATATTTTTAATTTTCTCCTGAGCAAAGCCATTAGAAAAAGTCCTCTTCATTGAAACTGAAAGAACTTCAACACAATCATCTGATAATTGGTTGGCAATTAAAATTTCTGTAAGAACTTATTGATCCTTACTGGCACGTTTAAAATTACATTATTAATTTTCGAAAGTCAAAAAAGTCAACATATATTTTTTAGCATGCCCAGTGAGACCTTTAAGAAAGAGCAAAGTTTTGGCCAGAGCTCTCCCGTTATAAGACAATGAAGAAGGTTTCCCAACTCCAGTCCTCTAATTTTTCGAAGCTCATTTTCTTACCAAAATGCCCCAAAATTGACACTTCAGCAAATTAGCGCTGTTTTAGTTATGGTTGCCTCAGCACACTCTGGTTGTTGGCTAGGACATTCTAGCGCCTTGCACACTATGGTCTGCTCGGCCACTCCATAGTAAAGTTATGAATTCCAATACCGGCCAACATATCATTTCTTTTTTCATTTGTATGGTTACATATGGGTACCTGTATGTACCAGCAAACACTGTAATGGATTTTTCGGTATATATAATATATGTATAAAAAAAAATTATAATAACCTATAAATTTTAATGTGCATTCTGTGACATTCAACACCAAATCATTTAATTTAAGCATGACATAAACATGTTATCCAACACAATCTCCGGTTGTTGAGCATAATTATTAACTTAACAAAGAGCAGTATGTTTTGTGCTAAGAAAGAACAATATGTATCACATGAAAAGGATGAATCTGATAGCAAACACAGCCAAAAAATGTTCTAGATAAAACATTAACAGGATCAAGCAAGCAAAATATTGAACTTAAGAGGATTAAAATTGGTCTGTTCGTTCTATACTTGTTCTAGATTGAAGCAAGCAAAATAGGCCATCTTAAAATTTCACATCAAAATGTTTGCCTTAATCTGATAGCAAACAGATTTTGAATATGGAGTGGAGAGTGAGAGATGAGAGTGATTTATATATATAACGGAGAGGGAGGGCTTTTAACTAACCGATCCGGCCTTTTCGAGCTTCAGGTGATCTCTTCTCTACCAAGGAAAACAGCTTCAAGCCTAAGCACTCTGTTGCTAGGGGCCTTTGCCCCAAAGTCAAAACCCAAATGTTAGGGCTGAATGACTGAAAGGTTTGGGCAAATATTTACGCTGTGTTTGGTTGGGGGATTTGGAGAGAGATTTGGAAAAGAAATAGGAAAAAGTGTGTGAAACTAAGTGAAATATAGGTATATTTTATTCACATTTCACCTACCTTTTCCATTTCCCTTTCCAATTCCCTCCTCAAATCCCCCAACCAAACACAGCATTAGGAATCAAAGGTTTGTGTACCAGACTGGTATGCCTGTGTATCAAAATTTACCAAAATTCTACGGTGAAACATCCTGATAAGCAAAAAGATTTTCAATGAAACAAAACTTCATATAAGCGGTCCCATTTCTGGTCTAGTACGGTACGTCTCAGACAGTATGAGACGGGATTAATAACTTTGCTCCATATGGTGGTCTTCCGAGCTGAGCTCTATTGAGCCACTTGTATCGATATCTTCAGAAAGTTGACAAGTCAAGACCCCTTGTCCATGTTGTATGACCCTATGCATGTCCGGAAACCATTGAATAACTTTATCATTATTAGTAAAAAGCCATTACTGTTGCAAACCAGAGCATTTAAGATTGTGCCGAGAAATGCTCTCTCTTAGATGACTTGACCGATAATAAGAAAATACTCCATCCCTTCCCAACTCAACGTTTTGAGTATGTGCACTATATGTTCAATTCTTGCATCAGAAAAACCACCAATTGTGAACTTCTCGACGACTCCCTTCACTTCAATCAGACTATGCCCACGTTCCTTCTTCAATCCACTACCCTTCAGCATCTTTCTTGCCTCTGCAACACAATACGACGTCCCATCTGAAGCATATAAACTTGATAATAGAACATAGGGTGAAGTAGTAACAGGATCACGTTTCAAAAGCGTTCTTGCCAAACATTGCGCAATTAAAACATCTCCATGCAGTCAGCAAGCAGAGAGCAAGCTCACTAAAACAACTGGATCATGCCCAAAAGGAAATTTTTCTATGTATTCTTCAGCCTCCTTTAGTCTCCCAGCTCGTCCAAGTAGATCTATGAGGCAAGAGAAATGATCATTGTCAGGGGCAATCCCATAGATTTCATTCATAGAATTGAAATAGGCTTGGCCCTCATCCACAAGCCCTGCATGATTGCACCCTGTGAGAAGTGCAATAAATGTAACAGAATCTGGCTTCAAACCAAGCACCTTCATCTGCTCAAACAGCTCTAGGGCCTTTGCCTCATGCCCATGATTTCCAATCCAGCATGATGCTATTCCATGATACAAGATTGCGACAGCCCATTTTATTAAAAACAGTTTGTGCATATCCAATGCAACCACATTTAGCATACATGTTTACAAGTGCATTATCAACACCTACATCTCGTCCAACGTCGTTCTGATCAGATGAGCATGAATCTGCTTGCCATGGCGTACAGAAGCAATGCCAGCACAGGGAAAGGCTATGGTGTACACTTGGTGTGCACCCAATCACAAATTGTTATGACTTTATAACAAAATTTCGTAACATTAACTATAAAATGCATAACCTCGCCACAAATTACCGTAATAAAATATTCAAAATTTTGTGATTCATGTAACAAAAATTTGGGGTTTAGTTACAACATTTTTTGTTAAGTTAATTTGTAATGAGATTACGCAAATTTGTGTGGTAGGGTGCATATGGCAAGCACCCGAAACGGGTGCACACCATAGAGTTTCCCCATTTCCGATAAAAGGGGTGGAGTCAAGGTTGTGCTCGATTAGTTAATCCACAGGTATCACGTAATTATATTCTTACTCAATTACAAATTATCATGTTTTCTCATATTTTCTAATTACTCAACACAAAATCGTAAGTCTCATTCTCTCTATCAATCACAATGCATATAGAATGCGTAATGCTTTGGACCAACCAATAATTTCTCCTTTATTATTCTGTTTCTAATTGACTGTCCCAACTTGAGTTGGGTTTCTCTTCTGACTATCATGGATTATTTATTCTTTTGAAGAAATTACAAATATTTTTTAAAATACAGATTACTCCTATTTTTAGAATTTTTTTTAATCTAACAGAATTATGAGAAAAAATAAAGTTTCTAACTTTTTTATTTTTTTTTATATTATGAAAAATGATATACAAGCCCACTTTTTAGACCCATTTATAGACCTGATGATATGTTAGTGATATGATTGGTTGATGATTAGAGAAAATATAAGAGAGAGCGTTACCTTTATCCTAATTGATTATCATATCACTAGGTTTAAAAATTTGGTCTAATTTTTTGTCATGAATAGTAATGTTCATTTTTTATACAACAATAAAAATATATGAATTGTTAATTAAAATATATTTATAATATCATTAAAAACTGTTATTAACTTAATGTATTAATCAACTAATAATAAAAAAAAAGATCATTTTTTATGTGATTATAAACTTGAAGGGGCGTGATGTAATTTTTGAAAATACAAAGAATAATTCATATTTTAAGCAAACTTTAGATGATATAATTGTCATTTATCTTTTTTTTTTTTTTTTCTTTTTTAACGGCGATTCAGTTTAGTGGATAAATTACATTTTGCCTCCTTTATGCTTACTATTTTCTCATTTTGGTCTTAACTTTTGTTTCACATTTCAATTTTTTTTTTTTTTAAATTTACATCAAAGCTAAATTTTGTTCAAAATTAGACATAAAACATCATGTTGGTTGTCACTTGACATAAAAATGTTAAAGGTTTAGGTTAAGGTAAACCTCCTTAAACTATGACTCATTTGCATTTTGTCTTTCTGAACTTCCAAACTCTAACAATTAATCACCTCAGTTAGTCACCTCGAAGTATTATGTTGCTACATTTGACACTTTTCATTAGAATTCTATTAGGGATTTAAATGGAATCAAGTCATGTATAAAGTATATGACACACTTATTAATTTTTTAAAATAACATTACTCATTATTGTTTTTTTTTAGAATAATACTACTATATTTTGGTGATCTTATTTGCACTTTGTCTCCCTTCTTCTTAGTGACAAAATGAAAATAAGATCATTAGATAAGCGCATTATCACTTTAACAATTTAGTAAATCTATCATATACTTTACACATGATTTAATTTTGTGTAAACCTCTAAGGCCCTGTTTATTTTGGGAGATAAAATGGAGGGGATTGATAGTGAGGGGATTGATAGTGATGAATTGTTAAATTATTTTTATATAAAATAATAAAACAAATAAAAAAATATAAAAAATTAAACATTATGTTTAAAAAAAATTCTCAATATATAAAAAATAATAAAATTTCTAATCCCCTCACTATTTTCTAATACCATCTCTACCTCCTCCTTACCAATCCCTCTTCCAAGAGTATTACTAATACCAAGGGAGTCCCAAGGCTATCTCTCCAAACAAACAAGGGCATTAGTAATACCTTGGTATTACTAGTCCCAATACCTTTCCTATAACCTAAAACAAACGGGGCCTAATAGAATCTTAACAAAAAGGGTTAACTATAACAAGATAATATTTTGATATGATTAACGATTGAGTTTTAAAATTTATGGAAACAAAATGTAAATGTCATGCGGTTGCCAATGTAATTTTCTTGTCTAATTTTTTACAAGGTTAACTTTATGAATAATTTTAAAAAAAAATACTTAAAATGTGAAGACCAAAATAAGAAAAAAAATATTTAAGGACCACAATAAAAAAATGATGAAATATAAAGAAAGAAAGGTATAATTTATCCTTAACGGTGCAATTCTTGCAATAACGAATTAGATAATCGACGAGTGAAAATTTAATAAAAGCTAACAACGTGTCTTATCATCAGGGGTGGAGTGGATGACCGTATATTACACTACTTGTTATGGATCCGTAAGGACTTTTGTTCTCTTCCAGGAGAAGGAATGAAAGAACTATGGCGCGTCTCATTTTTCTTTTTCTTTTTATTTATTTATTTATTATTTTAAGAAGTGAGTTAGAAGTAACTTTTTTAATTTTTAATTTATTTTTGTCTCACAAAAAAAAAGTTTAAAAAAAAAGGCGCAAAAAATCCAACTTTTCCTTTGTTTTGCCTTTTTTTTTTTTTTGGTGTGTGTGCTGCTGGTTAGTTTTGGTTTGAGCAGACCTGTCAAAACTACATTGCTTTAAAAAAAAATAACAAAAATAATAAGGGAAAATTATATTTAAAAAAATCTCAAAATTTGATATTTGTTACAAAATAAATCATGAATTTTTAATTTTATTAATTTAAATTAATTTTTTTATTTATTTTTAATCTAAACTATTGACCTATTTTTGTTAGCTAAATTGATGGGAAATGATATTTCAGATATTTTATATATATTCACATTGAGTTTAAAGAACTAAAAAAAAAGTGGTGAGTTTTACCTAATAAAAATAAACGAATGGTTGAGATTAAAAACAAATCAAAATATTAAAGTTTAAATTGATAAAATTAAAAATTAAAAATTTATTTTGTTACAAAGGTCAAACTTTGAGTTTTTTTTTTTGGTTATAATTTCTCAAAATAATAATAATAATAATAATAATAATAATAATAATAATAATAATAATAATAAAACCCTTAAATATATTAATGTTAAATTTACTTACAATGATGTGTATTATCACATATTATTTATTGATTTGTTGAAAAATCAACCAATGTACTCTAATAAATATCAATGTCAAACAAAATATAACTAGTCTCATTTGATTTTTAAAAACATTAAAAATATAATAATCGATAATATACATTAAATTTCAACTCATGTGAATTTTCAAAAAAAAAAAAAAAGGTCAGGACATATTTCTCCTTATTACAATAAATGTTTTTGAAAATTTGTAAGATTTTGTTTTGTTTGAAACCAAAGACGAAAAGCAAGCCAAAAAAAATCAAAAAATCAAAACTGTCCCCACACCAGCGGACTTGAGGTGGCTGTTGTGCTACTGTGTAACTAAATGGGCCCATTTTGAGACCCAAGTACATCGAGTAGAACATACCTGTAAAAAATCAAGTTAATCATATATCGTTAACCCTTTCATCCACTCACATTTGTATCTACAAAAATAAATGACAATTATGATTTAAAATATTAAAATGAATGTGAGTAGATGAAAGAGTTAACGATATTCGATTAATTTAATTTTTGTAAGTATATATATTCTATTCAATAAATTCTAGAATATAAACGGTTCGAATCATCAAAATAGGTCCTGAAATTGGCCCATTTGGTTGCACAGCAGTGGTTGTCCTAACATTCCTATTACTAAATGTTTTTTTAAATATCTTATATGAGCGTAGGTCTCACATGAGTGTAAGATCCATACTCAAGTGAGATATTTGATTTGAGTTTTTTGAATTAAGTTTTTTGAAAATGAGTTTTTTAATTTTCGTATTTTTTTTGTTTTTAGTGAATATATTTAAAATTTTAAACATTTTTTTTTTACTTTTTTAGATGCACCTTACTTAGATGTATCTAAAAAGTAAAAAATTTGTGAAAAAATATTTTTAAAAATTAATAAATACATAAAAATACAAAAATGTACTGAATTCTCAGATTTTTTTTTGTATTTTTGGTATTTAGTTAATTTTTAAAAGGTTTTTTTCAATTTTTTTTTTTTACTTTTTAGATATATGTATGTTAAGTATGTTTAAAAATTAAAAAAATTGCTCAAACTATTAAAAAAATTCAGTAAAAACAAAAAAACACGAAAAATAAAAAAGTATAATTTTTTGAAAAGTGTTTTTGAAAAATGATAACCAAGCATGGTGAGACTTCTAATATTTTTCTTTGACTAAACTATCCCGTGATGTAAAGATATGATAATATTATTTTCTATTAATATAATTAATAAATTATTAATAAAATAAGATTAAGTGTTAAATGAATTAAAATTATTTAAAAAATTAATATAATTATGTTTTAAAGAAACTTAATTTTCGTTTAATGTGGAGATTGTATTCAATCATGATCCCCTTACACCATAGCCATATTCCATCGCCATCAATTGGTGAGCGAATTTGTGTCGAGGGGCTTTTGTTATTATTGACAAAATAGGTCTAGGAAGCTTTTTTAATTTATTTAAAAATTTATCAATTGTCTACATGAAAGCCTAATCTTAACATATATACAATAATCTAATCTTAACATAATTAAATTATTAATCAATATTACTTATAAACCCATTTTTAAAATTTTCAAAGAAAGTTACAAAATCAACCAAAAACTGTAGACACCCCATTTTTGACTGTCCTCAAGACTTGGACGTCATCATTTGAACACTCGGTGATCATTCTTGTTCGTGTTCGTCTTGAGTTCCCGGAGGTCTCGGCTACGCGCCCTGCCTCAGGATCTCTCGACTCGACTGTTTTGTGTCTGGTTTTGCACCAAACACTTGTTGTTTTGCTTCTGAGGGTGGGAAGTAGCTTGTAGGCCATCCCCACACCTCACCGGCCATGCCTTGAGGCCACCGGCCCTGTTTCCTTGCCACCGGCCATTGGTGATGGCCGGTCGGCACTATTAATAGCCGGTCGGCATTGTGTTTGGTCGGCCGGCCACTTTTTTGATCAATCGGCTACTTTTCCTAGCCGAGGCCTTTTCTTGAGGGAGCTTGACCCTTTTGGACATTTTTTTTAGCTTCTCCAAGAAGCTTGACCTTTTTTTAGCTTCTCCAAGAAGCTTGACCCTTTTGGACCTTTTTTTTAGCCTCTCCAAGAAGCTTGACCTTTTTTAGCTTCTCCAAGAAGCTTGAACCTTTTGACCCCATTTTTAGCTTCTCCAAGAAGCTTGACCTTTTTGCCTAGCTTCTCCAAGAAGCTTGGCCCTTTTGCTCCAAGCTTCTAAGAGAAGCTTGACCCCCTTGACCCCTTTTTTTTGCTTAGCTTCTCTTAGAAGCTTCAAGCCTCCATCTTCTCTATAAATAGAGAGCCTATCTTTCCATTCAAATGGTTGAAGGAATTTGTCTAAGACAAAAACCATACACTTCCCTCCATATCTCTACATCCCAAGCTCCAAACTCCATTGTTCTTGCTCCATTACACACCACCTCCTATCCTAACACCTCCACCACCACTCTAAGGATCTTGGAGGCCATTTTCAGAGGCTAAAAGAGCTGGTTTTGGTCCAGAAAAGGGGCTGTTTTGCTAAGCTACAAGGGTGAGCACACTTTACCCTCTTTTATTCCCTATTTTTGCACAAGTTTTTAGCCTGTCTTGCTTGCTGTTTTGAGCTTTGTGTATAACATAAAAAAGTTCTGTTTTTTTTGTGTTTAAGATACTTCATTAAGACCACTTTTGTGTTTGGGGTCGTTTACCCCCTCTTAGGCCTTGTTTGGCCCCATTTTGTGCTATTTTTGGTGAGTTTCGGGACCACCTTGTTTGGGCCTCCTCACCACTGAAATCTTGAGGGATTTCAGTGGTGAGGATGGTGGTTTAAGGTCCTAAGAAGGAGAGGGCCATCCCCTCTCCTTGTTGTCTTGTTTGATGCCCTTTTTGGCCTTACAAAGGCGCCTATATTTGCACACTTCTTGAGCTTGGCTCAGGCATTTTTCAGTGGGTTTTAGGACCCCCATAAGCCATTTCCAGAGTCGTTTTGGTCATATTGGATGTCTATCTTGCATGTGCTTAATAACTCCTTGCATGGCCCTCTAAAGTAACTCATCATTTTTGCATACCATGGTTGTGTATCAGTGGTTATTTGGGCCTATTTTCATATGTTTTATTCACTGATTTTTGATGGTTTGGTGAGATTCCATCTGCTTCACACACTTGCCATGTAACCATGTTTGCTAGCCTATGTTGTATGTTGTTTTTGGCCAAGCATGCTAGATTATTTTGGCTACATCTCATACATGTTTTAGCATTATTTTGGGCTGCATAGGGACTGTTCGGGGCTGGTCTCATCATTCGAGCATCGCTTTGCATGTTTATGGTGTATTGCATTTCACTAGCTTTAGTGCTTGAGTCCTTAACAATGCATTACATGAGTGTTTGCATGCTTTTGAGTCATTTTGGAGTCATTTGGCATGCCATTTCAGATCTGGAACATGCACCATTGTATGCCATATTCCCTCTTTGCCATGCTTTGGTAGAGTTGCATTTTTTGTGCCTTAAGCTTGGTTAGTGCATTGTGCATGTATTCCATGTATTTTGTTGCCTCACTTGCACCATTATGGCCACTGTTTTGGGCCTAGTATAGGGCTGCCCAAATTAGTTTAAGCCCACTCTTTACATGTTGTTACATGTCTTACACTTTGCATGCTTTGATTGTATCATGTCTTGCATGTCCACTAGCTTGCATGCTTGTTCATTGCTTGCTTGTTTGCATTGCCATGTTGCATACTAGCTCACATGCCTAGGATGCATCGCATTGGCATACATGCTTGGCCTCTTGACTTGAGTATGATAGAGGTTGAGCTCATTGTTTGTTCATGTGCATTTCATTACACATTGAAAATGCACACTTGGTTTCTTGGGCCATCACGCATTGAAATGCGCGATTGGTGGTCCGAGAATCGAGAACCATCCCCCTTTGAGCCATAAATATGATAAGGGATGTGGTGGTGCACACATTGCTTTGAAAATGCATCGCCATGCCTTGTCTGCCCTCTGTTGCTGTCAAACAGGTTTCTGCAAGAACTTTCTGCCGACCGGCAGTGTTTAGTGCCGACCGGCAAATAGTGTTGGCCGATGAATCAATTTTGTGGCCAGTGATCATTTCCCTTGGCCGGTGGCCATTCCCCTCAGCTGGTGGTGTTCCACAGTGTGCAGAGAGCATATCCTGGGACTAGTACAATTTTCAGAGGAGCAGAGCAGGGAAAACAGAGGCAAACTTGTGCATGGCATTGGATTTCTGAGCAAACCCGAGCACGCGCGCATTGGATCCTCTTCCCGAGGCCTTTACTGCTTTCCATAGTTTAGTTAATTTGTTAATTAATTAAGTGGCCTGTAATAATTAATTTGTATATTCTTTTGGTCCCTCCGAGTGAGGGTGAATTTGTAATAAGTGTGGGTGCGTGTGTGCATGTCTTCTAACCCCCACTTCTTTCTCCCTTTTACTTACCTGCTTTTGATGGTTAGTATTAGGACATGTTTACATTAGCATACCTTATGCTATGCATGCGTGCATCATTCATCAGTATTGCATGCACCAGGCTCGGCGCATCATACTAACTGCATAAGTATTTCAAATCTAACTTGAATACATGCTACTTGTGCATTTTCACATGTCATTTATAGACTAGCCGAGCCTACTTTAATTGCATTTTGTATGTGATGCATTAGGCACTTAACATGAACTAGGACCATGCACATTGGCTAATTAGTTTTTTGTTTTGGCACGGAGTACGATGTAAGTATTTTCATGCTTTAGCATATCGCATGCGTGTGTATGATATCATGACAGCATGCTTGCCATGCGGCTAAATGCTTATATGATAAAATTGTTTGAATGCCTGTGGGTGAAGGTTAGATTGTTTGAGTTGGAGAAACTTGTTGAAATCTGTATTTTAGCCTACTTGCGAGTAGCAAATTCCAAAGTGTTTTCTAAAACAAACGGATATGCAATGCTTATTTCCAAATTAGGCAATCTAGTCTATACTTGTTTGCTGCGCGCATAACATAGTAATTCTAGGCTAACAATTGGAATAAGAACACATAATGTTTTCAAAAAATGGGTATCACGGTTAGTAGAGGCCGATCTTCGGATCGGGCGAAAGGGGGTGCTCATAGCTGGCCTTCCCCAATCGTACCCTAGCTCCCGAGCCGAGAAACTCCGGTGATGACGGACATGTGGCCTTCGGCACCGAGTCAGGGTTTCCTAAATTCCCCCATAAAAAATATTTAGGTGGCGACTCTGTATCTGGCAAAGCAGTCCATGTTTGGCACTTCTTTTCAAAAAAATTTGTTTCTCAAAATGATTTGCCGGATTTGGACTCTTTGGTTCAGATTAAGAACCGTAAACAAAATCGAGTCCGAACTGTAGTAGCGAAGGCCCCCACGCGGGCGCGTCTACAAAAACTTACACAAATATATATATATATATATATATCAAAGGAAAACCCTCAAGGATTTATAAAAGAGTTGAGATACAACCCACATTTAAAACTCCCTACATTTTTGAAACACAAGATTGAAATCAAAAAGGAACAAGAAGAAAACTCTTAAAACCATTATCAAATAGCAAAACTTGTATATATAGCTCAAGAATGTCCCTACCTCAAGCTTGATGAAGAGAAAGAGAGAAAAGATGAAACCCTAGCTTTGATGAAAGATTCTTCAACTTTCCACAACACCAAGAGAAGCTCTAGTTCTTGATCTTCAAGATTTAGAGGAAGATGATAAGGATCTTGGCCCAAAGATTGCAAGGATCAAAGAGTTTTGGTGTTTGAGGATGTTTTCTAGAGAGAAGGGGGAGAGAGATAAGGTTTAGAGTGAGAGAGAGATATATTAAAATGAGATACAAACAACCCAAAAGAGGAGAAAAAACAGAGTCACGGGTCTGGGCTCTCCCGTACGTACCGAGCCTATTCCCGCACGTGTGGCTTCCCTCTCCCGCACGTGCGGCTTCCCCCTCTCACACGTGCGACACCTCCCCGCACTTCCTCACGCACGTGCATTTTTAGCAGTATGCACTGCCCAACCTCCCATGCTTCCCGCACGTGCAGCTTGGCCTCCCGCACGTGCGGCCCAACCCCAACTTCGTCGCTACTTCCTACACTGGCGCACTTGCTTCATTTTTCTCTTTGCTGCTACCGGATTTCTCTCTCTAGGGCTGGAGTGAAGTGAACTGAGAGTTTCTATCTTTTTTCCTCCACCAAAACGACATGGTTATGATGAAGAAAGATCTTAACCCTCCACCTCTTTAGTGAACCAACCCTTGGTTTTTCCAAGCCAATCGTGCGGCCTTAGATGCTTATGCACGCCTTGCTTGCACCTAAGTAAGCCTTCTTTGGAAGAGGGCTAGGAGAAGTTTGCACACACAAGAGAAACTTAGAGAGAGCTCTGGGAGAATGCTTTGCTTGTATTGCTTGAATGCTTTTCAACTCTTGGTCGCTTGGGTCTACTTGGGTCACTTGGGTTCACTTGGGTCTACTTGGGTGGTTTGGGCAAATGAGGCCCTCCCTTTTTATAGGCTTACAAAGAATGTTCTAGACCTAGTATGATGGAGAGTGTTCTAGACACTTTCTCTACCTTTATCTTATGGACTATTCTAGAAGTATTCTAGTTCTACATGGATGGAGAGGATTCTAGATCCTTCCCTCATCCTCTCAAAGAACCTATTCTAGAATATACAAGAATTATGTATAAGCTTCTTGTCTTATGTACAATTGTCTATAATACTCTAGGGAGTTCTAGAAGCTTCCATGTAGATTATGGTACTATGTACCATGTTCCCATATTTTCTCAAGTCTTCTAGGAGCTTCCAGAATATTCCATTAGCCTCAATTCCTTGAGACTTCCTTTTTATAGGTAATTCTGTCTTGGTAATTCGGCGGGACGTGACACTAGGATATGTGTCTCAAAAGTGTTCTAATTGGTGGAGAATGTGCAATTTATGATTTTATATTAAGGCCTGGTTTGGGATGTTAAAAAAATCTAAAAAGTCAAAAAGTTACAAAAAAATAAATAAAAAAGTCATCCATATTCACAAATTAAAAATATAAAAAAATTAATATACATAATATTTTAATACAAACCAACTTTACACCATCAAAGGTACTGAATTGATAAGAAAATACCGTGAAATGAACAAAAAAAAATTACATATATATATATTCACTAAGTTGGACGGTAATGTTAGGCCCTTGGGGGCCCACCACAAGTCTCGTTTTGATAATCTGAACCGTTCAATGTGTAGAACTCGTCCAGTACTATATGCCTATAAACAATCATATTGATCGAATATCGCTAACTATATGATCAAATCAGTTTTGTATAAAAAATGGATGGTGTTATAGTTAACGGTTGACCAAAAAACTAATCCGATCAGATAGCTATAGATATCCGATCAACGTGATTTTTTATAAACATATAGTACTCGACTGATTTGTACACATTGAACGGTTTCGATTAGAAAAACGAGACCCATGGTAGGCCCCCACTAGCCAAAGAGAACTGTCCAAATGGTTGCCTGAAAAGGAGGCAACCATTTCCTATTACACCACTCTGCAAACCTTGCTGCCACCATACAACCTACACTGTCAAAACTTTTCCTAAACATTAATTTATACAATTTTTTAATACACATTTTTTATTTATTTATAAAAAGTCAAAAAATTAACGCAAACATTTATTTTTTTTCCTCAACTTTTTAGTCTAAAAAGATAAAAAGTGCACTTATTTAGGATATCCCAAACAACTCCTAAATAATTAAAAAATAACAGAAGATATGATATACAGTAATTAGTAAGGAGCATTGCCAAATAGTGCACCAAGAACACCAAATAAATTTTTGTCAAAGTGAGTCAGCTGTCATGCGCTTGCCGGAGTTCTGCCGAAGACTCGTCGGAAAGTTCAGTTCGGTGAAGAAGCAAAGTTCGAAGAAGTCAATCTGTCCTAAAGGCTTTAAGTATTCACTTGTGCACTAATGTGGCACAAGTTAACACTTGGCAGAGTGGTAGCCTTCAGGTCAAGGGTTCAAAATCCATCACATGCAAATTTCCAAATTATTTTTTGGAAAGCTGCTACATCATGCCACATCAGCGCCAGGTGTCAGCCCAGTCACTGCCACGTCTGAACCACATGGCTGCCAAGTCATTGCCATGTGTTGAGCCACATCATCAGCAGCTCACCCGCCACGTCAGTACATCTGCCACGCCATCATCCCAGTCAGCCAATTTTTCCTGAAATTGCAGGGAGGCCCCTAAAAGTTTGGTACATTATATTTCAGTCCTTGATCTTACTGAAATTATAATTTAGCCCCTAAAACTTCTGTGAATTGCAGTAAGGTCCCTGGATTTTTGGGGAATTTCAATTTGGCCCTTAGATTTTGAGAAATTTCATTGAGGTCCCTAGAGAGGTGAAAAAAGTGTTTTCCTAGCTAAATCAACCATTTCGGACAGAACCGCAGATTCTATTTTTTGAGATTCGGACCCGAAATTTCAGTGAAGTTTTCGAAAGCTTAGAAGTTGTCTTGTCTCCAGCATTTCAAGCATTCGCTATTGCTGTGGTGAAGATTTTTTTGAAAAGTCTCAATGAAGATATGTTTGGGCGTTGGACCCCCATCTTCCACACTAAGTTCGAGGTAGAGAAGTTTGATGGTAGCAACAACTTCAGCATGTGGAGATGTGAAGTTAAAGATATGGTTGTCCAGATAAACCTGCACTTCACTCTGAGAGACAAACCAGATGACTTGGACGAGATAGAATAGAAGAAAGTGAATCTCTTGGCCTACAGTTCTATCTGACTTTGCCTTGCAAAAGAGGAAAAGTATGCCTTCATAGAATATGATACTTCGAATGAGCTTTGGAAGGCGTTAGAAGACAAGTTCCTGACAAAGTGCAATGAGAACTGGCTCTACTTGAAAAAGAGGTCGTTTCGTTTCGACTACAAGAAAGGTATTTTGATGAACAAACACCTGAACAATTTCAACAAAATTATTTTCGATTTGAAAAACTTGGATGTTCAAATTGATGATGAAAATAAAGCACTGCTATTGTTGAATTCCTTGCCTGACACATATGATCATCTCACCACCACTTTACTATATGGTAAAGAAAAGATCAAGTATGTTGATGTTTCAAATGCCTTGGTAAATAATGAGTTCAGAAAGAAAGAGAAGTCTGCAAATACGGACTCAACATCAGAGGCATTGACAATCAGAGATAGGACGAATAACAGAAGATATATAGGGCGGGGAAAGTCTCGCTCAAAATCTAGAAGGAGATCATCAGATAGAAGATGTCTTGCAAAAGATGAGTGTGCCGCATGTCACCAGAAGGGGCATTGGGCAAAAGATTGTCCCAATAAAGACAAGAAAGAGGAAAATGTGAACGTTGCATGAGATAGAGATAATGGTGAAAGATTAACCTTCACAGTTTCATCACTTGGCCAGTCTGATGAATGGATTCTAGATTCCAGATGTTCCTACTACATGTGTCCTAACAAGCAGTGGTACTCAAGCTTTCAAGAGTTCGATGGAGAAGTTGTGTTGATGTGCAACGACCAAGCTTGCAGAACAAAGGAGATTGAAACAATTCGATTGAAGATGCATGATGGAACAATCAGAATTCTTGAAGATGTTCGGTATGTACCAGATTTGACGAAGAATCTCATCTTAGTGGGAGTTTTAGACTCCAAAGGTTACAAAGTAACTGTGGAAGGTGGAGTCCTCAAAGTTGTTAGAGGAGCATTTGTTATAATGAAGGGTACTCAGAAAGGAAATTTATATTGCCTAGATGGTTCTACAGTCACAAGGAGAGTGGTTGTCACCACCAGCTTAGAAGATGATGCATCAGACACTTCCAGACTTTGGCACATGCGCTTAGGGCATGCCGGTGAAAAGGCTTTACAAGGGTTGGCAAAGCAAGGCCTGTTGAAAGGCGGTAAAATAGGGAAGCTTGAGTTCTACATGCATTGTGTATTGGGTAAGCAAACAAGAATCAAGTTTGGTACTGTTGTTCATCGTACCAAGGGGATTCTAGACTACATTCACACCGATGTACGGAGTCCTTCCAAGAATGCTTCTTTGGGAGGTAAATACTACTTTGTGTCGTTCATTGATGATTTCTCAAGAAGAGTAGGGGTTTACACAATGAAGCATAAAGATGAAACATTAGACATCTTTCTTACATGGAAGAAAATGATTGAGACCTAGACAGGTAGGAAGATCAAGAAGCTCAAATCTAATAATGGCGGCGAATACACATCCGATCCCTTCTTTGAGGTTTGCCGGAATGAAGGGATAGTGAGACATTTCATAGTTAGTGGAACACCACAGTAAAATGGAGTTGTAGAACGCATGAACCGCACTTTGGTGGAGAAACTCCGGTGTATGCTGTCACATTCAGGATTGAGCAAGGCATTTGGGGCGAGGCATTGAACTATGCTCGTCATCTTGTCAACAGACTACCTACTGCAGCACTAGATAACAAGACTCCCATGGAGGTACGGTCAGGAGTACCAGCTATTGATTATGATTAGCTACGTATCTTTGGATGTCCAGCCTATTTTCATATTACCGAATCTAAGTTGGATCTTAGAGCCAAGAAAGCCATCTTCTTAGGCTTCAGTGACGGTGTCAATAGATATATACTCTGGTGCCATGAATCAAAGAAAGTTGTCACTAGAAGAGATGTTACCTTTGATGAGTCTACAATATTGAAGCACTCAAATCCTGAAGAAAATGATGAAGCATTGAAGAAGTCAGTGTAGGTGGAGTTTGAGACTCCAACAAAGACCGTTCAGACAGGCAACAATCCTGAAGAAGTTTTAGTTGATAGATATGAAGAAAATCCTAAAGAGAGTTCAGATGAGAATGAAGATCCAGAGGCCCCACAACAGTCAGAACCCATTGCAATCAAAAAAGGAAAAAGGGTTACTAAGCAACCCGGTTGGATGACTGATATGGTGGATGATGAGGAGGAGGAGTGGTAGTAGTTTGTTGTTGTTGTTGTTGTTGTTGTTGATGGGTTTGGGTGGTGGGGGTGGTGCATATGTTAAGAAGGGTTGGTCTTGGAATTGCTTGGAAAGAGCGGTTAAGCATGTTGCAGAAGACACCTAAACAAGGGGAGATGTAGATGCAAATGAGGTAGGCGAGCCAAAAGATTGATGGTGGACACAAAAATGAGGCTAACAACGATGCAATTACAGAAAGGAGGCCAGGAGAAGAGCAACATAACTGATTTCCAAAACGCAAAGTGTGAGTGGGAGTTTGACCGAGACAACGAGGAAGAAGAGGAAGAGGATGAGGAGGAAGAAGCCGAGGCTTAGCCGGGTTACGTTCAACATTGGCCCATTGGAGGACACTTGGGATAATTGGTGGAGAAGTTTCACCAACGGGGGAATTGCAATTCTCAAATCTATGTCGTACTTGTACATCTCTCTCTCTTTCTCTCTCTCTCTCGTAATGCAAACAAAATGAAGACAATCAGATTTGGGGTTGCACATAGATATACTTCATTTTTTGTAAAAATGTATGGAACTTTCCTCCCTGATTGGGATGGTTAGGTCCATTTGAGTAACGAAGGCATTCCAACATTTGAAATTGGGGATGTTGTTGTGCAGGCTGTGCAATAATCATTATTATGCAGCGAAATAGGTCTATTTCAGAGTCCATTTCGATAATTTGAACCATTCATATTTTAGAATATATCAAGTAGAACATGCCTATAAAAAATCAAGTTAATCGAATATTGTTTACTCATTCATCCACTCACATTTGTATTCGTTTTAATATTTTAAATCACAATTATTTTTTATTTTTATAAATACAAATGTGAGTGGATGAACGGATAAACGATATTTGATTAACTTAATTTTTTATAAGCATGTTCTACTTGATATATTCTAAAATATGAATGATTCGAATTATTGAAATAGGCCCCAAAATGGATCCATTTCGCTGCACAACAATTCCTACTGCACAAGCATTTCCAATTCCAAATGTTGGAATGCCTTTGTTACTCAAATCGAATGTTGGAATGCCTTCATTACTCAAATGGACCTAACCATCCCAACCAGGGAGGAAAGTACCATACATTTTTACAAAAAAAGAAGTATATATATGTGCAACCCCAAATCTGATTATCTTCATTTTGCTTGTATTACGAGAGAGAGAGAGAGACAGAGAGATGTACAAGTATGACATAGATTTGAGAATTGCAATTCCCCCGTTGGTGAAACTTCTCCACCAATTATCCCAAGTGTCCTCCAATGGGCCAATGTTGAACGTGACCCGGATAAGCCTCGACTTCTTCCTCCTCCTCCTCTCCCTATTCTTCCTCGTTGTCTCGGTCAAACTCCCACTCACACTTTCAGTAGTTGCAGTGGCAGAGCCCATTTGCTTGTGTTTTGGCAATCAGTTCTATTGCTCTTCTCCTGGCCTCCTTTTTGTAATTGCGTCGTTGTTAGCCTCATTTTTGTGTCCACCATCAATCTTTTGGCTCGCCTGCCTCATTTGCATCTGCATCTCCCCTTGTTCAGGCGTCCTTTGCAACATGCTTAACCGCTCTTTGCAAGCAATTCCAAGACCAACCCTTCTTATCACATGCACCACCCCCACCACCCAAACCCATCAACAACAACAACAACAACAACAACAACAACAACACCAAACTACTACCACCCCTCCTCCTCATCATCCACCACTTTCACGACAGCCCATGCCCTGTTCATCTTCATCTTTTTCACCACCTGTGATTGAATTTCAATTGAATAATGAATTTGTAATTGACATTGATGACGATGATGACGAGAACCTGCAAATAATCTATGGAGGACATGCTTAAACTTTGCTCAAAGTGTAACATTATAGGATATATATACTAGAAATCAAAACACTATGAATATAAGTAACTACTAAAATATAAACTTGGATACATACCGTTTGATTCCGTTATTGCCTTGAGTTTTGCTTTCTTGAAAGAATATGACATTCACAATTGGAAAACCTTAGCACCAGTTCTTGCCCTCCTTCTCCTAATCTTTTTGTTGTCTTTTCAATGGGGCTGACAACCATTTGATCTACTTATATATATATATATATATATATATATGTAAACCCTAATAAGGATATGAAAGGGAACTGGGCCTAAATAAAACAATTACTGGGCCTTCCCATTAAGGAACCCAAATAACTTAAAACAGGCCTTACACATCCATATCACATATCCGCATATAAAATAATATATACACTAAGATGACCATGGCCCAAACTTTATGGATCACAATAATAATTTTGGGCTCATGCCAGTCAATCTATCTGAATCACGTTCAATCCGTTTTTCACAAACCAAACAAAATATAGTCAATGACAATCTAATTAAGAATAAATTCTTACATTCTCCCACTTAGGCAACATTGACTACTACTTTAAGAAAATATTTTATTTAAGAAAAAATGACTCTCGGGTTAAACAACTTCAGTGGCCACATAAACATGATTCAGAATAGAAACATCTCAGCATAGAATCTCGTTCAATGAGAAATATTAATATCGAACTGTAGTGGTAATTATGCTATTGAACAACATAACACCTTCCATAATTACAAACACTAATATCTCACCAACATGGATTCCTATATGTGATGAAGTGTAGTGTGGAATTTCAGCATAATTGATCCAAAAATTATATAACATGCTAATTCCACATTCAGTCCTCTGTATGGTCTTGACAAGACCCTGCAAGGAATTTTATTCTATTTTACACTTCCAAAAGAAGCCTTTATTCCTCTAAACCGAGGTCTTTTATGCTTTAAACCAAGCATCATACTTTATGGATCCATATACACTTCTAAACCAAAGTATTAATCTTTATATCGCAAAATTAAAATATAACTGTAAGAGCTCATATAAGAGGTATACATACATGACAATTACCATTTATGTGTACACACACATAACTATAAACAAAATGTGAATAAACACATTAAACTTTATTAACTGAAATATACCATAGATAATATTCATGGGTAAAAAATTTCTTTAACCAAGCACATAAAAAACTGTAAAGTACCCATATGCTCAATATATTTAGCAAACTAAAATTTGGCCTAAGCCCTATATTTAGAAGATCAACTAGTATGTACTCTATAACATGTGCTCATAAAGAATATCATCTTTAACAACTCTATAATTCTGAAGTGCTTTAAATTTATGTATTTAACACCATCAAAGTTTTTGTTATTCTTCATAGAGAAAATTAAAACCATATATCATAATACATCTTTATAGGTTTGGAGATGAAATTAACAATTCCAAGCTCTGAAATAAAATTCTTTAATTACATAACTCAAGTCGAGCTCTAAAACATGTTTGCATAGTGAAAAATTATAAAAGATTTTATGAAACTCTTTCATGAAATAACACCTCATGCAAACATAAAAATGTAACTAGTAATAGACACTATATATCATCTGAACAACTTCCAAAGTCGACATTATACAGCCAATAATATTAACATGATTAATTCTTCAATAGCCAATTGTATAATCTTTAATTCTCTATAAATATCATGACACTTTATGTCTTTCAACCCAATGGTCAAGCCTTAAATTAAAATAATAATTGTCTAACAAACTAATTGCATATGCACCAAGTTTAATTCAAACTTCATAATTCATTAAACTCTCACAACACTAGCATACAAGACATTCCTCATGAACTTTTTCTCAAAATCATTTTATGAATACTGAATGTTACTTAATTAATCTCGATCATTAAGAAGAGCAAAGTAAAACTTTCAATTCTGCATATTAAATTCAGTAAAAATGTGCTCTAGGTATGCTCTTTGAGATGAGACAAATAATCCTCTAAGTTATTTTTCAAGTATCTTAATGCCAATCACATAAAATACTTTATCAAGATATTTTATATAAAAAATTTATTAACAACAATATCTTCACATCAAGTATTAATTCGAAATTATTACTAGTAAGTAAAATTCCATCAGTATAAAGGATCAAGAAAAATAAATTACTCCCACTGACCTTGAGATATATGCATAAATTAATGGTATTATCCATAAAGCCAAGTAATAATATTTGGTGAACCTTTAAATATCATTACTCAGAAATTCATTTAAAACCATAGACAAATTTGTTTAACTTACAAATCAAATTTATTTTGTTTAGCGAAGCAATAGATAAAAATGTCACAAAACCACTATAATCATTATAAACCTATATTTATGACATTGGTAAGAACAGTACTCTTTTCAAATCACAACCTCTTGCAATAGCATTGTATTTATTTATTTATCTTTAAAAAATACTCATTAGATTTCAAACTTTTAAAAAGATATAACATGATCTCATGTCTAATTAATAATTTGTACCAATTCATTTACCATATTACAAATCGCCAATATCTTCATCATACGTAACAATCATCTCTTCAATCTCTTGATATTGCTCATTTAGAAAAATAATATAATCGCAAGGATCTTTTAATTGTATGAGAATATCTAGAAGGTTGCACGTGTTATACATGTTCAATTTTTATCAATAGACAGAATAGACACTTCAGATTCTACTTGCACTCTCACTTTCTCTATGTGAGAATGAACGGACCAATTTATTATAATAGACACAAGTATACAAGAAGATTTATATATTTAAACTGTGGATATAGCGATCCCGGGTTTACCTTTGTTATAATAGACACAACTTTCAATTATACATAGGCAATTAGTATATATAGCGATCCCGGGTTTACCTTTGTTATACCGTGATCCGGACATGTGTCCGTGGATGTTGGTAGTTGTTTATTATCTTGTTTACATCCTTTTTACTTGGTATTTGAGTTATGGGATGTGTTGGGCGAGTTTGTTACAGGTTGGTCGAGTTTAGAAACCAAAACTAGTTGCCCAGATTCTGGCCTGTACGCTCGAGCGGGGGTTTTAGCGCTCGAGCGGAGATTACACCCATTCAGTATTTTTTCTGTGCAGCGTTGTACGCTCGAGCGTGGGATTGGCCGCTCGAGCGGGGTTGTCTGAGTGCCGCTCGAGCGTAGAGTTGGAAGCTCGAGCGGAGGCCTGGTTCTGCAGAAATGCTGGGAGAGTGCATTCTGCGCTCGAGCGGGAGGTTGGCCGCTCGAGCGGAAGTCTGTGAGTGGCCGCTCGAGCGGGGTGTTTTACGCTCGAGCGGGAGACTGGGTTTAAGTCCCGAAATTGTGACTTTCCAAATCACTTTTTCACTTTCTCTTCTCTCTCTTACTTTTCCAAAATCACCATTGTTGAGCCTCTCACTCTAGATACTACCTTCTCTCTAGGTTTTTATCTAGTAGGAGTGATTTGCTCACCTTTGGCCTTTACAAAAAAGTTGTTGATCGTCGAGGGCTACATTTTAATCTGAAAATCACGGGTTTTGGAGCACGTTGAGTTTTGTCGTCTTCTCCTTTGGGGCTCCGAATTTGAGGTAGGGATATCTTACTCCTCTCTATGAGTTTTGTCTTTAAATTTTGGTATTTTGAAATGTTGGGGTTGGTTTGGTAATTTTGTGAAAGTTTGGGACTTTTGTGTAATTTTACAAAAGTTGGGGTTTTATTCATAATAAACCTAGATGCATGTTTGGCATAGAGAAATGAAATGAATGTTAAATCATTGATGAAAATGGGACCTAAGGGTTGAAATGTTAATTATGGGATTTAACCTAATTACATTGTTTAATTAATTGGGATAATTAATTGTGAAGAATGAGGAAATGAAATGTTGATTGAATATCCATTGTGCATTTATATTCTGTTTAGAAATAACTGCTTGGGCTATCGATGGAGGATAGTCGTGATTGTTGTAGACAATGCATGTTGATTAGGCAAACTGAAACTAATCAAGTGAATGTGTCATGAAACTTGACGAGTGATAGAATACATTAACTGTATGTATTGGGTGATTGTATATAGAACCATTGTGTTTGTATACGTTATGTGTAGAGGAGGAGAAAGGGGATGTACTCCGCGGTTTAGGGGAAGATAGGGGATGTACCTCTAAACCGGATAGTGTTGGGAGAAGATAGGGGATGAACTCCGTAGATATAGCTCATATGCTTGTCTAGAGAAGTGAAGATAGAGCTTATATGCTTATCTGTTGTAGAATGTGGATATAGCTTATATGCTTATCTGTGGATATTGTTGTTATACATATCTGTTGAGAATGTGGGTAGTGCTTATATGTCTATCCGTTGAAAAAGGGAAAATGAAAGGAGACTTGGACTCATAAGTCGTATGACATAAATATGTGATTTATGTGATTGTATCAGTGTTGGCCATCCATCAATTGCTAATATTTTAGTCATTGTTCATGGTTGGTTTAGTGTATTTCTACTGGGCTGTGGCTCACCCTATATGGGAATATCATTTTCAGGTACAGGAAGCATACCACCTCCAAGGACATAGCTTGGGAGGCTAGAGGCGGACATGTGTTGTCGTCTCTCTTTTTGATGTATTACATGTAAATACAAGCCAAGTGCTTAATGTGTATGAGTTAGTACTCTTTTGTTGTAACCAAGTGATAACTTGGAAAGCTGTAAGCCCGTAGGGAATTTTGTTTTGATGTAACATGTAATACTTATGTAATGGAACTCTAATGTATAAAAGAATCTTGTTAGCTTATATGTAAATGCATGTCTTATCTGATGGGTTTAATGTTTTTTTTTTGAGGGCGTTACAACTTGGTATCAGAGCGTACCGGGTTCGAATACTTTGGGTACGTGGGAAGTGATTAGGATCACAATGGGTTTGTCTCGCTTGATAGAGACTTAGATGTAGTATCATATGCTATGTGCTTAAATGCTAACATGCTTATGTGACTATATGGGTATGGGATTTAATTTCTAGGATGTTGATTGGATCCTTGGGTTTCTGGGAGTCTCGTTGGAAAAGCACTTGATCAATGCTGTTTCTAACCAGAACTCTAGTAACGCCTCGGGACTATCATTATCCGGAAATGAAATTCGTAAGTGCTTATGTGTTTATGTGCTTATGTGGAGTGAATTACAGTTGTCCATGCATTAGGACGTGAGTGTTCAGTTTCGGCACATTTGTGAATGTGCTAACGATCTGTGTTACCTTTATTAGGATGTCAGGATGAGGAAGAGGTGCTAGGCGTGGTAGACCTGCGAGGCAGGAAGCACCGTTACCGGGGGAGATTCCGGCAGTGCAGGAGGGAGTTGGTCAGGCCAATGTGGCCGAGCCAGCAGGTCAGCAGGCCATGGGTGCCTTGGCCAGAGAGATAGCAGGAGCTTTGGGTATTCTTAGAGCTGGGAATCAGGCAACTGAGGCAGGGCCTTCTTTTTTGAAGAGGGAGTTTTTCCGGTCTAATCCGGATGAGTTTGTCGGGGATCCGAAGGAGCCACTGAAGGCTGATGAGTGGCTAGAGCAAATGAGTAAGACGTTCGAGATGCTTGGCATCGAGGACGGAGCACTGAAAGTGACCTTGGCATCCTTCCAACTGAAGGGAGATGCGGGTCAATGGTGGAAGTACGAGAAAGCTCGTGTTGGTGGGTACTTGGGAGGCGTTTGTCAATGCTTTTCAGGAGAGGTTTTTGTCGGCAGTGGCTAGGGAGAAGCTGAGGGATCAGTTTAGCCGGCTTAATCAGCAGGGCTTGTCAGTGGCCGAGTTTGAGGCTACTTTTACCAGTCTGTCCAGGTTTGCACCGGAACTGGTGGCGTCTGAGGAACGCCGTTGCTATGAGTTTGAGCGGAAGTTGAGGCGGGGTCTCAAGCTGAGAGTTGGTGGGTCTTACATCCGGGAGTATAGACACCTAGTGGACGCTGCAGCTCATATGGAGCTCATGATGCAGGAGGAGGATGAGGGGCAGAGGGGCTCCAAAAGGAGCCAGGATAGCCAGGGTGATGACAGGAGGCAGAGGGGTTCTAACCCTCAGCAGTCGCAGGGTGGTGTTGCTAGATCGACCTTCCCAGTGCCAAGTGCAGGCTCCGGGAGAGGTGGTCAGGGGGAATTCACCTGTTACAAGTGTGGCCAGCTGGGTCACAAGGTTTCTGTTTGCCCGCAGAAGGGTGGGGGTCAGAGAGCTGCTTCTTCTTCAGCTAGACCGCAGAGTCAGAGTTCGGGCAGGGGGCAGCCCTTGACTTGTTATCTGTGTGGACAGCCTGGGCACCTGAAGAGGTTTTGCCCGCAGTTGAGTGCCACTTCGGGAGCGTCTGGTTCTAGGCAGACGCAGGGTTTTCAGCCAGCTCAGTCTGTGCAGGCCTCGAGGGCCAATCCGGGAGCTTCGTCATCCCAGTCAGTGCAGCAGTCTTTTGCTCCGAGAGGTGAGCAGGTAGACCAGGGGCCTACGGGGCGCGTGTATGCTGTTACCGCGCAGGATTTGGTACCAGCTCCATCAGTAGTGAGAGGTACTTTTCTGTTTTGCAACTCGGTTGCTAATGTGTTGATAGACACGGGTGCATCTCATTCATTTGTATCTGCTGCATTTGCATCTGTTTTGGAATTGGAGTTAGCACAGTTAGCATCTCCTATTTGTGTGGTATCGCCTTTGGGTGGTGAGTTGATCCTGAAACAGGGTGCTAGAGGATGTGATATAGAGGTCGCCGACTATAGGCTTCCTTTTCCGTTTGTTGTCATGCCCATGAAGGGTTTTGATGTTATTTTGGGTATGGACTGGCTATCGTCATACCGGGCTGTTATCGATTGCTACCGCCAGAGGGTCACGTTATGTACCTTGAGCGGGGAGTGGTTCCATTTCTTGGGAGACCGGGTTGGTAGTGTTTTGCCACCGGGGTTTGATTCGCGAGGGCGAAGTGAGCTTAGTAGTCTACTTGCTAGCTTTGAGAGTGGTGAGAATGGTGAGACCCTGCATGTATTGCCGAGGGTGGTTTGTGAGTATTCGAATGTTTTTCCCGAAGACCTTGTTAGTTTGCCACCTCACCGGGAGATAGAGTTCTCTATTGATTTAGTGCCCGGTACGGCGCCGATTTCTATGGCACCTTACCGTTTTGCTCCAGCAGAGTTGGTTGAGTTGAAAGTTCAGCTCCAGGAATTGCTCGATAAGGGCTTTGTTCGCCCTAGTATTTCGCCGTGGGGAGCGCCGGCCCTCTTTGTTAAAAAGAAAGATGGTGCCTTGAGACTGTGTATTGATTACCGGAAGTTGAATCGGGCTACGGTTAAGAATAAGTACCCTATGCCCCGTATAGATGATTTGTTTGACCAGTTGAAGGGTTCCCGTTGTTTCTCTAAGATAGACTTGAGATCGGGTTACCACCAGTTGAGGGTCAGGGAGGAAGATATTCCGAAAACGGCATTCCGTACGCGGTATGGCCATTACGAGTTTCTGGTAATGCCATTTGGGCTTACCAATGCACCGGCAGTCTTTATGGACTTGATGAACCGAATTTTCCGGGAGTTCTTAGACCAATTTGTGGTTGTCTTCGTGGATGACATCCTTATTTATTCGCCTTCTGAGGAGGAGCACGAGGAACACTTGAGAGTGGTGCTTGAGTTGCTTAGAACCCATAGGCTGTATGCCAAGTTTGGGAAGTGTGAGTTCTGGCTGAGGGAAGTCAAATTCTTAGGCCATGTGGTATCCGGGGAAGGGGTGTCTGTTGATACATCCAAGGTTGAGGTAGTGCAGGATTGGGTACAGCCTAAGAGTGTGTTTGAGATCCGCAGTTTTCTGGGATTAGCTGGGTATTACCGCCGGTTTGTGAAAGATTTCTCCAGGTTAGCGTCACCGTTGACTAGACTGACTCAGAAGGGAGTCAAGTTTGTGTGGAGTGAGACTTGTGAAAAGTCGTTCCAAGAGTTGAAAGTTAGATTGACCACCGCTCCGGTGTTGATTATTCCGGAGAGAGGGTTGGGTTATGCAGTTTATTGTGATGCCTCACGAGAGGGTTTGGGTTGTGTGTTGATGCAAGAGGGGAAAGTGGTAGCTTATGGCTCACGTCAGTTGAAAATACACGAGAAGAATTACCCCACACACGACCTAGAGTTAGCAGCAGTGATCTTTGCCTTGAAAATCTGGAGGCACTACCTTTATGGTGAGAAGTTCGAGGTGTTCTCGGACCACAAGAGTTTGAAGTATCTGTTTACACAGAGAGACTTGAATTTGAGGCAGAGGAGGTGGATGGAGTTCATCGAGGATTATGATTTTGAGTTGCACTATCATCCGGGAAAGGCCAATGTTGTGGCCGATGCCCTTAGTA
The DNA here is from genome assembly GCF_055761805.1 of Camellia sinensis. NCBI lineage: Eukaryota > Viridiplantae > Streptophyta > Magnoliopsida > Ericales > Theaceae > Camellia > Camellia sinensis. Next base: position 41,724,893 of record NC_138973.1, read on the forward strand.
GGAAGACCATTAGTTATGTAGCTAGTATAGCCATCCGAGAATGGGAGATGTTGGGAGCACTTGGCGAGTTTGATTTGCTACTGGGCGAATCTGTTGAGGCTGCGGCCTTGTTTTCTGTTGTTGCGCAGCCTACACTTGTGACTAGAGTGTTAGAGGCACAGAGAGGTGACCTTGAGGTAGAGTCCCTCCGAGAGAAGATCTCCAGTGGGAAAGTTGAGAAGGGTTTGACGGTGTATCCCGACCTGAGTGTGAGATATCGAGACCGTTTGTTTGTACCGGAGTCTTGCCGTGAGGAAGTACTTCGAGAGTTTCATTATTCGCGCCTTGCGGTGCATCCGGGAGGTACTAAGATGTACCAGGATTTGGGTCGCCAGTTTTGGTGGCGGGGTATGAAGAGAGATGTGGCTGTTTTCGTATCGAAGTGCCTTACTTGCCAGCAAGTGAAGGCCGAGCATCAGAGGCCAGCGGGTTTGTTGCAACCCTTGCCTATTGCCGAGTGGAAGTGGGAGCATATCACTATGGACTTCGTTGTAGGTCTTCCGAGGACTCAGCGGGGTAGTGATGCTATTTGGGTGGTTGTAGACCGGTTGACTAAGTCGGCGCACTTTATTCCTATGCGCGTGAGAGATTCGGTGGATTATCTTGCCGACTTGTATGTTCGGGACGTAGTGAGATTGCACGGGGTCCCAGTGACGATCATCTCAGATAGAGATCCTCGTTTTACTGCTAGGTTGTGGCAGAGTTTGCAGAGTGCCTTGGGCACTAAGTTGACCTTTAGTACGGCTTATCATCCTCAGACTGACGGGCAGTCTGAGCGTACTATCCAGATCCTCGAGGATATGCTTCGGGGTTGTGTCCTTGATTTCAGTGGGACGTGGGAGAGGCACTTGCCCTTGGTAGAGTTTGCCTACAACAACAGTTTTCAGTCTAGCATCGGTATGGCACCGTTTGAGGCCTTGTATGGCCGACCTTGTAGGTCTCCAGTTTGTTGGGCCGAGGTGGGTGATGCACCTTTGTTGGGTCCGGAGTTGGTTAGGGAGACGACGGAGAAAGTTGAGCTTATCCGTAGAAGGCTTGTTACAGCCCAGAGTCGACAAAAGAGTTATGCCGACCGTAGGAGGAGACCTTTGGCGTTTGAGGTAGGTGATCATGTCTTTCTGAAGATATCACCTAGGCGAGGTCTGATGAGGTTTGGAAAGAGTGGGAAGTTATCCCCTCGGTTTATTGGTCCTTTTGAGATCCTTGAGAGGATTGGCGAGGTTGCTTATCGGTTAGCCTTACCGCCGCAGTTGTCCGGAGCGCATGACGTGTTTCATGTGAGTATGCTTCGGAAGTATGAGCCAGATCCATCACATGTGTTGGATTGGACTGATTTAGAGGTAGATGAGGATGCCTCGTATGAGGAGAGACCGGTTCGGGTCTTGGATAGGCGGGATCAGGTCCTGCGTGGCAAGACCATTCCTTTGGTAAAAGTCTTGTGGAAACATCACGGAGTGGAGGAAGCCACTTGGGAACGTGAGTTGGAAGTCCGAGAGAAATATCCGGACTTGTTTGTTGATATGTAATCTTGTAATTAAATTTTGTTGAACTTAAGAGCTTTTATATATGTCTTAAGTTGTGAAACATTGAAAATGTTTTGGTTATTGGAAGTATGTTTTGGAACTTGCCTCATATGGAAGTTGAATGTAACATTGTATATGTTGAATATATTGTTGAAATTGGAAAGTTAATGCATAATGCTAATGCATGTTGAAAGTACATATGTTGTTTACATATTGTGAAATGCCTCTTGTTAAATGGAGGGGGTGACCGGTAATGGGTCGAATTGTTGAATGTTAAAGTGTAACATTGTTTAAATTGGAGAAAACTTGTTTTTGAAAACTTGTGCTTAATTTCGGGGACGAAATTCTTTAAGGGGGGGAGGTTATAGCGATCCCGGGTTTACCTTTGTTATACCGTGATCCGGACATGTGTCCGTGGATGTTGGTAGTTGTTTATTATCTTATTTACATCCTTTTTACTTGGTATTTGAGTTATGGGATGTGTTGGGCGAGTTTGTTACAGGTTGGCCGAGTTTAGAAACCAAAACTAGTTGCCCAGATTCTGGCCTGTACGCTCGAGCGGGGGTTTTAGCGCTCGAGCGGAGATTACACCCATTCAGTATTTTTTCTGTGCAGCGTTGTACGCTCGAGCGTGGGATTGGCCGCTCGAGCGGGGTTGTCTGAGTGCCGCTCGAGCGTAGAGTTGGAAGCTCGAGCGGAGGCCTGGTTCTGCAGAAATGCTGGGAGAGTGCATTCTGCGCTCGAGCGGGAGGTTGGCCGCTCGAGCGGAAGTCTGTGAGTGGCCGCTCGAGCGGGGTGTTTTACGCTCGAGCGGGAGACTGGGTTTAAGTCCCGAAATTGTGACTTTCCAAATCACTTTTTCACTTTCTCTTCTCTCTCTTACTTTTCCAAAATCACCATTGTTGAGCCTCTCACTCTAGATACTACCTTCTCTCTAGGTTTTGATCTAGTAGGAGTGATTTGCTCACCTTTGGCCTTTACAAAAAAGTTGTTGATCGTCGAGGGCTACATTTTAATCTGAAAATCACGGGTTTTGGAGCACGTTGAGTTTTGTCGTCTTCTCCTTTGGGGCTCCGAATTTGAGGTAGGGATATCCTACTCCTCTCTATGAGTTTTGTCTTTAAATTTTGGTATTTTGAAATGTTGGGGTTGGTTTGGTAATTTTGTGAAAGTTTGGGACTTTTGTGTAATTTTACAAAAGTTGGGGTTTTATTCATAATAAACCTAGATGCATGTTTGGCATAGAGAAATGAAATGAATGTTAAATCATTGATGAAAATGGGACCTAAGGGTTGAAATGTTAATTATGGGATTTAACCTAATTACATTGTTTAATTAATTGGGATAATTAATTGTGAAGAATGAGGAAATGAAATGTTGATTGAATATCCATTGTGCATTTATATTCTGTTTAGAAATAACTGCTTGGGCTATCGATGGAGGATAGTCGTGATTGTTGTAGACAATGCATGTTGATTAGGCAAACTGAAACTAATCAAGTGAATGTGTCATGAAACTTGACGAGTGATAGAATACATTAACTGTATGTATTGGGTGATTGTATATAGAACCATTGTGTTTGTATACGTTATGTGTAGAGGAGGAGAAAGGGGATGTACTCCGCGGTTTAGGGGAAGATAGGGGATGTACCTCTAAACCGGATAGTGTTGGGAGAAGATAGGGGATGAACTCCGTAGATATAGCTCATATGCTTGTCTAGAGAAGTGAAGATAGAGCTTATATGCTTATCTGTTGTAGAATGTGGATATAGCTTATATGCTTATCTGTGGATATTGTTGTTATACATATCTGTTGAGAATGTGGGTAGTGCTTATATGTCTATCCGTTGAAAAAGGGAAAATGAAAGGAGACTTGGACTCATAAGTCGTATGACATAAATATGTGATTTATGTGATTGTATCAGTGTTGGTCATCCATCAATTGCTAATATTTTAGTCATTGTTCATGGTTGGTTTAGTGTATTTCTACTGGGCTGTGGCTCACCCTATATGGGAATATCATTTTCAGGTACAGGAAGCATACCACCTCCAAGGACATAGCTTGGGAGGCTAGAGGCGGACATGTGTTGTCGTCTCTCTTTTTGATGTATTACATGTAAATACAAGCCAAGTGCTTAATGTGTATGAGTTAGTACTCTTTTGTTGTAACCAAGTGATAACTTGGAAAGCTGTAAGCCCGTAGGGCATTTTGTTTTGATGTAACATGTAATACTTATGTAATGGAACTCTAATGTATAAAAGAATCTTGTTAGCTTATATGTAAATGCATGTCTTATCTGATGGGTTTAATGTTGTTTTTTTGAGGGCGTTACAGTATAATCTCACAAGAATATGATGCGAATAAACTTTAGCAATATTCTCAGATGTGCCAGAAGGTATCACTATATAAACACCATTGGGTTGAATATATAGAATACAATCAACATCTTTAAACTTCAATATAATCTTAATTAATTATACATGGGCAATAATTATAATCTCACAACAATGGGCTGCAAATAAACTTTAACAATATTGTCAGATGTTTTAGAATGTATCATCATATAAATACCTTTGGGTTTTAGAATGTTGACTCCTAGTCCATGGGAAACAAATTTAAAATTAAGTTTTCCAGGGGATAAACCAGGTTATAACAAACCAATTCCCAAGCAAATAAAATTTTCTACCAAAAATTACACCACTCATTAAAGTTAACCGGTACTCCCGGAACTCATTATTTCTGAATAAAATCAAAAATATTTTAGCTAATGCTAAAATTTGGTTTCTTTTCTCAAACCAAAACACTTTGAAAATAATCAGATTATAACCAAAGACTTTCTCTAAACTCGATTTTTCAGCACTTTAGAAATAAAATGATTAAACCCAAAGACTTCCTCAAACCCCAAAGGTTTGAAACCAAATCCGTCTTAGTTGTCATTTCTAAACAAATAAGAACTACTCTTTAGCTAAGACTAAACACTTTGGTTTCTATTACAGAAAAACCAAACCAAGTTCCAAACTTACAAACAATTTAAAAAATTGCTAACCAAACTACAAGCAATGTAAAAAATTGCTATAACAAATTACATGCATATAAAATGCTTCCAACCTTACAAGCAAACAAACTTGCTTAAAACTTAGGTAATTAATCACTACTAAACAAAAGTAATAAATTGCTTTAATTAAAAAGAGAGTAATTAATCCATAAGGATTTTATATAGTCTAAAACCTTTTCCACGCTTAGAAATTCTTGTTCATCACAAAGGTTAGTCGTTCATACTTTTTGTTTTGACATCCCTAATACTATTCATTTGATTTGGCTTTGTTTTGTTTTGTTTTGTTTTTTCTTTTTTTCACTCCCTTTTGCATAGGTATTCCTGTAAAGAAAATTAGTAGAGAACCACAAGAAAATGCAAACAAAATAACCTAAGGACAATAAATTATTTTTTAAATTACTAGCATAATTAACTAATGAATTAAAATGCTAAATGAGTTACAAACATAAAAGTTATAACTCCACAAATAAATTAAAACATGAATAGGCAATAGTTACAAATAAACCTTAAGAGTTCAAAATAAACCTATAACTCTAAGAATTAAATTAAAAAAAATAGTCATGAGTTATGAATGAAATTAATTCACAGTAAATATTTAAACATATAACTCCAAATAAATAAATTTAATTCACCCAAATAAATTACAAACCTTATAACTCTAAATATTAAATTAAAATTAATTTACAAGAGTTATATGAAATTATTACACAATATTCATGTAAAATTTAAATCAGCCACTTATGAGCATGCAAATAATTTTTTTTTAGAATTCTAGAAAAATAATTAGCATGCAACTTTAACCCAAAACCCCTAAGACACAATAACCATGGGAATTATATGAGTGTTTCTAGTAGTTAACATGTGAATAACTCATATAGATAATTCTAGACATAATAAGCATGTAACAAAACCAATTAAAATCTAGACAATGTTGAACATGCAAATTGTATCATAAAATTAAAAATATGAGCATGTTTTTATACAAAGCTTCATTACTACATGTCATGCAAAGATTGATACCGATATAATAAACTTATATTAGAACAAATTAATCTACTAGAAATCTAGTAATAATACTATTTTAAACTTTGCATCTAATAATCCTTTTTTCACAAAACAATGAATTAGAAAGCAGTAAATTAAAATCCCAAAGCATTATGTATATTAGATTACTTATAATCATGTATTATATAAAGGCAATGGATTATTACAGGCACCACTTTATGTGTATGAGGAAAACCAAATCAATCATGATAAGGACCATAAAACAGTAACATGCACAGTAGAATCTAATTGTTACAATTTCATATGAATCTAGATATCTAATTTCAAGATAAACACATTAATTTGTTTTAAGTTTGTTGTGAAATTGTGTACTTAAATCAAATAAATAGATTCATATTGAACAACCACTTTGAATTTCAGAATAAGAACATACTAAAATTTACAGAAATTCATAATAAAATAAATCTAATAGTAGGAAGCAAACCGAAACCTGTGTGATACCACAGTGTCCTTAAAACAGATTAGCTGCCTCACCATGGGTGCTGGAGGTATGTCGACTTCTGTCTTCCAAGATACGACGGTCAAAACCAGCTAATGCAGAAGCATCTTCTGAATAGCTTCGGTGAACATGATAATGGTTGCACTCTCTCTAACAAGAATCAAAAAATGGACTAGCAAAGGAAGATAAGAAATTTTCTTTTTGTGTAAAAACCATCTCCAACTTTTTTATCTCAAAACAACATCTCCATTTTCCATCAAAAATCTCTCTTTTTTTCTCTTCTACTAAGTTGGAGGGGAAATGCCTCTATTTATACAAGAAGGGGAATTCCTAGCCATAAAGGCTATACATCAATAGGGTCATCAAATGCCATTAACCAAGGCCATCAATTCTAGCCATTAGGGCTAGAGTTACAAAGGTTGAAAACCTATGGCCACTAATATGGTCATCAATTCCATCATCAAAAGATGAGAGTTTCAAAGGTTTAAACCTCTCATATGCTTAATATATACAAATAAATATATATATAATGATGTTTGAATAAATCAACTAGATGGGTCACACAATGGATACCAATATTGGGTCACAACCCGATCCAAACCCAATTCTCAAACACATGTACAAGCTATGCCCAACACAACATAACTTAGCTCAAACTTAAGATTAAGTCCAAGTCTAAGTCCAAGACCAAACTCAACACATGCACAAGCACAAGTACAAGTCTAGGCACAGTCTAAATTAAGACTAAAAGTCCAAATCTAAGCCCAACTGATGTCCACCTTATGAGACAATTCTCATTCACATCTCAATGGTTTTGGCCCATCATTTTTATATTGTAATATTCTCACTTGAGAGAATACAAAATCACTCGGACCCACCTCAACCGGCCGTTGGATCCCACTTTAATTTTGAATTAAAATTGCCGAAAAACCATTATTTTCAAACACTACATATATATAATAAGAAAATGAATGCGTATTATTTTTGCCTTTTATTTTTGGATGTTATTATTTAACTTGTAATGGGCCAGGGTTTGAATCTGCCTTCTAAAAGCCAAACACAATAATATTTTTGGAATTTCGTTTCAAAAATTCTTATGAGAAGTTACATTTTGTTCTGAGGGCAATACAGATCTGGTCAAAAACGAGATAAATTGTTTTCATTTAAGAAGTTTAAACCGAGGGAGCACACGTCAGACTTTAGGCATCAACCACGGCCAACTTCTTTGGGTTTAGATGCCCATAACTTAAATGTAAAATTTTGCTCAAAAAGTTATTAAAAAAATTCAATAAGTACAAAAGAATTAAAAATATACTGAATTTTTATTATTTTTTCTACTTTTTGTATTTAGTGATTAAAAAAAAAAAAAGGTGAAGTATTAATAAATCTCAAATAGTGATTTTATAAAATGTTTGGTCCTCCTTTTTTACTTATGGACCTAAAGGTCCATTCTAATGTGAATTACATAAAGAGTTAAGCATAAATGTGTGTATTATATATTGAGCGACAAATGTGAGTTTTCTCATAATGTTGAAATTACTAAACGTAACATTTCAAAAAAACTCTTTAGTATACTTTTCTCACACCTAACATTCCAATATAACACTTCAAAAACGTAGCACTCTAATGTAACATATTAAAAGACTTTTTAATATATTTTTTTCAAACATAACACTTCAATGAATGTAACACTAAAAAATTTTTAGTGTACTTTTTTCCAAATGTAACACTTCAATATAACACACTAAAAAACTTTTTAGTGTATTTTTTTCAAACATAACAATGTATATTCCAAAAAAACTGTTTAGTGTATTTTTCTCAAACGTAGTAACGTATATTCCCAAAACGATTCCTTAATGTATTTTTTCCAAACGTAACACTCCAATAAATGTAATACACAAAAACTCCTTAAATATATTTTTTCCAAACACAACAACGTAACATTCCAAGAAAACTCCTTAACATATTTTTTTCCAATTATAACACTCCAATCAATGTAACACATAAAAATTCCTTAGTATACTTTTTTTCAAACGTTGCACTTTAATATAACATTCAAATATAACACTAGAAAATTACTCTAATAAAAATGTAAATTTTTACGTTCGAAAAGAATCTTCCATAACTTCACCTTTCCATTCTCATCCCAAAAATGAATCAAAAAATTGAAAAAATAAATCTCAAAAGAGCATTCACTTAAACTCAAATCATACAAAATCAAATAAATAAAACTTTCCAAAACAAAAAGGACTAATTAATTCATATGAAAACTCTTAAGAATAAATGGATCAACATTCCCCCAAATGAGATTTATGGATAAATTTTTCTTAAAAAAATTACAAATATTATACTTTTTAAGAAAGTCTAGATTAGTTACATCTAAAAAGTTTTAAAAAATATTTAATATATTAAATAAAATTATTAAAAATTAAAAAATACAAAATACAAAAAACTCAATTTCAAAAAAATTACTCTAAACCAAACAAGGTGCTATTTTTTTTACACACTAATATGGGTGTGATGCTTACTATGTGGGTGTTTGGGAAGTGGGATATTATTGGAGGAAAATTTTTTTGTGTTTGGAAAGATAGTTGGATTTTTTTTGTGATTGGATGTGATGTTTGTGAGAGAAAAAGTGAAATGATTATGAGATTTGATGTGATATTTTATTTAGATTTATTTTTTTTTAATTTTGTAATTAATTTGTCTTTTAGTGAAAAAAAACAAAAAAAAAATCAAAAAAATTTCTTCCCAAACAGTGCCTATATGTAATGCCCATATGATGTGGGTTGAAAAATGTGCAAGTACATTAATTGAGGCCTATTGAATGCCAAAAGTTGAAAAAGAAGAAGAAGAAAAAAAAAGGTAAGATAACAACTCTACCAACTATTTACATGCGTGAGAAATTCATATTATATAAATGAGGGAATTATATTAAAGGGCTTTATAGTTTGGAGTTTATATCATTTTAATTTTTAATTTTTTAATTGTGATATATTTGATCTTAAATTTTAAAGATTATTTTAAATAAAGAGAATTGAATATATCATTGCTTAATCTCAATGGCAAATTCATCAATTGATAAAAATAAATATCAAAAAAATATTTTTTAATTTTTAAAAATTATTTCTACCCACCACAAATAAAATTATGTAAAATTGATAAATCTTTTACATATTTATTTATTTCCAAATTAATTTTTATTATGTGTTTGTATGATGATCATGTAATAGGTGGTTGTTTTTATTTTTATTAAATTAGTTTCTATTTTTTCAAAAGTCAAATATGGTAACAACTTTGATATCATTATTAAATCAATCCACTAAATCAAAAAATCAAAAACTAAAAACATTTCATATATCGATTAAACATTAAAAACTTAACAACTACCCATTACGTGATCATCATCCAAACACATAACAAAAATTAAGTTGGTAAAAAAATAAATAAATGTGTAAAAGATTTATCAATTTTACATAATTTTATCTTTGATGGGTAGAAATAGTTTTTTAAAATTCAAAAAAAAAAATTTGACATTTATTTTTATCAAATTAGTTTATATTTTATCAAATTGACGATTTTGCCATTGAAATTGAGCAATGATATCTTCAATTATCCTTATTTGGAATAAGATTCAAAATTCAGGATCAAAAGTGTCACAATTGAAAAGTTAATGACCAAAGTAACATAATTGTGACACGAGCCCCAAACTATAGAGGCTGTTAGTATAATTCGCCCTATATAAATCCCGTATATATATATATATATATATATATATATATATATATATATGGGGAATTAATAAAATAAAGTGTTATTATTAACATTCTATCAATTATTTTGGATCTTCACTTATAAATTGTAAACTCCTCAGAATTTCTTTTCTCCCTAAATAATATTAAAATTATCCTTATAAAAACACTATACCCATTTAAATGCACACCCCCACACTCCAAAAAACCTCTCTCTCAAAACCCTAACAAAACCCATGACGGTGGAACCTCCTAAAACTAGTGAAAGAAATTTGCATTGATTAATAAATTTCTTTTTCTACTTTATTACGAGATTTGTCAATCTGTTCGATTTTTTTTTCTATTAACTATTTTCATACATACAACACAATCTACTATCATACTTCTCTGGTTGGTTTTCTGTCATTCATCCATGGCCTCACTGTATTTGTATGCTTTCTATGTGAGCAAAACTGGACAGGATTTCACCCATCGATCTACTACCCGGTCAACCGACCAGTTGACCGGGTAAGTGGTTCGACCTCTTTTGTGTTGCCTGCTTCTTTTACTGTTGCTGCTGCTCCGGTTATCTGTTCCCGAACAAATAAGAACGTTCGATTGCCTATTCTCGAGCAAATAAACAATGTTCGGTCATGTGTTCCTCAATTTCGGTCATATGTTCAGGAGTTCAGTCCCAAAAAATAATGAACAATTTTTATTATTTTTGCCATTTTTTTAAAAAACTTACCTTTACAAAATTAATCTCCTCTGAGTTAAGAACACCATCAAAGCTATAAACGTTTTCTGAGTTTTATTATTATACTCCTCTCGTCTCATGGAGTTGTGATTACCGGAAATTTTTTCACTCATTGTCATTATCAGAGAAGTGTATATAATTAAATGGTTACCACTGTTGCTGCCGAAATATTGCTGCTAAAGTATTTTCAAGATTTTGAGGGTGGATATGTTTTGAAAGTAGGATTTGAGAAGATGGACAAATGGTGATAGAGATGTGTACTCTTATAAACCCTAATTCCTGATGTAATAGGTGTGTGGGTTTAATTGTGAGATGGGGTGTTTCAAAATTATTGATGTTATTTTAGTAATTTCATTTGAAGTTATTATTGTAATAAAATAAAAAAAAGGGCTAAAAAATGGGAGGTTCAAAATAATTGATGGATGCTAATAGGAGCATTCTAAAATAATTGATAAATTTAAGGGTAAATTACATTAACACCCCCTAAAGTTTACTCTTAATACATATTTCTCTTTAAAGTTCTAAAAATTGCAATTCCCTCCCTGCCATTTATAGTTGCATTACAATATGCCACATATGTTAGTCAATAGTTAGATTGACTAACAGTTTTTGGTGATGTCAACGGTTAATTTTTCTTAATGCCAACTTTACCTTTATGCACTTTCTCATTCTACAACACATCATTTTCTGTCATAATTCATCACTCAAGTCATTTTAGAAATTTAGAAAATTTTTTGTGTTGGTCTAAGAATAAATTCACATGATATTCTGCCTTGATATTTATTGGTTAAAATTGTAAGACTCAATACATTTTGTTAAGATTTAAAAAAATAAATTGACAAGTATCAAGTAATAAATAGTAAGAAATAATACTCCAAGACTACCGATTAATCACTCCCATTTTAAACAACCACCACCCTCTCCTTCCTTACATTACCTCCAATCACCACCATAATCATCTAGAAAAGCATGAATACGGATACGAGGTACGAATACAATACGATACTTTTAGCTTTCGAAGGTTATTTTTGTAATTATGAGCGTGCCAACAAGGATCAATCAGCCCTTACAGAATTTTGATTGCCAACCAATTATCAGACGATTGTGTTGTACTTTTTTTCAGCCTCAATGAAGAGGACTTTTACTGGTGGCTTGATTTAGGAGAATTTAAGTACAAGAACAGTTAAATAAAGAACAATTGACGTATTTCATTAGTATGAAAAACTTACAATGATCCAAACTTACAATGATCCAAACTCAGCCTCGTAGAGGTTTACAGCGACAATCTACTTGAAACTACTCCTATGAATGACGTGCAGCGCAGGAATTTAAAGTACAGAAATGTAAAGAACAGGAAATATAAAAACTGGAATGAAATATGTAAAGTAAGACTGATTTTTTGGATTTGAGCCTATTTTCCTAGGGTTTTCCTTGCTATTTATACTCCTCAAAGATGATCATCGAATTGTACTTCAAACCGTTGAACTGCTCCTCCGTGATCGCTGGTCATGCTGCCTCATAAGTAGTTCCACTACGCCATCACTTGCAGTTAGGCTTCCCTCCTATATTTGAATTTAAATGTGAGTAACCGTTGAAGTCACGTCACCTTGCATCTCTTTGTTGATCCACTGCTACTCAGATCTCATAACAACTAATATTAACTGCCACGTGTATGATCAGGATCGAAGACTTGACTGGTCTCCCCATATTACCCTTACTTTGCCACGCGTCGAATTGTCACTGGCTTGCACAAAATATGTAGCCAACATTACCCCCCGCACTAATATACCCTAGACTTGGTGATATTAGTGGATCAGGGTCTTTTCCCCACGTCTTAGAACGTGCATGGGTTTTGCATCTTCCCAGAAATGCAACTGTCACTCATCATCTGTATTAAACTCTCGTTTAATCCTTTGAGCACTTCCACCGTCTTAGCATTGAAACCGACTGATAAATTTCATGGCCGAATTAATTTTTTCCTCCAGCGAGCACACGAAGAGTCATATGACGATGCTGTTCCTTCTCGAAAGAACGTTCATGCATTTATTAGCCACCTTTACCCACCTTTCTATATTCAGGTCATGGATGCCTTTGCAAATTACCAACCTTTGGATTACGAACACATTGCTCTTAATCCTTCGATTCAGAAAGTTGCAGATATAGACATAAGAAGTTCTTCCTCTAACTCACCCTTACAGTTCGAACAAACTGCTCTCAAACCTTTGATTCGGAAAGTTGCAAACATGGACTTGAGAAACTCTTCTTCACAAGTCTCTGTATGGGATAAGGCTGCAACTTCTTCATCTTCTGGGGGTTCTGATTGGACAAGCTAGTCAACACCTGAGACCTGTGATTTGAAGGAGTGAATCAACCATCATTTTGTTGAATTCACTGACCCTTTAGAGTTTCCTTCCTATGCTCGAAGTTCGGTGGTCTATCCCTACGTGCCCATTGACCATCGACGTAGTTTAGAGGAGAATCTGCTTGTAGCATGGTATACATCCTTCATGCCTACAAAGATAGTGCACGCTGCCTAACACCTAGAAGAAGCACAAGGGTACAACCCATCATTCTTAGCCCAGAAGGCGAAGATTTGTTCTTCTGACTGGCTCGATTATATTCATGCCTTTGTTCCTTCTGCTCTCGTGTCATCTCTCATAATAGAAGCATCCACACCTTCTTCTTCATCTCTTGAAATTGAAGTATGCACACCTTCTCCTCTACCAACTCTTTGCTGGACAGTGAGACTGAAGCTTGCCCTATCCATGAATAACGTCTTTCCACCTTATAAACCTCTACCTTCTCCTACTCCAGCTGAGCAGAAACAAGCTCAACTTCTGCTTGCAGCTTTCTCTCACTTGCCTTTCAATGTTCTTGAGGACGAAGTCCCTCTCAAGAACCTTCGATGGGCGTGTGATATTTTGACTAGGGGTCATGTCCTTAATCCCCTTGCCCAAGTAGAACTTCATATGTTTCTAGACCAACTTCCATTGCTCTTCTACTGGCATCGAAATTCTATGGCCACTACACAATCTTTAGACCAACTTTCGTCTCTTCGAATTCATGCCCAGTACGAAGCAGAGAACTTCATTGAAGAATTCGAAGATTTTAAGAATAAAGATTCTGCGTATTGGAATGACTTAGACATTGACGAATTGGAACAAGGATTGAGAGAGGTGGCTTTCGAAATAAAGGCTGAAGAGCTCTACTACGAAGTGAGAGCACATCAACTTATGCAGCCAATGCTAGAAGACATAGAAGATAGAATAAAGAAAGAACAAAAATTTATTGATCATTGTTGGACTAAATTTCATGATCTTGTTATTTATTCCATTCCTTATTTTTATGAGCTTGAGTTTATACCCAAATAGGGTCATCTGATGTAATTGCTTTGGCTTTAATATAAACAAAATTCTTCTTCATTTGGCATTGTTTGACCCTGCTTCCATTTGTCTTTAAAAGCCAATTTAGAGCTTCGAACTGAACAATCTCATCCTTCGAATCTGGACTTAATTGTTTTAAATGAAACACTAAAAGAGCCAATGATGAACTTTTCCAATTTATGGAATAAAGTTGACAGTTTTGGCTGATTTTCAATTAGAAACAGTGCTTCAGATCTAGCAATCTTATACTTAAAGTTTGTTTCAACCATAATCAACATCTGATCATTGTTATTATGATCAATTAGTTTGAAATTGACCATCTTTTGCTTCGAACAACAGTTCATGCTATTTTAGTTCGACAGACAACCCCCCCTTTTTTTATATAAACCAACCATTGGTTTTGATGTTTCGAACACCAAATCCCATCCTTAAAGAATCTTAAGTTTTGCCTCGAAGGACATTACCTTTGTTAAAAAACCTAAAAACAGGTCTTTAAACCCTTTGGAACAAACACTCGAGGATTCTTATATTTTTGGGTATGGAAATGTGCTTCGAAGCCGGCTTCTCTGTTTCGAAGCCGTCGTTTTTTGGCTTTTGGCGCTAAAACTTGGCTTCGAAGCCAAATATCTTACTTCGAAGCTAGCCTCAACATCTGGGCTATGTTTTTCCCTCCAAAAGTATCAATATTGAAGGAAGCTCTTCGTATTCGTACTTCTAGTACTTAACAACTTACGCAATATATTTTTCAGACACAAAAGCTTTAAAAACCCTTTTGTTTCGTGCTCTGAAATCACTTGCTCTTTTAACGCACAAACCCTTCTTTCTACCGATCTTTGGCTTCTCTCTACTTCCTTTCTCGGCTTCACTTTCAGGAAAAGCATACTGTCAATGGCTTCTTCTTCAGTACCGATTGTAGAGCGTGTGAGCCCATCTGTGACCCTGAAGAGGATCATTGATGCAGAATGTGAGAAGTATAAAGTTGGGGAGAAAAGCGCTATTGATGGATGCATCTTCGTCCCTCGTCGTCATGTGCAGCAAGATTACGTGCTTGGGCCCATATTCAAAGAGATCCTTACTGAGCTCCCAGCCCTATATCGTCGTCTGGAAAACCAATGTCTCATTTATGAAGGTGGTCTTGACTGGAGGAACTGGAGGATAAATCGCCCCCACTGATGCTGGCCCACGGTGAGACCGGAGTGGCAAGAATGGTATGACCGGGTTGTTCCTGCTAGGACTCTGGACCTTCAAGAACTTTGCCTTCTCGATGCTCTCAGATTATCCAGGGTAACTATCTCAGAGGACCCTTTTCTTGTTCCTGCTGCCTTGTGTTTTTGGAATCCTGTCTTTAATTTCTTTCAATTTAGATGCGGGATGATGGCCCCTACTATTCTTGACATTTGCCATCTACTAGGATTATTCCCCATTGGTATCCCATTTGGACCGGATTACCCTGACTCAGCAGTCCCTTTCTCTCTCCCCTCCCTTAACTCATCCTATAGTGATTTCGCTAAGGCTAAGAATAAAAGAGAGGGCCCTGTGACGGATAGGGAATTCTTTTCCTTCTTATTGTATTGGCTTTGCAAATTCCTCTTCTGCACCTCATCTCAAAGAATCATGCTTGAATTTGCCCCTCTTGCCAAAGCCTTTGTTTTACAGAAAAATGTGGCCTTAGCCCCACATGTTCTAGGTCATGTATATAGAGTCTGCTCCCTTTTCTGTGAGAAACCCTTAGATGCTAATCAAGTGGGGCCATTCTGGATCCTTCAGTTTTGACTTTTGCCTATTTTACTGAGTTACAATCCAAATGCCTTAAATTTTCTGAGCCAAATCCTCTTACTCATGGCATAAGGCTGGCCAATGCTTCACTTTATCCCTCTACCTTTGTTTTTTACTTCTCTTTCTTCCACCAACTTTCGGCTTCCCTTCTTACCTACCGTTTCCGTCCCTTCGAACCCACCATTGGTCCATCTTGGTTGAGGAATTTCCTAAGCGACAAGTCCTGTACTTCACCTATTCACAAAGATATATGGGCCTCCATTCTGATTCCCAGAGAGTTATTTATCGGGACTTTGAACCCCAAAGCCTACAAATGCATCACTGAGCCTTACTGTCCTGCTCAATTTGCTAGACAACTTGGCCTCACACAAGGGGTCCCAATACCTCTCTGTAACAACACAAATCTCAGTCTTACTAGAAGGGATCTGAAAGTTCGGAAGTCCAGGCTAGAAGAGGTAACTTTTAAATTTATAGACGACTTGGTCAATTTCGAGTATATCCCTTTCATTCCTCAAGGTACCCTATTGAAGAGATACCAAAACTGGTGGGTGACCAACATGGAAATCTACTTGGCCATTTCACCTCAAAACCTACTAACGGTGTTAGATGTGACTAAGCCCAAAGGAGCTGGAATTGTCACTTCTTCCACTGTTTCAGTTGCAGTACCTGCTACAACCCAATCTGCTCCTGCTGCCTTAACTCCTCCTAGAGTTACTCAGGCTACCTCGAAGAAAGGTATATACCCTTGTCTCTTCTCCTTTTGTCTTCTTTGTAATGCATTTAGCCTTATCTTTAATTTTTCTTTTGTGGAGGTGGCCAACAACAAAAGAAAAGGAGACTCCTTGAGCTTGAGAAGGAAACATCTGATATTCAAGGAGAAGAAAAAGAAGAAGCAGATCAAGAACAAGAGTCACCTTTGAAAAGAAAGAAGAGAGTGATCATCTCTTCCTCTGGCTTGGTTGGAGATGAGACAACTGTCAGAGAGATGGAAGATGAGCTCATTTCTTCGGAATCCAGATCTCTGACTGAAGAAGTTGAGAAGGAAATTGAGAAGGAGCAGACCATGCCAACACAGAGAAAAAAGAAAAGAAAGGTGACTGTCTCTCCTTCTGATATGGTCGAAGACTCCGATTCCGAGACAATTGCCAAAGCAATGGAAAAGAGAAAGAAAGTGACTGCTTCTGCTACTATCTTGGTTGAAGATACCATCCATGAAGTAGCCGTCAAGGCAGTAGAACAAGAACATTCTAAGGCCATGATTGTCTTCGAGAGAGCTGAGAAGAAACGGCAGCAACAATTTCTGAGAGATGAAGCTGCTGCTGCTGATGCACTACAAAGGGAAACTGCAAGAAGGCAACAAACTACCAGGCATTACTCCCTTCGTAGTTCTCCCATCAACGCCGACACTTCTGGAGCATGTAATTTCTTTCATAATTCTGCTGTTTTTCCTTTATCAGCCTTTGGTATTGAAGTTTAACATTGCTTTATATTTCATCCTCTTGCAGCAGCAACTACTGAGTTCATCTTTCCAATGAGACCTCTCTCAGTTTCACTTGAGGTTGATCAGATGCAGGATGTAAGGGCTATTCAGACCATACTTCCACTTCCAAGGTCTACATTTCCTGCACTTTTCCTGAGGCCAAGCATTCCTGCACTTCTTTCTCTTGGTTTGACTCCACGTCTTTCCTACTTGACCCTCGACTTTCCTCAATTTACTTCTCTATCGAGCGTTGCTCCTCTTCCTCCTTCCGAAGAAATTCCAACTACTACCTCATCTCTGATGGCAGTTGATTCCCCTATTGAGGGTGCTGGCAGCTCTCCAACCTGTGGTTTATCACCTTTACCTAGCTCCAGCCCTTCTTCACTTGATTCATTGGTGGCTAGGACCATGGAGACTGCTAAAGATGCTTCACCCATTTCTCCTATCCATATTCAGTCGTCTGTGTCTTCCACGACCACTCTCTCTGCGCCTCTTATGTCTAATGATGAGGTTGATGTCTTCGAAGCAAGACTAGCTAGTCTCTTTGACATCCCCTCTACTTTTCCAACATTCGATGAGGAATCTGAGCCATTGGTTTTAGCTGACTCTTTGCTGGAGATTTTTGAGAGCTTTTCTTCCTCCAGCAGCAAGCCTTCTGTACCTTTGATAGACTTAGACACCTGCCTGGACCTGTTAATTTCCTTTTCGAGGATTCCCATCGAGGCTCTACAAAGGCCTATAATCAGAAATGGATTTCTTCAGTGCTGCGAAATTGCTGAGCAGTCTGGCATGAATGTCTCAAGTCACCTATCCCAGGCAGTAGCTACTATCGACTTCTACATCAGCATTTGTCATGCTGCCAAGGCTGCGGATGAGAAATTGGTTAGAGACCAAAGTTTTGTTTCCCAAGTGCATACTGAAGTGTCGAAGCTTAAGGAACAACACTCCTTTGCCTCTCACTTTCGAACTCAACTACTGGAGAGGAAAGTCAACTTGAAGAGGAGCTTTCTGCAGTGAATTAGGCCTTAGTCCGAACTGACATTAAACTGCAAATCACCAACCAAGGATTGTCTGATCAAAAGAGAGACATGGCTGCAGCTATTCAACTATTTTCATCATTTACCAATAGGAAATCTGTTGTACAAAAATAATTAAAACATTGTAATGATTTTTGGGCCAATTTGTGGCACGATGTACTTGACTCTTTATGAAAAACAAATTCTTGTTTATCATCTGAGTAATCTTATGTTCTTGTATTTAGTGTTTATTTTAGTCCTTGTGTTTCCCAAATAGTTGGAAAATAAGGCTTCAAATATCTGCCATTAATCTTTTTGGGATGCACATAACCATTCAAAATTTTCAAATGGTATGCTCCAAAAGACAGAACTCTATGAATTTGATATGGTCCTTCCCAGTTGGGTGTCAATTTGCCAAACTTATGGTTTTTAATTCCTATTAGAAGTATTGTCATCCATACCAAATCACCTTCATCGAAGTCAATGTGTTTGACTTTCTTATTATAATTTTTGACTGCTTTCTTCTTCTGAAAGAGAATGCTATTTAATGCCAGAATTCTAGCTTCATCTATGTCTTTTAACTCCAAGCACATACTCTGATAGTACTGCTCAGGATCCAACTAGTCTTGGCATCTTACCCTCAAGGACTTAACATTGATCTCCACAGGTAATACTGCGTCATGCCCATAAACTAAGGCATAAGGAGTGACTCCTGTGCTTGACCTTGGGGAAGTTCTGTAAGCCCACAATACATCCAACAATAAGTTATGCCAATCCCTAGGATTATCTTCCACAACCTTCTGTATTCTTTTCTTCAAGGACTTATTGGATGATTCAGCTTGACCATTGGCTTGTGCATAATATGGGGTAGAATTAACAAGGCTAATTCCAAACTCAGACACAAAAGGCTTTACCATTTTCCCATCAAAAACAGTCCCATTATCGACCGTTATAGTTTGTGGGACACCAAATCTATGGATCAAATCTTTAATAAACCCAATAACCTCCATCTAGTCTACAACTTTGTATGGCTTAGCTTCGACCCACTTGGTGAAATAATCAGTAGCCACCAAAATGAAACAATGATGCTTCGAATAGGGTGGGTGTATTTTCCCCATCATATCCATGGCCCATCCTCTGAATGGCCAAGGCTTTACTACTGCATGCAGATCAGTTATGGGCACATGCCTTATTGTGCCATGCTTTTGACATGCCTTGCAACCCTTTCCATATTCTATGCAGTCTTTAAGGATAGTTGGCCAATAGTAAGAATGTCTTCGAAGCAACCATCTCATTTTTACACCAGGCTGATGTGCACCACAGATGCCTTCATGAACCTCAGCCATAGCTATTAATGCTTCTTTTGGCCCTAAACATTCCAACAATAGACTATCTCCCCCCCCTTTTGTAGAGATCATTGTTATATATGATGTATTGCATAGATTGCAATTTAACTCTTCCGCTGGCCTTTGAGGATGGGCCAGTCAAGTACTGTATTATTGGATGCCTCCAATCTTGTTCCTGCAAATCATTATGATTGACTTCCAGGACCATATTCCTTTTAATTAAGGGTGGTATAGATTTTTGGTATGTTGTTTGGCTTATGTCCCGTTGGGTACCATCCTTCCTTTCGAACTTCGAGGCTTTCTGAGCCACATCATTAGCTCTATTATTCAAGAATCTTGGAACATGAGTTACATTTGCTATTTGAAATTGAGAGAGCAAATGTAATGCGACAACATAATATGGCAGCATACTTACACTTTGACACTTGAAAATCCCTTTTACTTGGTTAACCACCAATTGGGAATCTCCAAATATGTCAACTGCATGTACTTGTAATCCAATAAGAATTTCCAATCCCACTATCAAAGCTTCATATTCAGCTTGATTGTTAGAACAAGTAGTTTCATCCACTCTGAAACCATGTGTGGTTTCTATTCCTTGTGGTGACTTGATCACTATACCAATTCCAGTTAGGCCATTGGCTTTCGATCCATCGAACCACATTTGCCATGGCTCGACACTAGCCATACTAAGTTCCACTATCTCTTGACTCTCTGTTTGAGATGGATGGTCTGCCAAAAAATTGGCTAAAACTTGTCATTTCACTGCCTTTTGGGGAACATATTCTAAGTGAAATTCTGACAAGGCTAATACCCATTTGCCAATTCTCCTCCTCAACATAGGTCTAGATAACATATATTTAACCAAATCTGTGGTTGCAATTACCAAGACAGTTGTAGGTAAAAGGTAATATCTTAATTTCATTGCAGCAAAATACACCGCAAGGCAAAGCTTTTCTATAGCTGAATATTTACATTCACAAGAATTTAAAACCTACTAAGGTAATAAATAGCTTGCTCCTTGCCTTCTTCATTGTCTTGGGCTAAGAAAGCTCCCAATGAATCTTTTGCTGCAGCTATATACAACTTCAAAGGCTTAACACCATTTGGTGGCATCAGTACTGGAGGGTTGGCGAAGTAGGCTTTGATTCCTTCGAAAGCAATTTGATGCTCCGCTGTCCACACAAATTCCTCTTCATCTTTCAGCCTTAATAAGGAAGAAAAAACTTTAGTTTTCCCTACAGTGTTAGAAATGAATCTTCGAAGAAAATTAACCTGTCCAAGGAACTTTTGTAATTCTTTCTTACTTGATGGAGGTCTGGCTTTAATGATGGCTTTGGCTTTATTCTGGTCGATCTGTATTCCTTTCTTGTGTACTACATAGCCCAAGAAGTTTCCAGATGATACGCCAAAAGCACACTTAAGAGGATTGAGCTTCAATTTGAACTTTCTCATTCTTTCAAAGGCTGCTTCTAGGTGAAACAGATGTTCCTCCATGGATTGGGATTTAACTACAATGTCATCAATATAACACTCTAAATACCCTCCAATAAGGTCATGAAAGATAGTGTTCATAGCCCTCTGATATGTGGCCCCAGCATTCTTTAGGCCAAATGGCATTTTAACCCATTCGAAGGTCCCAATATTCCCAGGAAATCTAAATGCTGTCTTGTGAACATCCTCCTCTGCAATGCAGATTTGGTTATAACCAGAGTGCCCATCCATCATTGACAAAATCTGATGCCCTGTTGAGCTGTCTACCAGCAAATCTACTATAGGCATAGGATATTCATCTTTCGGAGTTGCTAGATTTAGGTTTCTAAAATCGATGCATACCCTCATCTTGCCATTCTTCTTAACTACAGACACAATATTAGATAGCCATTCAACATACCTGGCTGTCCTGATAAAACCTGCCTTGAGTAGTCTAAGAATTTCTTCCTTAACTTTCTGGATCACTTCTGAACCCATTCTTCTTGGTTTTTGATTGTATGGCTTGAAGTTAGGCTTCATAGGAAGCCTATGTTCCACTAATGACCTATCCAATCCTGGTAGTTCATTATAAGACCATGCGAAACAATCTTTATATCTCCTCAGAATAACCAACAACTGGCTCCTGTCAAGAGAATTTAACCAAGCACTTATATAAATGGGTTGTTGTACAGAATCTTCCCCTAAATTTATTTCTTCTAAGGGGTCTTGTATCTGAGTACTTACTGGAACTCCTTCTTTGATTTCTTCTGGCTTCGAAGCAATCTCTTTGTTGCGTTCTGTTTCCAGGTTCTTTGATTCCACCTCTTTATCCTCCTCCTCATAGACAAAGTCTGTCTGCAAGGCTTCTTCTTCCTGTATTTCTTGGACTTTTGTTTCTATGTCCAATGCACAGTATTTATCAAGGGTCAAAACTCTGGCTTGTTACTGCTCCTGCTTGTAGCCAATTGTCATGACTTCTTTCTCTTGCTCCCGCACTTTCTGGACTATTGACTTTACATCCAATATTGAAAACTTAATTTAAGCTAAAGGCCTGGCTTCTGGTGCTTCATCTTGCTGCCTATAACCAGGCATCATTGTCGTCTTTAACGACCACCTCTTCATCAGCACTCTCCTGGACTAAGTACTTCAGGTGTGTTACTTCCTTATCAGCCGTTACTTTGGCTGAGCCATCAGATTTCATCAATATACTGAGCGGTGCCACTCTCTCAATATACAATTTGGCTTCTGCGAAGTCTGCACAGGCTATGAAAGGTTGAGGATCTGCATTAATTTCCTCCGTCTCCCCATTGCCTAGAGCCATTATCATTTTCTGATGCCAAGAGGAAGGCACACATTTGTTAGTGTGGATCCAATCTCTACCAAGTAAAGTATTGTACTTCGCATTACTGTCGATGACGAAAAACGCCGTCATGCAGTCCCTAGTTCCCACACTCAGGTTGATGGGTAGAATTCCCTGGGCCATCTGTTTGTCTCCAGCAAAACCAGCAATGGTTGTACTGGTTGGGATCAACCTGGGATTCTTTTTCCCTAATTTCTTCAAGGAAGATTTCGGTAGTAAGTTGACCGTTGCCCCATTATCCACTAAGACTCGGTTTAACTGTATCCCATCGAAGAAGGCCTTAATGTACAAAGGCTTAACATGCTGTGTCATAGAATTCGAGGGATATTCAAAAGGATACTAGAGGTTAATACTTACCACTTCTTCACTCTCATACTCAGTTTCCATTGGGGTAACCATTTCGGAATTATCTTGTACCATACTCGCTTGTGAGTCTTCACTAGAGATTGGAATTGGATCAATTTCTTGCCCCTCTTGATTCTCATCTCCAGTTTGGAATTCCTGCAGTAGTATGTGTACCATGTTTACTGATACTGGGGGAAACGAGCCAAACTGGATGGCTGGCTGTACCTATTTTCCCTCTTGGCTACCTTGGTCAATTACCTCAGAAGCATCCTGCATGTTGCATTCTGGTACTTTATTGCTAACAGGTTCTTTCGAATGGTTTTCTTCGACTGGTTTTTCAACCAAAAATGTTTGCTCGGCCATGAAAGCTTCGAACATTTCTTCTTCCACCATTTCTTTCTTTTGGCTCATGCCAATTTCTTCTTCTGTCTCGCTACCACTCTCCATCAGAGCTTTCTCCAATCCTGCTAGGCTAACCTTCTCTCTGACTTTTAGTTCAGAATGGACCTTAACCAACTGTTCTCTGCTGCAACTCACCTTGCTTTGTAGGGCTGGCTTTGGAGTATGGTCTGACTTTGGATTCTTCTTTCCTTCAGTCTAAATCAATGAAGAACTCTCTCCACTTTCTTTCAGGTCTTGCTGGTATTGGGTGTACCTAAGCTGAATTTTCCTCCTTTGTGATCTGGAAATAACGGGGACCATATCTGGTTCCTTCGTTCTTGGGTGTTTCAGCAATACCCAGTTGTTGGGGGCCACCAATGGAGGCTTAACCATCCTACATTGATTTCCAACATTCATTTGGGTAGGCACTTCCCTAGGTTTGTTCTGCATCACAAACCAATCTGGAACTCCAGGTACCCATGAACTTACTGACCCAGATGTTGAGCTGCCCTTTTCTTCCTTCGAGGTCACCTTCAAAGTTGGCTGTGAAGGCAATTGCTTGGACCTGACCTCAAGCTTTGAGCCTGATTTGGGCCTTCGATGATAGTGATCATTTTCTATCCTCCGTGAAGCTAGTCTAGGGGGCCAATCTCTGGCTTTGATCCTAAAACCTGAACTCTTCTCCAATCTTCTTTCAGAATACTACTCTCCATTCTGTAATAGTTAGGTGACCTAGACTCATATAAGGGCCTCTTGCCTTTAGCATGCATTCTATCAACTGCAGGCTCAACTACTAATGGCTGTTGCCTAACATTAGCCGGATACGGCCTTTTATTATAAGCATTGGTTGGTTTGGGATGCCTCTGCACATCCCTGTAATATTGTTTCCCATCAACTGGAAGGCCTTTCAACCACTTATAACTTAGTCTACACCTGGGACACATCCTCTACATTACGGCTGCCTCTAGGGAGTCATCATCCAGTGCTTCTTCATCAGAGTCTTCCCACTGGTGTGAGAAATCTTGTCCAATAGCTGGTAGATTTCTAGTGTCTTTCTTGATTGCTGTCTGGTTGGCCACATGCATCTGTACATTGACTTCTTCCAATTCTTTCAAAGACAGGTTCTGAAAATCTGGCATAATGACATTAGCTGCCACCTCTCCAATTTCTGGAAACGGATTACTGTCGATCCCCATGGCCTTATCAGCTTTGGCTGGGAATTTCAAACTCCCTTTTCGAATTTGTTCTTGAATCCTGCCTCGAAAAACAACACAGTTTTTAGTCGAGTGAGACCAAGAATTATGCCATTTACAATATACTTTTTCTTTAAGTTCATCAAGAGATGGAATTTTAACCCCTTTTGGTTACTTAAGGAAATTGGCTGCAAGCAAATGATCAAAAATGTCATCTACCTTAGTTAAATCGAAAGAATACTTCCTGTGGAGATCTTTCTTTTTAAACTGCTGGTCAATTGTCGTATCTTTATGAATTAATGCTTCACAGATCATAGGCTCTTTCCCCACAATCTTTGCTGCATCAATCTCATAGTTAAGATCTTTGTAGTATGTCCTATATGATGCATTATTTCGATCTTGTTCCTCTTCTGGTAATGCTTCATATCTAGATACTTTATAAGTCAGTTCCACTAAATCCCTGAACTCTGTTGAATCAAACTTCTTTCGAAGCCTGAACTCTAAGCCATTTTGGGCCAATCTTACGAATTCTGGCTCTGGCAAGATTACTCTACATTTATTTCGAGCCCTTTTAAATCTGGCAATAAACTGAGTAGCCTTCTCTTCAGGCCTTTGACTCAATCTTGCCAAGTCTGCCATGGAAACTTCTGGCTCTGATTAGAAGAATTGGGCATGAAATGCCTCTTCCATTTGTTGCCAAGTCTGGATGGAGCCAGGTGGAAGGTTAATGTACCATACAAATGCTCCCCCAGTTAGAGAATTTGGGAATAGTCTCAACTTCATATAGTCATGATTAGTAAATTCACCACATTGAGCAGCAAACCTAGCAATATACTCTACTGTTGATTGGTTTCCGTTCCCATAAAAAGGACAAAATCTGGTATCCTGAAACCCCTTGGGTATTCATGTACCCTGTTGACCTATTCTGGGTATGATTTTCTGTACACAGGAGTTTGGACCCCCCGAGCCATTGGTCCACACAGCTCCCTAACTATATCAGCAATTTGGTCCCTAGGGACCATATTTTGTGCATGCTGAACCACTACTGGGGGAACAAACACAGGATTTGGTGGACAAACTTGTGCTCGTGGTCCTGTTGGTCCATAGGGTGGTACATTTGGGACTGGTTGTCCCTATGGTACAGGCTGCTGTTGGGGGTGTGGGTAACCTCTTTGAGCCTGTCCTGCAAAAGGACCTACGAAAGGTGCTGGAACAGGTGTTGTATCCCTTCCATTTGTGGGAAAACCTTCCAACCCCCCGGGTATAAATTCGAATAAGGGATTATTGTACCCCCTAGTGCCAGGTATGGCTTCGAATGTGGGGTTTGGAACCATTCTTATGCTATTTTCTTGTGCTGGGCCAGATCCACCAATTTGCATGGCTTCACTGTTGAACATTGAGGCATTTTGGCCTGCTATAGGCCTTGAAACGGGTTCGTACCAAGATTGAGGTGGTGGTCTTTCATGACTTTGATTACTAGTTTGACCATTAGAATGTCCATTAACTTGCATAGGCTGTTTATCTCTAGCCAATCTTGCTGAGAGACATTTACTTCCTCCATGTGTCTTGCATTTGTTGGTTGGTGGTTATTGATTCGATCCAAAAAGGATGTTGCCCACCTTTCCATTGTGTTTATTAATTGCTGTCCCATGGCATCTACTAGGCCACCCCATGGATTTACTAGCTGAGTAGATGGGACAGTGGATGGTCCAATTCCTTGGTCTCGTCCAATATTACGAACAAATGGTATTTGCTCTGAAGTACTGGTCTGTTCGACCATAGGTTCCGATAAGATAGGAGTCTCCACAGGATGTGTTATCACATTATCCTCTGGATTAGGTATCTCTACCTTTCCTTCCACGCCTTCTTCCAAGCGTTCATTTTCTCCTTGTCTCCTACGTCTAGCCATTTTAAATGTGTCCCACTGGGCGTGCCAAAAATATATGTTGGCTTTTTAGCTTTCAAAGGTTATTTTTGTAATTATGAGCGTGCCAGCAAGGATCAATCAGCCCTTACAGAATTTTGATTGCCAACCAATTATCAGACGATTGTGTTGTAGTTTCTTTCACCCTCAATGAAGAGGACTTTTACTGGTGGCTTGATTTAGGAGAATTTAAGCACAAGAACAGTTAAATAAAGAACAATTGACGTATTTCATTAGTATGAAAAACTTACAATGATCCAAACTCTGCCTCGTAGAGGTTTACAGCGACAATCTACTTGAAACTACTCCTATGAATGAAGTGCAGTGCAGGAATTTAAAGTACAGAAATATAAAGAACAGGAAATATAAAAACTGGAATGAAATATGTAAAGTAAGACTGGTTTTTTGGATCTGAGCCTATTTTCCTGGGGTCTTCCCTGCTATTTATACTCCTCAAAGATGACCATCGAATTGTACTTCAAATCGTCGAACTGCTCCTCCGTGATCGCTGATCATGCTGCCTTATAAGTAGTTCCACTACGCCATCACTTGCAGTTAGGCTTCCCTCCTATATTTTAATTTAAATGTGAGTAACCGTTGAAGCCACGTCACCTTACATCTCTTTGTTGATCCATTGCTACTCAGATCTCATAACAACTAATATTAACTGCCACGTGTATGATCAGGATCGAAGACTTGACTGGTCTCCCTATATTACCCTTACTTTGCCACGCGTTGAATTGTCACTGGCTTGCACAAAATATGTAGCCAACAGATACGGATATGAATACGGCGATACAGCAAAACCTAAAAAGTAGGATATGGCTACGGTTAGGATATGTTTGTAAAAAAATAAAAAATAAATAAATTATTAGCAGTAAGTTACACATAAACTCAAGAATATTGAGAAACCACAGTAACTTTATGATACAAAATACTAATATTTAAAAATTAGATATTAATTTAAGGCAGTAACTAGTTTAGTTTTTAAATTTTCAATAGGTCTTGCAAATATTTCATTTCAATATCAAGTCTAATATGTTGATATTATAATATCAAAATAATCCACAACTTGACCCTATGCTTTTTCCTTTTGCACTAGTCAAAAATATTCTGTGCAAGTTTATTTGCTTATTTATTTATTAATATTTAATTTTACTATTGTTATATCTTATTAATCCTTACTTCTATGTAGTTATAGGGGACACGCATGATACAATGAAGATATATCAATTTGATGAATTCTATTACTTTAGCTTACTATGTTATTTTTATAAAAAAAAAAAGCTAGGCAAAGTATTGTAAAAATATTCTATTTATCCTCGCAATTATATTATATTATGATATTAAATGATACAATTCTAATTTCGTAAAATGAGTAATATAAGACTTGAAGCATTTGATACTTCAAAATTAATTAAGAAGTATCTGATAATATGTGACTTGGAGCATTCGATACTTCAAAATTAAGAGTTTGATAAACTCTAATCCGATTCCACTATCAACCAAAGAGTTTCCAAACGGTTACAAACGAGACACGAAAAGTCTCACAAACCACCTTTAAGTGAATTCCAAATAATCACAAATAAACAAAGAGGAAAGACCTCACCAAATAGATGAACCAAAATCTTCAGAACCAAAGTTGAAGAAGACCCAAAATAACGACCCAAATTAACTTCACCAAAGCACCCAAACAAAGATGCACCAACATCAATTTGCTGCTGCTACTCATTGATTTTTCCGAAGCACTATCTCACCAAGAAAACGGCTGCCACTTTGCTTTGCGAAAAACAATACACACACCATAATATTGTGAATTTAGGATTTATTATCAAACCTTAGTTGTTTCCAAATTGGATTGGGTCTTCACAAATTCAAATATAATATATAAAAATATATTATACCTAAACCAAACCAAATTAAAACTCTTTTTCCAAAACCAATTGGGTCCCACACTCCATTAAGGAGGTATACCCAACAATTCTCCCCCTACCGACTTAGGTGGAGATATCAACCATACCCGCCAAAGTTCGACACTTCAAATGTTTGTCCCTCGACAAAGTCTTAGTCAACATATCTGAAATATTATCATCCTTGTGAACCTTTTCGAGTTGTAACAATTTCGAATCTAACACATCACGAATCCAATGGTATCTCACATCAATGTATTTCGATCTCGAATGAAAAGTAAAATTTTTACTCAAGTGAATAGCACTTTGACTATCACAATAAAGCATATACTTTTCTTGCTTCAAACCCAACTCTTGCAAAAATTTCTTCAACCATAACTCTTCTTTGCAAGCTTCTGTAATAGCAATAAATTCAGCTTCAGTAGTTGAGAGAGCAACACATTTTTGTAATTTAGATTTCCATGCCACAGCCCCCCCTGCAAAAGTCATCAAATACCCCGAAGTAGATTTCCTAGAATCAATATCACCGACCATGTCAGAATCTGTGAACCCATCAAGCATCGGCTTACCATCCCCAAAACACAAACACACATTCGAAGTCCCTCGAAGATACCTTAAAATCCATTTTACCGCTGCCCAATGTTCTTTACCCGGATTAGAGAGAAAACGACTCACCACACCAACGGCGTGAGCAACATCCGGCCTTGTACAAACCATGGCGTACATCAAAGAACCAACTGCTGAAGCACAAGGAACTTTCAGTATCTCTTCATTGTTTTTCTCACTTGTAGGACATTGATTCGAACTAAGCTTGAAGTGACCCGCAAGTGGACAACCAACCGGCTTTGCTTTATTCATGTTGAACCTCTGAAGAACTTTCTCAATGTAGCTTTCTTGAGACAACCAAATCAGCCCATCTTTGCGATCACGAACAATTTTCATACC
Organism: Camellia sinensis; assembly: GCF_055761805.1. Taxonomy (NCBI): domain Eukaryota; kingdom Viridiplantae; phylum Streptophyta; class Magnoliopsida; order Ericales; family Theaceae; genus Camellia; species Camellia sinensis. The sequence goes on from NC_138973.1 coordinate 41,754,034, forward strand.
AAGTATTTGCTTTGCCGGTCCCAAATCTTTCATAGCAAAAGACTTGCTCAACTCCAATTTCAACCTATTAATCATGGTAGAATATTGACCCACAATTAAGATATCATCAACATAAAGCAAAAGAATAATAAATTTACCATCCAAAAATTTTTTCACAAACACATAATGGTCCGAAGTGGTTTTAGAAAAACCATTATTCATCATGAAAGAGTCAAATTTTTTGTACCATTGCCGCGGGGCTTGCTTGTGACCGTACAAACTTTTCTTCAATTTACAAACAAATTTCTCTTTTCCTTTCTCTACAAAACCTTCCGGTTGCTCCATGTAAATTTCTTCTTCAAGGTCACCATGAAGAAATGCGGTCTTCACATCAAGTTGCTCAACTTCAAGGTTCATACTTGCAGCCATGCCAAGTACAACCCGAATAGAAGACACCTTTACAACCGGTGAGAAAATCTCGTCAAAGTCAATACCTTTCTTTTGCCCAAAGCCTTTCACAACAAGACGTGTTTTGTACCTCAGAGTCTTGCCATCATTCTTCAATTTGAAAACCCACTTATTTTTTAGAATTTTCCTCCGTTTAGGCAACTTCACTAAATCATAAGTCTAATTTTCAAGCAAGGAATTCATCTCCTCGTCCATGACCTTTTTCCAATCACCTTTCTTTGCATGCTCAATTGCTTCTTGGTAGCTCTCAGGCTCCCCTTGATCGGAAATCAACACAAATTCGTTGGGAGGATACTTTCTTGAAGGTTGTCGGTCCCTTGTAGATTTCCTCAACTCAAGTTGTGGTGGCGGTTCTTGAGTTGGATGCTCTTCCTCAATTTCTGGCTCAACTTCATTAAGATTAGCATCATCCTCTACATCTTCAATAGGTGGCTGCACATCTCCCCCATTTTCATCATCCACCGAAGATGAAGGAGATGGATCCATGTCAATGAGATCATTAGTTTTTGGCTTCGGTTGATCACCTTTGCCAAAGTCTTCAATTGTTTGGTCTTCAAGAAACACAACATCACGGCTTCGAATGATTTTTTTGTTGACCGGATCCCACAATCTATACCCGAATTCATCACGCCCATAGCCAAGAAAAATACATTGTCTTGACTTACTATCAAGCTTGGACCTCTCATCCTTTGGAATGTGAACAAAAGCTCAGCAACCAAACACTCTCAAGTGCTCATAAGATACATCTTTGCTAGTCCAAACTCTTTCAGGAACATCACCATTCAAAGGATAGCAAGGAGACAAATTAATCACGTCAACCGCTGTCTTCATTGCCTCATCCCAAAGGGATCTTGGCAATTTAGCTTGTGAAAGCAAACACCTTGTTCTTTCCACAATGGTGCGGTTCATCCTTTCGGCAACTCCATTTTGTTGAGGAGTCTTCTTAACTGTCTTTTGGTGCCGAATACCTTGGCTGCGACAATACTCATCAAATGGCCCAATGTATTCACCACCATTGTCTGATCGGATGCACTTCAATTTCTGCCTTGTTCTCTTTCAACCATGGCCTGAAAATGCTTAAATACTTCTAGAACTTGATCTTTAGTTTTTAGTAGAAACGCCCAAACTTTCCTTGAATAATGATCAATGAAAGTAACAAAATAAAGTGCACCACTATGTGTTCTAACTTTTAAAGGACCACAAACATCCGAATGAATCAACTCCAAAACATTTTCTTTTCTAGAAGCAACATTTTTATGAAAAAAAACTCTATGTTGTTTACCCGCCAAACAATGAATACAAGTTTTAAGATGTGTACCTTTCAAACCGGGTAGAAGCTCTTTCTTGAACAAACCTTGTAACCCTTTTTCACTCATATGGCCAAGCCGCTTGTGCCACAATTCGGTAGAAGTATCATCTTGAAGTGCATTGACAACACCTTTACAAATTTTTCCTTGCATCGAATAAAGTGTATGAGTCTTCTTGCACTTAGCCACCACCAAAGAACCCTTTGTGAGCTTCCATATTCCATCACCAAATTTGTTGTTGAAGCCTTCATCATCTAGCTTCCCAGTAGAGATCAAATTGAGGTGAATGTCGGGAACATGCCTCACATCTTTAAGCAACAACTTGCAGCCCAAATTTGTTTCCAAGCAAACATCACCCATGCCAATAATCTTGGACAAACCTTCATTACCCATTCGAACAGAACCATAATCTCCTTTGGTGTAGGTAGTGAAGAAATCAACTCGAGAAGTCACATGAAAAGAAGCACCGGAATCAATTACCCAATTGCTCTCTTGGCCCACAAAATTGATACAATCATCTTCACAAACGACCATGAGATCATCGGTAGTAACTGCCGTTGTGTCTTCTTGCTTCTTATCCACACTTTTGTCACGCCTTTTCTCCTTGTTCTTGAGCTTTCGGCATTCCCGCTTCATGTGCCCTTTCTCATGGCAATAATAGCACTCAATGTCTTTCTTTGAAAAAGAACCATCTCTTGATTTGTCACGGCTTTGATCACGACCATGAGGAGTCTTACTCCTGCCCCTTGTTTTGCTTCGGCCTCTCACAACAAATGCTTCCGAATGAGAGGAACCCGTTGATTTTCTTCTAGTTTCTTCATTCAACAAGCTACTAGTGACTTGGCCCATTGTGGATAGTGGAATTTTTTAATTTTTTTTAAAAATATATTTAATATAAATACACTTAAAACATACAATATTTTGTGAACAAATGTTTTTAAAAATTCATTAAATACCAAAAATATAAAAAAATAAAAAATAAAAAATCAGTACATTTTCTTAGGGGTGATCATGGATCTGCCTAACCTAACCGAACTGACCCAACCCGATTGATTTTGGACGAATGCATGTCTTTTGGTGGATGGATGCGGATGAAATATTTCAAAATTTGTGGAGACGGTTCGAATAGCGAATCAACCATCCCGCACCCGCATGAATTCGATTCGTTCGTAGATGTAACTTCCAAAAAAAAAAAAAACACTATTAACAAGTAACAACATAGGATAAAAATAATAAAATATATACTTTTGTGAAAATAAAAAACAATACCTAAATAATATGTGTGTGTGGTGCCATGACCTATTATAGACAAATAATACATATTTTTTTCAAATTCATAATTATTAAAGATTGTAAAAGTTATGAATTATAATTCAAAAAAATGTCAAAATTTTGTAAAGTTCAAACTGCCAAACCGATCGCATCCATCCACCAACCTACACGGCCCACTCAATTCTCATCTGCCAAACTGGTGGACTGATGCAGATTGATTTTTTTCAATCTGCCTTATTTTAGACTGATGGCAGATGAGATACCACCCAACCCAACTCGATCTACGATCACCCTTACATTTTTGTAATCTTGTGTATTTATTAATTTTTTAAAATATTTTTTATAAGTATTTTACGTTTTAATGCATCTAAAAAAGTAAAGAAATTGCTTGTAATTTTAAAAATATTCACTAAAAATAAAAAGAAATACGAAATATAAAAAATTAATTTTCAAAAAATTGATTTTAAAAAATTAAAACCAAACAGAGTGATTAGCATTTAAGGTCTTAAAACATGTGACATCAACATATTTTGACAAGAGTAATAATAGATGGTTAACAATGGGTCAAAATGAATTATAATTTCAAAAGTAAGGGATATTATTGTTACTATTAAAACTATAGGAGATGTACCTATAATTATGTTAAATTTCAAAAGAGATAAGTGTAATTTATCCTTTCATTTTTCTTATTTTCTGCGGCAGTAAGAAGCAAAGTGCTAGTTTTCCTTTTCCTTTTTTTTCTTTTTTTTTTAAATTTTTTTTTTAACATTTCCTATTTATTGTGGTAAGTATCATAGTATGTATATTTTTATACCATAGACGTTTGAGGCTGCTTTTCTAAATTGATTTGTTTGAGAAGTTAAATTTTTCTTTTTGTAAGTACAAAAAATTAATGTGGCCTTTTTTTAACATATGATAAAGCTTTTTAATTTTATAATTTTCTTATTTGTTTTGGTAAAAACTGACTTTTTAAAAATTGTTCCAAATTGATGAACTGATGTCTTATTAAGAGTTCGTGTGAAATGTGAGTTGGTTTTTTTATTTTTTTGACTATCTTAGTTTAGGACTAAAAAATCTCGTTTGTAATAGACTTTTTTACTATTTAAACTTTTGTAAGAAAAAAATAAAATGATTATTAGTTGAATGTGATATTTTATTCTATTTGACTAAAATAATCAATTTATTTTATATAACTATTTTAACCTCAAAGAACATGTCAAACCAACACTAAGTAATACTTATAACTTATGGAGATACCATGGGAAAGTTTTCTCCCTCTTAGATTCTAGACTAAGAAGCTCTAATTTATGACCTTTGCTGTAGTTATAAATTAAAAATTATGGGCAAATTATACTCACACCCTTTCACAATACAGATCCCCTCGACATACAAATCCCCTCAGAATTTAACTTGTAATAGTGTCAACAAAAATAATAATAATAATAAACAAGATGACTAAATTACCCTTTACTACCCAAAAAAAATTACTCAAGTACCATAATGGTCTTCTTTCTTTACCCAAATCCATCTTTATACCCTCTGCCACTTTTCACCTTCACCATTGCATCCCCACCAGTCCCCCTCTCCACTCTTACCAGTGTATCCCCACCTGCACCACTTCCATCACCACACCATTAGTGTATCCTACTACAGTTCACAACTTCCATCACCACTAATCACTAGTCACCGCCAGCGACCCACCACTCCTCTTCCCTGTTGCGGAACCAACAACCATCAATTTCAGTACCATCAACCCTTTGTCGCACCACCCAACCCACCAATCACCATCTCAACATGAATTGAAGTAGATTTTCTTGATTAATTTCACCAAGTAAATTGGATTAATGTTACCATGTAGTCTCTTGGCTTCTTGACTCATGGTGGTGGTTTTGTTTTTGGGTTTGTAAAGTCATGGACAATGGGTTTGATTAGTATATCACAGTGGTGGTTTTGTGTTTGTAAAGTGAATTTGATTGCATGTGGATGTGAGTATAAATTCAACCACGCTAAAGATCCACATCTTACCCCTACAAATGTGTGTGGGTAATTTTCGGACCACACTACCCGCTTAGTAATCAGCTGGAGAGCACCGGCAGAATAGATGGCTTCAGATAACCTGTAACAGAAAGAAAGGCTCCGGCGGTGGTTCTTCCACCCGGGCGCACTCCGACGATCAAGTCAGTATATCTCTCAAAGATAATTAAGTGCTAAACTTATTGCTCAAAACATAAATTACGTACCTTAGACCCACGGGGGTGCCTCTCTTTTATAGTTTACTTAATCCTCGTTTCACTAGAAACCTGACTTCTATGAACTCCAATTTAATACTGTCTTTGGACTCTTCCAGAGATAAGGATAAACTCCCAAAGAGCTTTATCCACATCTTAACTAAATTTCCTCTTCATTTTAGGACTCTTGTCCCTTATCCACTTATCTCGGATTCTGATATCTTTGGAGGTAACCTCGGCCTATCCGAGATGACCTCGGCATAACAACCAGGACGCGTGGCACCTCGGCTGACATATCGGCATCACCTTGCCACGTGTTGGTACTCAGAAAATATATCCCCACAACTGCCCTCTAGGTTCTATTACCTCGGCATTCTGAGGTAATGGAACCTATATCGATATTTCTTTCTGTACATTGGCTTAAAAACTCTTCAACCGAGATCATTTATTTCAAGTCGACATGTTCTCTTCGGAGAACAAGAATTCCAGTGAACTTCTTCATATGTGTGAGCTGTCACGCATCATTTACTCAACCGTTTCTCTCACGCGTCCTTACCTTATTGGTCCGTGTTTGTGACGCACCTATAAACCACGTTTTTTTTGCGCACGCCGCCTAACATATGCGCTGCTCCAGGCGCATTGATTACCTTTTGCCGCCGTTTTAGGTTTTTGACAAAACTCTTCCCTCTTCCTTCATTTCTTCACTATTGCATTTGATTTCTCCTGCTGTTTCTCTCTCTAAACTCGTTCTTTCAAATCCGCCATTGCTGAAGCTCCAAGCTCTGCATTTGTCTTCTTGGTGGAACTTTCGTCATTCTGTCACATCTGTAACTACCGACTGACTTCGGCAGCCCTCACATCGGCTTCATTTTTTCTGGTAAGCAACTGTTCATTCTGATTTCAATTCTTGACCATTTCTGGAATCTCATGTTCATTACTGCCTTGCTTAAATATCTATTTTGTGAATCATATATCTGAATGTGTTTACTCCTTGATTTGGCCCTTGCCCATATCTTGAACACACGCACCGTTGCACCACTTCACCGCATTTTTGCCACTGATCTTAGTCCTTTATTTCTCGTATTCTTCATGTTCTTGATAGCCCATCCCTACTCTTCATTCTGAAACTTCGCCTTTGTTTTTTGTTTTTTGTGTCTTTGCCAGATCTGTGCCTTTGATCGTCATCTTGATAGCTTTAGGTTTGAGATTTGTTTGTAGAACCCACATTTTTAGGGCAAAACTGAAACATTTCTTACAAATTTTTGTACCTGTCCAAACCTAGGTTTTTGCCGAGGTCCTATCGATAGAAAACATCTTTCTGAATTTCAACCCTTCTAATTCAAGCCGATATCATGGGTATGTGGAGACATAGGGTAGATACCCCGACCAAACTTGAGTACTTTAGGCAAGAGTTCTCCATCCCTGCCGATGTCCACCTGAGACTGGCTGGGGATGATGACTCCATCATGCCTACCGAAAACTCTATGCCCTTAAGAGTAAAACGTTTATCAAATGCTAATGTTTTGGTTAATTCTCATATTATGTTTAGTATATCTCTACTGGGCTTTAGCTCACCCTATATGGGACACCATTTTCAGGTACAGGTGACATGCCGCCTCCAAGGATGTAGCTTGGGAGGTTTAGAGGCTGAAGGCGTATTTTTGCGTTGTTATCTTTTTGTGTTACATGTAAATTCAAGCCAAGGGCTTAATATGTAAAGAGTTAGAACTCTCTTATGTTGTAACCAAGTGTTGACTTGGAAAGTTGTAAGCCCGTAGGGCATTTACTTTTGTTGTCAACATGTAATACTTTTTGTATTGAACACTCTGATGAATGAAAATATGTTGTATTCTCCTATGTCTATGGATGTCTTGAATGATTGGTTTATGTATTTATTTTGAGGGCGTTACAACTTGGTATCAGAGCGTATCGGGTTTGAATACTTTGGGTACGTCTAAAGTGGTTAGTACCACAATGGGTTTGTCTCGCTTGTTAGAGACTTATGTATGATGTTATGTGCTTATGTGATAACATGTTTATATGATTATGTGGGTATGGGATTTAGTTTCCAAGATGTTGATCGGGTCCATGGGTTTCTAGGAGTCTTGTTGGAAAGGCACCTGATCACTACCGTCTCTAACTGGAACTCTAGCGAAGCCACGGGACGGTCCTTATCCGGGAATGAAATTCGTATATGTTTGTGTGATTATGTGCTTAAATGGAGTGAATTACAGTTGTCCATTGTATTAGGACGCGAGTGAAATAGCTTCGGCACATTTGTGAATGTGCTAATGTCCTTATGACCTTTATTAGGATGTCAGAACGAGCTCGTGGTGGTAGACGTGGTATGCCTAGGATGCAGGAGGTACCTATACCGGATGAGATTCCAACGTAGGAAGAGGGTGTTGATCATGCCAATGTGGCCGAGCCAGTAGGACAACAGGCCATGGGCGCCTTAGCCCGTGAGATGACCAGAACATTGAGGGAGTTTTTTTTACTTTTCTCAGAGCTGAGAATCAAGCCCAGGTCCATGTGGCCGAAGTAGGGCCTTCTTTTCTGAAGTGGGATTTTTTCCAGTCGATTCCGGACGAGTTTTTGGGTGATCCAAAGGAGCCACTGAAGGCTAATGAATGGCTAGAACAGATGGCAAAGACATTTGAGATGCTTGGCATCGAAGACGGAGGCTTGAGGGTAACCTTGGCGTCCTTCCAGTTGAAGGGAGACGCAGGTCAGTGGTGGAAGTTTGTATGAGGGCGTATTGGGAGAACTTGGGAGGCATTTGTTGACGCCTTCCAGGAGAAGTTTTTGCCTTCCACTGTTAGGGAGAAGTTGAGAGATTAGTTTTGTCAGCTCATGCAGCTGAATACACCAGTGGCGGAGTTTGAAGCTGCTTTCACTAGTTTATCGAGGTTTGCACCTCAGTTAGTGGTGTCTGAAGAACGCTATTGTTTGGAGTTAGAGAAGAAGTTGAGGACCGGGCTCATGTTTCGAGTTGCCGGGTCCATGATTAGGGATTATGGGCGCCTGGTGCAGACTGCAGCCCATCTTGAGACGATTATGCACGTTGAGGAGGAGCAGATGAGGGGCTCTAGGAGGAGTCAGGATGGTTAGGGGGACAGCAAGAGGCAGAGAGGTTCTAACCCTCAGCAGTCCCAGGGAGCACATTCTAGATCTATTTTTCCAGTACCAAGCTCAGGTTCTGGGAGAGATGGTCAGGGAGACATCACTTGCTACAAATGTGGTCAGTTGGGCCACAAGTCTCTAGCTTGCCCACAGAGAGGAGGAGGGCAACGAGCAGCATCTTCTTCGGCCCGTTCTTAGGGTCAGAGTCAAGGCAGAGGCTAGCCGCTCACTTGTTATCAGTGTGGGCAGGCAGGGCACCTGAAGAGGTTTTGCCCACAGTTGGGTGGCACATCTGGTGCGTTTGGTTCGAGGCAGACACAGAGTCACCAGCTAGCACAGTCAGTTCAGGCCTCGAGGGCCAATCAGGGAGCCTCAGTCTTTTGCTCCGAGAGGTGAGCAGGTGAATCAGAGGCCTACGGGTGCATGTATGCTGTTACCGCGCTAGATCTTGTACCGGCTCCATCTGTTGTGAAAGGTACCTTTTTGTTTTGCAACTTGATTGCTAATGTATTGATTGATACAGGTGCATCCCATTCCTTTATATCTGTTGCATTTGCATCTATTTTGGGATTGGAGTTGGCACAATTAGCTTCTCCTATTTGTGTAGTATCACCGGTTGGGGGTGAGTTTATTTTGAAATAGGGGTGTCGGGGCTGTCATATAGAGGTCACTGATCGCTGGCTTTCATTTTCTTTTGTAGTAATGGCTATGTCGAGTTTTGATGTGATATTGGGTATGGACTGGTTATCGTCATACCGGGCTGTCATTGATTGCTACCGCCAGAGGGTTACTGTATGTACCTTGAGCGGGGATTGTTTCCATTTCTTGGGAGATCGGGTTGGTAGAGTCTTGCCACCAGTGTATGATCCGCGCGGGCGGAGTGAGCTTAGTTGTCTTCTCGCTAGCTGTATGAGTAGTGAGGGTGATGAGACTCAGGTTGAGTTGTCGAGAGTGGTTTGTGAGTACTCGGATGTTTTTCTCGGGGATCTTGTTAGTTTGCTACCTCACCGAGAGATTGAGTTCTCTATTGACTTAGTGCCTGGTACGGCACCGATATCCATGGCACCGTATCATTTTGCCCTAGCCGAGTTGAGTGAGTTGAAGATTCAACTCCAAGAGTTACTAGATAAGGGTTTTATTCGCTCTAGTATATCACATTGGGGAGCACCGACCCTCTTTGCTAAGAAGAAAGATGGGGCCTTGAGGCTTTGCATTGATTACCAAAAGTTTAACCGAGTTACGGTTAAGAACAAATACCCTATGTCTCGTATAGATGATCTGTTTGACCAGTTGAAAGGGTCCTGTTGTTTCTCTAAGACAAACTTGAGATCGGTTTACCATCAGTTGAGGGTCAGGGAGGAGGATATCCCAAAGACGGCATTCCATACGCGGTATGGCCATTATGAGTTTCTGGTGATGCCTTTTGGGCTCACCAATGCACCGGCAGTGTTTATGGACTTGATGAACCGGATCTTTCGGGAGTTCTTAGATCGCTTTGTGGTTGTCTTCGTGGACGACATTCTAATTTATTCACCTTCTGAGGAGGAGCACGAGGAACACTTGCGAGTGGTGCTTGATTTGCTTAGAGCCCATAAGTTGTATGCTAAGTTTGGGAAGTGTGATTTCTGGCTAAGGGAGGTTAAGTTCTTAGGCCACGTGGTTTCCGGGGAAGGGGTGACTGTCGATTCATCCAAGATAGAGGCAGTGCGGGATTGGGCTCAGCCTAAGAGTGTATTTGAGATCCGCAGTTTTCTAGGGTTAGTCGGTTATTATCGCCGATTTGTGAAAGAATTCTTCAGGCTAGCTTCGCCTTTGACTAGATTGACGTAGAAATGGGTCAAATTTGTGTGGAATGAGACTTTTGAAAAGTCGTTCCAAGAGCTTAAAGTTAGACTTACCACCGCTCCAGTCTTGATTATTTCGGAGAGGGGTTTGGGTTATGCGGTATATTGTGGTGCCCCACGAGAGGGTTTAGGATGTGTATTGATGCAAGAGGGGAAGGTAGTAGCCTATGGCTCACGTCAATTGAAAACATACGAGAAGAACTACCCTACACATGACCTAGAGTTAGCAGCTGTGATATTTGCCTTGAAGATTTGGAGGCACTATCTATTTGGTGAGAGGTTCGAGGTGTTCTCGGATCGTAAGAGTCTGAAGTATTTGTTTACACAGAAAGACTTGAATTTAAGGCAGAGGAGGTGGATAGAATTTTAGAGGATTACAACTTTGAGTTACACTATCATTCGAGGAAGGCCAATGTTGTGGCCGATGCCCTCAGTAGGAAGTCCATTAATGATGTAGCTTGCATAGCCATCCGAGAATGGGAGATGTTGGATGCTCTTGGCGAGTTCGACTTGCTTTTGTGAGAGCCTGTTGCGTCTGCGGCCTTGTTTTCAGTAGTGGCACAACTTATCCTTGTGAATCGAGTGTTAGAGGCACAGAAGGGTGACCTTGAGGTGGAAACCCTCCGGGAGAAGATTTCTAGTGGAAAGGTAGAGCAGGATTTGACTGAGTATCCAGACCTGAGTGTGAGGTACCGAGACCGTTTGTTTGTGCCGGAGTCTTACCGAGAGGAAGTACTCTGAGAGTTCCATCATTCACGCCTTGCGGTGCATCCGGGAGGCACTAAGATGTATCGTGATTTGAGCCGCCAGTTTTGATGGAGGGGTATGAAAAAAGATGTGGCAGTGTTTGTGTCGAAGTGCCTTACCTGTCAGCAAGTGAAGGCCGAGCATTAGAGGCCAGCGGGTTTGTTATAGCCCTTGCCTATCGCCGAGTGGAAATGGGAGCACGTCACGATGGATTTTATCGTGGGTCTTTTGAGGACCCAGCGGGGTAGTGATGCCATTTGGGTGGTGGTTGACCGGTTGACTAAGTCGGCCCGCTTTATCCCTATGCGCGTGAGAAATTCGGTAGATCATCTTGCCGACTTGTATATTTGGGACATAGTGAGGTTGCATGGAGTCCTAGTGTTGATCGTCTCAGATAGAGATCCACACTTTACTGCTAGGTTGTGGCAGAGTTTGCAGAGTGCCTTGGGCACTAGATTGACTTTTAGCACGGCTTACCACCCTCAGACTGACAGGCAGTCAGAGCATACTATTCAGATCCTTGAGGATATGCTTTGAGGCTGTGTCCTTGACTTTAAGGGGTCGGGGGAGAGGCACTTACCCTTAGTGGATTTTCCTACAACAACAGTTTCAAATCGAGTATTGGCATGGCACCGTTTGAGGCCTTGTATGGCTGACTGTATAGATCTCCTGTGTGTTGGGCCGAGGTGGGTGATGCACCTTTTTTGGGCCCGGAGTTGGTGCGAGAAACGGCGGAGAAAGTTGAACTTATCCATAAGAGGTTAGTTACAGCCCAAAGTCGCCAAAAGAGTTATGCCGACCGTCGGAGGAGGCATTTGGCATTTGAGGTGAGTGATCATATCCTTCTGAAAATATCACCTAGGCGGGGTTTGATGAGGTTTGGGAAAAGTGGGAAGTTGTCCCCTCGGTTTATTGGCCCTTTCGAGATCCTTGAGCGGATTGGGGAGATTGTTTACCGTTTAGCATTGTCGCCGCAGTTGTCCGGAGTGCATGACGTATTTCATGTTAGTATGCTTCGGAAGTACGAGCCGGATCCATCGCATGTATTGGATTGGACCGACCTAGAGGTTGATGAGGATGCCTCGTATGAGGAAAGACTAGTGCAGGTCTTGGATAGACGAGACCAAGTCTTACGAGGCAAGACGATACCCTTGGTAAAAGTCTTATGGAGACATCACGGGGTGGAGGAAGCCACTTGGGAACGTGAGTTGGAGGTCCGTGAGAAATAATCGGATTTGTTTATTAATGTTTAGCCATGTATTGGAAATTTGGTTTTCTTGATGAATTCTAGAAACATTGTATATGTTTTGGACTATGGAAATGTTGTAATCATTGAATATGTTTCGGAAATGGGAGTTTACTTTAACATTGTATCTGTTAAATACGTTTTAGAAATGCAAATATGTTGTTAACATTGAATATGTTATGGAATTATGGAATATATGTGTTGAAGTTGATAAATTTTAAAGAAATGCATGTTTATAATGCATGTTGAATTATGTTATACGATGTTCTCTTGAAAAGAGATGGAATGACCGGTAATGGGTCAAAATGGTAAATGTTGAATTATAATCTTATTGAGAATTAAGAAATCACAAGTTTCAAAATTGTATTAAATTTGGGGGACGAAATTCTTTAAGGGGGGGAGGTTATAGCGATCCCGGTTTTCCCCTTCATGTATAGTATTCCATATTCGGGTTCCATCATTGGTGGTTGTGGTTTATATCTTGTTTCCAACCTTATACTCTTTGTATTTGAGTTTTAGGATGTGTTGGATGAAATTGGAACAGGTTGGTTGTGAGTTGAAATAAGTGGTTGCTGCCCAGGTTTTATTTCTTCACTCAAGCAAGGCTTTTTGCGCTCGAGCGAGCCTTGGGTTTTTGCTTCTTCGCTCGAGCGAAGGTTCTTGCGCTCGAGCGAGGAATGTGGGTCTTTAGGTTTCTTTTTCAGACGCAGTTTCTGCTCTAGCGAGCTTTCCTTCGCTCGAGCGAGCTTGGTCTGGTGTGTCTCTTCGCTCGAGCGAGCAGTCTTGCGCTCGAGTGTGCGTCTGCGTCTTTTTTAGACCTGAGCGTGCGTCTGCGTCTGCTTTCTAGCGCCCGAGCGAGCGAGCCCTATGTTTTGAGTTTCTTCGCTCGAGTGAGCACTCTTGCGCTCGAGTGTGCTTCTGGGTTGCAGACCTGAAGTTTCGCATTGTTCGCTCGAGCGACGCTTCTTGCGCTCAAGCGAGGTTCTTTTATGTCTGGTTGCTCGAGTGACCACTTCTTTGCTCGAGCAAGCCTCGAGTATATCAGATTGCAGCAGCGTATTATACATCACTTTTTCATTATCTTTTTTTTTTATCCAAACCCTAGATCCAACTGCTCTCTCTCTCTACACACCTTCTCTCTACAAATATTCTTGATCTATAGCTCTTCTAGCCTAGTTCCTTTGTAATAGAGGTAGAGCTTTGCGTGGGCTATATTTTGATCCGAAAATTTGTGAATTTGAAGCATCTTGGGTCTCACTCTTCTTCTCCTTTGAGCTCCTAATTTTGAGGTAGGGATAATCTACTCCTTATGAGTTTTAACATAAATTTTAGTCAATTTGTATAAATGGTAAAATATGGAAATTTTGGGAGGTTAGGGTTTAAATTTGAAATTTATAAAAAAAGAGGGTTTTAAGTTGTTGAGCTCCATGTATATGTGAGACCTTGGAAAATGGGGTCATTAGTGTGAAATTGAGGAAATTGAGCCTTAGGGCTAAAGTTTGAGAAAATGGGGAAAATACCCAAATTAAATATAATTGATTAATTTGTATGATTAATTTGGTAATTGTGGGAATATGAAATTGATTTGAAAATCATGAAATTGGATGGAATTGGAATTAAATGGTGTAGTTGGATTGATGAATCACTCACCGATGGAAAATGCAATAAATTATCTATTTGGTTGATTTATTTATCTGTTTAGACATAACTGCTTTGGGCTATTGGTGGAGGATAGTCTTGATTGTTGTAGACACTGCATGTTGATTAGGGAAAATTGAAACTAATCAATTGAAATATGTCATTGAATATGACGGTTGAGTATAAGAATTGAAAATGTGATTGAATTGGTTATTGTACATGACAAAGTGTTTAAATACATTGTATATATATATTGTGTGGGAGGAGATAGGGGATTACTCCATTATGTAGGAGGAGATAGGGGATGGACTCCATGGATAACTAAGTTGGCCGGAGTGTTCAGGGTGAAAGTCCCGAAATCTTATTTGTATATGGGTGCCGGTTCCCTCAGACGTAGTTTCGTAAAATGACAAAGATATGGAAGTGTATTAATGTTTTTTTATGAGTGAAGAATTGTGGAATGAGTTGTGATCTCATATTGAATTGTTTAAAAGGAAATGAGCTATTTAAATGGATTGACTTGGATGTATAACTGAAACTGAATTGATATATGAGTATCAATGTTGTTAGATCATGGAAAGATGCAAGATGGCTTAAGAGTAAAACGTTTATCAAATGCTAATGTTTTAGTTAATTCTCATATTATGTTTAGTATATCTCTACTGGGTTTTGGCTCACCCTATATAGGACACCATTTTCAGGTACAAGTGACATGTCGCCTCCAAGGATGTAGCTTGGGAGGTTTAGAGGCTGAAGGGCTTAATATGTAAAGAGTTAAATTCAAGCCAAGGGCTTAATATGTAAAGAGTTAGAACTCTCTTATGTTGTAACCAAGTGTTGACTTAGAAAGTTGTAAGCCCGTAGGGCATTTACTTTTGTTGTCAACATGTAATACTTTTTGTATTGAACACTCTGATTGTCATGACCCAAACCCGCCCCTGTAGGTTTAGCACCGTAACCGGCCAGTAATCCGTGGATTACCAAAACCCTCTAAACAGATTAGCAAATAATAAGGGGCTATGGAAGCAATAATACAAAATAGCCAAGGTCCAATGAGCTGTGATAACATACATGGGACAGAAGATTTCAAAACTTATTTATATATACATAAACATGCCAGTCAAAGGACACCACTATTTGCAAAGTATTTACAGAAGTACACATCTCAAGACCTGACTTTACAAGACAGTCACAGAGACTAGCATGAATACAAAAACAACCGTATAACGAGACTTTGATTGGAACCTCCTCGGGAGGCACAACGGTTGGCTGACAAAAACAGAACAAAAGGCCGTCAACTCTGGCCCTGATCACCCGCTGGCTCACCTACATACATAATATAAACTGTGAGCGGAAGCCCAGTGAATAATAACAGAGTAAAGGGATTTTATGAATGATGTTTAGCACAAGTTAGGATCTAGTATTTAAATCAGAACATATTCAGACTTCAAAACAGAAATAGATTTAGATACACACTCACGTTCATATTCAGATTTTGCATAAGATCATACGTGGAACACCCATTAGCTATAAGATCAATTTTGTCCAGAGACCCATAAGCATAGTTGGTACCAACGACCATAAAGGTCCATATCTTGCGCGCAAGTAGCCATGGTAATGTTAACCCCAGGCAAGGGTCACGTGCAGATTGGCCGTGGTATTGTTACCGCCGGGCGAGGGCCACGTGTAGATTGGCTGCGGTATTGTTACCCCCGGGCGAGGGCCACGTGAACTAAGGGTGCCACAAATATTTTTCAGAAAATTGGACATACATTCATAATTCTTAAGATAGCATTTCAGAAAACAGATCATACCACACCAGTCATAAAATACTTAAGTTAAACATAACTTTACAGAGTTATTACTCATAGTGGGCCTTGAGACAAACAGACGGAGCAGGTTAGTCAAACAGGACACGGCACGCGACCTACATAACACATAACAAATACACATTTGAAACACACGTTCTAATTGTACAAAACTTATTTCGTTGGCTCTTAGTCTGTTTCTAATCTCTTATCCTCATTAAAGGGCCTTAAACTTGGCCTAGGAATGCCTAGGATGGAATGAGGATGGAAGAATGCATTGAAAACCATTTCTCAAATTTTGCTGAAGATAAGGCCTACGCTCGAGCGTGGCTTTCCCAGCTCGAGCGGACATGCAGATAAAGAAGTTCCGCTCAAGTGTGACTTCCCCGCTCGAGTGAACTGCAAACTCATGAAAAAGTGTTGGATGCATGAAATTCATGCTCGACGGGCGCACGACCCCGCTCGAGCGTGTGACACAGACCCTCACTTGAGCGGACTGCAAAACACACAAACTTCTGGGTATACGCATTTCACGCTCGAGCGTGACTCTCGCCGCTCGAGCGGAAGTGCATGTACTCAGACTTCACGCTCGAGCCCGAAAGTCGCCGCTCGAGCGTGGGTCAAATTTCTGGAAAATCCAGATTGACCGCTAAGCACGAAACTTGACCTTCAACCATCCAAAACTCATTTTTCTGGGCCAAATCTTTGGAAAACACTTAATAACTCATAGAACAACATGTTTGAAGAATCATTTCAAGAAATCATGGCCCAAGAGCAACTCAATTTGTGCAAAATCAACATGAACTTCATGAACATGCTATTAATTCAACATGCAAGAACCTCTTTGAATTCAAACCCTCCAAAACATAATCAAACTTGATAAATTGTTAGGAAACATGGTGAATTCTCAAAACATAGATGAAATGAACACATGCATGAAAGTAACCTTTGAAATCATGCTCAATTTGCAAGAAAATGTACATGCATGCATGGTATGGCCCATTTCTAATACAATTTCCATATGAATTCTCTTAGTTCACTAATGATCTTGTTGAATCTAACTCAATTACTCAAAGGAGAGTTTTGTTTCTTACCTAGAGGCTCCAATCTACAAAATTAAGGTTGAGGCTCTACAAATCTTCTTCAATCGTTAACAATCCTTAGCACCACCTTGAATTTGAGCTAAATCTCTAAATCTTGGACCAATTCTTCTACTCTCACGTTTTTGGGTCTAAGAGGACTCAAGAGCGTATGTAAAATGAAGAAGGGAGTGAGTGGGGGGGGGGGGATATTGTGCTAAAAAGGGCCACTAAGGCTCTAATTAGGCCATCAAACAAAATGTGCTTAGCAAAGTTGATTAGTGGCATTAATTTAATCAAATTTAATCGTTCCGAACTGAATTTTAATTAAACTTACCATAAAATTCTATAAATCCTAACTAGCACATATATCAAGTCAATTTCGAAATCGGGCGCTGATAAGGCTTTCAATTCGCAATTCAAAACTAAAACCTGAACAAATATTTCTTCGCCTAACAGATATAAACACAAAAATCATGCAATACTCATGCAAATTAGTTCCAAATCCTTCATAAATTATTATTAGGCTTAACTAAGCACGAATTAACGTTAATCTAGGGTCGGGGTTATTACAGTCTTCCCCCCTTAAAAGAGTTTGGTCCCCAAACTCAAATTACCTTCATTCTGGAAGAACATTAGGTCCAACGGGAACAAATCTGGATATCTTTTCATCATGTCTTCCTCGATTTCCCAAGTTGCATAGGTCCCTCCTTGGTTTTGCCAGTCAAATTTTACTAGTGGTATTTCCTTATTCCTCAATCTTTTGACTCGGCGATTCACAATCTGGATAGGTTTCTTCTCATAAGTGTAGTCATCTTTCAAAAGCACATGTGTCGGTTCGATGACGTGGAGTAGATCTCTCAAATATTTCCGAAACATCGATACATGAAAGACTTTGTGCATATGTTCCATTACTAGAGGCAAGGTTACCCGATACGACACTGGATTGATCTTTTCGAGGACCTCATAAGGTCCAACATACCTTGGCGCCAACTTGCCCTTAACACCAAACCGAGTTTGACCCTTCATCGGGGTCACCTTTATGAACACATGGTCCCCAACTTCATATTCTCTATCTCTTCTTCGGACATCAGCATAGCTTTTCTGCTGACTCTGTGCAGTTTTCAGGCGTTGCTGGATCAGTTTCACTTTCTCAGTTGTTTCTTGCACAAGTTCCGGTCCCAACAAAGGTCTATCACCTACTTCAGCCCAACATATCGGAGAACGACATTTCCTTCCATACAAAGCTTCGTAAGGAGCCATTTCAATGCTTGAATGCTAACTGTTGTTGTACACAAATTCGGCTAATGGCAAGTAGGTCTCCCAATTCCCCTGGAAGTCTAACACACACATTTTGAGCATGTCCTCTAAAGTTTGGTTAGTTTGTTCAGTTTGTCCATCTGTCTGTGGGTAATAGGCACTACTCAGCCTCAGTTCAGTCCCCAAGGCCTGTTGCAAACTCTGCCAAAATCTCGATACAAACTTTGAGTCCCTGTAAGACACAATAGACACTGGTACTCCATGCAGTCTCACAATTTCAGTCATATAGATATTGGCCAATTTATCAGCATTATAAACAGTTTTGAAAGGTAGAAAATGGGTAGACTTAGTTAAACGGTCAACTATAACCCAGATAGAGTCCATACCACGAGAAGAGCGAGACAATCCCACAATGAAGTCTATGGTAATGTGCCCCCATTTCCATTCCGGTATTGGGAGTGGTTGTAGCAAACCAGTGGGTCGTTAATGTTCAACTTTAACCTGTTGGCAATGTAGACATCTAGCCACAAAGTCTGCAATACTCTTTTTCATTCCAGGCCATCAAAAATTCTGTTTCAAATTATGGTACATTTTCGTGTTCCCCGGGTGCATAGCAAACTTACCACTGTGAGCTTCGGTCATGACACGTTTCCTCAAATCACCATAATCGGGTACACAAAGACGGTTCTGAAATTTTAGCACATCCTTCTCAGACACAAATCCTGGCCTTGGCTTTGAATCAAATTCCTTCGTGATTTTTTCAAGTATTCATCCTCGTACTGTTTCTGTTTGATCTCATCAAGAATCATAGGTTGAGTAGAGATAGCGGTTAACAACCCGACTTGTTCTAAGTCATTCTGCAGTTCTTTCCGGTTGGATAACAGACATGACAAACTTCCCATTGATTTTTGGCTCAAGGCATCTACTATGATATTAGCTTTCCCTGGGTGGTACAAGATCTTCAAATCGTAATCTTTGATTAATTCTAACCATCGCCTCTGTCTCATGTTCAATTCTTTTTGGGTGAAGAAGTATTTCAGGCTCTTATGGTCGGTGTACACCTCACAAGTTACCCCATACAAGTAGTGACGCCAGATTTTCAAAGCAAACACCACAGCTACTAACTCAAGATCATGCGTTGGGTAATTCTTTTCATGCGGTTGAAGTTGTCTAGAAGCATAGACAATCACTTTTTCGTTTTGCATTAATACACACCCCGAACCTTTGTAGGAAGCATCACTATACACTTGAAACCCATCAATACCATTAGGTAAAGTTAAGATTGGTGCAGTGACTAACCTGGTTTTCAGTTCTTGAAAGGCTGCCTCTCTTTGTTCGTTCCAGTCAAATGGCACATTTTTCTGAGTTAACTGGGTCAATGGCATGGCAAGCTTGGAAAAGTCTTTCACAAATCTTCGGTGGTAACCTGCAAGTCCTAGAAAACTTCTAACTTCCGCTATGTTCGTCGGTCTAGGCCAATCCACAATAGCTTCAATCTTCTGAGGGTTAACAGAAACACCATCCTCATTGATCACGTGTCCCAAAAATGCTACATTATCAAGCCAGAATTCACATTTGGACAATTTAGCATACAGTTTGTTTTCCCTCAAAATGTGCAAAGTAGTTCTTAGATGGTTCCCATGTTCTTTCCTGTCCTTAGAATAAATCAGAATGTCATCAATAAACACAACAATGAATTCATCAAGATATTGTTTGAAAACCCTATTCATTAGGTCCATAAAAGCTGTAGGTGCATTTGTCACTCCAAAAGGCATTACCATGAATTCATAATGTCCATATCTAGTTCTGAATGCAGTTTTCTCTACGTCTTCTGCCTTAACCTTTAACTGATGATAACCGGACCTAAGATCGATTTTAGAGAACACTTTAGCTCCTTGGAGTTGATAAAACAAATCATCTATTCGGGGTAATGGATAGTTGTTCTTAATGGTCACTTTGTTCAATTCCCGGTAATCGATACATAACCTCAAAAACCTGTCTTTCTTTTTGACAAATAATGCTGGAGCACCTTAAGGTGAGGTACTCGGACGAATGAATTTTTTGTCTAAGAGTTCTTGTAGTTGAGCTTTCAGTTCTTTCAGTTCAGAAGTTGACATCCTATATGGAGTCTTAGAGATGGGCTGTGTTCCAGGTGTTACATCAATGGTGAATTCTATTTCCCTACCAATTAAGTCCCCAGGTAGGTCATTTGGAAACACATTGGGAAATTCACAAGCAACCAGGATAGTTTCTACCGTAGTTCTGTCAGATGATGCAGTCAGTATACAGCACAAGTAACCTCTACATCCCTTTCTAAGCAGTTTTATGGCTTTCAAAGCTGAAATCAGATATGGGGGAGGAACTACCCCATCCCTAGTAAAAGTAAATTCAGGTATACCCTGTGATACCCTTGTTCCGTAGTATGCTAATTGGTCCTTAAATTGAGTATGATTATGTGTTTAGCATGATTTTATGTGCCATTATGTGAATATATGTGATTTTGAAGTTTTATCTGTTCACCGTAGGAATATCTGTTTGAATAATCTGCTTTGGAAATTAAATTGAGGGCCTTATCGGCCACAGAACCCAAAATTGATTACGCCATTGTGATTGGCATAATTTTTAGAGCCTACGGTGAAATTTAATTGAAAATTGATTCGGGTCGGATTAAATTGATTAAATTAGTGCATTAGTGCTCTATTCTTTGATATTATAATAATATTACAAGAGAGGGGCTGTTAATATGGGCATTACACAATTACTCACTTTTGCTTCACTTGGCTGATATACACTCTAAAGAGAGGAAAGGGTCGGCTATTAGAGAGAGAGAGGGGGAGAAAAATCTGTGTTTGATCTTGAAGGCTTGGAAATTTGAAGTCCAACTCTAAATTGGACCATAGATTGAAGGAATTGGGCTTCTAGGTAAGCCATTGACTCTTGAATTCATGAATTGAACTTGTAATCATGTAAGCTCAAGGTTTAATTGTGATCAAGGGCATGATTTAAATTGGTTTTGATGAGATATGGTCATGCATGCATAGAATTGCTTTTAAATTGCCATAAGTTGCATAATCTAGCATGTATCATGTCAATTAAGCAAGATTTGAAGTTTGATCATGCATGCAAGCTTGATTTTGTTGAGCGTTATGAGAATAGGCACTATTTGCATCTTTTGAAATGGAATTAGAGCTGAAAGATTGCATGCATGCTTGATTAATGAACTTATATGAGATTTGAAAGCTTGAACCATGAGTTTGCAAGAATGTCGATCTATTTTGAAGAAATGTGACCTTGATTTTGAGTAATTGGCCTCCTAATACTTGTATACTCATGGTATGTAATATGTTTGCATGTTTGGGAACCAAGGTTTTGAGTTTGGAACCTTTGGAGGCCATTTGGAACTCAAGAGCACGATTCTGGATTTTTCCAGAATTTTGAGGTCCGCTCGAGCGGGATAACCTCCGTTCGAGCGTAATTTTTGTGCTCCCAGTACTTTTTGCAGAGTTGGATGTCCGCTCGAGCGGGATATTTCACGCTCGAGCGGGGAGCTTTTGTAGACAGGCCTTCCACTCGAGCGCCCTAATTCACGCTCGAGCGTAATTTTGAGGTAACTAGTACTTTTGCAGGCCTCTTGGGTCTGCTCGAGCAGGTAAGTCCACGCTATAGCGGGGACCCTGTTTTCTGAAATTTTGTTCATGCATTCTATGTTTCGTTTTCTGTTCTCTTTCACTTGTAATCGCTCTTAGGCATGTGTTAAGCGTTGTAAATGAGTTAATGAGATAAGAATAAAGCCTAAAGAGGAATATGTGAATTAAGGAACGGATGGAATTGTTAAGGACGCTTTTGTGTTCATGGAATGTGTAGGGTCAAGCTCCAGGGCGAATCCACAAGCCGATCACTGTGAGTAATATCAATATTTGAAAGCTTGTCAATGTCCAATTGTTTCTTCCCTTATAAACTTTCTGAGTTGTTAATTGGGATTGTGGACAAAAGTCTGACGTGAATGAATGAATGAATGGACCAAAGGTCGTTTTGATAGAAATGAATGGACCGAAGGTCGTTTTGATGTATATGAATGGACCGAAGGTCGTTTTGATATAAATGAACGGACCGAAGGTCGTTTTGACCTATATGAATAGACCGAAGGTCGTTTTGACATGAATGAGTGGGCTGAAGGCTGTTTTGACGTAAATGAATGGGCCAAAGGCCATTTTGACAAAAATGAATGGGCCAAAGGCCATTTTGACAAAAATGAATGGGTCAAAGGCCGTTTTGACATAAATGAATGGGTCGAAGGCCGTTTTGACATAAATGAATGGGCCGAAGGCCATTTTGACAGGAATGGAAACCTGAATGGGCCAAAGGCCAGTATGTTGGAACATGTTGTTCTACATTGTTATGTAATTTCTGTATTTGATATTATTCACTGGGCTATTGCTCACGCTCATTCATGTGTTTGTAGGTGAGCCAAGAGAAGTCCAAATCCAGCCACAGTGAAGTCTGCCAGGAATAACAAAGGTTTTGGAGAGTCAGCCCTTGTGTCTCACGCATGAGACCAAACCTTGCCATTTTGTTATGTATTGTATTTTGTCACGTTGGCAAGGGCTTTGTGTATATTTGTGTATAGCCTGTCGTGGGTTGACTTAGTTTGGATGATCCTGTCTGTAAAGAATTTTATAGCACTGTACTTTTGATGTGGGTTATTAACATATATGAGTATGGTTTGTTTTGATGTGCATATAAGCACGGCTCCATGGACAAAGTTTTAAATTTTACTTCCGTTTGGCCCCTTTACTCTGATGAGTTATGTCTCTTTTGGTTTGAGGCCGTAGGTAAGCTCAGGATTACTGGCCGGTTATGTCCTTAACCCATAGGGGCGGGTTCGGGTCATGACAGAGTGGTATCAGAGCACGAGTTAATAACTCACACACTTGTCTAAAAAGAGCAATAAGCGTCTAGATAAGATCTAGGATGCATTCATGTGATAAATATGAATTTGGAAGCATTGATTATATGCCTAAATGTTTTGATATGAACAAGTATATGTTATAAGTTGTGAACTACTTGCATTGCAAGTTATCTGAATGTATGTATGCTCCTTGTTACATGCATACTTGTGTATATCCTGTATAAAATATAATGCAAGTTTAATCAGATGGTGAGAACAAGAGGAGATGAAATAGAGGAATCTTCCACTGCCAGACTGGACAGAATGGAAAGACTGATTTAGGAAATGGCAGAGGCTTTGAGACAGCAACAGGAGTGGCAACAACAGTGGCAGCAACCAGACCCGCCGCCTCCACCTCCGGCACCACCTGTGCCAGATAATCAAAATGATGACCGGATTATAGCTCTCACCAAGGAATTCAAGAAAATGAAACCACCACAGTTTCACGGGGGATTAGATCCGTTGAAAGCCGAAGTGTGGGTCCTCGGCATTGAGAAATTATTTGAAGTGTTCCCCTATTCAGAGACACAGAAGGTGCTTCTAGCCACTTTTATGCTAGAAGACGAGGCAAGAAGATGGTGGATGTTATTGCGAGAAAACCACAAAGATGTTGACTGGGTGAAATTTCTAGAAATATTCTATGACAAGTACTTCCCACAGTGTGTCTGGGATAGGAAAGTAGTCGAGTTCATGGAACTCAAGCAAGACAGCATGACTGTAGCCGAATATGAGGCCAAATTCACTGAATTGGCTAGGTTTGCACCACACGTAATTGACACTGATTATAAGAAGGCCAGACATTTTGAAGGTGCGCTCCGAAGTGACATCCTAGAGAGAGTGAATGTCTTGAAGCTGGAGACCTACATTGAGGTGCTTGGCAGGGCCATCATATCAGAGACTAACATAGCTAGACAGGCTAAGCTAGTAACAGAATGGAAAGGAAACAAAAGACAAGGCTTCTTTTCGAAAAAGAAATTTCTAAAAAAGCAAAACACGGGCTCCTCAAATACTTCGAGTTTTTCCCGAGACACAGCTCCCATGTGCAACATTTGTAGCAAAAGGCATCGTGGAGTCTGTTACCGTGCATTGGGAGCCTGTTTTAAGTGTAGGAAACAAGGGCATATAGCCTGAGATTGTAATCAGAATGGTGGAAAGATAGCTGCAAGTTCCACTGCATCGATCCCGAAGCCGGGAAATGATTTGAGATCTGCTACTACTGGGGATACAGTGAGACAAGGGAGAGTTTTTGCGCTTGTTCCAGGCGATACACGGAATGCCAATGCCGTAGTCTCATGTACTATTTCAATATGTAATCAGGATGCCTTTGTATTAATTGACTCTGGATCAACACACTCATTTGTGACCTGTACATTTGCATCTAGACTAAATAAACCCTAGAATTATTGCCATATTTGTTATGTGTATCTGCTCCATCGGGGGAATCTGTGTTATGTGAATCCATATATCGGTTTTTTGACATGCATATTGAGGACGCTACCCTATATGTAGATTTGTTGCCCTTGAATTTTAGACAATTTGATGTAATTTTGGGCATGGATTGGTTGACCAAATATTGTGCCACCATAGATTGTGTGACAAAGAGGGTTGTGTTTAAACCACCAGAACAGAAAGAGATTGTGTTTGTGGGAAATGGGGTAGTGCCTCCACCATATTTGATATCTGCAATGAAAGCATGTAAACTGATCAGGAAAGGGTGCCAGGGTTATTTGTGCTATGTGTTGTCTGAACAATCTGAGAATCTTGAATTGAATAATATCCCTATTGTTAGAGAATTTCCAGATGTGTTTCCAAATGAATTACCAGGGGAATTGGTAGACAGGGAGATAAAGTTTACTATTGAGACTGTGCCAGGCACCCAGCCTATTTCTAAAACTCCCTACAGAATGGCTACTGCCGAAATGAAAGAATTAAAGGAACAGTTGCAAGACCTTCTTGGTAAAGGATTTATCCGGCCTAGCATTTCGCCTTGGGGTGCACCAGTGTAATTTGTAAAGAAGAAGGATGGTACTTTGCACCTGTGCATTGATTACTGGGAATTGAACAAGGTAACGATAAAGAACAAATATCCCTTACCCCGTATTGATGACTTATTTGACCAATTGCAGGGATCACAGGTGTTCTCTAAGATTGATTTGAGATCCGGGTATCATCAGCTGAAGGTTAAGGCAGAGGATGTTGAGAAAACCACATTCAGAACGAGGTATGGTCATTTTGAGTTTCTTGTTATGCCATTTGGAGTGACTAATGCTCCGGCAGCATTTATGGACTTAATGAATAGAATTTTTAAAACCTACCTTGATGAGTTTGTTGTTGTTTTCATCGATGATATTTTGATATACTCTAAAGATAGACTTGAACATGAACATCATTTGAGGACTGTTTTACAAATACTTTGGGAAAGAAAACTATTTGCTAAATTAAAGAAATGTGAGTTTTGGTTGGATGAGGTTGTTTTCTTAGGGCATGTGATCAACAAGGAAGGAATTTCAGTGGACCTGCAGAAGATAGAGACAATTGTGAATTGGCCTACACCGACTAATGTGACAGAAGTTCGCAGTTTCATGGTGTAGACACCCCATTTTTGACCGAGCTTAAGACTCAGACATCACCAGTTGAGCACTCGGTGATATTGCATGTTGTGCTTGTTCAGAAGTCTCAGAGTCGCGGCTGCGAGCCCTGCCTCCGGGCTTCCGAACCCTCTTCTGTGCCTTGCCTCGGTTTGCTAACCAGACTCGGTTTTCTCTGTTTCTTTTCCTGAGGGGAGGGAGAGGTCCCGTAGACCATCTCTCAGTGGCCATGAGCTACATTTGGTGGCCGTAGGCCATTTTGCCCATTTCGGAGCCCGGTTCTCGGTTTTCGGAGCCGTCAGGCCGTGTGCCTCGGTTCGGGACCGCCTAACCACCTCCGTTTGCTCTGATTTTCGGCATACTTCTTATTTGCTCCCTTTTGAGGGACACTGGGGTCTGAGAAACCCACTTCGTGGCCGATTGCCATTTTCGGTGCTTAACAGCCCATTTTCGGGACTTCGAACTGCGTGTTTTGGCCCCCGAGCATTCGTTTTGCATCGGTTTTTGCTCATTTTTGGCAGGTACATCTGTTTTATCACCAGGAAGGTCACTGAAGGGTGGGAGGCTAGTAATTGTTGCAGCAACCAGTTATCTCTCCTCCGGAGCCTCCCGGCGCCCGTTTTTCCAACTTCCGGGCCAATGTTGAACACCTTGGAGTTAGTGTTGCCAACTTTCGACCACATATCTGTGATCTACACACTTGGGAGGCTCCTAAAAGTTTATGGCCGGCCATTAATTTTTCTTTCCATTTTTGCCCCTCCTCTTCCGGGCCAATGTTGAACACCTTGGAGTTAGTGTTGCCAACTTTCGACCACATATCTGTGATCTACACACCTGGGAGGCCCCTAAAAACCAATGGCCGGCCAGTAATTGTAAAATTACTTTTTTACCCCTCTCTTCCAGTCCAATGTTGAACACCCTGGAGTCACTGTTGCCAACCCCAAACCACATATATGTGATCTACACACATGGGAGGACACCAAAAGTTGGTGGGAGGCCAGTAATTTTGCCGAAAAGCCAACTTCTTTTTGGTCAAAAGTGGTTCAGCATGAATCCGGGAAGGAGAAAAAGCTGCGCGGCTTCATCGAAACGGGCGTAACTCTTTACACAAGAGGAATTAAGTTATGAGGCCATCACCATTGGAAAGCTTACTTCCGGGGCTTCATTTTGCACTCAAGAATCTCCCAAGTCCAAGTCCGGGGGGGAGAGATGTGGTTGGTTGAAGTCCGCTTGGACTGAATTTGCGCGGCTTCACGGAAAGGGGCATAACGTTTTCTACAGGAGGAATTTTAATGCAAGGTTTGCGCCATTGGAAAGCTAACTTCTGGGGCTTCATCCTATGGGGTGGCCGGCCACTTTTTCTGGCCGGCCGGCCGTGTTTCTCTTTGATCTAGCCGGCCGGCTATGTTAAGTGGCCGGCCGGCCACCTGGAGCAAAAGTGATAGGCCGGCCTGCTTCTTCAGGTTGAGTGCATTCCAGCTGTGCCTTGGTTTTCTCCCAAAAATATCTACATCCGGGGGGGCCCTTTTGGGGGAATTTTGCTCTCCTTTATGCCCCACCTTTACACCCTCCTTTTGGTCCATATAACCAGCTGCCAACATGCATTAGAGGGGTTAGAAAAACTCTCCTTCAAGCTTCCATAGCCAACTCCATCTTCTTCCTTCTCAATTCTTGAAAAAACCCTAAGTCCCTAACCATCATTCCTTCTACACCACCAAGCTCTACCACCACCATCTCATTTCCAGCAACAAGGAAGGATTCTTGAAGGCCAAAGAAGCTGCAAATCCATCCAAGAAGCAACAAAAGTTTGAATCTTCAAGGGTAAGTAACACTTTTACCCTTTTGACCCTTTTTCTTGATCTATTTCTAAGCCCCACTTCCTTTTTGTTTCAAGCTCCGGCCCTAACTGAAAAGGGCCATCTTTTGAGCTCATCTTCACTTTTCATTAAGGGCTCAACCCTGTTTGAGCCCTCCATAACACACTTGCTTCATTGATCATCTTGTATGTCATGATTTTGCATGCTATTTTTGGCCCATGAGCAATTTATTTTCGAGCATGTTGTAAACTGACATTAGGCTTATTTTGAGCCCCTCTTCAACATTGGAGAAGGGCTCAACATTTTTTGGTGTCTCCATGTATCACTTGTAGTTATATCCCTTATTTGGCCCCATTTTTGCATAAATTGATAGCCCTCTTTTCTTCTGTTGTTGGACCTTGGTCCGAACTGAAAGTGGCCTTATTTTGGCCTATACTTCATGTTTCATTAACACATTTCTTCTGTTTGGTGATTATTTTGTATACTTCATGTTTTAGCACCTTTTGAGCCTCATTTTGCATCACATTTTTAGCATGTTTGTATACTGATTTTGAGGCTTCCATATACTGTAAATATTCATATTTTTGGTCCATCTTCAGTGTTGTAGAAGGAATTGTTTCAGTTTGGGTTTTGCTTATATCACTTGCTTCATTACCCCTCTTTTGGCCCCTATTCTTGCATGCCATTTTTGCCATACCTATGCTTGCTGTTTGGCCATGTTTATAACTGTGAAAGTGCATTTTTTGGGACTTTCTAGCTTCTGTCTTTGCATTGCATGTCCATATTGTGCATGTTTGGCATAGCTATAGGCCATTTCGGGTGCCTAATGTTGCATTTCGGGACATTTCCTTACATTTGGTATCATTTCGCTTCATTTCGGGACTGTTTTCCCCATGTTTTAGTGCTGAAATTTCATTAGAATGCTTGCATGTCATTTCCATGTCATTTCATTGCATTTCACCATTGCCTCGGTTTGCGTGCCCGTGTGCACGCATTTCGAGGCACTTCATTTTTCATCCGACGGCATCCTATGTGAGTGTGGCTGAGGCTCACTCATGTTGGTATAAGCCCATTTGTCATTTCCATGTCATTTCATCACATTTTATCATTGCCTCGGTTCGCGCGCCCGTGTGCACGCATTTCGAGGCACTTTATTTTTATCCGCCGGCATCCTATGTGAGTGTGGCTGAGGCTCACTCATGTTGGTATAAGCCCACTTGTCATTTCCATGCCATTTCATTGCATTTTATCATTGCCTCGGTTTGCGTGCCCGTGTGCACGCATTTTGAGGCACTCCTTTTTTATCTGCCGGCATCCTATGTGAGTGTGGCTGAGGCTCACTCATGTTGGTATAAGCCCATTTGTCATTTCCATGTCATTTCATCACATTTTATCATTGCCTCGGTTCGCGTGCCCGTGTGCACGCATTTCGAGGCACTTCATTTTTATCCGCTGGCATCCTATGTGAGTGTGGCTGAGGCTCACTCATGTTGGTATAAGCCCACTTGTCATTTCCATGCCATTTCATTGCATTTTATCATTGCCTCGGTTTGCGTGCCCGTGTGCACGCATTTCGAGGCACTCCTTTTTTATCCGCCGGCATCCTATGTGAGTGTGGCTGAGGCTCACTCATGTTGGTATAAGCCCATCTGTCATTTCCATGTCATTTCATCGCATTCTGCCATCGCCTCGGTTTGCGTGCCCGCGTGTACGTATTTCGAGACACATATCATCGCCTCAGTTTGCGTGCCCACGTGCACGTATTTTGAGACACATACCATCGCCTCGATTTGCGTGCCCGCGTGCACGTATTTCGAGACACATATCATCGCCTCGGTTTGCGTGCCCACGTGCACGTATTTCGAGACACATATCATCACCTCGGTTTGCATGCCCGCATGCACGCATTTCGAGACACATATCATTGCCTCAGTTTGCGTGCCCGTGTGCACGCATTTCGAGGCATTTCATTTTCATAGCATTGTGTATGTTAGGATTATATCTTAGTTGCATTTCATGCGTATCTTGCATATTGCATCGTGTTCGGAATAGGAGTTAGCCTGGGCACGGGAAACGAGGTACATTTCGTACTCCGAGTGACGGAATGTGTCTCAATTCCCCAGTCACCGACACTCTGGATTATCCATGATGGAGTTAGGTTTTAGTTGTAGTTTCATGTGCATTCATCCTATATTGAGTTGTGCATTTCGACTCCTCGGCCATCATGCCTCGGTATGCGTGATTGGTGGCACGAGGATCGAGACATGCATATATCTGTGCAAATACATTGCTATGCCCCTTTCTTGCTCTCTGTTGCAGCAAAACCAGGAATCAGCAACTTTTTGGGGCTTGGCGCGCATTTCAAGAACAGGTGTAAACAGAGGCTAATTGGGGCATTCCGGTGGATTTCCGCGCAAGACAACCCGGACATGCATCATCCATCAGAAGCAAGGCAGTCCCTGGCTTGCACGCCAGTTTTATTTGCTTTCTTAGTTAATTCATTAATTAATTAGGATTCTGTAATATTTCGGACTGTAATATTCTTTTATTCGGGACTGTAATATTCGGACTGTATTATTTATTCGGACCCTCTGTGCGAGGGCACAACTGTAATAAGTGTGCGTGAGTGTGATGTATGTCTTCCAACCCCACGTCTTTCTCCCTTTTATTTATCCGCTTATGATGGTTAGATTAGGGCATATTTCAATTAGCATACAGTATGATAGCATGTTTGCATCATTCATCTGTTTTGCATGCACCGGGCTCGGCGTATCATACTAACTGCATTGTACTTTCAATTCCAAGTTGAATACATGATAGTTGTAGCATTTCATATGCCATATTAGGATAGCCGAGCCTGCTATAGTCTGCATTTTGCATGTGTTGCATTAGGCATTTCTGTATACTTAGGATCATGCATGATTTCTAATATAGTTTCTATTTTGGCTTGGAGTACCCGGTGAGCTTTATGCTTTAGCATCCTTGCATGCGTGTGAGTGACTGCCATGAATAGCATGCTTACCATGAGGCTATGTGCTTATATGATATATCTGCCTGAATGCCTGTGGGTGAAGGTTGGGTTATCTGAATTGGAATAAATCATCAATTGTTTCAAGCCTACCTGCGGGTAGCAAACCATTTTCAAAAACAAGCATGAAATGTTTTGTTCCATTTTGGGCGACCCGGTCTATACTTATATGTTGTGAGCATCACATAGTAACCTAGGCTAATAACCGGTTTAAGGACATACAAAGTTTTCAAAAATTGATATCATGGTTAGTAGAGGCCGGTCTATGACCGGGCGAGCGGGGGTGCTCACGAAGTGACCTTCCCCAATCGTACCCAGGTTCCCGAGCCGAGGCAACTTTGGTGATGACGGACACGTGGCCTTTTGGCACCGAGTCAGGGTTTCCTAAATTTCCCAAAATAAAATATTTAGGTGGCGACTCTGTATCTGGCAAAGCAGTCCATGTTTGACACTTCTTTCAAAAATCTGTTTTCTCAAAACGATTTGCCGGATTTGGACTCTTTGGTTCAGACTTAGAACCGTGACAAATTTCAAGAGTCCTGAGCTGTAGTGACCCCAAAATGAACAGAACGGGAGCTCGTTCCTCCCGGGGCGTTCCGGGGACGTCTACACATGGGCTTAGCTGGGTACTACAGGAGGTTTGTGAAGGACTTTTCGAAATTAGCAGTACCTCTTACCCAATTGACACGTAAAGGACAACCATTTGAGTGGAGTAGTGAAAGAGAATCATCCTTTCATGAATTGAAGACAAGATTGACCACTGCACCAATTTTGACACTACCTTTAGGTACGGAAAATTTTGTGATTTTCAGCAATGCATCTTATAAGGGTTTGGGTTGTGTGTTAATGCAGAACGGAAAGGTTATTGCTTACGCCTCCCGACAGTTGAGGCCGCACAAGAAGAATTATCCAACACATGACCTAGAATTGGCCGCAGTTGTTTTTGCTTTGAAAATCTGGCGGCATTATTTGTATGGTGCAAAGTGTGAAGTCTACACGGATTATAAAAGACTGAAATACTTCTTCACGTAGAAAGAGTTGAATATGCGTCAGAGAAGATGGCTAGAACTGATAAAAGACTACGATCTAGAGATTCAGTATCATCCCAGGAAAGCTAACACAGTAGCTGATGCCTTGAGCATAAAATCAATAGGGAGTATGGCTTGTTTGCTTACTGAACAAAGGGAGATTTTGTAAGACTTTGAAAAGTCTGAAATTGAAGTGGTAGTATGTGAATAGGGCGGATTAATAGCCGCTATTTCAGCTGAGCCGGCAATCATTGATGAAATCAAATAGAAACAGAAAGGGGATGAGTTCCTCAAGAAAGTGATTGACGAATTTGAGGCAAGCCCGAAAGCAGAATTCAGTATTGAGAATGAAATGTTGAAATCCCGGAACCGAATATGTGTCCCAGATATCCCGGAACTAAAGAAGAGGGTTTTAGATGAAGCCCACAGGTCCGTATTTGCTATACATCCGGGTAACAATAAAATGTATCGGGATTTGAAACAAACCTATTGGTGGCCTAAAATGAAGAAAGAGATTGCAGAATATGTGTCCAAGTGCCTTCAGTGTCAGCAAGTTAAGGCTGAACATCAGAAACCAGGCGGTCTACTTCAACCTCTCCCTATTCCTGAATGGAAGTGGGAACATGTGACTATGGATTTCGTTGTTGGCCTACCTCGGACTTCTCGAGGTATGGATTCTGCTTGGGCTGTAGTTGATAGACTGACTAAATCTGCACATTTCTGCCTGTCAAAACTACATTTATTGCTTATAGATTGGCTACTATTTATGTTGATGAAATTGTCCGTTTACAGGGAGTTCCGGTATCTATTGTGTCGGATAGAGATCTGAAATTTGTATCTAGATTGTGGAAAAGTTTATAGGAAGCTATGGGAAAAGAACTAAGGTTCAGTACTGCATTCCACCCACAGACGGATGGACAGTCAGAACGAACGATACAAACTTTGGAAGATATGCTTCGCATGTGTGCTTTGGATTTTCAGGGGAGTTGGGAAGATTATTTGCCGCTTGCAGAATTTGCTTATAATAACAGCTTCCACTCCAGCATCGGTATGGCACCATACGAGGCTTTGTATGGTAGGAGGTGTAGATCACCTATTTGTTGGACAGAGGTCGGGGATAGAGCTTTGCTTGGGCCTGAAATTGTGCAAGACACTTCTGAAAAGATCAAGACTATTTGTCAAAGGCTCAAAACAGCTCAGGACCGACAAAAGAATTATGTAGATGTTCGGAGAAGACCTCTTGAGTATGAGGTTGGTGACCATGTGTTCATCCATGTTTCTCCGATGAAAGGCCAAGTCAGATTTGGGAAAAAGGGCAAGTTGTCGCCCCGTTACATTGGGTCGTTCCAGATTTTGGAGAGACTCGGTCCAATTGCTTATAGAGTTGCCTTGCCACCGGGATTCAAGCAAATCCATAATGTGTTTCATGTGTCGATGTTGAGGGGTTACCTCCGAGACCCGTTGCATGTGATTGATTATCACCGGGTTGCTATTGATGAAAATATGGAATATACTGAATGGCTGGAACGAATTGTTGATCGGCAAGTGAAACAATTGAGAAGCAAGTCCATCCCAATGGTGAATATGGAATGGAAAGAACACTATGGGACGGATGCTACATGGGAAAAAGAGGAGGAAATGCGTCTACGCTATCCACATTTGTTTCCCGACGAAGGTAAATTAAGTTTGGAGGACCAAACTTTCTAAAGGGGGGAAGACTGTGATACCCCTGTTCCATAGTATGCTAATTGGTCCTTAAATTGAGTATGATTATGTGTTTAGCACGATTTTATGTGCCATTATGTGAATACATGTGATTTTGAAGTTTTATCTGTTCACCGTAGGAATATCTGTTTGAATAATCTGCTTTGGAAATTAAATTGAGGGCCTTATCGGCCACAGAACCCGAAATTGATTACGCCATTGTGATTGGCATAATTTTTAGAGCCTACGGTGAAATTTAATTGAAAATTGATTCGGGTCAGATTAAATTGATTAAATTAGTGAATTAGTGCTCTATTCTTTGATATTATAATAATATTACAAGAGGGGTTGTTAATATGGGCACTACACAATCAATTACTCCCTTTTGCTTCACTTGGCTGATATACACTCTAAAGAGAGGAAAGGGTCGGCTTTTAGAGAGAGAGAGGGGGAGAAAAATTTGTGTTTGATCTTGAAGGCTTGGAAATTGGAAGTCCAACTCTAATTGGACCATAGATTGAAGGAATTGGGCTTCTAGGTAAGCCATTGACTCTTGAATTCATGAATTGAACTTGTAATCATGTAAGCTCAAGGTTTAATTGTGATCAAGGGCATGATTTAAATTGGTTTTGATGAGATATGGTCATGCATGCATAGAATTGCTTTTAAATTGCCATAAGTTGCATAATCTAGCATGTGTCATGTCAATTAAGCAAGATTTGAAGTTTTATCATGCATGCAAGATTGATTTTGTTGAGCGTTATGAGAATAGGCACTATTTGCATATTTTGAAATGGAATTGGAGCTGAAAGATTGCATGCATGTTTGATTAATGAACTTATATGAGATTTGAAAGCTTGAACCATGAGTTTGCAAGAATGTCGATCTATTTTGAAGAAATGTGACCTTGATTTTGAGTAATTGGCCCCCTAATACTTGTATACTCATGGTATGTAATATGTTTGCATATTTGGGAACCAAGATTTTGAGTTTGGAACCTTTGGAGGCCGTTTGGAACTCAAGAGCACGATTCTGGATTTTTCCAGAATTTTGAGGTTCGCTCGAGCGGGATAACCTCTGCTCGAGCGTAATTTTCGTTCTCCCAGCACTTATTGCAGAGTTAGATGTCCGCTCGAGCGGGATATTTCACGCTCGAGCGGGGAGCTTTTGTAGACAGGCCTTCCGCTCGAGCGCCCTAATTCACGCTCGAGCGTAATTTTGAGGTAACCAGTACTTTTGCAGGCCTCTTCGGTCCGCTCGAGCGGGTAAGTCCATGCTAGAGCGGGGACCCTGTTTTCTGAAATTTTGTTCATGCATTCTATGTTTCGTTTTCTGTTCTCTTTCACTTGTAATCACTCTTAGGCATGTGTTAAGCGTTGTAAATGAGTTAATGAGATAAGAATAAAACCTAAAGAGGAATATGTGAATTAAGGAACGGATGGAATTGTTAATGATGCTTTTGTGTTCATAGAATGTGTTGGGTCAAGCTCCAGGGCGAATCCACAAGCCGATCACTGTGAGTAATATCAATATTTGAAAGCTTCTCAATGTCCAATTGTTTCTTCCCTTATAAACTTTCTGAGTTGTTAATTGGGATTGTGGACAAAGTCTGACGTGAATAAATGAATGGACCAAAGGTCGTTTTGATAGAAACGAATGGACCGAAGGTCGTTTTGATGTATATGAATGGACCGAAGGTCGTTTTGATATAAATGAATGGACCGAAGGTCGTTTTGACCTATATGAATAGACCGAAGGTTGTTCTGACATGAATGAGTGGGCCGAAGGCTGTTTTGACGTAAATGAATGGGCCAAAGGCCATTTTGACAAAAATGAATGGGCCAAAGGCCATTTTGACAAAAATGAATGGGTCGAAGGCCATTTTGACATAAATGAATGGGTCGAAGGCCGTTTTGACAGGAATAGAAACCTGAATGGGCCAAAGGCCAGTATGTTGGAACATGTTGTTCTACATTGTTATGTAATTTCTGTATTTGATATTATTCACTGGGCTATTGCTCACGCTCATTCATGTGTTTGTAGGTGAGCCAAGAGAAGTCCAAACCCAGCCCCAGTGAAGTTTTCCAGGAACAACAAAGGTTTTGGAGAGTCAGCCCTTGTGTCTCACGCATGAGACCCAACCTTGCTATTTTGTTATGTATTGTATTTTGTCACGTTGGCAAGGGCTTTGTGTATATTTGTATATAGTCTGTCGTGGGTTGACTTAGTTTGGATGATCCTGTCTGTAAAGAATTTTATAGCACTGTACTTTTGATGTGGGTTATTAACGTATATGAGTATGGTTTGTTTTGATGTGCATATAAGCACGGCTCCATGGACAAAGTTTTAAATTTTGCTTCCGTTTGGCCCCTTTACTCTGATGAGTTATGTCTCTTTTGGTTTGAGGCCGTTGGTAATCTCAGGATTACTGGCCGGTTATGTCCTTAACCCATAGGGGCGGGTTCGGGTCATGACATACCTGGTGGTCTAAACACAACAGATTTACTTGCATAGTCAATGGTAGCACAGTATTTAGTCAACCAGTCCATTCCCAAAATACAATCAAAGTGATCAATGTTCAAGGGTAATAAATCAATATATAATATCACATCGCCAATCATAATATCACATACTAGATAAACATGAGTGCACACCATAGAATCCCCAGACGGCGTAGATACGGATAACACATATGTCATAAGTTCTAATGGTCTAGTCAATTTTCGAGAGAAAGCATGCGATACATAGGAATGTGTAGAACCAAAATCTATCAGTACACATGCATTTTGAGAACATACAGAGAGTGTACCTGACACCACAATATATGTGTTTGGTATGTCACCAGGCACTAAGGCGAACACTCTCCCTTGCCTCAATGTTTCATTACTTGCACTCCCTCTAACATCGTCCCTTGCATTTGGTCTTGCTACGGAAACAGACTCGGTGGAACTTGTCATAGAACGGTTAACCTCGTTGAATCTTATTGGGCAATCCCTCACCATGTGGC
The DNA here is from genome assembly GCF_055761805.1 of Camellia sinensis. Classification (NCBI taxonomy): domain Eukaryota; kingdom Viridiplantae; phylum Streptophyta; class Magnoliopsida; order Ericales; family Theaceae; genus Camellia; species Camellia sinensis. The sequence goes on from NC_138973.1 coordinate 41,790,153, forward strand.
CAGTCTTGCCACAGTGAAAACACGCACCTGATGCTCGATAACAAGCACCTCTGTGCTTCTTTCCGCAGTCGGGGCAGTTTGGAGTAGATCCGCTACTTTGGCTAGAGCTGTTGGAGGATCCTGTATTTTGCCTCTTCAAAACTGACCGGCCTTTCTTGAAACTGAATCCGGTCCTCTTTCCTCTCCATTCTGTTGTTGGTGTTGTAGTTTGTTTCTTAGTCGCTATTGTGGCTTCTGCCATCAATGCCCTGTCGAGTACCTCCACATAAGTAGGTAATTTTAGGACACTCACTCGGTCAAATATTTCCAGGTCCAGCCCTCTCTCAAACTTCTGTGCTTTCTTGTAATCAGTATCCACCATATGTGGAGCAAAACGTGCCAATTCGGTGAATTTGGCTTCATACTCTGCTACAGACATTCTTCCCTGTTTAAGTTCTTGAAACTTGGACACCTTCCGATCCCTGAAGCATTGGGGAAAATATTTATCATAAAAGATTGCATTAAACTGTGCCCATGTCACATTCCCATTGCCATTTCGAATCAGTAACCACCACCTCCGGGCTTCATCTTTCAGAGTATAGGTGGCTAGGAGAACTTTTCGAGTTTCTAAACAAGGGAACATTTCATATAACTTCTCCATTTCAAGTAGCCATGTCTCTGCTTTTAATGGTTCAATTCCGCCATAGAACGTTGGTGGTTTCATTTTCATGAATTTCTGTGTCAGATTGATGATGTCATTATTATCCGCCTCGGCTTGTGCCGGTGGAGGCGGTGGGGGCAAAGGTTGTTGTCTCTGTTGTTGTGTCAAGGTTTCAATCAATGCTACTAACATCTGTTCCATTCGGCCCATGCGAGCCTCTGAAGATTCACTTTCACCACTTCCCCTTGCATTCTCCATCTTACTATACAGACATCAAATGATAATAAACACAGGCATAATCTTATTCGTTTCCTTCAATTCATTAGACTCAAATGTACATTCATTTTTCATATTCGGTTGAATCACCACACACTCACACATGCAGATGGAATGACCCTAATGCTCACTAGGACATCCTAAGCTCATACGGACCTGTGTGTGCGGTAGAACACGTGCTCTGATACCACTCTGTCACGACCCAAACCCGCCCCTGTAGGTTTAGCACCGTAACCGGCCAGTAATCCGTGGATTACCAAAGGCCTCTGAATAGATTAGCAAATAATAAGGGCCTGCGGAAGCAATAATACAGAATAGCCAAGGTCCAATGAGTTGTGATAACATACATGGGACGGAAGATTTCAAAACTTATTTATATATACATAAACATGCCAGTCAAAGGACACCACTATTTACAAAGTATTTACAGAAGTACACATCTCATGACCTGACTTTACAAGACAGTCATAGAGAGTAGCATGAATACAAAAACAGCCGTATAACGAGATTTCGATCGGAACCTCCTCAGGAGGCACAACGGTTGGCTGACAAAAACAGAACAGAAGGCCGTCAACTCTGGCCCTAATCACCCGCCGGCTCACCTACATACATAATATAAACTGTGAGTGGAAGCCCAGTGAATAATAACAGAGTAAAGGGGTTTTATGAATGATGTCCAGCACAAGTTAGGATCCAGTATTTAAATCAGAACATATTCAGACTTCAAAACAGAAATAGATTTAGATACACACTCATGTTCATATTCAGATTTTGCATAAGATCATACGTGGTACACCCATTAGCTATCAGATCAATTTGGTCCAGAGATCCACATGCATAGTTGGTACCAACGACCATAAAGGTCCATATCTTGCGCGCAAGTAGCCATGGTATTGTTAACCCAGGCAAGGGCCACGTGCAGATTGGCCGCGGTATTGTTACCCTCGGGAGAGGGCCACGTGAACTAAGGTGCCACAAATACTTTTCAGAAAATTGGACATACATTCATAATTCGTAAGATAGCATTTTAGGAAACAGATCATACCACACCAGTCAGAAAATACTTAAGTTAAACATAACTTTACAGAGTTATTACTCACAGTGGGCCTTGAGACAAACAGACGGAGCAGGTTAGTCAGATAGGACGCGGCACGCGACCTACATAACACATAACAGATACACACTTGAAACACGCGTTTTAATTGTACAAAACTTATTTCGTTGGCTCTTAGTGTGTTTCTAATCTCTTATCCTCATTAAAGGGTCTTAAACATGGCCTAGGAAGGCCTAGGATGGAATGAGGATGCAAGAATGAATTGAAAACCATTTCTCAAATTTTGCCGAAGATAAGGTCCATGCTCGAGCGTGGCTTTCCCCGCTCGAACGGACATGCAGATAAAGAAGCTCCGCTCGAGCATGGACTTTCCCGCTCGAGCGAACTGCAAACTCATGAAAAAGTGCTGGATGCATGAAATTCACGCTCAACGGGCGCTCGACCCCCGCTCGAGCGTGTGACACAGACCCTCGCTCGAGCGTGGCTTCCCCCGCTCGAGCGGACTGCAAAACACACAAACTTCTAGGTATACGCATTTCACGCTCGAGCGTGACTCTCGCCGCTCGACCGGAAGTGCATGTACTCAGACTTCACGCTCGAGCCCGAAAGTCGCCGCTCGAGCATGGGTCAAATTTCTAGAAAATGCAGATTGACCTCCAAGCACGAAACTCGACCTTCAACCATCCAAAACTCATTTTTCTGGGCCAAATCTTTGGAAAACACTTAATAACTCATAGAACAACATGTTTGAAAAATCATTTCAAGAAATCATGGCTTAAGAGCAACCCAATTTGTGCAAAATCAACATGTACTTCATGAACATGCTATTAATTCAACATGCAAGAACCTCTTTGAATTCAAACCCTCCAAAACATAATCAAACTTGATAATTGTTAGGAAACATGGTGAATTCTCAAAACATAGATGAAATGAACACATGTATGAAAGTAACCTTTGAAATCATGCTCAATTTGCAAGAAAATGTACATGCATGCATGGTATGACCCATTTCTAGTACAATTCCCATATGAATTCACTTAGTTCACTAATGATCTTGCTGAATCTAACTCAATTACTCAAAGAAGAGTAGTTTCTTACCTAGAGGCTCCAATCTACAAAATTAAGGTTGAGGCTCTACAAATCTTCTTCAATTGTTAACAATCCTTAGCACCTCCTTGAATTTGAGCTAAATCTTGGACCAATTCTTCTACTCTCACGTTTTTGGGTCTAAGAGGACTCAAGAGCGTATGTAAAATGAAGAAGGGAGTGAGTTGGGGGGGGCGGTTATTGTGTTCAAAAGGGCCACTAAGGCTCTGATTAGGCCATCAAACAAAATGTGCTTAGCAAGGTTGATTAGTGGGATTAATTTAATCAAATTTAATCGTTCGAAACCGAATTTTAATTAAAGCTACCATAAAATTCTATAAATCCTAACTAGCACATATATTAAGTCAATTTCGAAATCGGGCGCCGATAAGGCTTTCAATTCGTAATTCAAAACTAAAACCTGAACAGATATTTCGACGCCTAACAGATATAAACACAAAAATTATGCAATACTCATGCAAATTAGTTCCAAATACTTCCTAAATTATTATTAGGCTTAACTAAGCACGAATTAACGTTAATCTGGGGTCGGGGTTATTACATTGATGAATGAAAATATGTTGTATTCTCCTATGTCTATGGATGTCTTGAATGATTGGTTTATGTATTTATTTTGAGGGCATTACATTGGGCCGTCTTAAAAATTTGATTTACGTAACGCTTAATCTCATTTTTATCAATAATTCATTAGTCTTTACACTAAAATGTATATTTTTTCTTATTTATTCTTGTATTTTTGCATCATTTGTATTAGTTTTGGTTTCTTTTTTATTACTAAAAGGGCCATTATTGAAATTGTAGGGCTTATTGTATTTTCTGTAAATCTCACGAGAGATCAATTTAAGCTACTCTTGTTTATTTTAGTATCTATCCACCATTCACGTTAATTTTAATCACTTTAACTTTATTAAAAGAAAAATTAATATAATTATGTCAAAAAAATAGAACTACTTGTAATTTTTCCCAACCTCATAAAGGTGAGGGTAATTTACCCAAAAACTATTAAAAACTTGAAGAAAGGTAAAAACTTCAATGTTTAGATTATCAACTTGTCAAAATTGCTATGCTCCACCTGTTTGGAGTACAATGGTTTAGGCCTAACGAAACAAATTGAAGAATTGCTTGGTTCTTCTAAGTATGGAAAAAGCTTGGGACCCAATTTGGGAACCCATAACCCTTAAATGTGTGTAATTGATTTATGTGTTTTTTTATTTTGTTTTTTTCCCTCTCTCTCTCTCACATAGGATGACGTAGGGGTTGTGGGGGTGAAGTTTTTGTTGGGGACTCAATTGTTGCTCTCTGAGTATAAACCTTAATAATACGAAACAAAGAACAATGATTAAGACCCTCATAAAACTCCACCCCCACAACCCCTACATCATCCTATGTGAGAAAAAAAATAATAATAAAATAAAATAAAATAAAAATACACATAGAATAATTACACACATTTAGGGTCTCCAAATTGGGTGCAAAGCTTTTTCCATGAAACAAATTAAAGCATGGGGTAGTTGGCAAAGATACAGCTTGCGAGGGCATAACTGAAGCCAAATTCCAAAGAGAACTTGTGTCTTGTCATTAACTCAAATCTAACATATAAAATTCACAAAAAAACAAAGTAAGTTAAAATTTATAAAAAGACAAAATAGACTAAAATCTACAAAAATAAAGTAGGCTAAAATAGACTAAGGTTTACTTTTTTTTTTTTTTTTTTGGCTAAAATTCACAAAAAGACAAAATAGGCTAAAATAGTCAATAAGACTGTGTGGGTAATTTTCTTACCACACTGCCCGCCTAGTAATCAGCTGGAGAGCACGGGCAGAATAGATGGCTTTAGTAACCTGTAACAGAAAGAAAAAGGCTCCGGCGGTGGCTCTTCCACCCAAGGGCACTCCGACGATCAAGTCAGTATATCTCTCAAAGATAATCAAGTGCTAAACTCACAAACTTGAGTATAAAACTGCGTACCTTAGACCCACGGGGGTGCCTCTCTTTTATAGTTTACTCAATCCAAGTCCTACTAGAAGCCTGGCTTCTATGGACTCCAATTTAGTACTTACTTTGGATTCCTCAAGAGATAAAGATAAACTTCCTAAGAGCTTTATCCTTATCTTAGCAAAGTCTTCTCTTTTATCTAGGACTCTTGTTCCTTATCCACTTATCTCGGATTCCGATATCTTCGGAGACAACCTCGGCCTAGCCAAGATAACCTCGGCAAAACTACCACGGTACGTGGCACTTCGGTTGACACGTCGGCGTCAACATGCCACGTGTTGGTATTCAGAAAATATATCCCCACAACTGCCCCCTAGGTTCTATTACCTCGGCATTCTGAGGTGATGGAACCTATATCGATATTTCTTTCTGCATAGTGGCTCAAAAAATTGTTTGGCCGAGATAATTCATTTTCAAGCCGATGTGTTCTCTTCGGAGAACAAGAATTCAAATGAACTCCACCACGCGCATGAGCTGTAATGCACATCTAATCATTCTTTTCACGTGCTTTGTCTTCATTGGCCCGTGTTTGTGACGCGCCTGAAAGCTGTCTTTCACTCGTCTGCGCCGTCTGACGTGTGCGTTGCTCCAGGCGTAATAAATGCCCTGCTTTTGCCGCCGTTTCAAGTTTTTTGATAAAACTTTTCTTTCCCTCTTCCTTTCTCCACTTTTTTGCATTTTGATTTCTTGCTTTTTCTCTCTCCAAAAGCTCTAGCATTCTTCGAATCTGCCATTGATCTAAGCCCCAAACTCTGCAACCGTCCTTATTCTTCCATTCCCGCGAAGCTTTTGCCACTGTTACAACTGTCGTCTGATCTCGGCGAATATCGCTCCGGCTTTATTTTATCTGGTAAGCAACTGGCCCCCTTACCCTCTTTCTCTAATTCTGGATTGTTTCTGAAGTTTCTTGCTATTACTGTTCTTCTTAGGCATTATTTGTGAATCATTCACCTGAATGCGTCTTATTTCATGATTTTTCACATGCCCTGAACACTTTGCACTGTTTCACCACTGTTCTTGGCCCTTAACCCTTTGTATTCTTCGTGTTCTTGATAGCCCATCCCTGTTCTTGTTTCTGAAACTTCGCTTTTGTTCTCTATTTTTTGTGTCTTTACCAGATCTGTGCCTTCGATCTTCGTCTTTATAGTTTTAGGTTTGGGATTTGTCTGTAGAACCTTCAACTTTAGGAAAAACTGAAACAAACCTTACCAGTCCTTACCTAGGTTTTGAAACCGAGGTTCTAGCAACCCTTCTGAAACACCTATCTTTTGAAACACAGCCTTCTTTGTTTAGGCCGACGTAATGGGTATGTGGAGACACCGGGTAAACACCCCAACTAAACTTGAATTTTTTAGGCAAGAATTCTCCATTCCTGCCAATGTCCACCTGAGGCTGGCTGAAGATAATGACTCTATCATGCCTACGGATAATTCAATGCCCTTTTCTATAGTAGCTTTTACTGAGTGCGGACTCCGGCTTCCACTCAACCCCCTTTTTCGTGGGGTTCTCCACTTCTATAAGTTGAACCCCATGCAACTTACCATCAACTCCTATCGAGTGATTAATGGTATCATAGCCCTAATTAGGCAGGAAAATGCTAGGATTACCCTTGCCGATGTACAATATTGTTATACCATGTGCCCCCTTAACCTGAAGGAAAGAGGTTACGTCTACTACCTCAAGCCGAGGTCTACTGAATTCAAAATTGTAGCCGACCTCCCGGACTCCAACAAGGGAGCCGGGGATGACTTTGTCATTGCTTCAGGAAATTGGGAATTTGGTCCAGACGAAGATGTTCACCTCTACCCTCTTCCTCGAACAGTTAAAGAGGGCAAGGGTAAGAGCCCAGCATCAATACTTAGTTATTTCTTTTCCAAGTCTTCAAAACTTTGTCTGTTTCTAAAGTATGTTTGTTTGTCCTGCAGATTTTCATCAACCACCAAAAAACTTTCGCCAACCGTACTTCCCAGGAAAAGATTTAAAGAAGCTCCTTGATCTTCCAATCCACAAGCGCAAGGCTCCCATGTTACTGAATTTTATTCCGACATACAAATCCACACTACCCGACGTCCCAAAAAGGAAGAAAAATTGTCTTTCTCCACCTTCTGCCACAACTCCTCCCATTGCTTCCACATCACGAGCAGACGAAGGATCCACTTCTGACCCAGTCGATCTGCCATCTACTTCAGCCCCATACTTGGTCCCAATACCAGAAAGAAAACGTCGGCGTCGACTTGTCAAGACTGCTGAGATGGGTCGCCCGAAGCCTATTGCTGTAGATCTTTTAGCCGACTTACCTGCCGATGTTGATGTTGTTCCAGCTCAATCCATGCCCCCACCAAAGCCCAAAAGAATCAAAAAGGCTCAGCACAAGGCCAAAGCCGCTGAGGTCGAGGCTGAGGATGCTCTGCCCATCTCTCAATTGGCCGAGAATAGAAAGAGTACCTCTACTTCTGCCAAGAGGTCTGCTAAGGCCCAACCATCAGGATCCACTCAATCAAAGAAGCCGAGGTCATCGTCTGCGACGACCTCGGGTTCCAAGAAACCGATGTCCCCTGGGCCCCAAAGTTGACTTTGGAGGATAGGCCAATTATGTCAACTGAGAGTGCCGACGACATTAATGTCGGTGTCGCCCTCAGTACTGCTCTTCTTCTTCCAAGCGATCTGGAGCGAAATGCTGGGTACAGCGAGTATGAAAACTACGCGCTAATGCTCCAGCACTCTGTTCAAGTAAGTGTTTCCTGTTTTGACTTTTCTTTTTGCTTCATACTTAGAAGATTTTTCTAACACTTCTGTTTTCTTTCAGGCCATCCAGCACGCCCATTCGTTTTCAATGCAATCTTTTGAAAATCGGCAAAGATCGGTCGACATGAAGAGGGAGGTTTCTGCCCTCAAAAAGGAGAACAAAGCTATTCTAACAAAGATGAAGAAGCTGGAAGATCAGGCCGAGGTTGCCACTAAGGCCCAACAGATGGCCGAAGAAAAAACGGAGTCTGTTGAAGCCATCAAAAAAGTTACCGAGGCCGAGAAGAAAGATGCCGAGGTAAAAAAGGCTCAAGCCGAAAAAGAGCTCGAGCAGGCCCTGGCCACTAAAAACGCCGAAATTACTGAAGCCGATGAAAAAGCTTACGCCCAAGGGATGGCCGATGTTGCTGAGGACTACAAACTGCAAGTTAGGCAGGCATGCAACCGGGGCTTTTCCCTTGGTTGGATGTCCCTGGCAAAAAAGCTCAATGTTCCTAAAGATTCTCCTCTGCACAAGGCTGAAGCTATTCCTCTCCCATTCCCTCCTCCTGCTCCATCTTCAAGTCAAGCTGAAGATGAGGCAGAATCTGAGGCTGAGGATGAAGATAATAATGAAGATGAGGCCTTGGTGAGGAAATCCAAGGATGCTACTGAGGCCAAGTCCCCTCCTTCAACTGAGCAAGTCATGGACTTAACTTTGGATGAAGAGGGTGATGAGGTCGGGGGAGGCGCCTAGGGAAGCTGTTACAGGGATATTATCATCCGACCTCCTTTTAGCTGAAAGAAGTCTTGACAAAACGCTTGCAGAGATTGATGCCGAGCTAGCAGCAGAGAAGGCCGCCGAAGTAGTTCCCCAGGAATCTGCCGAGGTTCAGACCCAAATTGCTCCTGAAGCAGAAGAATCATAACTTCCATGTTTTTTGTACTTTTTTGTTTTTTTGACAATATAAGTTTCTTTGTATGGCCGATGTGCCTTCTTCTGAACAGTTATTTTTGGATTGTTCCCTCTTTTATGAAGGACTACAACTGTATTGTCTGAATGCTTCAATCTTTTAATTTCTGTTTGATTTGCTTCTGCATGGTTCTGTACTTAGAATATTTTGCTACCTTTGTGCAATCTCCTCGGGGTTACATACCTCGGGTACAACAACTTCAAACTTTACTTCGGCAAGATACAGACCTGAAAACTCTCGATAAATTCCAATCAAGTGTTTAACATATACTATTCAATATTAACTTTGCAAGCTTCTTCTCACGTTTCAACAAGTATCTAAACAGTGATCTCGGTCTAACCTACTTGTAAATTGCTATAAATTTCAACAAGTGTTATATATTGTAAATTTTTCTTAAGTTATAACAATGATCAATCTTGTAAATTGCTACAAATTTCAACAAGTGTTTAAACAATATACTTAGCTTTTACCTCAACCTGTAAATTGCTGTAAATTTCAACAGATGATGACACATCGGCTTAACAGTATCTTGTAAATTGCTACAAATTTCAACAAGTGTTAAGCATCTTCTTTGGTTGGATCAACCTGTAGATTGCTATAAGTTGCAAACTATAACCTCGGCTTTACTTCGACTTGTAAATTGCTGCAAATTTCAACAAGTGAAGAGAAATAGTAATCTCGGCTTATCTTCAACTTGTAAATTGTTACAAATTTCAACAAGTGAAGATAAGGAATCAGCTTAACTCTAACTTGTAAATTGCTACAAATTTCAACAAGTGAAGATAAGGAATCAGCTTAATTCCAACTTGTAAATTGCTACAAATTTCAACAAGTGGATTAAGGAATCAGCTTAATTCCTACTTGTAAATTGCTACAAATTTCAACAAGTGAATTAAGGAATAATCTCAGCTTAACTTCGACTTGTAAATTGTGACAAATTTCAACAAGTGAAGATAAGGAATCAGCTTAACTCCAACTTGTAAATTGCTACAAATTTCAACAAGTGAATTAAGGAATCAGCTTAACTCTAACTTGTAAATTGCTACAAATTTCAACAAGTGAAGATAAGGGATCAGCTTGACTCCAACTTGTAAATTGCTACAAATTTCAACAAGTGAAGACAAGGAATCATCTCGGCTTAACTTCGGTTAAGCATCATCTCGGTCTAATTTCAGTTTAAACATTATCTCGGTTTAACCAACTTGTAAATTGCTACAAATTTCAACAAGTGGTAAACACATTCTTCTTCTTCCTGCCCCCAATGCGAACCTGAGTGCTACTTGCGTTCTCATTATTCATGTCTCTAAAAGCATCAGTATGTAATTTTTTCAGTCATATGTGTTGAAAGAATTCTGAAAGAACTTTATTAAAGACATCGGCAAAAAATATTGTACATCTAATGATAGAAGAATTTTAAATTACAAGTATTCCAAGGTCTTGGCAGTGCTTTGCCCTCGTTATCTTCAAGCTGATAGGCTCCATTGCCTAATACCAAAGTAATTCTGTAGGGTCCTTCCCAGTTTGGGCCAAGCTTGCCCTCTCTGGGATCCTTTTTGTTGCCGACGACTTTTCGCAAGACTAGATCGCCGACTGGAAAATCTCTTGGATTGACCTTTTTGTTGTAAGCTCTAGCAAGCTGCTGCTGGTATATTGCTAGCTGAATTGCAGCCTTTTCTCTTCGTTCTTCCTAAAGGTCCAGATCTCGAGCTAAGACTATGTCGTTAGAGCCATTCTCTACTCCCTGGGTCCTGATCCCTGGGATGCCGATCTCCAATGGGATGACAGCTTCTGTGCCATAAGCCATGGCAAAGGGGGATTTCCCTGTTGATCTTCTCGGCGTAGTCCGATATGCCCAAAGTACGTTGGGCAACTCGTCTACCCACTTTCTTTTTGCTGCCTGCAGCCTCTTCTTTATTCCATCAAAAATTACTTGGTTGGATGCTTCTGCTTGACCATTACTTTGGGGAAAACTTGGTGTTGAAAAGTAGTTCGTGATCTTGAATTTGGCACAAAAGTTCTTGATGAGTTTGCTGTCAAACTGTGTTCCGTTGTCGGCAACTATTGCTCTTGGAATCCCAAATCGGGTGATGATGTTTCTCCATATAAAGTTCTTGACGTCCATATCTCGGATTTTGGCAAGAGGTTCTGCCTCTATCCATTTTGTAAAGTAATCTGTTGCCACCAGCAAGTATTTTCTCTGCCCAGTTGCCTGGGGAAGTTTTCCAACCAGATCCATGCCCCATTGGGCAAACGGCTAAGGGCTGGACACTGGGTTTAGGTCAGTAGCTGGCTGATGTATCAAAGGTGCGAACCTTTGGCATTGTTTACACTTCTTCACGTAGGCTTCAGTATCCTTTTGCATGTAGGGCCACCAATACCCCTGGGTAATGGCCCTGTGGGCTAATGATCTGCCCCCAGCATGGCTTCCACAAATTCCTTCATGAATTTCATATAGGAAATCTTCAACCTACAAAGGGTGTACGCACCTTAAAAGGGGTCCAGTGAAGGATCTTCTGTAAAGATGTCCATCTTCTGTCAGACAAAATCTTGCAGATTTCAATCTGACTTTATGTGCCTCCTTACGATCTTCTAGCAACTTTCCTTCTTTCAGGAATACAATAATTGCATCCATCCAGCTTGGCCCCATGTCCACACACATTGCTTGCTGCTTTGTGCTCTCTGGTTCTATGCTCGGGCCCGACATATAGTCGATCATGATTGTTCTTGTTTTTCCAGTCTGAATTGAACTTTCCAGGTAAGCCAACATGTCGGCATGGGTGTTGTCATCTCGGCTAACTTAGAGTAGTTGGCAGTTCTGAAATAGGGCTGCCAATCTAATGACCTCTTTTGCATATGCCGACATCCTTTCGTCCCTGGCTGCAAATTCACTTGTTGACTGGTTAACAATAAGTTGTGAATCACAAAAAACTATTACCTCATCTGCTTCTGCTGCTGCTGCCAGTTTTAGCCCTGCAATTAATGCTTCGTATTCTGCTTCATTGTTTGAGGCATTGAACCCCAAACGGATGGACTGTTCTATTATTTCTCCATCTGGAGATATCAGCAGTACTCCTGCCCCTGCTCCTTGTCGGTTTGAACTTCCATCGATGAATAGTCTGAATGAATCGCCGATGTAGATGCGGCAGGGTCTGAGTTTTTCCTTCCTTTGCTTTTTTGGCTGGGCTTCTCCTTGCTTGCTGGGATATTGCTCATCTCGGCTCAACGGAGCCCGATGTTCGATGGTTTCAGGTGTGAATTCTGCCACGAAGTAGGCCAAAACTTGGCCCTTTATTGCTGTTCTCGGCCTGAACTCCAGGTCATACTGGCCCAGGGCTACTGCCCATCTTGCTATCCTTCCTGTTAAGTCTCCTTGTTGCAATAAGGACTTCAGTGGGTGCTCTGTTAGGACCACAATCTTGTGCGCCTGAAAATAATGGTTCAACTTCTTTGAAGCCATTACTAAGGCCAGCATTAATTTCTCCAGTGGTAGATACCTTGTTTCTGCATCGGCCAAGGTTTTACTTACATAATAAACAGCTTTTTGCTCCCCATTTTTCTCTCGGATTAGTACTGCACTGACTGCGTGTTCTGAAACTGCCAAGTACAAAAACAGCTCTTCCCCAGGTTCAGGTGTTGAGAGGACTGGGGCCGTTGTCAGGTACTTCTTCAGGTTGGTCAATGCGGCTTCGCATTCTTCTGTCCACAAGAAGTCTGTGGCTTTTTTTACCAGGTTGAAGAAGGGTCTGCATTTATCTGAGCTTCTACTGATGAATCTGTTTAGGGCTGCGGCCCTTCCAGTAAGCATCTGAACCTGTTTTGCCGACATCGGGCTCTTCAGCTCTAGGATGGCCTTGATTTGGTCTGGGCTGGCCTCTACGCCCTTTCTCGTTACCAGATACCCTAGAAACTTACCTGATCCGACTCCAAACACGCACTTTGATGCGTTGAGTCGGAGCCGGTATGTTTTGAGTATATCAAAGATCTCTTTTAGGTCAGCAAGATGACCCTTAGATTCCTTGGTCTTCACGACCATGTCATCGATGTAGACTTCTACCGTTTTGCCAATCAGGTGCTTGAACATTTTTGTTACTAACCTTTGGTAAGTTGCTCCTGCGTTTTTCAACCCAAAAGGCATTACCTTGTAACAGTACAAGCCTTTAGGGGTGATGAACGCAGTCTTCTCTTCGTCTGGTGGGTACATAGCAATCTGGTGGTACCCCCTATATGCATCAAAAAAACTCATCCTTTCGTGCCCTGAAGTTGCATCTACTAGCTGGTCAATCTTGGGCAGAGGAAAGTTGCCTTTGGGGCAGGCTTTGTTGAGGCTAGTAAAGTCTACACAGACCCTCCATTTACTGTTCTTCTTTTTCACTACTACTGTGTTGGACAGCCATGTCGGATAGTGAACTTCTCGGATGGCCCTGGCTTCCAGAAGTTTGTCTACTTCTTCTTCTACTGCTTCGACGTGCATCAACGTCGGTCTTCTGGCTCGTTGAATCACAGGTTTTGCCGATCTGTCGACATTCAGTCTGTGGCAAGTGACCTTGGGGTCAATGCCAGGCATTTCATAAGGTGTCCAGGCGAACGCCTCAATGTTGGCTCTCAAAAAATCTTCCAGTTCTCTTTCCTCTTCTTCGGCTAAGCCTGAACCGAGAAGAAAGAAACGTTCTTCGTCACCCTCCTGGACTAGGATTTTCTTTAGTGTCTCTTCACTCTTTTCGGTTGGCTCCTTGCCGACATCATCTAGGACCTCTATGTCCTCGTCTTCAATCTCTGCCTCTTTTGGCTCTCGAATGTTGCAAGTGGATTTCGTTGCTGCCATGGAGCAACTTTTTGCCTGCAGTTGATCTCCTCTAACTTCTTCAATTCCATGCTCTGTGGGGAACCGTAGTAGTTGATGCAATGTTGAGGGAACTGCGCCCATTGCGTGCAACCATGGTCTTCCCAAGATGATGTTATATGGTGAGGGTGTGTCAATCACCATAAATTCTGTTTTGATCTTCTTAGTACCAGCTTGTACTTCCACGCTTGCTGCGCCTAGTGGCCATGTCGGCGTTCCATTGAAGCCGACCATAGGGTTGCTGGATTGTTCCAGGTCGTCCGGATGAAGGCCTAGCTCCTTGTAACATCTGACGTACATGATGTCACAAGAGCTGCCTTGATCTATTAGGATGCGTTTTACTTGGCATTCCCCAACCTGGAGGGATACTACCAAGGCATCATTATGCGGATGTTGGACCATCTCTAGGTCGGCTTCAGTGAAGGTTATCATTGGTCCTTGGCTTTCTTCAGGCCGAGGTCTTTTTTCCCCGATTTGGTAGACATGCTGTAAATGCCTTACCCTCTGGGTCTCTCCTCTGAATTCGTTCTCGTTGACCCTTGAGTGGATCACATTAACCACCCTTGGCCCTCCTGCCTGTGGTTGCTGTGCTGGAGGTGGTGGAGCTGCCGGTGCTTGAGGCAATCTTGCTTGTTCTTCTCTTGTTCTGGCCTCATCAATAAGGTCCCTCAGATGGCCTTGTCTTACCAAGTCTTCTAAATGTACTTTTAGGGCTCTGCAACCCTGAGTTGGGTGCCCTTCTTCATTGTGGTAAGCACAACGCCTACCAACGTTTCTTCCCATGAATTCTCCTGGTGTTCTTACTGGAGTTCTGAAATAGGGTTGGTTTCGTCTTTGATCCAAGATTTTATGGATAGGGATTCGGAACACCGTCGTCACTGCCTGTTTACCCTTCAATTATGTTTCTTACTTGGTCGGCCCGTTGTTACCTCGGCCTCGCTTCGGCGAGCCGTTTCCTTTCTCCTGCTTTATCTCTTTGTTTCCCAGTGTATCTTCCTCGGCTCTGGAGTACTTCTCGATTCTCGCCATGAGTTCTTCCATGCTTTTTGGCAGTGTTTTTGCCAAAGACTTCCGTAATGGGCAGTCATCTTTCAGGCCGTTCTTGAAACATACGACCGCTACTTCTTGGTTACATTCGGGTATTCGATTGAACACCTCGTAGTACCTTTTCGCGTATGCCCTAAGGCCTTTTTCTTTGGTGATCTTTAAAGCCATCAAGGCATCGACCCTCAAGGGCTGTAGTTTGTTCGTCACAAACCTGGCCACAAACATCTCGGCCAGGCCTTCCCATGTCTTCACGCTTCCCTTTGGTAGCTTATGGAACCAATCGGATGCAATTTCCCCAAAGGATGAGGGAAATACTTTGCAGAGCAATGGTTCGTTCCCACTGTATAGTGCCATTGAGTTCAGGTATAGTCCAACATGAAAGTTGGGGTCTGACTTACCATCATAAATTTGGAACCTAGACATACTGAATCTCTTTGGTGCTTCAAATTTATCCAGTTCTACCGAGAATGGTGTTCTCGGCTTAACTTTGGAAGTGACCTCGGCTTCAACATTCTGCTGCCTTCTTTTGAAGTAGTCCCTCAAGTCTTCCTTACTCCTACCTGGAGCTTGACTATCTCTGGACTTCAATCTTTTTGGCACACTACTTTCGGCCTCATGGTGGGCCCGTTTCGATCTTTCTCCATGGGTTGTGTCAAAGCAGAGTGCTTGCCCTTGAATATGACGATGTTCTTTGGGCCCTGGATCCTTCATGCGATGTGTCCTTTGGGACTCTTCTTGCCTTGGTTCCTCTCGTCCGACTTCCCTAGAAGGTCGGTGAGAGTGGCTTCCACTCCTGGTGTGCTGAGGGGCTTCGGGGATTGCTTTTCTTCGTCCTTTCTGGGTATTAATCGCTGGCATCGGCGTATCTTGCAGCGGGTATGGTGGCTGCATAACATTGTTTTGCATCATGAAGTTGACCACTGACTGTAGGTCTCCCAGCTTGTTTGCCAAGTCTTTTACTTCCTTATCCCTTCGTAGGCACCTATCCCTCCAAACATGAAGGTTATCTTCGTTGTAATACTTGCTTTGGTTTGTCCTTTTTGAAGCGTCGCCCTCCTGGCCGACGTCTTTTTCTCCGTGGCCCTGGTCATGATTTTCTGTATTGTGGTTGTCTCCTTCAACGTCAAGCTCGATTGGTCTACCACTCCCAGCAGGAGTTTCGCCCCCAATGTTTTCCCTTTGTCCGTCACTGGCCATCTATTCTTCTAAGATTCCCACAGACGGCGCCAAATTGTGTGGGTAATTTTCTTACCACACTGCCCGCCTAGTAATCAGCTGGAGAGCACCGGCAGAATAGATGGCTTTAGTAACCTGTAACAGAAAGAAAAAGGCTCCGGCGGTGGCTCTTTCACCCGGGGGCACTCCGACGATCAAGTCAGTATATCTCTCAAAGATAATCAAGTGCTAAACTCACAAGCTTGAGTATAAAACTGCGTACCTTAGACCCACGGGGTTGCCTCTCTTTTATAGTTTACTCAATCCAAGTCCTACTAGAAGCCTGGCTTCTATGGACTCCAATTTAGTACTTACTTTGGATTCCTCAAGAGATAAAGATAAACTTCCTAAGAGCTTTATCCTTATCTTAGCAAAGTCTTCTCTTTTATCTAGGACTCTTATCCCTTATCCGCTTATCTCGGATTCCGATATCTTCGGAGACAACCTCGGTCTAGCCAAGATAACCTCGGCAAAACTACCACGATACGTGGCACCTCGGCTGACACGTCGGCGTCAACATGCCACGTGTTGGTATTCAGAAAATATATCCCCACAAAGACAAAATGTCATATTAAACCCATAATTATTTCACTTTTTGTCTCACAAACATCACATCCAATTACAAAAAAATCCAATCCTCTTTCCAAACATAAATATTTTAGCCTACTAAAATAACTTAAAACTAAAATAGATTACTAAAATAGTCAACTTCTCAAACCCGGCCAAAATGGACACTGTTGTGTTCCAAAAACTAATTAAAGGTAATGCTTGTCAAAATAATCTCTGAAAAGTTCTAATTATAAGCCTTTCATATCATATGGCACACAAATTCTAATTTTGAACATCAATAAAAGGTTAACCCAATACACAATACACTCGCTAAAGTGGGATCTAGGGAGAACAAGATGTAAGTATGTTATCTCATTTCTGGAGAGGCTATTCCCGTATTTTGAATAGGAATATTACACCAAATAAAGACTATTTGGCTTTACTCTTCTTTGTTTTGTTTTTGTTTTTTTTATTATTTATAAACACATATGACAATTGGGGGAAATAATTTGTGTTGATATATACTTGCATCATGCCTTCTTGGATTTGAGCATCACAAGCCCAATAAAACGGATAAGAAGCTGAGAGGTGCCGCAACAGCAAATATAGGTATGAGAATGGCATATTATTATGGAAGAAAGTACTCCCGGATGAAGTGATCACCACCCACAAATGGCTGAAATTTCATCAAAAGTCAACAACTATTTAGTCAAACTCAACAACTATTTAGTATTGGCTAGCCCTCTACTTCTACAAAATCAATAGCTTTGCTATAGTTCTCCTTAGTGGCCTCATCTCGTTGAATCTAGTCAATACGACCTCTGACTCAACAATCTTTGAACCACAAAATCAAAGTGGTCCTTATTTCAATTTTTTAAGGGATTCCTTCTAACTAAGGGTGAAAATCAAAATCTTCAATTTGATCGAGAAACCCCACCCTAGACCTTATCCAAACTACACTTATTTCACCATTACTTTTTAACACAGCGTGAAAGTTGAGGACCCCTAAATTCTCGACTTGCATGCTTCTTGCAACATCCAATGGTTCTCTAGATCTTTGGTCCACGATACTTTACATTTAATATATTGTTTTATGGTTAATTTTTGTCCTAATTTATTAGGAACGATGAGAGAATGATCAGATTTAATATTTGGTAAATGCCAAATAAAAGAGTTAAGAAAATGGACATCCAATATGCATTTACTAGGCAATATCTAATCTCTCTTATTGGTAGACCCTACTCTACGATTTATCTAAGTAAAGGAGTTACTCGTAAAGTAGTTATGGTTTTAGTTTAAGTTCCATTTCTTAGGGGCTGTTTGGTAATGTTTTCGTTTTTGTTTTCAGTTTTCAGTTTATATTTACAAAAATTTTAAAAACTATCATAAAAACTTGTTTGATAATTTTTTTTGGTTTATAAATGATTGTCTCAATTTGTAAATTTGAAGAAAAATTGTAAACTCAAAAAATGAGTTTACATTGGTTTTCAAATAGAAAACGGAAACTGAAAAAAATGTGGAGGAACAGTATTAGTAAGTTGGTGCCATGTTTGAAACTACGTACACGCAATTTTCAAGTTCCAAAATACAACGGTAATATCAAAAGTTTTCTCTCACTCACTCTCTGTGTTTCATCGAGAGCTTGAAGACTTGAAGATCAGGTCACTCTCTCTATTTCTCTCTCTATCTTTTTCTCTCTTTCTTCTCTCTCTCTCTCTTTTGTGTTTCACTGACACACCGATAGCTTCCATGGTTATTTCATTTTTTTTTAAACAACATATTTATTGCAGATCTCTCTCTCTCTTTCTTCTCTCTTCTCTTTCTTTGTGTTTCACCGATAGCTTCCATCGATTTTTCTTTTCTTTTTTTTTTAAATTTAAAAACAACATATCTGTTGCAGATCTGTAAAGGTGTTGCAAATTTCTCAACTTAGTTGATTATAGGTCAATCTCTTCCTCTCCCTCTCTCTTTCTCGGTTCTCTCTCTCTGTCTCTTCTTCTTCTTCTTCTCTCTCTTTGTTTCACCAAGAGCTTCCATGGATTTTTCTAGGCGATGTAGCGACCGCCGAAGAACGAATTGCCGACCCTAACCACGTGGCAGCCGCTTTTCCTGTATGAATCGATCCCCTCATCTTCCTCTTCTGAACCACTTGACGACGAACATGACATGATCAATGATCAATCCTTCAATCTTCAATCAATTCGATCTTGTTTTTCTCAGTAGTTGGGATTGGATTTGTGGATTTGGATGGGTTTATATTGTTGTGTTTAGGTTTGAAAATGATTATAATAATACAGAAAAAGGAGGGGAGAGAGAGAGAGAGAGAGATGGATATGTATATGGATGGATATATGGGTTAGTTGTATAATTTGTAAAAGCCAATCGCAGAGTGACACGTGGCACCTAAAGGGCAATTTGGAGAATTAATGCAAGTCTTAAATCAAAGACAGACACGTGGCAGTTCATATTGGTAGTATCGAATCTACGTGGCATCGGAATAGTCAAGACGCGCGAGATAACGTAGCCTAACGGTTATCTACAATTCAAATTCAAATTCAGAAGGGAAGCCTAACTGCAAAAGAAGCGTAGTGGGAGCTAGTTGAGCGAAGCCATAACCAGAGATCGTAAAAGCGTATTTCGACGGTTAGAAGACCACTTCGACTATTATCATTAAAGAGTATAAATAACAGAGAAGACTAAACAGAAAGGATCTAGACTCGGATCTAGAAACCAGTCATTTACTTCATATTTTCTTTCCAGTTTTATACTTCCAGTTCTTTATATTTTCAGCATTTCAATTCCTTTACTGCATTTCATTTCCTAGGAGTAGTTCTCAAGTAGTCATTGCTGTAAATCTTTTTAAGACTGGGGCCATTTCATTGTAAGTTCTTATTCATTCAATGAAATTCAGTTTCTAAATTGTTCTGTACTTATTATTTTTTATAAATTTCTTCTAAAACAATCCACTAGTAAAAGTCCTCTTCATTGAGACTGAAAGAATTTTAATACAATCGTCTGATAATTAGTTGACAATTATAAATTCTGTAAGGACTTATTAATCCTTGCTGGCTCGCTTAAAATTACACAATTAACCTTTGAAAGCCACAAAAGCCAACATATATTTTTGGCACGCCTAATGGGACTATTAAAAATGGCTAGACGTAGAGCAAGAGGAGAAAATGAATGCTTGGAAGAGGGTGTAGAAGGAGAGGTAGAAATACCTACTCCAGAGGACAATGATGCACCTATCCCATCAGAACCTCCACAAATGGTCGAACAGACCAACACTTCAGAATATACAACACATGTCCAGCACACTGGACAAGGCTATGAGACTAGACCTTCGGATGTCCCTTTAATCCAACCACTGAATCTGTAGGGAGGTTTAGTAGATGATATGGGACAACAACTAATGTATACAATGGAAAGATAGGCAACATCCTTTTTGGATCGAATGAATTTTCATCAACCAACTGTTGTAAGACAAACTGAAGAAAATGTAAATAGTCTTCAGCAATGATTGGCTCAAGATAAACAACCTATGCGAAATAATGGACAAGTCAATGGTCAGGCCGGTAGTCACAACCATGAGAGGCCAGCGCCTATGCCTCAATCATGGTATGAAACTCCTTTGAGACCAATGGCCATTCAGAATGCACCATTCTCTACCAGTGCAATCATACAATTTGGTGGATCTGGGCTAGCCCAGGGTAATGATATAAGGGCATTTCAAAATCTAATGTTTGAAAACATGCCTGGCACAGGGGGTTTCACCAACCCTATGTTTGAGTTTGCACCCGGGGGGTTGGAAGGATTTTCTACAATTGGAAGAGAAGCAACACTTACTTCTCCTCCTATGGTACCTTTCACAGGACCTTTTGTCGCAGGGCAGGCCCCAAGAGGCCAGCCATACCTTCAATAGCAACTAGTACAACAGGGACAACCAGCCTTGAATGTATCCATATATGGACCAAGAGGCCCACAAGCACATGGTGCTCCTCTAAACCTTGTGTTTGTCCCTCCAGTAGTGGTTAAACTAGCAAAAAAATATGGTTCCAAGGGACCAAATTGCTGATATAGTGTCACGACCCAAACGCGCCTCTATAGGTTTAGCGTCGTAACTGGCTAGTAATCCTTGGATTACCAAAGGCTTCTTAACAGAATAACATATAATTACGGGCTGCGAAAGCAAATATACAAAATATGCATAGTCCATAAAATTGTGCAAGCATACATGGGAAAGAAATTTTCAAAACAAACTTATAATTATATATAGACATGACGTCAAAAATGCATTAGTCATACGTCACTAGAGCCACATATACAGAACTTTCAAAATATGTTCAGATTAAACATAAACATCAGAAAGTACAAAAATCTCAAAGACTCAAAACTTAGTCAGATCTCAAAAGGGAACCTCCACGGGAGGCACAACAGCTGGCTGACCACAAAACTTGCTAGGCAGCAACTTAGGCCAGGTCATATGCTTGCTCACCTACATACATAAAAATAAAAAATGAGTAGGAACCCAGTGAATAATAACGGAGTAAAGAGTTTTAATGAATGATGTCCATTACAGAGTCAGAAATTAGAATTCATGTCACGCCCCACTTTTTATTACTCGGAAGTATTACCAAATTCATTACTTAATTCAATTTCAGAGATAACATGAGGAAATAACTCTTTAGTCCAATGAGTAGAAATAAATAACCATTCTCTCATTCGAATGCAAATTAAATACAACATGAGCATACTGAATAAAATGCCCGAAGGCTTACATCATTAAAGAATCAAGAAGAAGGGGGTAACCCTTTTACATATATGGCATTCCGCCAACACGAAAGAGGCCCCGTGGCCAACAAATAAGAAGATCGAAATCTTGTAGCACATCTTGCTTATTACCTAAAAAAGATTCAACAACGTGGGATGAACATATAGTCCAGTAGGGATCTCAACATGGCCCTCAACAATAACAACTTACAGATAGCTATGATCATGAATGCTCAATCTCATACTAGAATAGTAATGTGGCAGTTTAGACAAAATATACATAAGTATGTACTTTTCTCGAAAATAGCCATTTCATTCAACGCTATAAGCGATTCATCTTTATTTTCATTACCCCTTGTTCCCAAACTTTCATAAACAATAACAACTCAAAAAAAAATTTCACTAAGCCCATTATTTTTCTCCCATTTTCCATACTTACAATAGATTTTTTCCTTTTTCAAAACGTACTTTCAAATACCCAATTTTCCTTCACATTTTCCCAAAATCTCATAATGGCATTTTGGTTTATCCCCAACACATTCATATCTATATGTGCATGCCTTTAATAGAAAGGAGATAACAAATCATCAACATGTATATAATCAACAAATGAGGTAACTCGGCCCTCCAAAACTGTAGCCATCGCAATCCATGATATACTCAGATACACTAAGACAAAAATAATAAAGTTTGCTCTACCAGTTAAATCAGTTCTCCAGGCGCTAACTGGAAGGTAACGGTACCTCTGATTATAAGCGCAGTGTATAACACTAATAATCACAATACAACAGAGCATAACCAACAAGTGTAATACATACACATGAACTATCAAGATACATAAGCAACGTGTTAAAGTATATGAACACATAGGTGTGTGGAGTACATCCCCTATCTCCTCCCACACATTGGAGTACATCACCTATCTCCTCCCTAACAATTATACACATATAATGTATCATAGCACTTCATCACATACAGTATTCAATCAACACCGGTGTAATGCGAACACAACTATCCAATACAACAATGTCATCCTCCACCAATGACCAAGGACAAAACCTCTAGATGCATGATTTTAATACACCGATTAGAAGACTCAACTATCATGAGATCTTAAACCCAACAACAATGCTAGTACGATAGGTAAAGGTAATACCCCAAATGTGGGTATTTAACACTCATGACATAATAGTTCAATTTCCATATTCATTTTTCGAGACTCACATAGAGTTAACATTTCATTTTCCATTTTCACGGTCAACTTTCATGAACTTTCCAAGTCAACATGTTACACCACTTATTCTCAAAAACACTTTTCCCATTCACAAAACCAATTCCATTCTTTTTATTTTACAAAATCAATTCCATGGATAATAAAAGCCATAATCCAACTTGGTTCAATACATTCATTTCAAAACAACCCCAAAGCCATAATTAATCCTATAGGCATTAATACCTTCACCCAACTCATATTAACAATAGTAATTTACAATTATTGTTCAACTACCCTCCATTTTAATTTACCAAATCAAAACATAATTTAGGGTTTTTCCCTCTTTCCACAATAACATGCTAATTTACACTCCAATTAGCCCAAAGAACTATCAATGATAAAATAATTATTTTCAAACAACCAACCCTAGGTTCCCTCACACGGTTTTCAAAGAAATTCAACATGATATGATTTTCATGCAATACCAAAATTACCACATGTTTATCTATAGACGGAGTATTGAAAAGGAACAAGCAGAATCCCTACCTCAAATGGAGAATCCAAGGGCAAGAAGAGTCAAACTCGGAAGTGCTCCAATCCCAAAGTTTTTCGGATCAAAACGAAGGCCACGCAACCCTCTTTCTTTCTTACAAAGAGATTAGGGTAGGAACACCCAAGAACTAGATCAATTCCTAGAGAGAAGGTAAGTGTAGAGAGAGAGAGAGTCGAATCTAGGGTTTTGAGACAAAAGGGAAATCAAAAAGTGAAGAAGAAGCTGCTGCTGCGAACTGATATATACGTTCCTTGCTCGAGCAAAGGAATGGTCGCTCGAGCGACCAAACACAAAGAAACCTCACTCGAGCGCACAAAGCTTGGCTCGAGCGAACAACACGAAGCTTCAGGTCTGCAACCCAAAAGCACGCTCGAGCGAAGAAGTCCAAAACATACAGCTCGCTCGCTCAAGCGAAGAACATCTCGCTCGAGCCAAGGCTGCGTCTGAACAAAACCTGAAGACATGAAAAGCTCGCTCGACCATACAAACCCTTGCTCAAGCGAAGAAGCAACGACACAAGGCTCGCTCGAGCGACAAAGTCCTGGCTCGAGCGAAGAGGCTAAAAACTAGACAGCAACCATATGCTTTCAATCACAACCAACCTGAAACGAACCTGTCCAAAACATCCTATAACTCAAATACAAAGTATTGAAGGACGGAAACAAGCTAAATACAACAACCCACATCTACGGAACCAAGTTCGGAATACAATACTCAATGGAGGGAAAACCGAGATCGCTATAACCTCCCCTCCTTAAAGAATTTCGTCCCCGAAATTAAGAACACACCAAAAGCACAAGGCCAACTGATCACAAAGCACCCAACACTCGAGTACTAGGAAAGAAACTATTCTCGCAACAAACCTCCGGTTAACTCTCACCAAAGAAGGGCTTACCAAGGAAACATGTTCCAAAAGACAACACTCAGGCACAAAAGCTCCAACAAAAACAAACCCTTCCAGAAACCAATCACTAACATCCGACTAGTGCTTCAAGCTAAGTCACTACTCAACAACATAATTCCCAAAAAGGAAACCAAAGCAAATCTTTTGTATAAATACAAGAAAAATCATTTTCTTGTTCATGAGATATTTCTCAAAGGTAGTCAAATTTTCAAGGTTGACATTCCGAATCAAATTTTGTATTTTCCCAGTGAAACTCAAAAGTTTTGTAAACATTTTTCACGAACACGGTGTTATCTAAAACACATAATCATCCTCAGTTTATTTGCCAAAAACTATTCATTTGGAATTTCCTCATAACATTAACATTAAATCAAATTTCCAACATTTTCCTTTTAACTACGCCCTTAGAAGGCCAAAACACAAGGAAGAACTTGTTTTCCATTCCTTTTTAAAATAACACTAGCAACATCCATCACTCACACGGCGATGTTACAACCAACACATAACATAACATTTCTATAATGATAGTTAATAGAAATAAACACTTTGCTATCAGCACATAAGGCATAAGAAATTCATGGTTTTGCAATTTCATTCCACCTTCCTCTACTTGACCAATTTAAGATCATAAACATGGCTCAGAACCTGGCTGAACAATTAAATGGGACTACAGCTCACAAATAAACATTTCAATGCTACAGTTGACACACATAACTGCTGTATCAATGGAGTCCATCTCCCATCTCCTCCCAAACAAAGGTACATATAAAAGATGTATTCAAACACTTATCATATACAATGATCAATCAATACACAGATTTGATGTATTATTCTAACCGTCAAATTCAATGACAGAACACGTTTGATTAGTTTCAGTTTTCCCTAATCAACATACAATGTCTACAACAATCAAGACTATCCTCCAGGTGACCAATGCCAACCTAAACCCGATGCTAACAAGCTGACCAATCAACTCAATAAACCACCACACTCAGTAAACCACACACTGGTGTGCCACTCAACACCATTTACCCCAAACACGGAGTTCCCTACACAAACCCCAAATGAAATCTCACCGGACTTCTCAAGATTGAATCACACCGTCACTGTTTCTAAGGGAATCACCACCCCCCATGGCTACATAGCAAGCCTGCCCATCTCCTCAACTCAAGACCGACATGGTCAACCCCAATCATACAAACCCGAACACGAAAGACAATTTTGATCAATGATACTTTCATTACCCGAAAACACAATCTATTCTTCCTTTCAAAGAATGCTGCCAACATCCACTCATGAAATTCTCCTCCTACTCACAAACCATACCTAAAAGCCAATAACACCACTAGCTCATCTCATCCACACATAATCACCAACTGATAACAAGTCACAATACGAACACTACCCACATACATGACTGATGGGATCACAACAAGTTCACTAATTAGCACAACCCAAGACACTAAACGATATACCGGTACCATTCCTGTTATCCCGAAATACAAATCTCACATAACTTTGCCAATACCACACAACTCTCAAAACCATCAAACCAATCACATTCACCTACAGATTTCCCGTTCTCAACAAACAACTTTTAAACTGAACAAGGTTCACAGGCCATCACATAACTATCTCATAATTCAGTACCAAGCATACAACAATACTAGGATCATCGATCCCATTGACAACTTCTCAATATAAATAAAAGAAGGTTCGAGATTCCATGCATGCCCCAATATGTGAGGATTAAACAAACAACAACATGCATACAAAAGCATTACATAATCATGATGCCTCAGTATCCAACAATACACCGGTCAACAACAAAATGATTCACATATTCATCACCGGCCAACAATACAAAAGTCCCCCTCCAGGGTAGTACTATAGGGTTAGCTAATAAGTTGCTCCTCGCGAGGCTCTCAAAGCCTGGCCTGCACGTTTCTGGTACCAATAACATTCCTGACTGGATGGGTACAACTAAGTCTGACTAGGCTTTGAAACACTTGCAGAATTCATACGCAAAGGGAAAAAAAATCTACCATGGCCCGGCTGAGCACAAACAAAACAACCAACAGACCCCCTACTCTGGGACTGGTCTGAAATCTGAACCTTCCTGGGCCTCCCAAAAGAAGAGTCTGAAACCCCTGGTGAAGAAAAGGATTTAGCCTGGGACTGAGCATATTTTCGCCTCCACCCCTTACTGAGCCTAGAGTGCTTGTGAACCGTAGGAGTTACCGAGATGGCCTCCTCCCTAACCTGACCAGCACTCACAACCATGGCCTCCACGTGGGCCGTTGCCTCGACTAGACTATAATAATCCTTCCAAAAGGATCCAGCTACCTTCTCCCAAATATCGAAACACAACTGACTTTCAAACTCATAACAACGGTGCTCCTCTGTTGCCACCAACTCTGGAGCGAGCCTCGACAAACTGGTAAACCGTATCTCAAACTGTGCCACGGGAGTAGCATCCTGACGCAACTTAATAAACTATTCCCTCAACCTTTCCCGAGCAGAATGAGGGAAATACTTGGCCCAAAAGGCCTCGATAAAAGCAACCCACGTGCTACCCACAGTATTCTTAGCATACTTCCACCAATAACTCGTATCACCCTTTAATTGAAAAGTCGCCAAAGAAACCCTCAACTCCTCATCTTTGACTTTGAGCATATCAAGAGTCTTGGTAATCTGCTCTAACCAACTCTCTGCCTCCAACGGTTTGGCCTCCCCCACAAACTCTGGTGGGCTGGAGCGAAAAAACTCCTTAGTAAGCTTGAGGGCACGCCCGCTGCCACCCTCAGTGGGAGCTAGGGCGTCCTGCACTGCTCTTATAATCTCGCGTGCAACGTCCTCGCCGACAGTTGATGCTGCAACGACGGTTTTTAAAAGAACAGTTGTGCCTCTCCCGGCACTCCTACTACTCACTCGACCTCTACTCCCTCGTGCAGACATCCTATAAAATCCAAAACAAAACCACACTTAGTGCTCAACACAACAGCCTTTAGTCCAATGAGTAGAAATAAATAACCATTCTCTCATTCGAATGCAAATTAAATACAACATGAGCATACTGAATAAAATGCCCGAAGGCTTACATCATTAAAGAATCAAGAAGAATGGGGTAACCCTTTTACATATATGGCATTCCGCCAACACGAAAGGGGCCCCGTGGCCAACATATAAGAAGATCAAAATCTTGTAGCACATCTTGCTTATTACCTGAAAAAGATTCAACAATGTGGGATTAACATATAGTCCAGTAGGGACCTCAACATGGCCCTCAACAATAACAACTTACAGATAGCTATGATCATGAATGCTCAATCTCATACTAGAATAGTAATGTGGTAGTTTATACAAAATATACACAAGTATGTACTTTTCTCGAAAATAGCCATTTCATTCAACGCTATAAGCGATTCATCTTTCTTTTCATTACCCCTTGTTCCCAAACTTTCATAAACAATAACTTAAAAAAAAAATTCACTAAGCCCATTATTTTTCTTCCATTTTCCATACTTACAACAGATTTTTCCCTTTTTCAAAACATACTTTCAAATACCCAATTTTCCTTCACACTTTCCCAAAATCTCATAATGGCATTTTGGTTTATCCCCAACACATTCATATCTATATATGCATGCCTTTAATAGAAAGGAGATAACAAATCATCAACATGTATATAATCAACAAATGAGGCAACTCGGCCCTCCAAAACTGTAACCATCGCAATCCATGGTATACTCAGATACACTGAGACAAAAATAATAAACTTCTGCTCTACCAGTTAAATCAGTTCTCCAGGCGCTAACTGGAAGGTAACGGTACCTTTGATTATAAGCGCAGTATATAACACTAATAATAACAATACAACAGAGCATAACTAACAAGTGTAATACATACACATGAACTATCAACACATATAGGCAACGTGTTAAAGTATATGAACACATAGGTGTGTGGAGTACATCCCCTATCTCCTCCCACACACTGGAGTACATCACCTATCTCCTCTCTAACAATTATACACATATAATGTATCATAGCACTTCATCACATACAGTTTTCAATCAATGCCGGTGTAATGCGAACACAACTATCCAATACAACAATGTCATCCTCCACCGATGACCAAAGACAAAACCTCTAGATGCATGATTTTAATACACCGGTTAGAAGACTCAACTATCATGAGATCTTAAACCCAACAACAACGCTAGTACAATAGGTAAAGGTAAAACCCCAAATGTGGGTATTTAACACTCATGACATAATAGTTCAATTTCCATATTCATTTTTCGAGACTCACATAGAGTTAACATTTCATTTTCCATTTTCACGGTCAACTTTCATGAACTTTCCAAGTCAACATGTTACACCA
This sequence comes from Camellia sinensis, assembly GCF_055761805.1. Classification (NCBI taxonomy): domain Eukaryota; kingdom Viridiplantae; phylum Streptophyta; class Magnoliopsida; order Ericales; family Theaceae; genus Camellia; species Camellia sinensis. The sequence goes on from NC_138973.1 coordinate 41,818,401, forward strand.
CTTATTCTCAAAAACACTTTTCCCATTCACAAAACCAATTCCATTCTTTTTATTTTACAAAATCAATTCCATGGATAATAAAAGCCATAATCCAACTTGGTTCAATACATTCATTTCAAAACAACCCCAAAGCCATAATTAATCCTGTAGGCATTAATACCTTCACCTAACTCATATTAACAATAGTAATTTACAATTATTGCTCAACTACCCTCCATTTTAATTTACCAAATCAAAACATAATTTAGGGTTTTTCTCTCTTTCCACAATAACATGCTAATTTACACTCCAATTAGCCCAAAGAACTATCAATGATAAAATAATCATTTTCAAACAACCAACCCTAGGTTCCCTCACATGGTTTTCAAAGAAATTCAACATGATATGATTTTCATGCAATACCAAAATTACCACATGTCTATCTATAGACGAAGTATTGAAAAGGAACAAGCAGAATCCCTACCTCAAATGGAGAATCCAAGGGGAAGAAGAGTCAAACTCGGAAGTGCTCCAATCCCAAATTTTTTCGGATCAAAACGAAGCCCACGCAACCCTCTATCTTTCTTACAAAGAGATTAGGGTAGGAACACCCAAGAACTAGATCAATCCCTAGAGAGAAGGTAAGTGTAGAGAGAGAGAGAGAGTCGAATCTAGGGTTTTGAGACAAAAGGGAAATCAAAAAGTGAAGAAGAAGCTGCTGCAGCGAACTGATATATACGTTCCTTGCTCGAGCAAAGGAGTGGTCGCTCGAGCGACCAGACACGAAGAAACCTCATTCGAGCGCACAATGCCTGGCTCGAGCGAACAACACGAAGCTTCAGGTCTGCAACCCAAAAGCACGCTCGAGCGAAGAAACGCTCGCTCGAGCGAAGAAGTCCAAAACATACAGCTCGCTCGCTCAAGCGAAGAACATCTCGCTCGAGCCAAGGCTGCGTCTGAACAAAACCTGAACACATGAAAAGCTCGCTCGAGCGTACAAACCCTCGCTCGAGCGACAAAGTCCTGGCTCGAGCGAAGAGGGTAACAACTGGACATCAACCATATGCTTCCAATCACAACCAACCTGAAACGAACCTGCCCAAAACATCCTATAACTCAAACACAAAGTATTGAAGGACGGAAACAAGCTAAATACAACAACCCACATCTACAGAACCAAGTCTGGAATACAATGCTTAATGGAGGGAAAACCGGGATCGCTATAATTCATTTCAGAAACAAATTTACATTCACATTCTTTTACAAGCCAATAATAGAAATCGGAATATATACTTAATCTTATATTCGTTAGCGCTAATAGATCACATATAGGGCATCGAAGATCATGCTTGTCAGTTCCATAAAGGAACCTCCAAACCAAGTACGAATAACTAGTTAGTTCCATAAAAGAACCTCCAGCTGGGTACAGAAAATTTGTCAGTTCCATAAGGAACCTCTGGACCAGGAACATATAACTTACTTGAGCCCCCGAATACTTATCAAAATTGGACAATCATTCATAGTACAAACATAACATTTTATAGAACAGATCTTATTTCATATACAGAAAATAAGTAGAGTTGAACATAGCTTTACTAAGTTATTACTCATGATTAACAGATGGCTCTAAGGCAAACAGACAGAATGGGCAAATTAGATGTCTTGTGGCACGTGACCTACACAGTTACAGAGCGAACACATACTGAATTACACATCCAGAAATATTAACTTAATCCTCTCTTATCTTGGTGTGTTTCTACTTCTTTATTCTCATTATTGTGTCTTAATCTTGGCCTAGGAATGCATAGGATGCAATGAGGATGCAAAAATGCATTTGAAAACACTTGGTCAAAAATTCTAGAAACAGGGGTCCCGCTCGAGCGCAACTTCCCTCGCTCGAGCACTCTGTAAACCTTGCAAAAGTACTGGTTAAGTGAAATCTTCGCTCGATGGCCGCTCGACTCTCGCTCGAGCGTGAGACTCATGCCCTCGCTCGAGCGCAACTATTACCGCTCGAGCGGTCTGCAAAACATGCAAACTTTTGGGAGCATGCATTTTACACTCGAGGGGACTTCAGGTCGCTTGAGTGAAAGTGTAAAATCACAAAGTGGCCGCTCGAGCGCAGATTCTATTGCACGAGCAGAAGTGCAGAATCTAGGATTTTTAGATTGCATTTCGAAGCTCCAAACTTGAATTCAAAGCCATTTAACTCAATCTTTGGGCCCCAAAACTTGAGAAATCAGTTTAAACTTAAAAATACTAAGAGTTAAAAATCATTTCATGAAATCAAGTCCCAAAAACATGTCAGTTGTGCAAAAATTCAATTTGAAATGTAAGAATATGATATGAACATGACATGCATGTATTAATTTGAGTTCATAGCTTCCAAAACATGATCAAATGAGGTCCAATGGCAAGAAATGTTATGAATTCTTCAAACCGTGCTAGAATTACAACGTGCATGTGAGGAAAGCTTTGAAAACAACTTCCAATTGCTATGTAATATGCATGAATGTATGAAATGATTTAATTTTCTTCAATTCTAGCTCAAAACTCATGTTAATCCACTCAATTCTCTAGAATTCATGAATTTACCAACTCAAAAGCAAGACTAAAGGCTTGAATTCTCACCTTAGCTTCTCAATTTCTTAAGATTTAAAGGTAATCTTGAGCAATTCTTTAAGTCTCCAAGCAATGTCCTTCTCTACCTTAAGTTTGATCTCAAGTTCTTGGCCTCTCACTCGTTTTTGCTACCAAGGATGTAGATATGAGAGTGTAAAGTGTGAATGAGAGTCCACTAATGCCTTATATAGGCTAAATTAATGGTTTAATTAAATGATTAATCAAGTTACCTAATTAGAGATAAACTATTCTAATTTAGTCGTTCTGAATCGAATTCTAATTAAACTTACCATGATGTTCTAAAAATTCTAAATAACACATAAATCAAGTCAATTTCTGAATCGGATGCCGATGCCACTACTAAAAAATGTATTTTTTGCGACCGCTATAAACCGTCGCAAATAATAAAAATACAGTCGCAAAAGACCTTTTGCGACTGCCCATGCGACGGCAAATTGGGGTCGCGAATGTGGGGGTGGCAAATACTTTTTGCGGCCGCAAAATAGCAGTCGCAAACTATTTGCGACCACCTAACTTACTTATGGCGACTGATATTTTGTAGTCGCAAAAAAGTTTAAAAAATGCCTACAATGTATTAGCGACCATCTTGTTACCGTCGCAAAAAATTTGAAAAAAAAAAACATAAAAATATGGCGTTAAGCAATAGCAATGGCCAAAACACAATCTATTACGCACCAACAAGAAACATAACAATGTAACGTTCACAAACAACAATTGTCACTATTCAAGAGGAGTCTCAGGAGCCTTATTAATCCATTAAGCTTCAAATAAAACCAAATAACTAGTTTCAAACAAAGCACAAAATACTATTTGAAAAACTCCATGCCAAGTGAAGATGTTCGACTAAAGAGGCCATGTTAAAATCCCATTCTCCCACAGCTCATTCCACTTCTCAATCTGCAATAATTAATAATAAAAAGGATTAATAGGTGAAGTTGCATTTTTTGCTTATCTATCCATGATTATACAAATTATTTTTATACATAAAACACGTAAGTATACATTTGTAAAATAGTAATCAGAGTAAAGAGAGGCAGTAAACTAGCTAAAACAAAAAGTTAGGTGCCACTATATGAAAGTCAACAAAACTTAACCACAATAACACTGACAAAATGCTAATTTTGTATTGTCAAAATCCTATAGGATGTGACAAAAAGAAATAGACATCGTGGGAAAAGAAAAGCATACCAGCATCAGTCTGCTGACTACTTTCATCAAAACCCTGCATTTGAAATATATGATCAGACAAAGTTACCGAAGGAGCAGGTTAGCCCCACTGCATATATAGCATCCTCCATGAGTATCAAAAATGAAGAAATAATCCTTAGAAAGATTAGCCAACTCTAGAAACACTAGAAGGGGAAAAAAATTGAAGTTAGATCTTACATTGCTCAGGTCACCCATATACTAGATCAACCGTCGTTATAGAAACTTTGACACTTGATCAAAAAATATGAGAGAAAATCTTGCATCCACAATCAACAGTTGACTCATATTATGAGAGAAAATCCTGCATCCACAATCAATAGTCTACTCATATTTTGCGCTTTCCATCAACTGTTATATCAGGATTATAAAAGAGAACTCCAAGTATATCCAAGTATAATGGAACAATTTCAAGACAAGTTTTCCCTCATTTTAGTAGGATAGAAGTTAAACAAATGCTCGATCCCGAATCAATGGCTTCAGAACTGACGTGACCTGACTAAACTAAACAAGATGACATTGTCAAAGCAAAGGAAGTAAATATTATCTTTATAGATAATTTGCAAGCCGACTTTGCAAAAGAAACAAACTCTAATTTTCGAGGCTAACTCAACTTTTGTCTATATAGATGAAGAATATCTTCACCCAATGACAAGTGTGGCAAGTGAATAAAGCCCCATTGAATAGCATTTTTGAAGTACTTTTCAGGTTTCATAAAAAGGAAGGCATAAAAATCAGAGAACTCTGTTTAGCTATGGACTTTCCAAGAATCATGCAAATAAAAGGCAAAAATGTTGATTTCATCACCTACCACCACCACTAGCAGCAAAGCTATGTCACCATTTTCAAGCTTTAGAACCTCAAATTATAGAATTCTTATCAAAACCAACAACAAAACCCAAAAACCACATCAACCCAAATCAAAACAAGCCATTTTTCAAACCTATATCTTCACCTTCGCAGATCTAGCTAAAAACATCATAGACAAAGTTCAGGTACTTTGTACATCATTCATCAAAACCCATACCTAATTTTAAATTAAAGAAGAAATGAAGGTCAACATATATATATATATATATATACAAATTTATAGATAACATTGAATTCATATACAAAAAAAAAAAAAAAAAAAAAAAAATCCTATTTGTGGCACCTTTGAAGTGTTGTGTTTTTGCTATTTCTTTGCTCCATGCTATTCTTCTTCTTTTTGATTTTTTATTGTCTTTTGTTCGTATAATCCTATTTGTGGCACATTTTGTCTTAACAAGCACAAACAAGATACTGAAAACCAATCTTCTGATGACAACTGAGACTTGTGTCTAAGATCACGACCCTAAGCCATGGCTAGAACCACATAAAATTTGACCCAACAAAGTAATAAAATAAAATAGTTTTATCTGGTACAACTTTAGACCAAATGTAAGAAACAACCGGTACCTCTCAATATTGGGCTTAGAATCATCCTCATCATCGTCCTTGTCCTCGTCCTCGTCCTCGCCATCTAGGTTAGGCGATATGTCAAAAGTAGAATTCAACTCTACATCAAGAAATGCAGCAAAGTCCTCACTGCTTGACGAGTGTACTGGAGAATCAATCACAAGACTTATCTGAAATGCCATCCAAGCAATAAATTAACAAATCCATTTGACGGATTTTAGCAACAAAGTACTTTTCAATTATGTATTTCTAAATTCATGGAGATTATTGTGATGTTAGAATACAATTCAAATTCATGGAGATTATTGTGAATTTAGTAACATCACCAAATTTCAAACAAATTAACAAATCCATTTGATGGATTTTAGCAACAAAGCCAATCTTAAATCTTGAAGCTATCCATAATCTCATTTTTAGCAAAAACTGCACAATAATATAAATCGGTACTTCAATAAATTTTCTAAATTAATATTATTATTAAAAATAATTTTCTTTACAACCGACATTGACCCTGCTCTGATTGAAAATAATTTACCTTCAAAATATAATCTGTCTGAAGAGTTCTTTTTTGCCCCTCAATTGAAGTCGCCTGTTAAATACCATTCTCTTTATGATTTTCAACAGATCTTTTGAAGTAAAATAATCAATTTATAGTTATGGTTACCTTCATGAAGGTGTCAATGTCTATGCCAGGGACAATTCCTGCTTCGTTCTCCCTTTTGCTAACTTCCTTCATAATTTCTTCATTTCCAGCTATGTAAGTTAAATCAACTTGTTATGAGGGCAAGTCTACACCAATATGGGATATATATAAATTATGAAAGAGTGAAGGAAGCCTACCTGCTCTACTTCCAACACCTTGACAGCGTGCAGAAAAATCTGTCGTTTCCCTCACAGTCATCTCGGGTTTGTGCAGGTCATATTGGCTTATGTAAGCTGATGGTTTATGAGGTACAAACTCATCGAGCCTGTAGCTGTTGTAAAAGACTTCCCCCGCAACCTGAAGAAATTAAAAGGATTGAAAATGAAATACATTACAAACATTGTAATGATTGGCTTTTTCAAATTCGTGATTGAGATTTCTGTCTATAGAATCCTTATTAATTTGAATATGTTGAAAAGATTGTAATGATATGATTTTTGATAATAATGTTTCTTTGTCGTTTCATATTACTAACTCTCTTCATAATTAGATTGGTTGGCAGAAATTGCCACCATTTATATCTATGCATTAGCACAGTAGTGGTGTCATATGAATGCAATTGTTTGGTGTCTGTCTATAGAGCCCATAAAATTTAAAAAGGTTTTTTTTTTTCCTTTTAAAATCATGTGATGTGATGTGATATGCTGGGAAAACTAACCTTGACAGACTGGTTTAGTTTTCCTGCTAGAGCCAATAATAAGGTGGTTTTCCCACAGCCTGGAGGTCCAAGAAGAAGAGTGAGCCTGCATCCAACAAAAACGTCCATGAACATGAATGATGGACTCTCTCTTCTCACATAAATATGAAATCTTCTCCTGTTGATACTATTTTTTTCAACAATTTTATGCTCATCATCTTTTTAATATTACACAACTTGGCTGAATTGGATCCATAAGACAGCCTAACTTTTCTGTCTTCCCCGCTACACAAAAATTTTAAGTATATTAAAGAACTGTCATTTTTTCTTCTTGTTTTTGTTTTTGTTTGTGTCATTTTTTCACACACACACACATACACGCAGGGAAGGGATAGTTTCACTGTGTTATACAAACAAAAGGTTCCCAAAGCTATGCCAAAACTAGCTATTAATGAAGGAATTTGCTAGTTCATCAATCTAATGACTGTTTCCAAAAATTGTAATATTGGTATTTTGTCAGGCCATCACTATGTGTTATGATATTCTTTGCTACTAAGCCTAAATTGATGCTGACATAAGATGGGATTCATTCCTCTGTCTGGAGTTGTTGAGATCTCTAGCATTTTTCAATAAATAATAGTTAAGGGAGGTTACTATATTCACAGTTTTATATCTACAGTATTTCTAAATCTCTTTTATATGGTAAGTTGATTCATATTCTTCATAGCTCTCGATTTTACATGGTAAGGTTCCTTGATATGGGAGAGAGGATATAGGTACAATCAGTAATAATAATAAAACCCACAAATCTAGTACCATGCATATTTAATTTAATACATAAAAAAGCATATAATCATTTCATCTGTGAAAAGCCTTGTGGACACATCTAATTTTAACTATGGAGGTAAAGCAACTTTACAATTAATTACCAAAGTTAATAACCAACCAAATATTTTTCACAGCCTTGTGAACTGGTGACCTCATTGTTCTACCTTTTCTCTCAAATGGAGGGAGAGAACGGGTGTCGTAGAAAGAGAAAATTGATAGAGAATCTGAAATGGGTACTTAGAGAGAAACCAAACAGAGAGAATCCAAGGACAAAAAAACGAAAAAACTACATCCCCTTTTGTCTATTATTCCACTTTCCTGTGTGTGTTTTTTTCCTCCTCTCAGTAGCATAGCGGAATAAAAAATATTGATTTGTAATGACAAAACCTTACTCAAGATAATGGAGTAACATTATCACCAATGTGGGATTATGGTAATGACTAATTCTTCTACAACTAATGTATGTACAAATCCAATTACAGTGTCACTGTTAATGAAAACCAGAAATATACTCATACCTTTATATATACCAGTTTTCAGTTGTTCAGCATATTTGAAAGTTCTCCAGTATTAGCTGAAAACAGTGATTAGTTGCTACCAGCTAGGCCAACTAAATGGCCAATCTCATCTTCAAGGTGTGAAAAGTGAGTCAAGAACTTGTCATGAAGCTCAGAGCAGTCAAAATGATTTTGATGCAAATGAGGAAGAACATCACAAATAATTTTCAAACCACTCTACAGTAATTCCACCCCTTGGTTAATTCCATCAGGAAGTTTCCGTATTTTATAGGCTTGGTTTTCAACGTCAATCTGAGAAAATAACTGGAGGAAAAAGAAAACTGAAAAAAAAAATGTGAACATGTTTGAGCATGGGAGATAAGATGGAAAAACAGTTGTGAACTGGTGTCTTGCAAATAACCATTGAATTTTGCTTGCCAATAGTTGTCATTCTTAGTATCTCAACAAATTATTGTTCATTACAGACTGAATAATTTAATGTCAGTTACTGGCATTCAATTTAAGACCTATCCTTAAACATGATTATTTAGTCATCATTGATTCCACAGAGTCAATTTTTACTTTTACATGTAAAAGTTCATTGGTCATATGTAAAGGAATTCATTACTTACAAAGATTGCAGGGAAGCAGACAGAGCAAACACTGGTGCACCAAACACACCAGAACCGCACCCTCTGATTGATACATCATCAAAGCTCTCCATGAACTCAAAGTATTCAATTAAAATTCTTTGTGTAGCAATACTTTTCATTCTATCAGAAAGCAAATTTAGCACACTAATTTAATAATATAAATCGGTATTTTAATAATAATATAAATCAGTATTTTAATGCAGAAACACACTAATGTTTTCTCGAAAAGATCGAAAGCCACTGCTCTACTTAAATAAATGTCCAAAAACGATTTGGAAGTTCCAAGAAACATTTTCGTTTTCCCATGAACTTCAACCCTAAAAACACAGAATAAAAAAAAATTCAAAAACAAGAAAGATATCAATAGCAAGTAATTCATGGAGCAGATAACAAACAGCAATACAAAAACAAACATAACACACCAGAAATTCAAATCAAACTATCAATCAAGAAGCGTCTTTAACAGAAAATATAGCAAATTAGAATGTTTGAATCAATTCAAAAAAACAATGTTACACGAGAGAACGGTTTTGAATACCAAAGTACAATTTGTTCAATTTGTTTAACATGCATTGCACCAGATCTGGTACCTATATATGTACCAATTAGTTCGGTTTTAGGAGAATTTGATCAAATGATCGAAAATCTAAAATAAATAACAAATAAATATAGTTTCTTTTTGCTAGCATGACCAATTCGAAAGCCCAAATCTTAGATTTAATTTAACATAGCAAAAAATTCAATCAAACTTTCAGCAGGTATTAAAACAGACGAAAATTTTCAGCAGGTATTAAAATGGAGCACATGCCAATCCAATTACTATACATGGAAAACCACATAAATCCATCACCGATCATGACTATTGAACTTACAGTAAAGATATATAGACAAAAATTAAAAGCAGATCAGAAAGATATGTGAATCTCGGTATAAATCAAAGTTACTTAGCAATGAATGAACACAGATGTATATATATATATATATATAACAAATTTTCATGTACTGTTAGCTGCAAAGAGAAGAAAGTGTACATGCTTAAATTGTTGCAAAATTCAAAGAATATATATATATATATATATATACAAAGAGAGAGAGAGAGAGAGAGAGAGAAGGGGAAAAAAACATGCCAGAGATTAATCGAAAGAAATACCTAAAAATGTTGATTTTGTGTTGCCCTAGAGAGATCATTTTGGACAATCCAAGGGGCAATCTGAGTGATAATGAATGAAAAATATAGATTTCAAAAGAACTATAAAGAGAGAGCAGGAGATTGAGAAACAGAGAGAGAAAGCAAGATTGACAGAGACAAAGAGAGATATAGAACGAGATTGAGAGGTCGAGAGAGTTCGTAACGCCATTTCCTTTTATAATCTCAAAAGTGAGCTGTGGAGAAGAGGTTAAAGTTGGATTCGACGGTGAAGATGACAGAATCGGGGATGGCGTCTCGAGTTCTGATTATCAAACCCTAGTAGCTCCGGCGTTGTGGTCTGTTGCTTCTCATCACAATCTTAGAAAGAGAGGACGAGAGAGAGAGAGAGCGCGACCATGGCGAGCGAGAGTGACAGAGATCTCCGTTTGTGAATTGTCGGGAAAGTCAGAGTGAAAAGGATTAGGCCATAGGAGTAAGAAAAATTCAAAATAAATAGTAAAAGAAAAAATTATGAACCTGCGCTTGCAAATATTATTTTTTGAGACGGTGAAATAGTCTGTCGCAAAAAGTTAGTCGCAAAAAACCACTTTTCTAGTAGTGTGCGGCTTTCAATTTGTAACCCGAAACGGAAACATGAACAAATCTTTCTACGTTAAACAGATATAAACACAAATAAGGCAACATATGATGCAGAATTTCACTTTAATTACTTATTAGGCATATTTAAGCATGGATTAACGTTAATCATGGGTCAGGGTTGTTACAGTTTTCCTCCCTTTAAAGAGTTTGGTCCTCCAAACTCAAGTTGCCTTCATTTTGGAAGAACACTGGATTCAAAGGAAACAATTCAAGGTATCTTCTCATCATATCTTCCTCCATTTCTCAAGTTGCATAGGTCCCTTTGTGGTTCTACCAACCAACTTTTACCAACGATATTTCCTTATTCTTTAGCTTTTTAATTCGGCGGTTTACAATCTGTATTGGCCTTTCTTCGTACGTGATGAATCAAGTTTTTCATGATTATCTTGATCTTTTTATGGTTGTCTTTGTTAATGACATTTTGATTTATTCACCCTCTGAGGAGGAGCACGAGGAACACATGGGGGTCGTGTTGGAGTTGCTTAAAGTCCATCAGTTATATGCTAAGTTTGGGAAGTGTGAATTTTGGCTGAAAGAGGTGAAGTTCTTAGGCCATGTGGTATCTGGGGAAGGGGTGACTGTGGATTTCTCCAAGATAGAGGCAGTGCAAGATTGGGGGTAACCCAAGAACGCCTTTGAGATCCGGAGTTTCTTGGGGTTGGCTGGGTATTATCCCCGTTTTGTGAAAGACTTTTCTAGTTTGGCCGCTCTATTGACCAGACTAACGAGGAAATGAATCAAATTTGTGTGGAGTGAGACTTGTGAGAAGTCATTTCAGGAGTTGAAAATTAGACTCACTACTGCTCTAGTTTTAATTATCCCGTAGAGGGGTTTAGGTTATGCTGTATATTGTGACGCATCAAGGGAAGGTTTAGGGTGTGTCTTGATGTAGGAGGGGAAGGTAGTTGCTTATGGTTCACGGTAGTTAAAGATTCAGGAGAGGAACTACCCTACTCATGATCTAGAGTTAGCATCAGTGACCTTTGCCCTGAAGATCTGGAGGCATTATTTATATGGTGAGAGATTTGAGGTGTTCTCGGATCATAAGAGTCTGAAATACTTGTTTTCTCAGAAGGATCTGAATTTGAGACAGAGGAGGTGGATGGAGTTCATGGAGGATTATGACTTCAAGTTACATTATCATCCCAGGAAGGCCAATGTTGTAGCCGATGCTTTGCATCGGAAATCCTCTGGCAGTGCAGCTTGTATTGCCGTCCAAGAATGGGAGATGTTGGGTGCTATCGGCGAGTTTGACTTGCATCTTGGTGAGTCTGCTGAGTTGGCTACCTTGTTTACTGTAGTTGCACAGCCTACACTAGTGAGCCTAGTTATTGAGGCATAGAGGGGTGATCCGGAGGTTGAGACCATCTCGGAAAAGATTGCTAGTGGTAAGGTGAAGAGGGGTCAGAATGTGCATTCTGATTCAAGTATTAGATATGTTGACTGACTTTTTGTGCCAGAGTCTTATCGGGAGGAGGTACTCCATGAGTTTCATCACTCACGCCTTGCGGTGCATTCAAGAGGTACAAAGATGTACCATGATCTTAGTCGCCGATTTTGGTGGAAGGAGATAAAGAAAGACGTAGCATTGTTTGTGTCGAGATGCCTTACTTGTCAGCAAGTGAAGGCCGAGCACCAGAGGCCAGCAGGTTTGTTGCAACCCTTGCCTATAGCCGAGTGGAAGTGGGAGCATGTCTCTATGGACTTTGTTGTGGGTCTTCCGAGGACTCAGCAGGGTAGTGATGTCATTTGGGTGATTGTGGATTAGCTAACTAAATCAGCATATCTTGCACCTATGCGCATGAGTGACTCCATAAATCATCTTACCGACCTTTATATTTAAGATATAGTTCTACTTCACAGGGTTCCAGTGACTATTGTCTCGGATAGAGATCTATGTTTTATGGCTCAGTTATAGCAGAGCCTACAGAGTGCCTTAGGCACTAAGTTGACTTTTAACAACGCCTATCACCCGCAAACTGACGGACAGTCAGAGCATACTATTCAGATCCTGGAGAATATGCTTTCAGGTTGTGTTCTTGATTTCAAGGGGTCTTGGAAGAAACACTTGCCTTTGGTAGAGTTTTCCTACAATAACAGTTTCCAGTCGAGTATTGGCATGGCACCATTTGAGGCCTTGTATGGTCGATCGTGTAAATCCCCAGTGTGTTGGGCCGAGCTGGGTGATGCACCTATGATAAGCCCAGAGTCGGTTCGGGAAACGACGGAGAAGATTAGTCTTATCCGTAAGAGGTTTGTTATAGCTCAGAGTCGTCAGAAGAGCTACGCCAACTGTAAGAGGAGGCCGTTATGTTTTGAGGTTGGGGATCTTGTATTTCTTAAGATCTCACCTAAGCGAGGTTTGATGAGGTTTAGGAAGGGGAGGGAGTTGTCTTCTTACTTTATTGGGCCTTTTGAGATTTTGGAGCATATTGGGGAAGTGGCATGTCGATTAGCTTTGCTGCCACCACTACCTGGAGTTCACGATGTTTTTCATATTTCAATGCTTCGGAAATACAAGCCCGATCCATCACACATGTTGGATTAGACTGAGTTAGAGGTGGACGAGGATGTCTTTTATGAGGAGAGACCGGTGAGGATTTTAGACACTCGGGATCAGGTCTTGCGTGGCAAGACAATTCCCTTGGTGAAAGTGTTGTGGAGACACCATGGGGTTGAGGAGACGACTTGGGAACGTGAGGCTGAAGTTCGTGAGAAGTATCCGGACCTTTTTATTGATGTTTGTGAGTTGTAATAGAAATGTTATTTTGATATTAGGATGTACATTGTGTATGTTATGAAATAGGGTGAATTTCTTATGTTTAATTGGGAGGTTATGTTATCATGCCATGATTGCGTTTCTACAGTTGTAATTGATTTTTATTTAGCGAGGTTATCTAGTTTAAATTTCAGGGACGAAATTCCTTAAGGGGGGAAGATTGTAACGAGTTGAATCAAATTGAATTTATACTTTAATCTCAGTTGGGGATTTATTTTAAATTATTAAACTCATTCATTTTGGACCCAATTGATTTAATCGTGACCCGTTAGTAACCATGTAATATTGTTGTGGTTTTATTATTATTATTTGATTTCCAGAAAAGAGTTGTGAATATTTATGGTGTGTACCATTAAACGAAATATATTTTGTGGTGAGAAAATATTATATTTACTTTTGTCATTAAAGATGTTGAAATGTATTTTTAATTGATCTATATATATATATATATAGGTGTATATATATATATATATAGCTAGATATTTGTGGTTAGATATTTGTTTAAATATTTGTTTAGGTGTACATATCTATAAATAGCAACCAAAAAGGATTTTTGTTCAACTTTTGGGAGAATGCCGTGAGGAAGAAAGAAAAAAAGGGTTCCAAAGTTGGTTTTTCTTGGGTTTGAACTAGTGTAAGTCATTTTTGACACCTAGTGTTTTGGATCAAAACGTAGAGGGCGGAAAAAGATTTAATTTCTGTTGCCAAAAAAATTGAAAGCTTCTTGGCATGAGGTAGGGGTTTTTCCTACACTTCTTCGTGCACTTTTACTTAATTATATGGAGCTTAGAGTTATATATAATTTAATTAGAATTTTTGAAAAAATTGTGATTTATTTGCTTAAAAGAGAAATTTTGAGAAAAATAAAGAGTTGATGCCCAAATTGCAAAAGTGTAAACCTGGAATATTTTTGTAAGGTTATGAAAGAGCTATGTTTTAAATTTGAACAAAAACGAACCCCGACTCGATCGGTTTTGAAATTTTTATCAGTTTGCTACCAAAAGAGCATTTTTAAAGAAAACAAAGGAATTATGTTTAACTTTTGGGGCTTTTGATCAAAATAGGATTTCATGGTTGAATAATGCATGGAGAATGAGTTTGGAAAGAAAATGATGTTTTCTTGCGCATTAACAGTATTATTTTGCTTAATGTATCTGTTGGAATAAAACCGACACGGTTAGAAATGGACCTTGAGAGGTTACCGGATGTGATTGTGGTATGAAAACTAGTGTAGTTGTTCATATTTGATGAGATGTGGAATAGATTGTATTTATCTGAATTTTTGGAATTTAATTGTTTAAATATTTGTTTAGAAATATTTGTTTTGGGCTATCGATGGAAGATAGCCATGATTGTTGTAGAAATGCATGAGACTTAGGTAAATTGAACCACATTCCTCATTTGTTGCATTGGAAATTGCACTACATTAATTTCATTGGAAATGTATCTATTTTTGAGAAATGTTTAGAAATGTAACTGTTTGCGAAAAGATGAATACTTGGTGAATCAGGGTAGGGGGTGTAGAACCGCGCGGTGAAGTGTCAAGCCTTCCAGTTTACTGGTAAAAATGACAGTGGTAGTGCATTAGAGCCTACTTGCAAACACTCACCTAGAGATTCACAGAGCCTATATTCATGTAACATATATGGTTTAAAATGGAAATGAAAATGGTTTTATATCTGTTGTTGCATCTCAGCATTGCATGCTTTATAAAAAAAAAAGATAAATTGTTTTATCATGAGCATCGCATGAGCATACTCCTATTTAGTCTTGTCATGGTCCATATGTTGTGTAGTATATCTCTACTGGGATGTGGCTCACCCTATAAGGGAAACCATTTTAAGTAGAGGTGATATGCCTCCGCCAAGGCACTGACTTGGGAGGACTCGGAGCTAAGGCTCCATTTTTATTTTATGGTTATTTATTAAATGTAAGCCCAGGGTTGTATTTGTGTTGAGTTGAAATGCCATTTTGTGTAATCAAGAATGTTCTTGGATAAATTTGTAAGCCTGTAGGGCACTTATTATCTATTTGGCTTCCATTTCATACTTGTTGTAAAATGCATGCTTGTGATTAGAACTGGGGCATTGAGATGTGTACAGCATGCATTTGTCATTTGAAATTAAATGGAAATGGATGTATGGAATAATTAGCTATAAATATGTGTTTATCGATCAGGTAGGTTTGTTGTATAAATAGATATACCCTGGATGTAACGCCCTCAAAACAAACAACATTAAAACCCATCAATATAGACATGCATTGATATATAAAAGTTCTACATTCTTCTATTCATCAGAGTTCCATTACCAAAAGTATTACATGTTAACAACAAAAGCAAATGCCCTAAAGGCTTACAGCTTTCCAAGTTAACACTTGGATACAACAAAAGAGTGCTAACTCATTTACACATTAAGCCCTTGGCTTGAATATACATGTAATACATCAAAGAAAGGAAACAACAAAAGTCCGTCTGCCTCTAGCCTCCCAAGCTACGTCCTTGGAGGTGGCATGCTACCTGTACCTGAAAAATGATATTCCCATATAGGGTGAGCCACAGCCCAGTAGAAATACACTAAACCAAATATGAACAATGACTAAAAGATTAGCAGTTGATAGATGGCCAACACTAATACTCTCCCTTATCACACTTTACGGTTTCATGACATACAAGTCCATATTACAGTCCATTTTCCAATTCTTTTCAATTCTCAATTTATAACCATGGTTCAGAACCTGACCAAACAACTCATATGAGACAGTAACTCATATCAAGCACTTCTCCATTTCATAATAGATAAGCATACTAGTTATATCACATACCAACAGATAAGCATACAAGCTATATCACATACCAACTGATAAGCATACAAGCTATATCACCACTTCCACAGATATGCATAAGAGCACTATCACACTTCCAATGACAAGCATATGAGCTCTGTCAACACATTAATAGATAAGCATATGAGCTCTATTTATGGAGTCCATCCCCTATCTCCTTCCAACAACATCCGGTTTAGAGGTCCACCCCCTATCTTCCCCTAAACCATGGAGTACATCCCCTATCTCCTCCAACACAACACAATGCATATAACAATAATTATACACATCATCACACAACACATAACTTTAATGTATTCTTTCAATCGTCATACTCAATGACACATTCCAGTGATTAGTTTCAGTTTAGCCTAATCATCATGCATTGTCTACAACAATCACGACTATTCTCCACCGATAGCCCAAAGCAGTTATTTCTATACAGAAAATAAATGCAACAATGGATATATATAATCAACATTTCAACTAGGTGAGTGATAAACAATCCAACTACACCCTTTAATCCCATATCTTTCCAAATCAATTCCTCATTTCTCATAATTAATTACACAAATTAATTAACCAATGTAATTAGGGCATATTCCATAATTAACATTACAACCCTTAGGTTCCATTTTCACTAATGTTTCAACATTAATTTCACTTTTCCATGCCAAACATGCATCTAGGTTTTATATAGCTAAAAACCCTAACCTTTGGAAATTTACACAAAAACCCCAAACTTTCACAAAATTACCAAACCAACCCCAACATCTCAAAATACTAAAATTTAAAGGCAAAGCTCATAGTAAGGAGTAGGTTATCCCTACCTCGAAGTTAGAGCTCGGATGGAGAAGAAGCCAAAACCAAAATGCTCCAAAGACCAAGATTCTCGGATCAAAACGACGCCCTCGACAATCAACACAACTTTTACAAAGACCGAAGAGAAGGAGGACACTCTAACTAGATCAAACCCTAGAGAGAAGGGAGTTTCTAGAGAGAGAGGCTCTCAAAAAAGGGTTTTAGAAAAAGTAGGAGAGAGAAAGGAAAGCAAAAAGTGATTTAAAATCACCCAGCGGATAACTCATATACGTATGACCCGCTCGAGCGGAGAACACAACGCTCGGGCGCCAAGAACAAAAATCTGGACACGCTCGAGTGCAATAAGGCCCGCTCGAGCGCCAAGACACAGGAATAAAACACTTCCACTCGAGCGCCAAAACCAGACCGCTCGAGCGTAGATTTCCACCCTCTAGAACTGATACCTAGAAAGTGCTACCCGCTCGAGCGCCACCAGACCCGCTCGAGCGCTACCGCTCGAGCGTAAACAAACCCGCTCGAGCGTCAAAATCACATCTGCAGAAGTTTTGCAGGAACACGACATACTGGTTTTGTGAAATCCCCGCTCGAGCGCAAGAAGACCCGCTCAAGCGGAACGCCTAAAAACTGGGCAACAAGGAATTGAAACCAAGGCCTAACCAACCTGTAACAACCCTCCCCAAAACATCCTAAAACTCAATCGAGTAGAATTAAAGGACGGCAACCAGATAGATACCACCACCAACTTCACGGAACCGAGTCCGGAATACAACAGAACAGAAAAGGGACAACCGGGATCGCTATACTGGACGTTACAGTGTATAACATTACTCAACAATAATTAATAATACTCCTTTCATTCCAAAATTTAAGTCTCTTTTGAGAATTTATTTATTTTATTAGTGCAATTATTACATTTAAAAAATATTAACTTTTCAAAATTATCTTTTAATAGTACCACTATTATGTTTCAAAAATATTAATATTAATGAATTTAAAGAAAATGACAAAATAAGAAATTCAAGTTATTTTAGTCTTGAATTTTTTAAAATAAACTAATATTTTGAGATAATAAAAAATAAAATAAAAGACTACAAATAAAATTTTCTGAAAAGATAATTCTAAAAATTGAAACCAAATAGAATGATTTTTTCTTAAAATTCTTCACGAATTACATGTGAACATATTACTTTACGCCCTCTGTGTGTGTGCGCGCGCGCTTTCAAACAAATCTTCTCTTTTTTTTTTCTCTTTTTTTATAAATAGATATTAATCGCAACCCACGTCAACGTTAGGAAACAAAATCGACAACTTTACATTCTATTCTAAAACTAGGAGATACAGAAATGGAGAGAAATGGCCAATGATTTCCAGTGGGATCACATCAAATGTGACCTATTTATAAAAATATTGCACAAATAAATTTAGTAATTTACAATAATGATATTTTAATATTTAATAAAATTAATGAAAATTAACTAATAATAATTACACATTAACTTTAAAAGATAAATAAATATTCCATGTGTACAACATTACTCAATAGTAATTAATAATACTCCTTTTATTTCAAAATTTTAGTTTCTTTTGAGAATTTAATTTTTTTATTAGTGAAATTATTACATTTAAAAAATATTAACTTTTCAAAATTATCTTTTAATAGTACAATTATTATATTTCAAAAATATTAATATTAGGGAATTTAAAGAAAATGACAAAATAAGAATTTCAAGTTATTTTAGTCTTTAATTTTTTTAAATAAACTAATATTTTGACATGATAAAAAATAAAATAAAAGAATACAAATAAAATTTTCTGAAAAGAAAATTCTAAAAACTGACACCAAATAAAATTATTTTTTCTTAAAATTCTTCGTGAATTACACGTGAACGTATTACTTTACGCCCCATCATCTCTCTCTCTCCCCCCCTATGCAAGCTTTCAAACAAATCTTCTCCTTTTTTTTTTCTTTTTTTTTTAAAATAGATATTAATCACAACCCATGTCAACTTTATGCAGCAAAATCGGCAGGCTCTAAATTATATTCTAAAACTAAGAGACATCGAAATGGAGAGAAATGGCCAATGATTTGCAGCGGGATCATATCAAATGTTACCTATTTATAAAAATATTGCACAAATAAATTTAGTAATTTACATTAATAATATTTTAATACTTAATAAAATTAACGAAAATTAACTAATAATAATTACACATCAACTTGTAAAAGATAAATAAATATTCCATGTGTATAACATTACTCAACAATAATTGATAATACTCCTTTCATTCCAAATTTTTAGTCTCTTTTGAGAATTTAATTTTTTTATTAGTACAATTATTACATTTAAAAAATATTAACTGTTCAAAATTATCTTTTAATAGTACCATTATTACATTTCAAAAATATTAATATTAATGAATTTAAAGAAAATGAAAAAATAAGAAATTCAAGTTATTTTAGTCTTTAATTTTTTAAAATAAACTAACATTTTGAGATGATAAAAAATAAAATAAAAGACTACAAATAAAATTTTTTGAAAAGAAAATTCTAAAACCTGAAACCAAATAAAATGATTTTTTCTTAAAACTCTTCGTGAATTACACGTGAACGTATTACTTTACGTCACATCTCATCTCTCTCTCTTGTAAACGTATTACTTTACGTCCCATCCCATCTCTCTCTATCTCTCTCTCTCACTCTCTCTCTCTCTCTATGCATGCTTTCAAACAAATCTTTTCTTTTCTTTTTTTTTTTTTTTTTTTTTAACGCCCCAAAAATTTTGACAAGGTATATCTATTTATACAACAAACCCACCTGATAAACAAACACATATTTATAGCTAACTATTCCATACATCCATTTCTATTTAATCCTAAATTTCAAATGCATGTTGTTCACATCTCAATGCCCAAGTTCCAATCCCAAGCATGCATTTTACAACAAGTATGAAATTGAAGCCAAACAGATAATGAGTGCCTTACAAGCTTACAAATTTATCCAAGAACATTCTTGGTTACACAAAGTGGAGTTTCAACTCAATGCAAATACAGTCCTGGGCTTACATTCAATAAATAACAATAAAACAAAAATGAAGCCTCAGCTCCGAGTTCTCCCAAGTCAGTGCCTTGGTGTAGACACCCCATTTTTGACCGACCTTGAGACTCAGACGTCACCGATTGAACGCTTGGTGATGTTGCATGATGTGCTCGTTCAGAAGTCTCGGAGTCGCGGCCGTGAGCCCTGCCTCCGGACTTCCGAACCCTCTTCTGTGCCCTGTCTCGGTTTGCGAACCAGACTCGGTTTTCTCTGTTTCTTTTCCTAAGGGGAGGGAGAGGTCCCGTAGACCATCTCTCAATGTCCGTAGGCTACATTTGGTGGCCGTAGGCCATTTTTCCCATTTCGGAGCCCGGTTTCCGGTTTTCGGAGCCGTCAGGCCGTGTGCCTCGGTTCGGGACCGCCTAACCATCTCCGTTTGCTCTGATTTTTGGCATACATCTTATTTTCTCCCTTTTGAGGGACACTGGGGTCTGAGAAACCCACTTCGTGGCCGAACACCACTTTCGGTGTTTAACGGGCAGTTTCCGGGGCCCCGAACTGCGTGTTTTGGCCCCCGAACATTCGTTTTGCATCGGTTTTCGTTCATTTTTTGCAGGTACCTCTGTTTTATCACCAAGAAGGTCACTGGAGGGTGGGAGGCTAGTAATTGTTGCAGCAACCAGTTATCTCTCCTCCGGAGCCTCCCGGCGCCCGTTTTTCCAACTTCCGGGCTAATGTTGAACACCCTAGGGGTAGTGTTGCCAACTTTCAACCACATAACTGTGATCTACACACCTTGGAGGACCCAAAAAAGTCATGGCCGGCCATTAATTATTATTTCCATTTTTGCCCCTCCTCTTCCGGGCCAATGTTGAACACCTTGGGCCCACTTTCTTGAACTTTGAACCACATATATGTGATGTACACACTTGGGAGGACCCTAAAAGTTTATGGCCGGCCATTAATTTTTCTTTCCATTTTTGCCCCTCCTCTTCAAATGCAATGTTGAACACCCTGGAGTCACTGTTGCCAACCCCAAACCACATATATGTGATCTACACACATGAGAGGACACCAAAAGTTGGTGGGAGGCTAGTAATTTTGCCGAAAATCCAACTTCTTTTTGGTCAAAAGTGGTTCAGCATAAATCCGGGAAGGAGAAAAAGCTGCGCGGCTTCACCGAAACGGACGTAACTCTTTGCACAAGAGGAATTAAGATATGAGGCCACCACCATTGGAAAGCTTACTTCCGGGGCTTCATTTTGCACTCAAGAATCTCCCAAGTCCAAGTCCGGGGGGGAGAGATGTGGTTGGTTGAAGTCCGCTTGGACTGAATCTGCGCGGCTTCACGGAAAAGGGAATAACTTTTTCTACAGGAGGAATTTTAATGCAAGGTTTGCGCCATTGGAAAGCTAACTTCTGGGGCTTCATCCTAGGGGGTGACCGGCCATTTTTTCTGGCCGGCCGGCCGTTTTTTTCTTTGACCTAGCCGGCCGGCTATGTTAAGTGGCTGGCCGGCCATCTGCAGAAAAAGTAACTGGCCGGCCTGCTTCTTCAGGTTGAGTGCATTCCAGCTGTGCCTTGGTTTTCCCCCAAAAAATATCTACATCCGGGGCCCCTTTTGAAAGAAGAAAGAGGCTCATTTTTCACTAGACTTTGGGGGAGGCTCTTCTCTCTCTCTCTTACATTTTGCTGGCCTCCCAACTCAAGAAAAGAGGTTACAAGGCTTGCTTGGAGGAGATACATACATAGCACCCCATTTCCTTCAAGTTTTGGGTTCCATTTCTTCATCATCTTCAAGCTCTACCACCACCCTTCCATTCCAGCAGCAAGGGGAAGAATTCCAGCAGCTTAGAGTCACCAAATCTGGTCCAAGAAGCAACAAAAGTGTTGGTCTTCAAAGGTAAGTCCAATTTCCCTCTTTTCTAGCTCATTCTTGCACCATCTCTAAGCCATCCATGCTTTTTGTTTCAAGCTCCGGCCCTAACTGAAAAGGGCCCTCTTTTGAGCTCATTGTCACTTTTCATTAAGGGCTCAACCCTGTTTGAGCCCTCCATATGCTACTTGCTTCAATACCCTTTATAAATACCGTTTTCTTGCATGTTTAGTTAGCCTACCATGCTTTTGTTTTCGGCCATTTTACAGGCCTAGAGATAGTCTTATTTTGACCTATAATTCATGTTTTATTAAGGGTCTTTGGCTATTTGGTGATTATTTTGCATACCTCATGTTATAGCCACTTTTGAGCCTAATTTTGCATTGCATTTCTAGCATGTTTGTATTCTGTTTTGGCTGTTTTACAGTTCTGGAAATATGCTTATTTTTTGTCCCTCTTCAATGTTGTAGAAGGGAATTTTTCAGTTTGAGCATTGCATATACCACTTGCCTCTTTGGCTACCTTTTGGTTCGTTTTCTTGCATGTTTAGTTAGCCTACCATGCTTTTGTTTTTGGCCATTTTACAGGCCTAGAGATAGTCTTATTTTGATCTATACTTCATGTTTCATTAACACTTTTTTTCTGTTTGGTGATTATTTTGTATACTTCATGTTATAGCACCTTTTGAGCTTTGTTTTGCATCACATTTTTAGCATATTTTTATACTGATTTTGAGGCTTCCATATACTGTAAATGTTCATATTTTTGGTCCATCTTCAGTGTTGTAGAAGGAAATTTTTCAGTTTGGGTTTCTTTTATATCACTTGCTTCATTACCCCTTGAAAATACCGTATTCTTGCATGCCATTTTTGCCATATCTATACTTACTGTTTGGCCATGTTATAAACTGGAAAAGTGTTTATTTTGGGACTGTCTAGCTTCTGTATTTACATTCCATGTGCCAATTATGCATGTTTGGCATAGTTGTAGGCCATTTCGGGTGCCATAATCGCATTTCGGGACAATTCCATGCATTTCATGTCATTTCGCCTCATTTCGGGGCTGTTTTCCCCCATATTTTACTACTGAAATTCCATTAGAATGATTGCTATCATTTCCATGTCATTTCATCATATTTTGTCATTGCCTCGGTTTGCGTGCCCGTATGCACGCATTTCGAGGCGCTTCATTTTTATCCGCCGGCATCCTATGTGAGTGTGGCTGAGGCTCTCTCATGTTAGTATAAGTCCATTTGTCATTTTCCATGTCATTTGCATTGCGTATGCATTGCCTCGGTTTGCGTGCCCGTGTGCACGCATTTCGAGGCACCTCATTTTCTGCCATCGGCATCTCATGTGAGTGCGGCTGAGGCTCTCTCATGTTAGTATAAGTCCATTTGTCATTTTCCATGTCATTTGCATTGCGTATGCATTGCCTCGGTTTGCGTGCCCGTGTGCACGCATTTCGAGGCACCTCATTTTCTGTCATCGGCATCTCATGTGAGTGCGGCTGAGGCTCTCTCATGTTGGTATAGGCCCATCTGTCATTTCCATGTCATTTCATAACATTTTATCATCGCCTCGGTTTGCGTGCCCGCGTGCACGCATTTCGAGATACATATCATCTCCTCGGTTTGCGTGCCCGCGTGCACGCATTTCGAGACACATATCATCGCCTCGGGTTGCGTGCCCGCGTGCACGCATTTCGAGACACGTATCATTTTCTGGGTTTGCGTGCCCGTGTGTACGCACTCCGAGGCATTTCATTTTCATAGCATTCTGCCATTTTCTCGGTTTGCGTACCCGTGTGCACGCATTTCGAGGCACCTCATTTTCATTGCATTCTGCCATTTTCTCGGTTTGCGTGCCCGTGTGCACGCATTTCGAGGCATATCATTTTTATAGCATTATGCGTACTAGGTTGTATCTTAGATTGCATTCTGCCATTTTCTCGGTTTGCGTGCCTGCATACACGTATTTCGAGGCATATCATTCCATAGCATTGTGTATGTTAGGATTGCATCTTAATTGCATTTCACGCATATCATGCATATTGCATCGTGTCCGGAATAGGAGTTAGCCCGGGCACGGGAAACGAGGTACATTTCGTACTCCGAGTGACGGAATGTGTCTCAATTCCCCCAGTCACCGACACTCCGGATTGTCCATGATGGAGTTAGGTTTTAGCTGTAGTTTCATGTGCATTCATCCTATATTGAGTTGTGCATTTCGGCTCCTCGGCCATCATGCCTCGGTATGCGTGATTGGTGGCACGAGGATCGAGACATGCATATATTTGTGCAAATACATTGCTATGCCCCTTTCCTGCTCTCTGTTGCAGCAAAACGCAGAATCAGCAACTTTTCGAGGCTTGGCACGCATTTCAAGAAACAGGTGTAAACAGAGGCTAATTGGGGCATTCCGGTGGATTTCCGCGCAAGACAATCCGGACATGCATCATCCATCAGAAGCGAGGCAGTCCCTGGCCTGCACGCCAGTTTTATTTGCTTTCTTAGTTAATTCTTTAATTAATTAGAATTTTGTAATATTTTTGGACTGTAATATTCTTTTATTTGGGGACTGTAATATTTGGACTGTATTATTTATTTGGACCCTCCGAGTGAGGGCACAACTGTAATAAGTGTGGGTGAGTGTGATGTATGTCTTCCAACCCCACATCTTTCTCCCTTTTATTTATCCGCTTATGATGGTTAGATTAGGGCATATTTAAATTAGCATACAGTATGACAGCATGTTTGCATCATTCATCTGTATTGCATGCACCGGGCTCGACGCATCATACTAACTGCATTGTACTTTCAATCCTAAATTGAATACATGATAGTTGTAGCATTTCATATACCATCTTAGAATAGCCGAGCCTGCTATAGTTGCATTTTGTATGTGTTGCATTAGGCATTTTTGTATACTTAGGATCATGCATGATTTCTAATACAGCTTTTGTTTTGGCTTGGAGTACCCGGTAAGTTTTATGCTTTAGCACCCTTGCATGCGTGTGAGTGTTGCCATGAATAGCATGCTTACCATGAGGCTATGTGCTTATATGATATAACTGCCTGAATGCCTGTGGGTGAAGGTCGGGTTATCTGAATTGGAATAAAACACCAAAATGTTTCAAGCCTACCTGCGGGTAGCAAACCATTTTCAAAAACAAACATGAAATGTTTCGTTCTAAATCAGGCGACCCGGTCTATATTTGTATGCTATGAGCATCACATAGTAACCTAGGCTAATAACCGGAATAAGAACTCACAATGTTTTCAAAAATTGATATCATAGTTAGTAGAGGTCGGTCTATGACCGGGCGAGCGGGGGTGCTCACGAAGTGACCTTCCCCAATCGTACCCAAGTTCCCGAGCCGAGGCAACTTTGGTGATGACGGACACGTGGCCTTTCGGCACCGAGTCAGGGTTTCCTAAATTTCCCAAAATAAAATATTTAGGTGGCGACTCTGTATCTGGCAAAGCAGTCCATGTTTGGCACTACTTTTTCAAAAAATCTGATTCTCAAAACAATTTGCCGGATTTGGACTCTTTGGTTCAGACTTAGAACCGTGACAACAAGTCGAGTCCGAGCTGTAGCGAGGTCCCCCGCGGGCTTGTTACAGTTTCTGGCGACTCTGCTGGGGATTTAGAGAACTTGACTCGAACTCATGATATCTGTTTTTTACTACACTTGTGTGTTTCTTTGCATTGCATTTGCATTGGTGCGCCTAGGACACCGTGTTTGCCATCTGCTATTCCTGAACGGTTTGCCGGAGGCTTGTCTTGTCAAGGCATGACCATAAGGCTGACCGGTTGTGGGCTCTGCCAGTATGGGAACACAAACCCCGGTTTTACCGGGGCACCCTCTTTGACCATTCGACCTAGTGCATATTCGGATCCATAGTGACCATTCCAAATTAGGACAGGTTGCTTACCCGTTTATAGGTTGTTTGAAGCCGCTGCGTGCGTAGTGAAACCCTAACTCCTGACAAAATAGGACAGGGAAACCCTACCCCTTCATAGGGGTGTTTTTGGCTCTCACTTATCTGTTATGTGCTTTAGAGTGCGTCTCTACAGGAATGCATGTATCAGTATATGAGTTTGGGCATCAGGCCTGCGGGCACCAGTTTGCGAATTTGGGCATCAGGCCTGCGGGCATTACTATCAGTATTTGGGAGTCAGCTTTACCTGTGGGTATCAGACTCAGATTTGGGGCAGAATTCAGTAGAGAGCACACTCATTCAAATAGGCTCATATCTATTCAGGTGGAATCAGGCTGAGATGCTGTCTGTTTTCTCTTTTGCAGGGTAGTCTGGGAACCATAGCTTCAGAAGGCTCCGAAATCCCCCGAGGTTCATCGAACTTGTGCTGATAGACTTTGTTAGGTCAGAAATTCAATTCAAGGGCAACCAGTGTTCTTTCGCTGAGGCAAGGCAAAGGAAGGCCGGTCAGGGCTCATCTGTTCATCTAATCCGTCAGTCGCCAGTCACATCACCTTTGTTCAGACTCAGCAGACCGTGATGGCACAAGGTTCGGAAGAATTTGCGGCTGTGACAGCAGCACTAAATCAGGGAACTGCCATGCAGGCTGAGACCAGTATTGAAATGCAGCGCCCATCTGGGGCATCTGCCTCACATCCAGCTTTGGGACCCCAGCCGAACTTTGACCCAATTCCGCCAGTTGAAGATTTGCAGTGTCTGAATCCTCGAGAAGGGTCGACTCAAGCTCAGGTGCTCAGACCCCTGGTGCAGCCTAATGAGAAAACTCAACCCTTTCATGTTGATGAGTTCAATCCGACTGCAGTGAAAATTGCAAACCTTGAGAAGCAATTCAAAAGGGCACAGGGCCTTAACTCCATTCCTGGCATTGAGGATGGGCACACCGAGGCTTCCATCCGGCTCCCAGACAGATTCAAAATGCCATATATCGACCGTTTCGACGGGTCTGGAGATCCAATGGTACATATCCGACTTTTCTTAGATGTCCTGAAGCCGATGGGTCTGACTAAGCCACAGAAACTCTCTTTGTATGGAAGAACCCTGTCGGGTGTGGCAGTTACTTGGTATACCAAATTGGAGGATACAGTGAAGCAAAACTGGGAAGAACTGGCCGAGGCCTTTGTCGATCAGTATTCCTACAATACCCAGGTTGAAATGACCATCCAAGAGCTTGAAGCAACTCGCCAAAACCCAACAGAGCCTTTTGTGGAATTCATTGCAAGGTGGAGAGCAAAGGCAGCACAAATGACAGATCGTCGCCCTTCTGAGAAGGATCAAGTGCAGATGATGGTCCGAAACCTCGAGCATGATATGTTGCAAAAGTTGATAGTCGCTCCACTATTCACTTTCAAAAGTTTACACGAACTGGGGGTTCAAGTCGAGAATGCGTTCAACAGCGGGATCATTCCCAGGACAAGGGAATTGACAAGGAAGGTGATTTCAAGGAGTACCAACGCTGGTAGTAGCGCTATTCCCAAACCCACCGAAATCAATACGGTCGCCACAGTCGACCCTTTTGCCAAACCGAGCCTACAAACAGCTGGCCCAGCCCGAACTCAGGGTAGAACTTTCACCCCTCTCTATAGGAGCCTGACTAGCACACTAAAAGCCTTGATGGAAAAAGGGCAACTCAAACCCCTCGATCCTCAACCTCTTCCCGACCCACTCCCAGCTAGACATAACCCCGCCAAGTATTGTATATACCATCAGCAGCGCGGTCATGGCACCGACCGTTGCTACCGCCTTCGTCATGAGGTCCAAAATCTCATCGACAACCGGACGATAGCTCCACCTTCGGACCCCAATGACCAAACATCTCCTGCCTACCTCAATCACATCCACATACTGCCATCCACCTTTGACCCCAGCATATACATCACCCCGGCCCATCTACCCAAGCCTGAGGTGTTTATCCCAGAAAGCATGGACTTATGCATGATGGGTACACCCGAACCTCAACCATTTCAAACCTGTGAACCCACTACTTCTGAGTTGATGGGAATGATTAAAGATCTTCAAAAAACCGTGACGGATCTGGCCTCCGGGACATTGGCTCCATCATCGACCACACCACATACCGGGAACCTCATGTCGAAAGACTCCCCGATGTTGGGACGGGCTGCGTTTGAGGAAAGCCAATCTCTTGACAAAGTGGAAGCGACTAGTAGGAGCAAAGTAGGGGCAGACATTGGTCCCCATGAACACCTTCGGTGGGATATTGAGGCTTTGAAAGCTGAGGGACTGAACAAAGAGCAAGTCCTCGCAGTTGTTGCAAAAGTTGTGGATGACACTTTCGCTGCTCAAGTTGGGGGCGGTCTGAATCAAAGGGAACATCGGGAGAAGGACTGTCATACTAGAGACGATCCTGCTGTCTCTAATCCTCCACTAGGAAGAGATCGGCAAACCAGGCCAGCATCTGCCAATCCCTTTGCTGGTGCGCCCAGCAAAAATCCACAAACCTTGAAATACCAACCCCGAGGTCAAAGAGTCTTCCATGCTCTCTATATGCCTTTGTCTAAAGCTCTCCAAATCCTTGTTGGACAAGGCCATCTCAAACCCCTTGAGCCTCGGCCTCTCCCGAACCCTCTTCCGGCTACACATGATACTACCCAGTACTGCGCGTACCATCAACAAACTGGCCATACTACCAACGCCTGCTTCCGTCTTCGCCATGAAGTACAGGATCTATTTGACAATGGAGTCATCCCCGCACCAGGTCCTGCAAAATCTATCGGCACTTGATCAGTGAACTTGTAGGGGATAATGTGATGTGATTGGAGGGATGAACCACCTGCGGGCAGCGCTCAGTTTACTCCAGATATGGTGGACGGCATGCACTGTTTTGAGCATTTGCAAATGCTAGTTTTTGTACATATCGACTTAGGTATTGAGTCAGTCTTGTTGTTTTGTTTCTGAGTCTGTCTTTTTGTTTTGAGTCAGTCTCTT
Source organism: Camellia sinensis (assembly GCF_055761805.1). NCBI lineage: Eukaryota > Viridiplantae > Streptophyta > Magnoliopsida > Ericales > Theaceae > Camellia > Camellia sinensis. The sequence goes on from NC_138973.1 coordinate 41,847,058, forward strand.
TTTATTTTGGATCTGTCTTGTTGTATCGAGTCAGTCCTGTTGTACAGGAGTCGGGTGATTCTGGGGGGGTGTTACCTCGGGCGTCACCATTTTGTTTTGTGTTTGTCTTTTCGTTTTGTTTTGAGTCTGTTTCTGCCAGGGAGCGAGTTGTACCAACAGATTTGAATGAAACAGCAGTAATTTTTGCACTTCTATGTTCGCTTCTGCCGTGTGCTAGTTGTGACGGAATCTGAATGAAATGGCAGTACATTCCACCTGCTCTCTTCTGCACCCCAAAATCATTGCATTTAACCTAAGTTTTTTCAAAACTTTTTGAACACTGCGGTGAAAACGAAGAGGAAGGAATTCCTCGGGATTCGCAAAACTTTGATCATTTGAGAGAAAGAGAGGCATGCTAAGCCCTTAATGAATGAAATCATGCTTGTTAGCGTGAGTACTGAGAAGGACCCTGGCTTGATCCAGACTGGTTTCAGACTACCTTCAGCGCGAGCGATTTGTCGCTTTCTTAAAAAAAAAAAACTTTCAAAAACAAAATGTTTTGCGCGGTCTTGCGAAGACCTGTGTGGAATCGCTCTTGAGATTGTGCAGCCTAGGATCGCTCTCAGCCTCGAGACTCAACCCCTTCGCTTCCAAACCTTGAACTTGAAATCAGAAGGTTCGACGGTCAACTACGATGTGAGGCCTGTGTGGCTAGATTTGAAGCAGCCCTCGAACAAGAGGCACCAAAGTCAGGTCAAGAAGATCAGATCTCATCAGAAGAAGCTTACAAAGCAAAGCAGCAGCCATTCTCCTGGATTCAGATGACTCCAGGATCTCAAAACCATTTGGCATGGACTTGTTATACTTTTACCCTTGAGAGGCTCGCTGGGCCGAAAACCCGGAAGGGCGACCCAGGCAAAAGTTAGAGCAAGAGAAAAATACAAAAAAAAAGAAGAAGCAAAAAATGAAAAAAGAAAAAAAAAGAACAAAAAAGAAAGATGCAAAGAAAAGAACGAAAAAATCAAAAAAGGAAAAAGAAATGAAAAGAATTGAAAAGAAAAGAAGAACAAAGCTCGCAAGGTCGAAAACCCGCAACGGGCGCCTTGGCAAAAGTTAGAGCCTAAAAAGGAGAGGTTAATACCCGAGTGTACCTTAACCCCGAACTACGTGAGGCTTGATTCCCATCTTTGGGATACGTAGGCAATTTCATTCTGAAGTCCAGCCGTAAAACACTTCAAACTCAATCATGTCCATGTAATGGTTCTGATAATCTTTGCCTTCTCTATATCTGAGAGTCTGGTTGCGTTCGTCGCTCTGAGGACTGACTACAATACACTGCAGTGTCCTTCAGACAAGGGGCAACTTTCCGTTGCCATTCAATGCACCGCGGTGTCATTCAAACAAGGGGCAACTTTCCGTTGCCATTCAATGCGCTGCGGTGCTATCCAAACAAGGGGCAACTTTCCGTTGCCATTCAGAACGCCGCGGTGCCATTTCAAACAAGGGGCAACACTCCGTTGCCATGCAGTGTCCTTCAGACAAGGGGCAATTTTCAATTGCCATGGATCCGAGGTTGCGCATCTCAAGAGTAGGTCCCATGCTCGTTGAACAGTGGTCGTTTGCGAAAATAGTTTTTGAGAATTTTTACTGAGGTTGACTAATCTTCTCGAAAAGTATTCCATTTTCAAAACTGGACCATTTCTTGGACCCAAAAAAGGAAAACTCTCAGTGCTCACTGCCTAACTTGCATGATTTTAAATCAGAAAATTGAACAAGTATGTTAATCTAACTCTCATTTTGGTCAAAAAATTTTTTAGGAGAAAACTAAAACTAAAAAATGGTTAAAATGATGAACTACGGGCACAGTTGAGTGAGGCTTCCTGTCTTTTCCCCATTGCCAACATACTTGCCAGAAAGGCCACTCTACCCGCCAAAAAAAAAGGGGATGACCGAAGTTAACAACAAAGGGCTGAAAGCTCTCTCATCCTCCAAGCAGCGAGGTATCAAGCCGAGTGCGAAGCACGAATTGGAATGGATCAAGATGCTCCATTCCCTCATCCGGCGCATCGACAGATGTCACCAAAGGAAATAGCCGCGAGCTGATTATGTTGGGCGTGAGCCCCCAACTTCCTGTTCATCCATCAACCACCCAGGGGAGGGATGAAAAACGAGAGATTGAAGAATAGAGAGATGTACGATGAGAGAAAAAGTGAGAAAGGAGCTTTTTCAGAAAAAAAACAGAGCTTGAGGGCCGAGTGATGTGAGAACCACAAATAAGAAAGGGTGGGAAACACTACCCGATGAAACAGGCTCCCTGTGCACATTTGAGTGTCGTGTCTTTTTGTTTTATCTCGATTCTTGTTTTGAGTCGTTTCGAGTGTTACCCGATGTGTCTAGGTTGTGTGCCTTTTATTTCCGTATTGAGTTGTCTTGCTGTGTTCAGTCGCAGGCTCGATACCCGGTCGAGAGCTCATTTATCAATTTCAAAATAAAATCGTTTTGCGCTCCGAGTGCCGTGCCGTTCTCCACATCTGTGCAAAACAAGATTCATTCTTTCATAAAACCGCAGGGTCCACCCCCGATAAGTGTGAACGGTAAAACCAAGACCTATTTGAAGCTATATAAGTTCCGGACTACGAAGCAAAAAAAAATAGGGAAAATTTTGAGCATGTGAGTGTGTTTCACCTCCAGAAAATTCTGCAATTACATTCCATATGTACCTCTTCAGGCCTTCCCAGTGCCCTGAAAAATGAGTGTGCCTCTACTCCAAGCTTAAGCATGCTTCAAGTCAGAATGGCAATTAAAGCAGCAGCAGCAGATGTTACCTCTCGCCAATATGAACAGGGTGTGCCCCTTTGAGCTGAGTGTGTTGCAAAGTCCTCTAAGAGATAAATCAGAGGCACCAGGGTACATGTTTGATGCTCCTCTACTACATAGAATGTGCACTTTCATATACACTTCTGTGACATGCCTGCCGCACATCGTTATGATTCATGCATAGAATATGCTTGCTTTCGATTCTGCGTAGAATTTGCTTTCGATATTGCATAGAATATGCTCCTGTTTCTTGCATAGAAAATGCTCGTATCTTTTGCATAGAAAATGCACTCTTCCATACTTGCATAGAAAATGCACCTCATTTGCATAGAACATGCATTCACTCGCACTATCTTGTGCACTTACACTTTGTATCTCACTAGCACTGTCTTGTGCATCTTGTGGTTGTATCTCACTCGCACTATTTTGTGCATTGCAATCGCGCTGTTTAGCGTATCGCACTGTCTAGTGCATTTCAAATTCAATCGCGCTGTTTAGCGTATCGCACTGTTTAGTGCATTTCAATCGCGCTGTTTAGCGTATCGCACTGTCTAGTGCATTTCAAAATCAATCGCGCTGTTTAGCGTATCGCACTGTTAGTTCATTTCAATCGCGCTATTTAGCGTATCGCACTGTCTAGTGCATTTCAAAATCAATCGCGCTGTTTAGCGTATCGCACTGTTAGTGCATTTCAATCGCACTGTTTAGCGTATCGCACTGTCTAGTGCATTTCAAAATCAATCGCGCCATTTTGGGCATTGCACTGTTTAGTGCATTTCAATCGCGCTGTTTAGCGTATCGCACTGTTAGTGCATTTCAATCACGCTGTTTAGCGTATCGCACTGTCTAGTGCATTTCAAAATCAATCACGCTGTTTAGCGTATCGCACTGTCTAGTGCATTTCAATCGCGCTGTTTAGCGTATCGCACTGTCCTGTGCATTTCAAATCACTCGCGTTTTCTTGCGCATTGCACTGTTTTGTGCACCTTACTTGCATTTTGCATGCATTCCATCGCGCTATCTTGCGCATCTCACCTGTACTTGTTAGTGCATTGTATCGCGCTTTCTTGCGCACCTTATTTGTATCGCACTGTTTTGTGCATTCACCTTGCTCGTACTATTTCGTACACCTTCAGCACCGCACTGTTTTGTGCATTCACATTGCTCGTACTGTTTCGTACACCTTTAGCATCGCACTATTTTGTGCGTCTGTTTGGCACTATTTTGTGCATTCACTCTGCATCGCACTGTCTTGTGCACTCCCCGGTCTAGGAGACCTTAAATCATCCGGTCTGCGGAGACCTTAAATCCTGCATCTTTATTCGTACTATCTTGTGCACTTCCCGGTCTAGGAGACCTTAAATCCTCTAAAGGTGCAATTCCTTTGGTGTTTGTCGTGCCCGAACGACTTCCGGTGGTCTGGTATAGCCACCTGCCTGTGTTCGCGGTGAGTTCCTGGGAGACCAACTGAGACGGTGGAAACTAGAGTTAGAATGGTTTATGCCTAGAACGCATAGGTTCGGAATTTCCGAGACTAAAGTCTGGTTTAAATACCCAGAGGCATGTCCTCGGCTTGAAATCTGTATGGAAGCCCCATAGATTGAGATAGCATCTGTATGCACCTCAATTCCGGATACTGATCCAACCTAGTCTATCACCCTGTTGGCGAATAGGGAAAGCTGCGACCATAGTCAGGGAGAAAAGTAGTACCTGCAGTTCAACCAAGAAGGAGCGAAAGATCCCCAGCAGCATGAGGTAAGTCATTGCCAATTGCCCCTGTAAGGTACCTTTACCTCTTAGCTATTACATTGCATTTTAGCCACTACGTTACAGTGCATTGCATGAATCCCCAACTTTCAAATCGGCTTCGCGTAGCGTATAAGTCCAACTTTCAAATCGGCTTCGCGTAGCGTATAAGTCCAACTTTCAAATCGGCTTCGCGTAGCGTATAAGTCCAACTTTCAAATTGGCTTCGCGTAGCGTATAAGTCCAACTTTCAAATCGGCTTCGCGTAGCGTATAAGTCCAACTTTCAAAAACCGGCTTCGCGTAGCGTATAAGTCCAATCTTCAAAATCTTCTCGCATATCATTTTGCATTTTGCCCCTGCCTGCGGGCATGCCTGCGGGCGCATTTCTGTTTATCCAGTATGTTTGTCTAAGTCTTCGGCCTTGTCAAAAATGGGTCGTCTCTGGGCTTTGACATTCACTCTCGTCACTTATGACTTCCGAGTTTTGTCAAAGAGGGGCAACTGTAGACACCCCATTTTTGACCGACCTTGAGACTCAGACGTCACCGATTGAACGCTTGGTGATGTTGCATGATGTGCTCGTTCAGAAGTCTCAGAGTCGCGGCCGTGAGCCCTGCCTCCGGACTTCCGAACCCTCTTCTGTGCCCTGTCTCGGTTTGCGAACCAGACTCGGTTTTCTCTGTTTCTTTTCCTAAGGGGAGGGAGAGGTCCCGTAGACCATCTCTCAATGTCCGTAGGCTACATTTGGTGGCCGTAGGCCATTTTTCCCATTTCGGAGCCCGGTTTCCGGTTTTCGGAGCCGTCAGGCCGTGTGCCTCGGTTCGGGACCGCCTAACCATCTCCGTTTGCTCTGATTTTTGGCATACATCTTATTTTCTCCCTTTTGAGGGACACTGGGGTCTGAGAAACCCACTTCGTGGCTGAACACCACTTTCGGTGTTTAACGGGCAGTTTCCGGGGCCCCGAACTGCGTGTTTTGGCCCCCGAACATTCGTTTTGCATCGGTTTTCGTTCATTTTTTGCAGGTACCTCTGTTTTATCACCAAGAAGGTCACTGGAGGGTGGGAGGCTAGTAATTGTTGCAGCAACCAGTTATCTCTCCTCCGGAGCCTCCCGGCGCCCGTTTTTCCAACTTCCGGGCTAATGTTGAACACCCTAGGGGTAGTGTTGCCAACTTTCAACCACATAACTGTGATCTACAGACCTTGGAGGACCCAAAAAAGTCATGGCCGGCCATTAATTGTTATTTCCATTTTTGCCCCTCCTCTTCCGGGCCAATGTTGAACACCTTGGGCCCACTTTCTTGAACTTTGAACCACATATATGTGATGTACACACTTGGGAGGACCCTAAAAGTTTATGGCCGGCCATTAATTTTTCTTTCCATTTTTGCCCCTCCTCTTCAAATGCAATGTTGAACACCCTGGAGTCACTGTTGCCAACCCCAAACCACATATATGTGATCTACACACATGAGAGGACACCAAAAGTTGGTGGGAGGCTAGTAATTTTGCCGAAAATCCAACTTCTTTTTGGTCAAAAGTGGTTCAGCATGAATCTGGGAAGGAGAAAAAGCTGCGCAGCTTCACCGAAACGGACGTAACTCTTTGCACAAGAGGAATTAAGATATGAGGCCACCACCATTGGAAAGCTTACTTCCGGGGCTTCATTTTGCACTCAAGAATCTCCCAAGTCCAAGTCCGGGGGGGAGAGATGTGGTTGGTTGAAGTCCGCTTGGACTGAATCTGCGCGGCTTCACGGAAAAGGGCATAACGTTTTCTACAGGAGGAATTTTAATGCAAGGTTTGCGCCATTGGAAAGCTAACTTCTGGGGCTTCATCCTAGGGGGTGACCGGCCATTTTTTCTGGCCGGCCGGCCGTTTTTTTCTTTGACCTAGCCGGCCGGCTATGTTAAGTGGCTGGCCGGCCATCTGCAGAAAAAGTAACTGGCCGGCCTGCTTCTTCAGGTTGAGTGCATTCCAGCTGTGCCTTGGTTTTTCCCCAAAAAATATCTACATCCGGGGCCCCTTTTGAAAGAAGAAAGAGGCTCATTTTTCACTAGACTTTGGGGGAGGCTCTTCTCTCTCTCTCTCTTACATTTTGCTGGCCTCCCAACTCAAGAAAAGAGGTTACAAGGCTTGCTTGGAGGAGATACATACATAGCACCCCATTTCCTTCAAGTTTTGGGTTCCATTTCTTCATCATCTTCAAGCTCTACCACCACCCTTCCATTCCAGCAGCAAGGGGAAGAATTCCAGCAGCTTAGAGTCACCAAATCTGGTCCAAGAAGCAACAAAAGTGTTGGTCTTCAAAGGTAAGTCCAATTTCCCTCTTTTCTAGCTCATTCTTGCACCATCTCTAAGCCATCCATGCTTTTTGTTTCAAGCTCCGGCCCTAACTGAAAAGGGCCCTCTTTTGAGCTCATTGTCACTTTTCATTAAGGGCTCAACCCTGTTTGAGCCCTCCATATGCTACTTGCTTCAATACCCTTTATAAATACCGTTTTCTTGCATGTTTAGTTAGCCTACCATGCTTTTGTTTTCGGCCATTTTACAGGCCTAGAGATAGTCTTATTTTGACCTATAATTCATGTTTTATTAAGGGTCTTTGGCTATTTGGTGATTATTTTGCATACCTCATGTTATAGCCACTTTTGAGCCTAATTTTGCATTGCATTTCTAGCATGTTTGTATTCTGTTTTGGCTGTTTTACAGTTCTGGAAATATGCTTATTTTTTGTCCCTCTTCAATGTTGTAGAAGGGAATTTTTCAGTTTGAGCATTGCATATACCACTTGCCTCTTTGGCTACCTTTTGGTTCGTTTTCTTGCATGTTTAGTTAGCCTACCATGCTTTTGTTTTTGGCCATTTTACAGGCCTAGAGATAGTCTTATTTTGATCTATACTTCATGTTTCATTAACACTTTTTTTCTGTTTGGTGATTATTTTGTATACTTCATGTTATAGCACCTTTTGAGCTTTGTTTTGCATCACATTTTTAGCATATTTTTATACTGATTTTGAGGCTTCCATATACTGTAAATGTTCATATTTTTGGTCCATCTTCAGTGTTGTAGAAGGAAATTTTTCAGTTTGGGTTTCTTTTATATCACTTGCTTCATTACCCCTTGAAAATACCGTATTCTTGCATGCCATTTTTGCCATATCTATACTTACTGTTTGGCCATGTTATAAACTGGAAAAGTGTTTATTTTGGGACTGTCTAGCTTCTGTATTTACATTCCATGTGCCAATTATGCATGTTTGGCATAGTTGTAGGCCATTTCGGGTGCCATAATCGCATTTCGGGACAATTCCATTCATTTCATGTCATTTCGCCTCATTTCGGGGCTGTTTTCCCCCATATTTTACTACTGAAATTCCATTAGAATGATTGCTATCATTTCCATGTCATTTCATCATATTTTGTCATTGCCTCGGTTTGCGTGCCCGTATGTACGCATTTCGAGGCGCTTCATTTTTATCCGCCGGCATCCTATGTGAGTGTGGCTGAGGCTCTCTCATGTTAGTATAAGTCCATTTGTCATTTTCCATGTCATTTGCATTGCGTATGCATTGCCTCGGTTTGCGTGCCCGTGTGCACGCATTTCGAGGCACCTCATTTTCTGCCATCGGCATCTCATGTGAGTGCGGCTGAGGCTCTCTCATGTTAGTATAAGTCCATTTGTCATTTTCCATGTCATTTGCATTGCGTATGCATTGCCTCGGTTTGCGTGCCCGTGTGCACGCATTTCGAGGCACCTCATTTTCTGCCATCGGCATCTCATGTGAGTGCGGCTGAGGCTCTCTCATGTTGGTATAGGCCCATCTGTCATTTCCATGTCATTTCATAACATTTTATCATCGCCTCGGTTTGCGTGCCCGCGTGCACGCATTTCGAGATACATATCATCGCCTCGGTTTGCGTGCCCGCGTACACGCATTTCGAGACACATATCATCGCCTCGGGTTGCGTGCCCGCGTGCACGCATTTCGAGACACATATCATTTTCTCGGTTTGCGTGCCCGTGTGTACGCACTCCGAGGCATTTCATTTTCATAGCATTCTGTCATTTTCTCGGTTTGCGTACCTGTGTGCACGCATTTCGAGGCACCTCATTTTCATTGCATTCTGCCATTTTCTCAGTTTGCGTGCCCGTGTGCACGCATTTCGAGGCATATCATTTTTATAGCATTATGCGTACTAGGTTGTATCTTAGATTGCATTCTGCCATTTTCTCGGTTTGCGTGCCTGCATGCACGTATTTCGAGGCATATCATTCCATAGCATTGTGTATGTTAGGATTGCATCTTAATTGCATTTCACGCATATCATGCATATTGCATCGTGTCCGGAATAGGAGTTAGCCCGGGCACGGGAAACGAGGTACATTTCGTACTCCGAGTGACGGAATGTGTCTCAATTCCCCCAGTCACCGACACTCCGGATTGTCCATGATGGAGTTAGGTTTTAGTTGTAGTTTCATGTGCATTCATCCTATATTGAGTTGTGCATTTCGGCTCCTCGGCCATCATGCCTCGGTATGCGTGATTGATGGCACGAGGATCGAGACATGCATATATTTGTGCAAATACATTGCTATGCCCCTTTCCTGCTCTCTGTTGCAGCAAAACGCAGAATCAGCAACTTTTCGAGGCTTGGCACGCATTTCAAGAAACAGGTGTAAACAGAGGCTAATTGGGGCATTCCGGTGGATTTCCGCGCAAGACAATCCGGACATGCATCATCCATCAGAAGCGAGGCAGTCCCTGGCCTGCACGCCAGTTTTATTTGCTTTCTTAGTTAATTCTTTAATTAATTAGAATTTTGTAATATTTTTGGACTGTAATATTCTTTTATTTGGGGACTGTAATATTTGGACTGTATTATTTATTTGGACCCTCCGAGTGAGGGCACAACTGTAATAAGTGTGGGTGAGTGTGATGTATGTCTTCCAACCCCACGTCTTTCTCCCTTTTATTTATCCGCTTATGATGGTTAGATTAGGGCATATTTAAATTAGCATACAGTATGACAGCATGTTTGCATCATTCATCTGTATTGCATGCACCGGGCTCGACGCATCATACTAACTGCATTGTACTTTCAATCCTAAATTGAATACATGATAGTTGTAGCATTTCATATACCATCTTAGAATAGCCGAGCCTGCTATAGTTGCATTTTGTATGTGTTGCATTAGGCATTTTTGTATACTTAGGATCATGCATGATTTCTAATACAGCTTTTGTTTTGGCTTGGAGTACCCGGTAAGTTTTATGCTTTAGCACCCTTGCATGCGTGTGAGTGTTGCCATGAATAGCATGCTTACCATGAGGCTATGTGCTTATATGATATAACTGCCTGAATGCCTGTGGGTGAAGGTCGGGTTATCTGAATTGGAATAAAACACCAAAATGTTTCAAGCCTACCTGCGGGTAGCAAACCATTTTCAAAAACAAACATGAAATGTTTCGTTCTAAATCAGGCGACCCGGTCTATATTTCTATGCTGTGAGCATCACATAGTAACCTAGGCTAATAACCGGAATAAGAACTCACAATGTTTTCAAAAATTGATATCATGGTTAGTAGAGGCCGGTCTATGACCGGGCGAGCGGGGGTGCTCACGAAGTGACCTTCCCCAATCGTACCCAAGTTCCCGAGCCGAGGCAACTTTGGTGATGACGGACACGTGGCCTTTCGGCACCGAGTCAGGGTTTCCTAAATTTCCCAAAATAAAATATTTAGGTGGCGACTCTGTATCTGGCAAAGCAGTCCATGTTTGGCACTACTTTTTCAAAAAATCTGATTCTCAAAACAATTTGCCGGATTTGGACTCTTTGGTTCAGACTTAGAACCGTGACAACAAGTCGAGTCCGAGCTGTAGCGAGGTCCCCCGCGGGCTTGTTACACTTGGCGGAGACATATCACCTGTATTTGAAATGGTTTCCCTTATAGGGTAAGCCACAGCCTAGTAGAGATATACTACACAACATATGGACCATGACAAGACTAAAGAGGAGTATGCTCATGCCATGCTCATGATAAAGCAGTTTATCTCTCTTTTTATAAAGCATGCAATGCTGAGATGCAACAACAGATATAAAACCATTTCCATTTTAAACCATATCTGTTGCATGAATACAGGCTTTGTGAATCTCTAGGTGAGTCTCTGCAAGTACGCCCTAATGCATTACCACTATCATTTTACCAGTAAATTGCAAGGCTCGACACCTAACCCCGCAGTTCTACACCCCCTACTTAGATTCACCAAATATTCATCTTTTCGCAAATAGATACATTTCCAAACATTTCTAAAAAACAGATACATTTCCAATGAAATGAATGTAATGCAATGTCCAATGCAACAAATGACGAATGTGGTTCAATTTACCTAAGTCTCATGCATTTCTACAACAATCATGGTTATCATCCACCGATATCCCAAAACAAATATTTATAAATAGATATTTAAATAATTAAATTCCAAAAATTCCGATAAATACAATCTATTCCACATCTCATAAAATATGAACAACTATACTAGTTAAACATAATTCCTTTGTTTTCTTTAGAAATGCTCTTTTGGTCCCAAACCGGTAAAAATTTCAAAACCGATCGAATCGAAGTCCGTTTTTGTTCAAATTTAAAGCATAGCTCTTCATAACCTTACAAACATATTCCAAGTTTACACTTTCACAATTTGGGCATCAACTCTTTATTTTTCTCAAAATTTTCCTTTTAAGCAAATAAATCATAAATTTTTCAAAAATTCTAATTAAATTGTATACAACTCTAAGCTCCATATAATCAAGTAAAAGTGCATAAAGAAGTATAGGAAAAATCCGTACCTCAAGCGAAGAGGCTTTCAAATTTTTTTGGCAACAGAAATTAAATCTGCTTGGAGCCAAACAACGCCTTTTTCGCCCTTTACGTTTTGATCCAAAGCACTAGGGGTCAAAAATGACTTACACTAGATCAAACCCATGAAAAACCAACATTGGAACGCTTTTTTTTCTTTCTTCCTCATGGCATTCTCCCAAAAGTTGAACAAAAAATCCTTTTTTGGTTACTATTTATAGATATATACACCTAAACAAATATCTAACTATATACACCAATATATATATATATATATATATCAATTAAAAATTACATTTCAACATCTTTAATGACAAAAGTAAATATAATATTTTCTCGCCACAAAATATATTTCGTTTAATGGTACACACCATAAATATTCACAACTCTTTTATGGTAATCAAATAATAATAATAAAACCCCAACATTATTACATGGTTACTAACGGGTCACAATTCAATCAATTGGGTCCAAAATGAATGGAGTTTAATAATTTAAAATAAATCCCTAATTGAGATTAAAGTAGAAAGTCAATTTGATTCAACTTGTTACAACCTTCCCCCTTTAAGGAATTTCGTCCGCGGAATTTAAACTAGATAACCTCGCTAAATCAAAATAAATTACAACTGTAGAAACACAATCATGGCATGATAACACAACCTCCCAATTAAACATAAGAAATTCACCCTATTCCAAAACATATACAATGTACATCCGAATATCAAAATAACATTTCTATTACAATTCCCAAACATCGATAAAAAGGTCCGGATACTTCTTACGGACTACAGCCTCACATTCCCAAGTCGCCTCCTCAACCCTGTGGTGTCTCCACAACACTTTCACCAAAGGAATTGTCTTGCCACGCAAGACTTGATCCCCAAGTGTCTAATATCCTCACTAGTCTCTCCTCATAAAAGACATCCTCGTCCACCTCTAACTCAGTCCAATCCAACACGTGTGATAGATCGGGCTCGTATTTCCAAAGCATAGAAATATAAAAAACATCGTGAACTCCAGATAGTTATGGCGGCAAAGCTAACCGATAGGCCGCTTCCCCAATACGCTCCAAAATCTCAAAAGGCCCAATAAAGCGCGAAGACAACTTCCCCCTCTTCCCAAACCTTATCAAACCCCGCTAAGGTGAGATCTTAATAAACACATGATCCCTAACCTCAAAAGATAACGGCCTCCTCCTACGGTCGGCGTAGCTCTTCTGACGACTCTGAGCTGTAACTAACCTCTTACGGATAAAAGCAATCTTCTCCGTCGTTTCCCGAACCAACTTTGGGCCTATCATAGATGCATCACCCACCTCGGCCCAATACACTGGGGATCTACACGATCGTCCATACAAGGCCTCAAATGGTGCCATGCCAATACTCGACTTGAAACTGTTGTTGTAGGCAAACTCCACTAAAGGCAAGTGTTTCTCTCAAGACCCCTTGAAATCAAGAACACAGCCTCGAAGCATATCCTCCTGGATCTGACTAGTACGCTCTAACTGCCTGTCAGTCTGAGGATGATAGGTGGTGCTAAAAGTCAACTTAGTGCCCAAGGCACTCTGTAGGCTCTATCACAATCGAGTCGTAAAACGTGGATCTCTATCTGAGACAATAGTCACTGGAACCCCATGAAGTCAGACTATGTCTCAAATATAAAGGTCGACAATATGATCTACGGAGTCACTCATGCGCATAGGTACAAAATGCGCTGACTTGGTCAGCCGATCCACAATCACCCAAATGGCATCATTACCCCACTGAGTCCTCGGAAGACCTACAACGAAGTCCATAGTGACATGCTCCCACTTTCACTTGGCTATAGGCAAGGGTTGTAACAAACCCGCTGGCCTCTGGTACTCGGCCTTCACTTGCTGACAAGTAAAGCATCTCGACACAAACAATACTACGTCCTTCTTTATCCCCTTCCACCAAAACTGGCGGCTAAGATCATGGTATATCTTCGTACCTCACGGATACACCACAAGGCATGAGTGATGAAACTCACGGAGTACCTCCTCCCGGCAAGACTCTGGCATAAAAAGTCGGTCAACATATCTAATACTCGAATCAGAATGCACATTCAGACCCCTCTCCACCTTACCACTAGCAATCTTCTCCCGAATGGTCTCAACCTTTGGATTACCCCTCTGTGCCTCAATAACTCAGCTCACTAGTGTAGGTTGTGCAACTACAGTAAACAAGGTAGCCAACTCAACAGACTCGCCAAGATGTAAGTCAAACTCGCCGATAGCACCCAACATCTCCCATTCCCAGACGGCAATACAAGCTGCACTGCTAGAGAATTTCTGACTGAAAGCATCGGCCACAACATTGGCCTTCCCGGGATGATAATGTAACTCGAAGTCATAGTCCTCCATGAACTCCATCCACCTCCTCTGTCTCAGATTCAAATCCTTTTGAGAAAACAAGTACTTCATACTCTTATGATCAGAGAACACCTCGAATCTCTCGCCATATAAGTAATGCCTCCAGATCTTCAGGGCAAAGATCACTGCTGCTAACTCTAGATCATGAGTAGGGTAGTTCCTCCAGTGAATCTTTAACTGCCGTGAACCATAAGCAACTACCTTCTCCTCCTACATCAAGACACAGCCCAAACCTTCCCAAGATGCGTCACAATATACAACATAACCTAAACCCCTCTCCGGGATAATCAAAACTGGAGCAGTAGTGAGTCTAATTTTTAACTCTTGAAATGACTTCTCACAAGTCTCACTTCACACAAATTTGATTTCCTTCCTCGTCAGTCTGGTCAATAGAGCAACCAGACTAGAAAAGTCTTTCACAAAACGGCGATTATACCCGGCCAATCCCAAGAAACTTTGAATCTCAAAGGCGTTCTTGGGTTACCACCAATCTTGCACTGCCTCTATCTTGGAGAAATCCACAGTCACTGTGACAACCCTCCCCACTGATTATTGCTAATTTATGATTAAACATGTTAACTGACTGATTGACTGAAATTCTGAGCTGATTGATTTAGTGTATTAGTTTAAATGCATTTCTATCTGTTGACCATTAAATGATCTGTTCATGTTTTATGTTTTAAATTGCAAATTGAAGGCCTTATCGGCGACCGAATCTGAAATTGATTAATGTTTTATGCTAATTGGAATTTATGTGATTTTATGGTATATTTAATTGAAATTTGATTTTGTATGATTAAATTAGATTAAATAATGTTGTAACGCATTAGTTAGACTTATTTACCAAAATGCCATGTTAGTGGGCCATCTCATAAAATATTTGAGACTTAATTCATATCTCTTCCTCTGCCATTTCCTTATACCAAACCGACTAGAGAGAGACAGATAGGGGATAGCTTGATTTCATCTTGTTTTGGCTTGGAGATTAAGAGAGTTGAAGGAAATTTGCATAATTGAGCTTCTACATTTGAAATTGAAGACCTAAGGTAGGACATTTACCTTCTTGTTTGTGAATTCAAGTTAGTTCTTGCATGGCTCATGGTAGATAGGAGCCTAAGGTCATAGTTTGGTCTTAAATTGTTGAATTGAAGCTTGAATCATGCATGCATGTTCATATTGTTGAGTTTTAAAGTTGTTTCATGAGGATTTCTTCATGCATGTTCATATTTTTAGTCTTGATCCATGAACTCACCATGTTTTGAAGTTAAACATTTCATTTGATCTTGTTTTGTAGCAATGGAGTTCCTAGAAACCCATGCATGTGTTGAATTTACATTGTTCTTCATGTTCATGAAAACTTCTTTGAAATTTGTGTTCAATCGAACTACCTTTGGGCTTTGATTTCTCAAATTGATCTTTGAAGCATGCCACATTATTAGTTTACAAGTGTTTTCTAGAAAATTAGCCCAAAATGATCATTTTTGGTACATTTAAAGCTGGTTTTGAGCTTGAGGTTCAAATCTGGAAATTCCAGATTTTGGACTCACGCTCGAGCGGGGAACTCCACGCTCGAGCGTACGCTTTGTGTTCAAGTAGTCCGCTCGAGCGGGGAAAGTTACGCTTGAGCGGGAAATGCGTGTATCCAGTACTTTACATGTGTTTACAGTTCGCTCGAGCGGGGGAATGCGCGCTTGAGCGAGGACTCGTGTCTCACGCTCGAGCGGAGGTCAAGCGCCCATCGAGCATGAATCTCACCCATCCAGTACTTTTGCAGTCCGCTCGAGCAGAGTAAGTCACGCTCGAGCGGGGCTCTTTTGTCTGCATGTCCGCTCGAGCGGGTAAACCCACGCTCGAACGGGACCCCTGTTTCAACAAAATTTTGAAAAGTGCATCTTTGCATCCTCATTCCATCCTAGGCATTCTTAAGCCTAGTTTAAGGCATCTTAATGAGGATATTGATGTAGAACCACACCAAGTCTAGGTAGGGACTAAGTCTTCGATTCCCAAGTATGTGACTCAGTGTGTGTTCATCCTGTAACTGTGTAGGGTTGGCATCCGAGGACGCGCACTAACTTATCTGTAGCCCAGAACTCTGTTAGTAAAAATGTTGTAAAGATATGTTCAATTGAGATTATTTTCTGAACAAATGACTGTACTGCTTAATGAAATGACACTGTTTACTGAATGAATGTTTGTCCTATTTGCGAACGGTATTCGTGGCATCCATTGCAATATATTGTTACTAAATTGTTACTGCTGCTGTTATAGAGATCTCTGTCGGTTCCCATGTTTGGAACCACTACTGTTTACTGATATGATGGTCGTCAATTGACTGTTCGGTCTGATAAGACCTACTGTACTGTTTGCTATTGGATGTACCACTTATGACTGCTATGATCGAATAACTAATATAATGTTCAAATGACTATTTTAAATACTGAAAGGACATTCATTCTTAACCTCTTTACACATATGTTATTCACTGGGCTTTAGCTCACTGTTTATATATATATATATATATATGTAGGTGTCCAAGCACCGGATCGGAGCTAGGGGCGTTAGGTTAAACTCCCTTTTTGTCAAGCCAACCAACGTGCCTCACTGCGAGGTTCCCAGTGCTGCCAAGCTAAGGCTGCTTCGGGGTGTTTTAGATTCCCCCTTTTCTGTCTCTATTTTGTATAGACTGTTACTGCACTGTTATGGTAGGGATTTGGGTCCCTAACTTGAATACCCGTATATGATTGTATATGATGCATGTATATACTGTTTTTGTTCTGGATGTGAATGTGTTATGAAAAGTCTTTTTGCATACAGACTGTCACAGCTCATTAGACATCTTTTAATTACAGTTTTGGCTTCCGCCAGCCCCAGTACTCTGTATTACTGTTAAGCAGGCCTTCAGTAATCACGGATCATTGGCCGGTTACGGTGCTAAACCCATAAGGACGGATTTGGGTTGTGACAGAGTGGTATCAGAGCGATACTAAACCATGAGTTATACCGCACACACGTGTCCAAATGAGCTATAGAATGTCCTAGAAAAGTGAATAGGGCATTGCATGAGCATTGATAAGTGTGTGTGGTCATGACATGAATATACGTGCTAATGTGTTAATATGTTAAGTATACAACTGTCTATGTTTATAATTGCCATAATTGCCTAGAGTGAAATGGAGAATGCAAGAACTACTGATGAAACTGAATCATCTGAGGCCAGAATGGCAAGGCTAGAAAGAACAGTGGAAATGTTGACGGAGGCCTTGAGGCTACAACAGCGGAACCAACAGCCCCCACCTCTTCCAGTTCAATCGGAATAGAATGTTAATGATGATATAATAGCTCTGACACAGAAGTTTAGCAAGACGAAACCGCCATCCTTTCAGGGAGGCCTTGAACCCTTAAAGGCCGAAGCATGGGTCCTAGAGACCGAGAAATTGTTTGAAGTCTTTTCGTGTTCTGAAGCTCACAAAGTGCTACACCTTCACCTTACAAGAAGAGGCCAGAAGGTGGTGGATGCTTGTCCGTGACACTGACACTGTTATGACTTGGGCTCAGTTTAGGGGAGCCTTCTTTGAGAAATACTTTCCACAGTGTGTCAGCGACCGAAAGGTGACTGAATTTGAACAACTGAAACAAGGCACCATGTCGGTAGCAGAGTATGAATCAAAGTTTACTGAACTTGCCCGATATGCACCACACATGGTGGATACTGACTACAAGAAGGCCAGGAAGTTTGAAGGCGGCCTTAATGTGGAAATACTTGACAGGATTAATGTTTTGAAACTGCTTAAGTATATGGATGTTCTTGACTGAGCAATAATGGTTGAGTCGAACATCGAGGCACTGAAACAGACTAAAACATCGAGAACCGAGTGGAGTGGTAAGAGGCGAGGCTTCAAGTTTAGGAAAGGCAGAAATAATTCATCGAACAAAAGTAGAATACAGGGTCAACAACCAGTTCTGGTCAGGGAAGTGGTTCTATACCGCCCTGTTCTGATATGGTAAGAAACATAAGGGGTTTTTTTTATAAAATCTCTGGTGCTTGTTACAGGTGTGGCAAGGTGGGCCACATGGATAAAGATTGCCCTTCCACTTCCCAAGGCAATAGCAAAGCTGCACCAAGCGCAGCAGCATCAACTGCTCCACCGAAACCCAACCCCAAAGCTACTGGAAAAGAGCCTATGAGGCAAGGCCGAGTGTTCGCACTCGTACCGGGAGATGTACAGAATACCGAGACCGTTGTGTTAGGTATACTCTCAATTTGTGCTCAAAATGCATATGTTTTGATTGATTCGGGGTCTACACATTCATATGTATCGCATGCTTTTTCGCGAAAATTGAATAGACCATTGGAACCCATGAACTATCTGTTAGCTGTATCTTCACCTGTTGGGGGATCCATGACTTGTGCTTATATGTACCCTGCATATGAAATTATTGTTAGGGATGTTCATCTGTATATTGATTTATTGCCTCTGAATATTGATCACTTTGATGTGATATTGGGAATGGACTGGTTAACAAAATATCATGCTACCATAGACTGTGTAACAGAACAAGTTGTTTTTCGTCCACCCGGACTGTCTGAATTTGTGTTTAACAGAGTTGGAGTAGTACCTTCCCCGTATCTGATTTCATCCATGAAAGCTTTTAAACTGATTAAAAAGGGGTGTAAAGGATATTTGTGTTGTGTATTGACTGTACCTACTGATGATAAAACTAATGTGGACAATATTCCTATAGTCAGAGAATTCCCAGATGTTTTTCCAGATTATTTTCCAGGGGATTTGATTGATAGGGAGATTGAGTTCACCGTTGATGTGATTCCGAGTACACAGCCAGTATCTAAAGCTCCTTACAGAATGGCACCTACCGAATTGAAAGAGTTGAAAGTTCAGCTACAAGAACTATTAGATAAGAAGTTCATCAGGCCCAGTACTTCACCGTGGGGCGCGCCAGTCTTATTTGTGAAAAAGAAAGACGGCTCACTAAGACTCTGCATTGACTACCGTGAACTAAACAAGGTAACAGTGAAAAATAAATATCCATTGCCTCGTATTGATGATTTGTTTGACCAGTTACAGGGTGCCCAAGTGTTCTCCAAAATTGACCTTAGATATGGATACCACCAGTTGAAAGTCAAGACAGGGGACATTGAAAGGACTGCCTTTCGAACGAGGTATGGACATTACGAATTTCTTGTTATGCCCTTCGGAGTTACAAATGCACTAGCTGTATTTATGGACCTTATGAACCGAATTTTTAAACCATTCTCCGATGACTTTATTGTTGTATTCATAGATGACATTTTAATTTATTCCAAAAGCACGGAGGAACATGAACATCATTTGAGAATTGCCCTACAGACCCTAAGAGAACAGAAACTGTATGCTAAACTGACTAAATGTGAATTTTGGCTTGACAATGTTATGTTTTTGGGGCATGTGATCAGTGAGGATGGAATTTCAGTTGATCTGCAGAAAATTGAAGCAGTAGTGAGTTGGTCTAGACCGACAAATGTTACCGAAGTCCGAAGTTTTCTAGGCTATTGACATAGTTTACTCAAAAGGGGATGTCATTTGACTGGACCGATCAGAGAGAATCAGCCTTTCAAGAGTTGAAGACTCGACTGGTGACTGCACCAATTCTTACCCTACCCTCAGGTACGGATGGTTATACTATATTTAGTGATGCTTCTTATAAGGGTTTGGGGTGTGTTTTAATGCAGAATAGGAAAGTGATTGCGTATGCTTCCCGACAACTGAGACCACATGAAAAGAACTACCCGACCCATGATTTAGAACTTGCTGCAGTAGTGTTTGCATTGAAAA
This sequence comes from Camellia sinensis, assembly GCF_055761805.1. NCBI lineage: Eukaryota > Viridiplantae > Streptophyta > Magnoliopsida > Ericales > Theaceae > Camellia > Camellia sinensis. The sequence goes on from NC_138973.1 coordinate 41,866,687, forward strand.
TTTGGCGTCACTACCTTTATGGGGCGACATGTGAGGTGTATACAGACCACAAGAGTTTGAAATACTTCTTCACCTAAAAAGAACTGAACATGAGACAGCGGAGATGGTTAGAACTAATAAAAGACTATGACCTGAAAATTTTGTACCATCTAGAAAAAGCTAACACCGTTGCTGATGCACTGAGTCGGAAATCGATTAGAAATTTAGCCTGTTTACTCACCGGGCAGGAAGAATTGCTATGTGACCTTGAAAGACTTGAAATTGAGATTGTTTTGCATGAACAAGGTGGAACCATAACCGCTATTTCTGCTCAACCGGCACTGATTGAAGAGATTAAAGAGAAATAGCAACAGGATGACTTCTTGAGGAAGATCATCAAAGAACGGGAATCCAAACTGAGGCCGGATTTAAAATTTGAGAATAATGTGTTGAAATTTCAAGGAAGATTGTATGTACCGAGTGATTCTGAACTGAAAAGAAGAATTCTGCAATAGGGCCACAATTCGAAATTGTCTATCCATCCAGGGAATACGAAAATGTACCAAGACTTGAAACTGAATTTCTGGTGGCCAGGAATGAAGAAAGAGATTACTGATTTTGTGTCGCAATGTCTTCATTGCCAACATGTTAAAGCCGAACATCAACGACCCGCAGGTTTACTACAACGCTTACCGATACCGGAGTGGAAATGGGAACATATCACTATGGATTTCATTGTTGGTTTACCTCACTCCAGTAAAGGTATGGATTCAATTTGGGTTATTATTGATAGACTGACTAAATCTGCTCACTTCTTACCTGTCAAAACAATTTATAATGCGGATAAATTGGCTATAATTTATATTGATGAGATTATTAGATTGCACGGAGTACCTGTGTCCATTGTTTCTGATAGGGATTCGAAGTTCACATCGAGATTTTGGCAAAGCCTATAGACAGCATTGGGTACTGAACTGAGACTGAGTAATGCATACCATCCTCAGACAGACGGTCAGTCAAAAAGAACCATCCAGACTCTGGAGGATTTATTGAGAATGTGTGTCCTGGATTTTTAGGGAAATTGGGAAGGCCACTTACCCCTGTCTGAATTCGCCTACAACAACAGCTTTCATTCAAGCATTGGTATGACACCTTTCGAGGCTTTATATGGCAGGAAATGACGATCTCCTACCTGCTGGGCAGAAGTTGGAGATGGGCCTTTGCTTGGGCTCGAGATTGTATAGGAAACCACAGAAAAGGTGAAACTAATCCAACAGAGACTGAAAATTGCACAAAGCCGATAGAAAAGTTATGCGGATGTCCGAAGGTGGGACAGAGAGTATGAAGTAGGTGATCATGTTTTTGTAAAAGTAACACTGATGAAAGGCCAGACTCGTTTTGGAGTCAAGGGTAAGCTAGCGCCGAGATATGTCGGACCGTATGAGATTATTAAGAAAATCAATCCGGTGGCGTATCAAGTAGCGCTTCCTCCTGAAATGGAGCATATGTATAACGTGTTCCATATTTCAATATTGAGGGATTGCCTCCGGGATCCTTTCCATGTGATTGAGCCTACCCGTGTAGTGCTAAGTGATGACTACACTTATGAAGAACAGCCTATTCAGATTGTGGACAGACGGATCAAGAAGTTGAGGAACAAAGAGATTCCGTTAGTGAAAGTTGATTGGCAAAACCATGGTGGCGTGTATGCCACTTGGGAAAGGGAAGACGATATGATCAAGAGATATCCTGAACTGTTCCCTCTGGATCTAGTATTCTTCCAAAATGAAGGTAATTTGAGTTTGGAGGACCAAACTCTTTGTAAGGAGGGGAGACTGTGACAACCCTCCCCACTGATTAGTGCTAATCTATGATTAAGCATGTTAACTGACTGATTGACTGAAATTCTGAACTGATTGATTTAGTGTATTAGTTTAAATGCATTTCTATCTGTTGACCGTTAAATTATCTGTTCATATTTTATGTTTTAAACTGCAAATTGGAGGCTTTATCGGCGGCCGAATCCGAAATTGATTAATGTTTTATGCTAATTGGAATTTATGTGATTTTATGGTATATTTAATTGAAATTTGATTTTGTATGATTAAATTAGATTAAATAATGTTGTATCGCATTAGTTGGACTTATTTACCAAAATGCCATGTTAGTGGGCCATCTCATAAAACATTTGAGACTTAATTCATATCTCTTCCTCGGCCATTTCCTTATACCAAACCGGCTAGAGAGAGAGAAAGAGATAGGGGATAGCTTGATTTCATCTTGTTTTGGCTTGGAGATTAAGAGAGTTGAAGAAAATTTGCATAATTGAGCTTCTACATTTGAAATTGAAGACCTAAGGTAGGACATTTACTTTCTTGTATGTGAATTCAAGTTAGTTCTTGCATGGCTCATGGTAGATAGGAGCCTAAGGTCATAGTTTGGTCTTAAACTGTTGAATTGAAGCTTGAATCATGCATGCATGTTCATATTGTTGAGTTTTGAAGTTATTTCATGAGGATTTCTTCATGCATGTTCATATTTTTAGTCTTGATCCATGAACTCACCATGTTTTGAAGTTAAACATTGCATTTGATCTTGTTTTGTAGCATTGGAGTTCCTAGAAACCCATGCATGTGTTGAATTTGCATTGTTTTTCATGTTCATGAAAACTTCTTTGAAATTTGTGTTCAATCGAACTACCTTTCGGCTTTGATTTCTCAAATTGATCTTTGAAACATGCCATATTATGAGTTTACAAGTGTTTTCTAGAAAATTAGCCCAAAATGATCGTTTTTGGTACATTTAAAGTTGGTTTTGAGCTTGAGGTTCAAATCTGGAAATTCCAGATTTTGGACTCACGCTCGAGCGGGGAACTCCACGCTCGAGCGTACGCTTTGTGTTCATGCAGTCCGCTCGAGCGAGGAAAGTGACGCTCGAGTGGGAAATGCGTGCATCCAGTACTTTACATGTGTTTACAGTCCGCTCAAGCGGGGGAATGCACGCTCGAGCGAGGAATTGTGTCTCACGCTCGAGCGGAGGTCGAGCGCCCATCGAGTGTGAATCTCACCCATCCAGTACTTTTGCAGTCCGCTCAAGCGGAGTAAGTCACACTCGAGCGGGGCTTTTTTGTCTGCATGACCGCTCGAGCGGGGAAACCCATGCTCGAGCGGGACCCATGTTTCAGCAAAATTTTGAAAAGTGCATCTTTGCATCCTCATTTCATCCTAGGCATTCTTAAGCCTAGTTTAAGGCATCTTAATGAGGATATTGATGTAGAACCACACCGAGTCTAGGTAGGGACTAAGTCTTCGATTCCCAAGTATGTGACTTAGTGTGTGTTCATCCTGTAACTGTGTAGGGTTGGCATCCGAGGACGCGCATTAGCTTATCTGTAGCCCAGAACTCTATGAGTAACAATGTTGTAAAGATATGTTCAATTGAGATTATTTTTTGAACAAATGACTGTACTGCTTAATGAAATGACACTGTTTACTGAATGAATGCTTGTCCTATTTGCGAACTGTATTCATGGCATCCATAGCAATATACTGTTACTGAACTGTTATTACTGCTGTTACAAAGATCTCTGTCGGTTCCCATGTTTGGAACTACTACTGTTTACTGATATGATGGCCATCAATTGACTGTTCGGTCTAATAAGACCTACTGTACTGTTTGCTATTGGATGTACCACTTATGACTGCTATGATCGAATAACTGATATACTGTTCAAATGACTATTTTAAATACTGAAAGGACATTCATTCTTAATCTCTTTACGCATATGTTATTCACTGGGCTTTAGCTCACTGTTTATATATATATATATATATATATATATATATATGTAGGTGTCCAAGCACCGGATCAGAGCTAGGGGCGTTGGGTTAAACTCCCTTTTTGTCAAGCCAACCAACGTGCCTCACTGCGAGGTTCCCAGTGCTGCCAAGCTAAGGCTGCTTCGGGGTGTTTTAGATTCCCCCTTTTCTGTCTCTATTTTGTATAGACTGTTACTGCACTGTTATGGTAGGGATTTGGGTCCCTAACTTGAATACCCGTATATGATTGTATATGATGCATGTATATACTGTTTTTGTTCTGGATGTGAATGTGTTATGAAAAGTCTTTTTGCATACAGACTGTCACAGCTCATTGGACATCTTTTAATTACAGTTTTGGCTTCCGCCAGACCCTGTACTCTGTATTACTGTTTTACTGTTAAGCAGGCCTTCGGTAATCACGGATCATTGGCCGGTTACGGTGCTAAACCCATAGAGACGGATTTGGGTCGTGACAGTCACCTCTTCCCCAGATACCACATGGCCCAAGAACTTCACCTTTTTCAGCAAAAACTCACACTTCTCGAACTTAGCATATAACTAATGCACTCTAAGCAACTCCAACACAACCCGTAAGTGTTCCTCATGCTCCTCCTCAAAGGGTGAATAAATCAAAATGTTGTCAACAAAGACAACCACAAAACGATCAATATACTCACGAAAAACCCGATTCATCAGGTCCATAAACAAGGCCAGTGCTCCCCAAGGTGAAGTACTAGGGCGGATAAAACCCTTGTCTAGCAATTCCTGGAGCTAAATCTTCAACTCACTCAACTCAGCAGGTTCAAACCTATACGGAGCCATGGAAATCGGTGTCGTGCCGGACACTAGAAAGATCCTTAGGAAAGAAATCTAGGTACTCACAGACTACCCTCGACAATTCAACTCGAACTAGATCACTCTCTGCCCCCAAGGATGTAGCAAAAGAGGCTAAGCTCGCCCCGACCATGCGGGTCACAAACTGGCAACAAAGCCCTATCAACCCAATCTCCCAAGAAATAAAAGTAGTCACCGCTCGAGGTACACACAGTAACCCTCTGACAGTAACAGTCTATAACAGCCTGATACGTAGACAACCAATCCATACCTAGTATAACATCAAAACTCAACATATCAAGCAAAGCAAAAGAAAATGGAAGTCGACGACCGAAAACTTCTATATCACAACCCCGACATCCCTGTTCTAACACAATCTCACCCCCAACCGGTGACTCTACGCAGAGTGGCAATGCTAACCGAGCCAACTCTAACCCCAATGCACGAGATAAAAGAATGTGATGAACCTGTGTGAATCAATATATTGGCAATAGAATTGCAGAACAAGAAGGTATCTCTCACAACCGAAGGTGCTGGTACTAACTCTGGTGTGGTAACAACATACACACGCCCGGTAGGTCTCTGATCCACTTGCTCCCCTCTCAGAGCATATGCCGGATGTACAAACTTAGCCGAAAAGGCTCCTAGAGTGGCCCTTGAGGCCTGTGCCGACTGTTTTGGCTGGTGACTTTGAGTCTGCCTCGATCTAGATGCACCAGGTGTGCCACCCAACTATGGACAATACCACTTCATGTGTCCTGCTTGTCCACACTGAAAGCAAGTCAAACACTGCCCCCTCCCTTGAGTCTAGCTCGGTGGGCGGATTGAAGACGGAGAAAATCATTGTCCTCCCTCCTTCTGTGAGCAAGAAAAAGACTTATGACCCAACTAGCCACACTTGAAACAAGAAAATCCTCCCTGGCCACCTCTCTCTGCCCCTGAACTCGGCATTGGAAAAGTGGACCTAGACTGTGCCCCATGAGACTGTTGTGGTGCAAAACCCCTCTGCCTCTTGCTATCTCAGGTCTCACCCTGCATCTCCTAGCCTCTTTGCTTGAAACCCCTCATCTCTCTCTCTCTCCAGCTCCTAACCAGGTTTCCATATGTGTCGCTACCTCAACAAGATGGATGTTCTCCCTCGTCATAGACCCGCCCACACAGTAGGCAAGCTCATCTCTCAGTCGAGTCTCAAACTCGATACAACTGCGCTCTTCTATCGCCACAAGCTCAGGAGCAAATTTGGACAAACTAGCAAAAGTGGCCTTGAACTCCGCCACCGGTGTGCCAAGTTGCTGTTTAAGGTTCTTGAACTGTTCCCTTAACTTCTCTCTGATAGTAGCAGATAGACACTTCTCCTGAAAGGTGTTGACAAAGGCCTCTAAGGTCACCCTAATACGTCCTCGCGCGTATTTCCACCACTGACCCGCTTCTCCCTTCAGCTGAAAAGATGCCAAGGTCACTCTCAGAGCATCGTCCTCAATGTCTAGCATCTCGAACGTCTTAACCGTCTGCTCTAGCCACTCATCAACCTTCAGTGGCTCCTTAGGATCTCCCACAAAAATATCCGGATTGGTTCGAAAGAACTCCCTTTTTAGCAGGAGTGGTCATGTCTCTGCAACTGGGGCAGTTGGGGCCTGTGCTAGGTTCTCATCCCTCAGTATGTTCAGTGCCCCTGCTATCTCTTGTGCCAAAGCACCCATGGCCTGTTGCCCAGCTAGCTCAGCCACATTTGCCTGTCCTGTCCCCTCTTACTGTGTCGAAGCTAACTCACTCACGTCTTAAGGCAATGGACAACAGTTAATTCATTCCACATAAGCACATACAGATTTTCTTTCTAGATAATGATTGTTCCATGATGTTGTTAGAGTTCCAATCAAAAATAGCAATGATCAAGTGATTTTCTGACTGGAGTTCCAGGAACTCGCAGACCCAATGAACATCTCAGAAATCAAACCCCATACCCATATAATTACATAAGTATGTTATCACATAGCACCTCATCATACAGATATCTCTATCAAGCGGGATAAACCCACTGTGGTACTAACCACTCCCCACGTACCCAAAGTATTCGAACCCAGTACGCTCTGATACCAAGTTGTAACACCCCAAAAATTTGGACAAGGTATATATATCTATACAACAAACCCACCTGATAGACAAACACATATTTATAGCTAATTATTCCATACATCCATTTCCATTTAATCTCAAATGCCAAATTCATGTTGTTCACATCTCAATGCCCAAGTTCCAATCCCAAGCATGCATTTTACAACAAATATGAAATGGAAGCCAAATAGATAATGAGTGCCCTACAGGCTTACAAATTTATCCAAGAACATTCTTGGTTACACAAAATGGAGTTTCAACTCAATGCAAATACAGCCCTGGGCTTACATTCAACAAATAACAATAAAAAAAAAATAAAGCCTCAGCTCCGAGTCTTCCCAAGTCAGTGCCTTAGCGGAGACATATCACATGTACCTGAAATGGTTTCTCTTATAGGGTAAGCCACAGCCTAGTAGAGATATACTACACAACATCTGGACTATGACAAGACTAAAGAGGAGTATGCTCATGCCATGCTCATGATAAAACAGTTTATCTCTCTTTTTATAAAGCATGTAATGCTGAGATGCAACAACAGATATAAAACCATTTCCATTTTAAACCATATATGTTACATGAATACAGGCTCTGTGAATCTCTAGGTGAGTATCTGCAAGTAGGCCCTAATGCACTACCACTGTCATTTTTACCAGTAAACTGGAAGGCTCAACAACTAACCACGCAGTTCTACATCTCCTACCCAGATTCACTAAGTATTCATCTTTTCTCAAACAGATACATTTCCAAACATTTCTAAAAAACAGATACATTTCCAATGAAATGAATGTAATGCAATGTCCAATGCAACAAATGAGGAATGTGGTTCAATTTACCTAAGTCTCATGCATTTCTACAACAATCATGGCTATCTTCCACAGATAGCCCAAAACAGATATTTCTAAACAGATATTTAAACAATTAAATTCTAAAAAATTCGATAAATACAATCTATTCCATATCTCATCAAATATGAACAACTACACTAGTTTTCTTGTCACAATCACGTCCGGTAACCTCTCAATGTCCATTTCTAACCATGTTGGTTTTATTCCAACAAATACATTAAGCAAAATAATACCGTTAATGCCCAAGAAAACATCATTTTCTTTCCAAACTCATTCTGCAGGCATTATATCCTATTGTGATCAAAAGTCCCAGAAGTAAAACATAATTCCTTTGTTTTCTTTAAAAATGCTCTTTTGGTCGCAAACCGGTAAAAATTTCAAAACTGATCGAATCAAAATCCGTTTTTTTTCAAATTTAAAACATAGCTCTTTCATAACCTTACAAACATATTCCAAGTTTACACTTTCGCAATTTGGGCATCAACTCTTTATTTTTCTCAAAATGTCCCTTTTAAGCAAATAAATCACAAATTTTTCAAAAATTCTAATTAAATTATATACAACTCTAAGCTCCATATAATCAAGTAAAAGTGCATAAAGAAGTGTAGGAAAAATTCCTACCTTAAGCCAAGAAGCTTTCAAATTTTTTTGGCAACATAAATTAAATCTGCTCGGAGCCAAACGACGCCTTTTTCGCCCTCTACGTTTTGATCCAAAGCACTAAGGGTCAAAAATGACTTACACTAGATCAAACCCATGAAAAACAAACATTGAAACCCTTTTTTTCTTTCTTCCTCACGGCATTCTCCTAAAAGTTGAACAAAAAATCCTTTTTTGGTTACTATTTATAGATATATACACCTAAACAAATATGTAACCACAAATATCTAACTATATATGTATACACACCAATATATATTTATATATATATATATATATATATCAATTAAAAAATACATTTCAACATCTTTAATGACAAAAGTAAATATAATATTTTCTCACCACAAAAATATATTTCGTTTAATGGTACACACCATAAATATTCACAACTCTTTTATGGTAATCAAATAATAATAATAAAACCACAACACTACTACATGGTTACTAATGGGTCACAATTCAATAAATTGGGTCCAAAATGAATGGAGTTTAATAATTTAAAATAAATCCCCAACTGAGATTAAAGTATAAATTCAATTTGATTCAACTTGTTACATTTTTTCTCTTTTTTTTTTTAAATAGATATTAATCACAACCCATTTCAACTTTATGCAACAAAATCGACAGGCTTTACATTCTATTCTAAAACTAGGAGACACAGAAATGGAGAGAAATGGCCAATTATTTCTAGCGGGATCACATCAAATGTTACCTATTTATAAAAATATTGCACAAATAAATTTAGTAATTTACATTAATAATATAGTAATATTTAATAAAATTCTAGTCCCTTTTGAGAATTTAATTTTTTTATTAGTACAATTATTACATTTAAAAAATATTAGCTTTTCAAAATTATCTTTTAATAGTACCATTATTATATTTCAAAAATGTTAATATTAATGGCTTTACAGAAAATGCTAAAATAAAAAATTCAAGTTGTTTTAGTTTTTAATTTTTTAAAATAAACTAATATTTTGAGATGATAAAAAATAAAATAAAAGAGTACAAATAAAATTTTCTAAAAAGAACATTCTAAAAACTGAAACCAAATAAAATGATTTTTTCTTAAAATTCTTCGTGCATTACATGTGAATGTATTACTTTACGTCCCACCCCCTCTCTCTTTCCCTCTCCCTGTGCAAGCTTTCGATCAAGTCTTCTCTTTTTAAATAGATATTAGTCGCCACCCATGTCAACTTTATGCAACAAAATCGACAGGTTTTACATTCTATTCTAAAACTAGGATATACAAAAATGGAGAGAAATGGCCATTGATTTCTAGTCGGATTGCATCAAATGTTACCTATTTATAAAATTATTGCACAAATAAATTTAGTAATTTACATTAATAATATTATAATATTTAAGAAAATTAACAGAAATTAACTAATAATAATTACACATCAACTTGTAAAAGATAAATAAATATTCCTTGTGTATAACATTACTCAACAATAATTAATAATCCTCCTTTCATTCCAAAATTTTAGTCCCTTTTGAGAATTTAATTTTTTTATTAGGACAATTATTACATTTAAAAAATATTAACTTTTCAAAATTATCTTTTAATAGTACCATTATTATATTTCAAAAATATTAATATTAATGAATTTACAGAAAATGGCAAAATAAGAAATTCAAGTTATTTTAGTCTTTAATTTTTTTTAAAAAAAACTAATATTTTGAGATGTTAAAAAATAAATAAATGACTACAAATAAAAATTTTTAAAAAGAAAATTCTAAAAACTGAAACCAAATAGAATGATTTTTTCTTAAAATTCTTCGTGAATTACATGTGATCGTATTACTTTACGCCCTACCCTCTCTCTCTCTCCTTCTCTCTGTGCAAGCTTTCAAACAAATCTTCTCCCTTTTTTCGTTTTTTTTTAAAATAGATATTAATCGCAACCCACATCAACTTTATTCAATAAAATCGAGAGGCTTTACATTATGTTTTAAAACTAGGAGACACCGAAATGGAGAGAAATGGCCAATGATTTGCAGCGGGATCACATCAAATGTTACCTATTTATAAAAATATTTCACAAATAAATTTAGTAATTTACATTAATAGTATTTTAATATTTAATAAAATTAACGGAAATTAACTAATAATAATTACACTTCAACTTTAAAAGATAAATAAATATTCCATGTGTATAACATTACTCAACAATAATTAATAATACTCCTTTCATTCCAAAATTTTAGTCTCTTTTGAGAATTTAATTTTTTTTATTAGTACAATTATTACATTTAAAAAATATTAACTTTTCAAAACTATCTTTTAATAGTACCATTATTATATTTCAAAAATATTATTATTAAGGAATTTGAAGAAAATGAAAAAATAAGAAATTCAAGTTATTTTAGTCTTTAATTTTTTAAAATAAACTAATATTTTGACATGATAAAAAATAAAATAAAAGACTACAAATAAAATTTTCTGAAAAGAAAATTCTAAAAACTAAAACGACATAAAATTATTTTTCTTAAAATTCTTCGTGAATTATAACTTCCCAAAAAAATTCAACTATCTTCCCTCAATTGTTTATTGTATTCCGGACTTGGGTTCCGTCATGATTGTTGTTGTCTATATCGCATTTCCATCCTTTAATTCTTTGTATTCGAGTTTTGGAATGTATTGGGCAGGTTTGTAATAGGTTGGATGTGATTTGAAATAAATAGTTGCTGCCCAGATTTTTGGTTTCTTCGCTCAAGCGAGGCTTTTGTCGCTCGAGCGAGCTTTGGGTTTTAGTTCCTTCACTTGAGCCAGGGTTCTCGAGCAAGATTTGAGTAGTGTGTCTCTTGGCTCGAGCGAGCACTCTTGCGCTCGAGCGTGCGTCTACGTCTCTTTTTGACCTGAAGGTTGTGTTTCTTCGCTCGAGCGAGCTTTCCTTCGCTCGAGCGAGCGAGGACTATGTTTTTGAGTTTCTTCGCTCGAGCGAGAACTCTTGCGCTCGAGCGTGCTTCTGCATTGCAGACCTGAAGCTTCGCATTGTTAGCTCGAGCGACGCTTCTTGCGCTCGAACGAGGTTCTTTTGTGTCTGGTCGCTTGAGCGACCACTTCTTCGCTCGAGCGAGCCTTGAGTATATAAGTTGCAGCAACGTGTTTCTACTTCACTTTTTCATCCCCTTTTTCCTCAAAACCCTAGATCCGGCACACTCTCTCTTTACATACACCTTCTCTCTAGAAATACACTTAGTTCTTGGGTGTCTCTACCCTAGTCTCTTTGAAGAAAAGGTAGAGCTTTTCTTAGGCTACACTTTGATCCGAAAAAGGTTGGATTTGGAGCACTTTGAGTTTCTTCCTTCTTCTCCTTCGAGCTCCGAAACTTGAGGTAGGGATAACCTACTCCTTTCTATGAGTTTAGACATAAACGTTGGGTATTTTGTATAAATGGTATTGTTTGGGAGTTTTGAGAAAGTTACGGTTTGTTTTGAAATTATAAAAGAGGGGTTTTTAATTGTTAAGCTCCATGTATATGTGAGACCTTGGAAAATGGGATTATTGGTGTAAGATTAAGGAAATTGAGCCTTAGGGCTAAAGTTGAAAAGAAAATGGGAAAATGCCCTAATTAAATGTGATTAATTAATTTGTATAATTAATTTGGAAAAATATGTAAATATGAAATTGAGTTGAAAATCATGAAATTGGGAAGTTATGAGAATGAATGGTGTAGTTGAATTGATTAATCACTCACCTATGAAAATGTTGATCATTTATCTATTTGATATATTTATTTATTTGTTTAGAAATAACTGCTTTGGGTTATCGGTGGAGGATAGTCTTGATTGTTGTAGACACTGCATGATGATTAGGTGAATTAAAACTAATCAACTGAGTTATGTCATTGAATATGACTGTTGAATTGACACATTGAATATGCGCCTAGATTGATCATTGTATATGATAAAGCGTTTAAATACATTGCATATGTATCTTGTTTGGGAGGAAATAGAGGATGTACTCTCAAACCTGTTCGGGGGGAGATAGGGGATGGACTCCATTGATAACTAAGTTAGCTGGAGTGTCCAAGATGAAAGTCCTGAAACCTTAATTACGTTTGCATAACGTAGATGATTGAAGTATTGATAATATGGTTTGTAGTCTCATTTGAATTGATTACGATTGAAGTATTGATAATATGAGTTGTACTCTCATTTGAATTGATTATGATTGAAGTATTGATAATATGAGTTGTAGTCTCACTTTGAACTGTTTGGATAAACAATGAACCATATCTATGAATTGGTTTGGATACTGAAACGGAAAGGGATAAAAATGTGGTTGTGAATATGTATTGGTTATGGAAGAGATGTACGTTGGTTTATATGAGTTAAACATTTATTAAATGCTAATGTTTTAGTTAATTCTCATATTATGTTTAGCGTATCTCTACTGAGCTTTGGCTCACCCTATATGGGACATCATTTTTCAGGTACAGGTGATATGCTGCCTCCAAAAATGTAGTTTGGTAGATTTTGAAGCTGAAGGCTTATTTTTTTATAGTTACCTTTTTGTATTACATGTACTTTAGGCCAAGGGCATAATATGTTAAGAGTTAGAACTCTCTTTTGTTGCAACCAAGTATTGACTTGGAAAGTTATAAGCCCGAGGGGCATTTACTTTTGTTGTCAACATGTGATATTTTGTACTGAATACTCTGATAAATGAAAAGATATTTTATTCTCTTATGTCTATGGATGTCATAAATGATTGGTTTATATGTATCATTTTGAGGGCGTTACATTCCCAAAAATAAAAAATTTAGTCTCCTAAAATAGCCAAAAACTAAATAGCCTACTAAAATAGAAACTTCCCAAACACCCACATAAATGCTGCATTTTGGCAGCAAAAACGCAGTCTAAAAAATTGGAGCAGGATTCCTCATTGACTTTTCTACTTGACTCTCTATTTGATGGGCCATTGGATTCACTTTTGGACTCAATTTCGATGATCAAAACTGTTCACATTTTAGAATTTGTCATGTGCATCATACCTGTAAAAAGTCAAATTGATCGAATATTGGAAGAACTAAAAACCATTTATTAAAAAAATTTAATAAACAGTTTTATTGTTTAATAAAACTTTTAGTTCACTTAATTTTTGATATCCGATCGATTTGATTTTTTACAGGTATGATATATATAACAAATTTTAAAATGTGAACGGTTCGAATCATTAAAATTCGAACCAAAAATTGATCCAATGACCCATCAAGTACGAAATTAAGTAGAGGATTCAAAGGATAGGATCCTTGCTCAAAAAATTGGTCATCTTTTGGCAATAAAGCTGCGTTTTTGCAGCAAATTTTTTTCCTCAGCTAGCTACAAAAGGTGGATGGATATTTGGAAAGTTTGCAAAACGCGTGAAATTACATGAGTAACCATCCTTGTTCCAACAAGGAGTTAAATGAGCCAAAAACAGGTCAAGCAGTAAATTTCTTAAGTTGAGTGAAGTATTTCGATCATTTTATTGTGATGTGATATTATAAACAAATATTAATTCAAAAAACAAAAAAGTAATTTTTTACTAATTTTTCAAATCATTTTTCACAAAAGTCAAAAAATTAGTTAAAAGCCAAAAGTTAGTCTTTAACCATCTTACAAAAACACCCCGTAGTATCTAAACAAAATTATGTACATTTGGAGCGCATATTTATTTTATTTTATTTTTTAATTCTGTGTATTAGTGTTACAATTCTAAGACTTATTTGAGAAAAATAAAATACATACCTATTTTCTTTACTTGTCTTCATATAATAATAACAATTTAATAACCTAAATAATTAGAATACTGTAGTATGTTTGGTCCCAGTTTTTTAAAAATTGATTTTTTTTTTTTGTATTTTTTTTAGTGAATATTTTTTAAATTTTAAATAATTTTTTTATTTTTTTAGATGTACCTTACTTAGATACATCTAAATAGTAAAATATTTGTGTAAAAATACTTTAAAAAATTAATAAATACACAAAAATATGAAAAATGTACTAAATTTTTATATTTTTTATATATTTGGTATTTAGTGAATTTTTTAAAGATTTTTTCACAAATATTATACTTTTTAAGTGTATTTATATTAGGCGTGTCTAAAAATTAAAAAAAAATTACTTAAAATATTAAAAAAATCTGTGAAAACAAAAAAAATATATATAGAAAATGAAAAAAAAAATTCTGAAAGGCAAATTTTAAAACTGAAACCAAATAAAATCTTCTGAAAAGACTGTACTGTATTTAGAAATTTGAGAAAATGGAAATTATTTAATTTTATTTAATAATAGTCGTTTTCAGGAGATTTCACGGTATTTTTAGAAATTCGAGAAAATGGCAATTATTTAATTTTGTTTAATAACACTCGTTTTTACGAGACACGTTTTTTTTTTTTAGGAGACACGTTTTAGCTCTTACCAAAACACAAAAACAGTGTATATATACACTTCATTTTGCTTGTAGGAGAGAGACAGAGAGAGACAGAGAGACAGAGAGATGAACACGTACCAAATAGATTTGAGAATTTCAATTCCGTTGTTGGTGAAACTTGCTTCGTTGTTAGCCTCCTACTTGTGTCCACCGTCAGTCTTTCGGGTCGCCTATATCTTTTGCATCTGCATCTGGATCTCCCCATGTTCAGGCGTCCTGTGCAGCATGCTAAACCGCTCATTGCAAGCAATGCCAATACCAGCCCTTCTTATAACATGCACCACCCCCACCACCCAAACCCATCAACAACAACAAACTACTACCACCCCTCCTGTGCTTGAATTTCATTCTAATGATGAATTTGTAATTGACATTGATGAGGGTGATGGCGAGAACCTGCAGGTAATCTACGGAGGACATGCCTAAACTTTGCTCAAAGCTCGTGTGCGTACGTTTGTCACGTTATAGTGCATCAAGAACACCAAATATCAGTTGTCAACAGTATATTTGTTGTGTTCTATAAATAAAAGATTGTTTGGTAAATTGCATCTGAGTTATTTATATTTTTATATTTGTTCTGTTCTATAAATTGAAGATTGTTTGCCAAAGTGTATCTGAGTTAGTAAGGGAGCTAATGCAATCTCTGATTGGTTGGTTAAGTAAATTAGAAAAATCTAGTGATGGTTTTTCCTTAAGGTCTAAGTTTGATCAGCAACTCAGCTACAAAATTTCACTAAACATGAATTAGATGCTCCACCAATCACATTTAATCAATTTATTTAGACCAATGTGAGTGATTAATAATGACAAGAATGATGGACTTTGTAATACCCACTTTTAGCTAAATATATTTGACTAACTGTCACTTAACCCTACACTCCCTATGCTGTGGGCTTCCCTAATATGTCCCATTTGATTGTTTTATATCTTAATTTATCACGTAAATAGAGTGTTTAATTATCTAAAATAAAAAGATAAACAGGATCAAAAGAGAACAAGAAAGTGACACAATTTTTTGAAAAGCAAACAAGGAAAGGTCAAGATTGTGTCAAAACGTGCCTGAGAATTTGAAAGAAGAAATTATTGTATTAACCACAAAGATTGCATTAGTCTTATCATTGCCAAAAAAATAAAGTAGTCTCTAGAGTTCTTTGATTCGTCCTCACATTCAATGTTTCCTTATTTTCTGTTAAGATAAATAAAATCTTTTATCCTTCAATTTTAGATTAATTACATTTTTAACTCTTATAGCTTGACCCAAATTTCACTTTGGTCCCTATTATTTTAAGTGGAACAATTTGGTTCTTATACTTTAAATCTAGTTCCAGTTGGTCCTTTATTCATTCAAGTTTGAGGTTAAAAATTAACAATTTTTGAGACACTTGTCAGTCTCCAAAGGTGTACACATAGAAAAAAAATTAAAAAATTTAGACGGAAAGACCAAATTAAAACTAGACTTAATAAAGTGTAGTGATTAAATTGTTCAAATTAAATTATAAGGACCAAAGTAAAATTTCACTACAAGAATTAACACTTTTGGCAACAAAAAAATTGGTCGCTAAAAGTCTATTTTTGGTCGGCAAAAGTTATCCGCGACCAATTTTTTTTGTCGCTAGTTTGGTCGCCAATTGAGGGTCGGCAAAAGTAATTCGCGACCAAAATTTTCATTGGTCGGGAAAAGTTGCATTTGCCGACTAAATTTTTGGTCGCTAAATATTTATTTACTGCAACTAATCCATTTTGTCGCTAAAACACTTTGGTCGCGAAAAGTTGCCTTTTGCCGACCAAATTTCTTAGTCGCCAATTGTCACATTCCACGACCAAAATTAATTTGGTCGCCAATTGTGACATTTCGCGACCAAAAATTTTGGTCGCCAATTGTGACATTCTGCGACCAAAATTAGTTTGGTCGCCAATTGTGACATTTTGCGACCAAAAATTTTGGTCACCAATTGTGACATTTCGCGACCAAAATTAGTTTGGTCGCCAATTGTCACATTTGGTCGCCAACATCCAACAAAATAAACCTGTAATTTTTAATAATCCATCCAATTTATTCAATATAATCTGTAATTTGCAAAAATCATTCAAACCAACAAATAAATTGAATCATGAACATTCAACAAAATACATAGATCAACCATTTCTGAACCTGTTTAATTAAAATCAACAACTATTATAAGTTTTCATCCACAAATAATTCCAAAGTACATATTTCATCTAGCATAAAAATTTAAGACATAACAAATACTTGTTATTATGTTTAAAATTTTTATCCATGTACATCAACCGAAAAATATAACTAGTAGTCTACCAAATATTTTTTATACACACCCATCCAAAAATATAACTACTAGTGTATCCAAAAATATAACTACTAGTCTACCCTTTTTCTGCCCATATCGAATCTCTAATCTCCTGGACTGATAGTCAGTGCAGTTTGAACAGGAAACAAGTTCTCTGTAAGTGCTGGATGCAGGAAACCATCCTTCCAAATCATACTTCTTTGCAGCTGCATCATTCAAAGCACCGGAAACAATAGCCACAATTTGATAGGGTAGTTTTAGCTGCAATAGAGAGAATTATGTCATATTTGTAGGAAAGAAAAATGCATAATTAAATAGAGAAAAATCAATTCGTCATCAGCAGGAGCCCATATATAGGACCCTCAAATTTCTTTGGCGTTAAGTGGCAGACTTTTTAGCATTAACCAAACAAAACAACCAATTCCAAAATCACTCATCTTTCATGACATTACAAAACCTGGCAAGATAATCTATATGAGTACTATAAGAAACATTATCAAGCATCTCCAGATTAAAAAAAAAAATATGAATATAACGAAGAAATAACCAAAAATTATACACATCATTCCCCTACAATTCTGAGGGCAGGAAAGCTCTATACCATCTTTGTAAAACTCTTCTGAGTTCGTTATCATTTCCTCGTGCATATCCCAAGAGTCATATATGTTAAACCTACTATATGTGATTTAAAACAGTTACGCATATATAAGGTAAAAAAGAAGCATAAAAAAATAAATTTTGTGAACCAAGTGGATCTAATTGGGCTGATCAAAATTTTGTGCCTTGTTAATTGCCTTGTTAAGAGCCTTGTTAATTGCCTTGTTAAGAGTCAAGGAAGATTTCTCCAGTGATTATTCTGGTCCAGTGAAAAACAGTTTCATCAAAAATCAAAACTAGTGGCAATTTCGACCAAATTTAAAGTATCATACACCATTGTTGCTGACTAAGGAGGAGGGATGAGTAGAGGATCATTTGGTTTGGAAGTCCCATGTAGGGTTTCTTGGCTTTTAGCTTTTGGATGTAGTGAAAAAATATGTACTGGTGGTGCTAAGACAAATTTACAGAGTGTTTGAACTTAATATATCTATTATTATTATAAGAGTGAAGAATCTGTCATAAAATTTGAACTTAAAACTAGTAAGGCAGAACTGCTCCACTTTCTCAAACTGGTGAACTCGGAAAATCCCAAGAGTATCGCGACCATGAGAACCTGCTTCTTTGCGGAAACAAGAAGAATATCCAGCATATCTTGTAATTCATGCAACATAAATTCAACAAAGCGCAGCCACTAAAGATTTATAACCAAGAAAATAAACCATAAAAGCCACCATCTAAAAAGCAGAAACACTTCTAAAAAGGTGTTGTTTCCATGTTCAATGTTGGACACGGACACTTGTTAGACACACACACCCACACATATCGGACACATGACCAAGCATGTCCTATTATTTATTAAAAATGAAGTCATTATCATTTTCATGTTATAAATCTTTTTAAAAGTTGTCTGAGTGCTCGTATCGTGTCATATCTGTGTCCATGCTCCAACATTCTTTAGTAGCCATAAAGGCAACTATCATTCATGGAAGTAGTTATAAATTTAGAGCTATTCTCTTCTAATCAGTTGTCACAATTATGGTTGGTGCCTAATTGTCCAGGGCGTAATGATAACATCTTAATAACATCTTACACCTAATCTGGTGGCTCACCTTCTCCAAGTAACTGGTAATAGATTATAGGCCCAAAACATGACACTAGTATGACTGTCGGGCTGTGGTATTTCAGGGTTTTGTAGCTCAAGGCAAATCTGACCTGCCTGTTCTGTTTTGGTGCTTGAAGGGATGCTCCGATATCTGATCTGTTTTGATATGTTATGTTGCTGTGTTGGTTTTAACAATCTTGGGGATTGGATTGGATGAAGGGCTGCTACAGGTCAAGGCATTGTGTTTGGTCTGACTGTTGGGCTGTTGTAATTCAGGGCAATGTAGCTCACTGACAGCATCAATTAATTACCCATGTACATCTGAATTAATTACTCGCCTCACAATGATGTTGGAAAAAAAGAATCAATTCAATTGACAGCAATGTACAAGAAATGTTTCCCTCACCTGTTATGCAAGCAGAAATCTAGTACTCTCTTGTACTTGTATCTATGTTTGAGGGTAGGAGGTGAGATGATCCAAATGCAATGCTGTTAGACAACTAATCTAAAAGCTTAAGCAGATGGAGAGGGTTTGGTTAAGCATTTCAATCATCAACATTGGACTAAACATAATGAGAAATTATTTCCCGTAAACCGTAACGCCCTTCAAACCTGACAAAGGCTCTAGAAACTTGCTGATAATTCATATGCATTATCCAAATGTAGAATAATTAAGGAAACAAAAAGTGAGTCTCAAAGCATATCGGCTACCGAGGCTTACTGTTCAATGAAGTTAGTGATGTGTACAGACACAGATAATAAAAATAAAAATAAAAATAGAAAGGCCCTAGATAATTTTACTGAAGCACTTGTACGAAAGAAATCTTTACCATTTTCTGGTGTTGATTTAAAGCTTGAAGTTTATGTTGCTCATATTGATTTCTTCTGCCTTCCTTCCTTAGCTGCTTGAGAAAAAACGTCATCAACAATACATTCAATGATATACGTGCATACCATGAATAACATGTTCAACTTGTTTGCCTCTTTCTTTTTCTTTTTTTTTTCCTTTTTGATTAATTAAATCCGAAGCATGCATAAGTTAAAACTTTTATAAGTGAAACATGTTTGCTTTTTAAAAATGAAGAATCCCAGGTTACATGGATAAGTGGGAAACGTCAAGTACCTGAAGCAATTCCTTCTCATGAGAGGCCTTCCATTGTCGAAATTGCTTTGCCTCGTGTTTTATCTTATGTTGCAATTGAACCTACAAATGAAAGGGAAAATTAGTATGACGGATCCTAAAGTCATATAATAAATACATTTATCATTAATCAATCAATACATTTATCATGTTCGCAGACGTTAATTATGTATAATAATCATAATCAGTTCTGTCTTTCAACAAACCATTAGAAGCACTCTTTCATATTTTCTCCCTGACACAGTGCTGAGATCCTAATAGATATGAATGTGAGCGGACAGCCCCATGCATGTATCGTGTGAAACAAACCACTAGAAGCACTCTTCATACTTTCCCCCTGACAAGTGCTGAGCTCCTAATGGATATCAATGTGTGTGGACAGCCCCATACAAGCATCATGTGAACATGTATCAATGTGTGTAGACATAAGAATGACACTAAATGGCCACTATTATCAATATATTCTTTGAAAATAAGGCAACAGCAGCTTTTAAAAAAGTAAGAATATATTTTTAAGGATGCAAAGCAAGACACTTTGTAGAAATCAGAATCCCAAGCCTGTAGTTTCATCTCGGCTGTATCTCTTGGAAGGAATAGTGACAAAAATGGGGAATAGGCTTCCTAAGCCAAAAAAAAAAAAAAAAAAAACTCTAGCAGAATTATTTACATTACAAATTAGAACATTAGCTCTGGGCATATCCACCCTTGTAGTTTGGGTAAAATTTTAAGGGTCGAAAACATCAGTTTTGCTCAAAAAAGAGGTACATTAGTTGTATTCTCCTTTAAGCCTATGTCATAAATAACAGACTAAAACATTAGCTTTGGGTGTATCAACTTTCATAGAGAAAAAATTGAATATTCAAGATGTGTGACCCAACAACCAGTTTTTATGCGGGAGATTAGAAAAAAAAGGCATATTAGATGTTTAACATATGTTCTCCATTAAGGGTTGAGCCTATATGATAACAAATGTATGGCAGAAAACTGCATAAAACAAAGCCCATCAGTGAAACCTCTTTCTGCTCCAAACGCTTGTTTAACTCATTAAACTCTTTGCCCATCGTTTTTCGCAGGAGTGCATGCTCCCACTCTTTTGCTACAGCTTCATCAATTTCCATGTAATTTTCACCTGCAATTTTTGGCAAATTCATTTGAAACATAAAGAACTGAACTAGAAAAGTGCAATATGAGTCGCATGTTTTAGAGACTAAACACACCTCTCTTACACATACTGTGTAATATAAAAACTAATAACATGCTAACTAAATGATAGAAAAATCAAAGTCTGTCATGCATTAACTAAGGGTATGGCATCTTGAAGCTTATTCCCCTCTGCTTTCAGCCTCATTCATCTGAAATAATCTCACAACTAAGTAGCTTACCTGTCATGGCTTCACCCATAGGATAACCAGATGCATCCATGCTCTGTAAGCCCTTCTTTAGCCCATCCCTTTTAACAAAACAGGAGCCATCCTGTCACATCCCGAACCCGCCCCCGCGGGTTAAGGACGTAACCGGCCAGTAATCATGAGATTACCTACGGCCTCAAACTGTTCTAAACGTATTTTAACAGAGTTAATGGGGGCCAAACGGAAGCAAAATTAAAAACTTTGTCCATAGAGCCGTGCTTATATGCACATCAAACAAACCATACTCAGATACGTTAATAACTCACATCAAAAGTGCAGTTTCACAAAATTCATTACAGACAGGATCGTCCAAAACGAGTCAACCTATAACAGACTATGGACAGACATGCACTGGGTCCTTGCCAACAAGACAAAACATAGGTACATAGTAAAAGGGCAAGGATGGTCTCATGCGCGAGGCACAAGGCTGACTCTCCCAAAACTCCTGTTGTTCCTAGCAGACTTCACTGGGGCTGGGTTTGGACTTCCCTTGGCTCACCTACAAATACATGAATGAGCGTGAGCGATAGCCCAGTGAATAATATCAAATATAACAGTTACATAACAATATGTAGATCAACATGCTCCAAACGGCCTTGGGCCCAATTCATACTTCTGTTTAGCAGCAAAATATATATAACTATACGAAATACAAGTCAAGTAACTGTAGTTCCAAACATTCTGGCCTTTGGCCCATCCGGGTTTCCATTCATGGCAAACGGCCTTTGGCCCATTCATTCATGTCAAACGGCCTTTGGCCCATTCGTTCATGTCAAACGGCCTTTGGCCCATTCATTCATGTCAAACGGCCTTTGGCCCATTCATTCATGTCAAACGGCCTTTGGCCCATTCATTCATGTCAAACGGCCTTTGGCCCATTCATTCATGTCAAACGGCCTTTGGCCCATTCACTCATGTCAAACGG
Source organism: Camellia sinensis (assembly GCF_055761805.1). NCBI lineage: Eukaryota > Viridiplantae > Streptophyta > Magnoliopsida > Ericales > Theaceae > Camellia > Camellia sinensis. The sequence goes on from NC_138973.1 coordinate 41,888,845, forward strand.
CCTTTGGCCCATTCATTCATGTCAAACGGCCTTTGGCCCATTCATTCATGTCAAACGGCCTTTGGCCCATTCATTCATGTCAAACGGCCTTTGGCCCATTCATTCATGTCAAACGGCCTTTGGCCCATTCATTCATGTCAAACGGCCTTTGGCCCATTCACTCATGTCAAACGGCCTTTGGCCCATTCATTCATTTATTCTTGTCAGACTTTTGTCCACAATCCCAATTAACAACTCATAATATTTATAGGGGAGTAGCAATTGGACATTGACAAGTTTTCAAATATTGATATTACTCACAGTGATCGGCTTGTGGATGCGCCCTGGAGCTTGACCCTACACATTTCATGAATACAAAAGGGTCACTAACAGTTCAATCCGTTCTTTAATTCACATATTCCTCTTTAGGCTTTGTTCTTATCTCATTAACTCATTTACAACGCTTAACACATGCCTAAGAGTGCTTACAAGTGAAAGGGAACGGAAAACGAATCACAGAATGCATGAACAAAATTCCAGGAAACAGGGTCCCCGCTCGAGCGTAAGATTCTCCGCTCGAGCGGACCCTTAAGGCCTGCAAGGTACTGGTTGCACAAAAGATGCGCTCGAGCTGAAGGTCCGTCTACAAAAATCCACGCTCGAGCGTGAAATGTCCCGCTCGAGCGGGCATCCAACTCTGCAAAAATGCTGGGAGCACGATTTTCCCGCTCGAGCGGCCATTACCCCGCTCGAGCGGACCTCAAAAATCTGGGTTTCCCAGATCGTGTTCTTGAGCTCCAAATCAGTTTTCCATCTACATTTCTTGCATGCAATGGTTCAAATTACACATTTACACATGCTAACATGCTACTAATGCAGATTACAACATTAGGAAGCTCAATTACATGAATTATCTACATGCATGTCCCAAATTGTCTCAAACCCATCATCAACATGCTCAAATTCAACATTCAAGACTTATACTCCCATGATTTGTACATGCATGTGGGAGATGCTCATCATTCTCAACTTAGATGGTACAAATGGTGACTACAATATGAGCTTTACCCAAAACTCCACATGAATCATGTGTTTCAAGCTCAAACATGCAATTTCAAGGTAATTTCTTACATGCATGAGTTCTAAGACTTCAATCTCAACAAAAATCAACTCATTACATGTTCTTGATCGCAAACAACCCTTGAACTTACAAATTACAAGTAAGAGTTCATGAAATCACTTACCTAAGAGCTTCAACACTCAAGCTCTAGCCAAATCTTGAGCTAGATCTTCAAATTCCCAAGTCTTGAGCCCAAATTACACAAATCTCTACCTTTTTCTCTCCATGGCCGGCCTCTCTCTCCCTCTCAATTGTCTAACTCAGATTTTGAGTTTTAAGAGAGCTAAAGGGGAGTGCAATGCAAATATAAAACAAGCCCCACTAACAAATATTTTAATATAAAATAATGGGGTACTTAATTTATCAATTTAATCAGTTTAAATTGGCCAGAATCAAATTTCAATTAAATTTCACCGTAGGCCCTAAAAATTATGCCAACCACAATGGCGTAGTCAATTTCGGGTTCCGTGGCCGATAAGGCCCTCAATTAAATTTCCAAAACAGACTACTCAAACAGATATTCCTACGATGAACAGATAAAATTTCAAACCACATATTCTCACATAGTGGAACACAAAATCATATCAAAATACATAATCACATCATGTTAAGGACCAATTAACATACTACGGAACAGGGGTGTCACAGTCTTCCCCCCCTTTAGGAAGTTTGGTCCTCCAAACTTAACTTACCTTCGTCGGGAAACAAATGTGGATAGCGTAGCCGCATTTCCTCCTCTTTTTCCCATGTAGCATCTGCCCCATAGTGTTCCTTCCATTCCACTTTCACCATTGGAATGGATTTGTTTCTCAATTCTTTCACTTGTCGGTCAACAATTCTTTCCGGCCATTCAGCATATTCCATATTTTCATCAATAGCAATCCGGTGATAATCAATCACATGCAACGGGTCTCGGAGGTAACCCCTCAACATTGACACATGAAACACATTGTGGATTTGCTCAAATCCCGGTGGCAAAGCAACTCTATAAGTAACTGGACCAAGTTTCTCCAAAATTTGAAACGGCCCAATATAACGGGGCGTCAACTTGCCCTTTTTCCCAAACCTGACTTGGCCTTTCATTGGAGAAACACGGATGAACACATGGTCGCCGACCTCATACTCAAGAGGTCTTCTCCGGACATCTGCATAACTCTTCTGTCGGTCTTGAGCTGTTTTGAGCCTTTGCCGAATAGTTTTGATCTTTTCAGAGGTGTCTTGTACAATTTCAGGCCCGAGCAAAGCTCTGTCCCCGACCTCTGTCCAACAAATAGGTGATCTACACCTCCTACCATACAAAGCCTCGTATGGTGCCATACCGATGCTGGAGTGGAAGCTATTATTATAGGCAAATTCTGCAAGTGGCAGGTAATCTTCCCAACTCCCCTGAAAATCCAAAGCACACATGCGAAGCATATCTTCCAAAGTCTGTATTGTTCGTTCTGACTGCCCATCTGTCTGTGGGTGGAATGCAGTGCTGAACCTTAGTTCTGTTCCCATAGCTTCCTGCAAACTCTTCCACAATCTAGATACAAACTTCGGATCTCTATCCGACACAATGGATACTGGAACTCCATGTAAGCGGACAATTTCATCAACATAAATAGTAGCCAACCTGTAAGCAGTAAATGTAGTTTTGACAGGCAGAAAATGTGCAGATTTAGTCAGTCTATCAACTACAACCCAAACAGAATCCATACCGCGGGAAGTCCGAGGTAGGCCAACAACGAAATCCATGGTCACATGTTCCCACTTCCACTCAGGAATGGGGAGAGGTTGAAGTAGACCGCCTGGTTTCTGATGTTCAGCCTTAACTTGCTGACACTGAAGGCACTTGGACACATGTTCTGCAATCTCTTTCTTCATTTTAGGCCACCAATAGGTTTGTTTCAAATCCCGATACATTTTATTGTTACCCGGATGCATAGCAAATACGGATCTGTGGGCTTCATCTAAGACCCTCTTCTTTAGCTCCGGAATAACTGGAACACATATTCGGTTTCGAAATTTCAACATTCCATTCTCGATACTGAACTCTGCTTTTGGGCTGACTTCAAATTCATCAATTACCTTTCTGAGGAACTCATCCTCTTTCTGTTTTTGCTTGATTTCATCAACAATTGCCGGCTCGGCTGTAATAGCGGCTATCAATCCGCCCTGTTCACACACTACCACTTCAATTTCAGACTTTTCAAAGTCTTGCAAAATCTCCCTTTGTTCAGTAAGCAAGCAAGCCATACTCCCTGTTGATTTCCTGCTCAAGGCATCAGCCACTGTATTAGCTTTTCCGGGGTGATACTGAATTTCTAGGTCGTAATCTTTTATCAATTCCAGCCATCTTCTCTGACGCATATTCAACTCTTTCTGCGTGAAGAAGTATTTTAGGCTTTTATGATCTGTGTAGACTTCACACTTTGCCCCATACAAATAATGCCGCCAGATTTTCAAAGCAAAAACAACTGCGGCCAATTCTAGGTCATGTGTTGGATAATTCTTCTCATGTGGCCTCAACTGTCGGGAGGCGTAAGCAATAACCTTTCCGTTCTGCATTAACACACAACCCAAACCCTTATAAGATGCGTCACTGAAAATCACAAAATTTTCCGTACCTGAAGGTAGTGTCAAAATTGGTGCAGTGGTCAATCTTGTCTTCAATTCATGAAAGGCTGATTCTCTTTCACTATTCCACTCAAATGGTTGTCCTTTACGTGTCAATTGGGTAAGAGGCACAGCTAATTTCGAAAAGTCCTTTACAAACCTTCTGTAGTACCCAGCTAAGCCCATGAAACTGCGAACTTCTGTCACATTAGTTGGTGTAGGCCAATTTACAATTGCTTCTATTTTCTGCGGGTCCACTGAAATTCCTTCCTTGTTGACCACGTGCCCTAAGAAAATAACCTCATCCAACCAAAACTCACATTTCTTTAACTTAGCAAATAGTTTTCTTTCCCGAAGTATTTGTAAAACAGTCCTCAAATGACGTTCGTGTTCAAGTCTATCTTTAGAGTATATTAAAATATCATCGATGAAGACAACAACAAACTCATCAAGGTAGGTTTTAAAAATTCTATTCATTAAGTCCATAAATGCTGCCGGAGCATTAGTCACTCCAAATGGCATAACAAGAAACTCGAAATGACCATACCTCGTTCTGAATGCGGTTTTCTCAACATCTTCTGCCTTAACCTTCAGCTGATGATACCCGGATCTCAAATCAATCTTAGAAAACACCTGTGATCCCTGCAACTGGTCAAATAAGTCATCAATACGGGGTAAGGGATATTTATTCTTTATCGTTACCTTGTTCAATTCCGGGTAATCAATACATAGGCGTAAGGTACCATCCTTTTTCTTTACAAATAACACTGGTGCGCCCCAAGGCGAAGTACTGGGCCGGATAAACCCTTTATCAAGAAGGTCTTGCAACTGTTCTTTCAATTCTTTCATTTCGGCTGTAGCCATCCTGTAGGGAGTTTTAGAAATAGGTTGGGTGCCTGGCACAGTTTCAATAGTAAACTCTATCTCCCTGTCTACCAATTCCCCTGGTAATTCATTTGGGAACACATCTGGGAATTCTCTAACGATGGGAATATCATTCAATTCAACATTCACGGATTGTTCAGTCAATACATAACACAAATAACCCTGGCATCCCTTCCTGATCAATTTACATGCTTTCATTGCAGATATCAAATATGGTGGAGGTACTACCCCATTTCCCACAAACACAATTTCTTTCTGTTCTGGTGGTTTAAATACAACCCTCTTTGTCACACAATCTATAGTGGCACAGTATTTGGTCAACCAATCCATGCCCAAAATTATATCAAAGTGTCTAAAGTTTAAGGGCAACAAATCTACATACAGGGTAGCATCCTCAATATGCATGTCACAAAACCGATATATATAGTCACATAACACAGATTCCCCCGATGGAGCAGACACACATAACAAATATGGCAACAATTCTAGGGGTCTTTTCAGTCTAGATGCAAATGCATATGTCACAAATGAATGCGTTGATCCAGAATCAATTAACACAAAAGCATCCTGATTACATATCGAGATAGTACCTGAGACAACGGCATTGGCATTCCGTGTATCACCCGGAACGAGTGCAAAGACTCTCCCTTGTCTCACTGTATCCCCAGTAGTAGCAGATCTCAAAGTGTTTCCCGGCTTCGGGATCGATGCAGTGGAGCTAGCAGCTATCTTCCCACTATTCTGATTACAATCTCGGGCCATATGCCCTTGTTTCCCACACTTAAAACAGGCTCCCGATGCACGGTAACAAACTCCACGGTGCCTTTTGCTACAAGTGTTGCACATGGGAGTCGTGTCTCGGGAAGAACTTGAGGTAGTTGAGGAGCCCGTGTTTTGCTTTTTCAGAAATTTCTTCTTCAAAAAGAAGCCTTGTCTTTTGTTGCCTCTCCATTCGGTTGTTGGCTTAGCTTGTCTAGCTATATTAGCCTCTGATATGATGGCCCGGTCAAGCACCCCAATGTAGGTCTCCAATTTCAGGACATTCACCCGCTCTAGGATGTCACTTCGGAGCCCACCTTCAAAATGCCTTGCCTTCTTATAATCAGTGTCGATTACGTGTGGTGCAAACCTGGCCAACTCAGTAAATTTGGCCTCATACTCAGCTACAGTCATACTGTCTTGTTTGAGTTCCATGAACTCTGCCACTTTCCTGTCCCGGACACACTGCGGGAAGTACTTGTCATAGAAGATTTCCAAAAATTTTGCCCAATCAATATCTCTGTGGTTTTCCCTCATCAACATCCACCATCTTCTCGCTTCATCTTCTAGCATAAAGGTGGCTAGAAGCACTTTCTGTGTATCCGAGCACGGAAACACCTCAAACAGTTTTTCAATCCCAAGTACCCAAGCTTCGGCTTTTAAGGGATCTAGTCCACCATGGAACTGTGGTGGTTTCATTTTCTTGAATTCCTTGGTGAGAGCGATTATCCGATCATCATTTTGATTATCTGGCACAGGTGGTGCCGGAGGTGGAGGTGGCGGATGTGGTTGCTGCCACTGTTGTTGCCACTCCTGTTGCTGTCTCAAAGCTTCTGCCATTTCCTGAATCAGTCTTTCCATTCTGTCCAGTCTGGCAGCAGAGGATTCTTCTAACTCATCACCTCTGGTTCTCACCATCTGATTAAACTTGCATTATATTCCATACCAAAGGTACACAAGTACACATACACTAAGGAGCACATATTTCCAGATAATTCGTAATGCAAGTAGTTCACAACTTACACATATGATTATTCATAACAAAACATTTAAGTATATAATCAATGCTTCCAACCTCGTATTTATCACATGAATGCATCCTAGATTTCATCTAGACGCTTATTGCTCTTTTTGGACAAGTGTGTGAGTTATTAACTCGTGCTCTGATACCACTCTGTCACATCCCGAACCCGCCCCCGTGGGTTAAGGACGTAACCGGCCAGTAATCATGAGATTACCTACGGCCTCAAACTGTTCTAAACGTATTTTAACAGAGTTAATGGGGGCCAAACGGAAGCAAAATTAAAAACTTTGTCCATAGAGCCGTGCTTATATGCACATCAAACAAACCATACTCAGATACGTTAATAACTCACATCAAAAGTGCAGTTTCACAAAATTCATTACAGACAGGATCGTCCAAAACGAGTCAACCTATAACAGACTATGGACAGACATGCACTGGGTCCTTGCCAACAAGACAAAACATAGGTACATAGTAAAAGGGCAAGGATGGTCTCATGCGCGAGGCACAAGGCTGACTCTCCCAAAACTCCTGTTGTTCCTAGCAGACTTCACTGGGGCTGGGTTTGGACTTCCCTTGGCTCACCTACAAATACATGAATGAGCGTGAGCGATAGCCCAGTGAATAATATCAAATATAACAGTTACATAACAATATGTAGATCAACATGCTCCAAACGGCCTTGGGCCCAATTCATACTTCTGTTTAGCAGCAAAATATATATAACTATACGAAATACAAGTCAAGTAACTGTAGTTCCAAACATTCTGGCCTTTGGCCCATCCGGGTTTCCATTCATGGCAAACGGCCTTTGGCCCATTCATTCATGTCAAACGGCCTTTGGCCCATTCGTTCATGTCAAACGGCCTTTGGCCCATTCATTCATGTCAAACGGCCTTTGGCCCATTCATTCATGTCAAACGGCCTTTGGCCCATTCATTCATGTCAAACGGCCTTTGGCCCATTCATTCATGTCAAACGGCCTTTGGCCCATTCATTCATGTCAAACGGCCTTTGGCCCATTCACTCATGTCAAACGGCCTTTGGCCCATTCATTCATGTCAAACGGCCTTTGGCCCATTCATTCATGTCAAACGGCCTTTGGCCCATTCATTCATGTCAAACGGCCTTTGGCCCATTCATTCATGTCAAACGGCCTTTGGCCCATTCATTCATGTCAAACGGCCTTTGGCCCATTCACTCATGTCAAACGGCCTTTGGCCCATTCATTCATTTATTCTTGTCAGACTTTTGTCCACAATCCCAATTAACAACTCATAATATTTATAGGGGAGTAGCAATTGGACATTGACAAGTTTTCAAATATTGATATTACTCACAGTGATCGGCTTGTGGATGCGCCCTGGAGCTTGACCCTACACATTTCATGAATACAAAAGGGTCACTAACAGTTCAATCCGTTCTTTAATTCACATATTCCTCTTTAGGCTTTGTTCTTATCTCATTAACTCATTTACAACGCTTAACACATGCCTAAGAGTGCTTACAAGTGAAAGGGAACGGAAAACGAATCACAGAATGCATGAACAAAATTCCAGGAAACAGGGTCCCCGCTCGAGCGTAAGATTCTCCGCTCGAGCGGACCCTTAAGGCCTGCAAGGTACTGGTTGCACAAAAGATGCGCTCGAGCTGAAGGTCCGTCTACAAAAATCCACGCTCGAGCGTGAAATGTCCCGCTCGAGCGGGCATCCAACTCTGCAAAAATGCTGGGAGCACGATTTTCCCGCTCGAGCGGCCATTACCCCGCTCGAGCGGACCTCAAAAATCTGGGTTTCCCAGATCGTGTTCTTGAGCTCCAAATCAGTTTTCCATCTACATTTCTTGCATGCAATGGTTCAAATTACACATTTACACATGCTAACATGCTACTAATGCAGATTACAACATTAGGAAGCTCAATTACATGAATTATCTACATGCATGTCCCAAATTGTCTCAAACCCATCATCAACATGCTCAAATTCAACATTCAAGACTTATACTCCCATGATTTGTACATGCATGTGGGAGATGCTCATCATTCTCAACTTAGATGGTACAAATGGTGACTACAATATGAGCTTTACCCAAAACTCCACATGAATCATGTGTTTCAAGCTCAAACATGCAATTTCAAGGTAATTTCTTACATGCATGAGTTCTAAGACTTCAATCTCAACAAAAATCAACTCATTACATGTTCTTGATCGCAAACAACCCTTGAACTTACAAATTACAAGTAAGAGTTCATGAAATCACTTACCTAAGAGCTTCAACACTCAAGCTCTAGCCAAATCTTGAGCTAGATCTTCAAATTCCCAAGTCTTGAGCCCAAATTACACAAATCTCTACCTTTTTCTCTCCATGGCCGGCCTCTCTCTCCCTCTCAATTGTCTAACTCAGATTTTGAGTTTTAAGAGAGCTAAAGGGGAGTGCAATGCAAATATAAAACAAGCCCCACTAACAAATATTTTAATATAAAATAATGGGGTACTTAATTTATCAATTTAATCAGTTTAAATTGGCCAGAATCAAATTTCAATTAAATTTCACCGTAGGCCCTAAAAATTATGCCAACCATAATGGCGTAGTCAATTTCGGGTTCCGTGGCCGATAAGGCCCTCAATTAAATTTCCAAAACAGACTACTCAAACAGATATTCCTACGATGAACAGATAAAATTTCAAACCACATATTCTCACATAGTGGAACACAAAATCATATCAAAATACATAATCACATCATGTTAAGGACCAATTAACATACTACGGAACAGGGGTGTCACACATCCTGAGATAGAAAATGTCACATAACTATCAATCAAGTGCCAACCAAAAAAAATAACTATCAATCAAACTATTGTAATGACCAAAACCTCAATAAATATGGTCTGTTGACCACAATTTAGTGGCAATAAAGAGGAAAGTTAAAATTGCAATATATATATAATTCTTTTATTTTTCTTCTTCGAAGATAAAGAAGGAATTATATTAGCGTACTTCAGCATCTGTTTCTCTCGGCTCTACAACAGCACGTCTGCTATGATACTCATGTAGTTCTCGAGAAAGCTCCTTATTAAGTTCAGCCTGCAAGTACTCTAGCTGCTGCCGCATATTTTGCATCTCATTCGACATCAAATCTCTGTTAACCTGTACAACAATATAATGTGCTCCCTCAGAAATCAAAAGATACAGAACTTGATGCCAATAGAATCTATCCATCTCCAAATAGTGAAGTGGAAATATTTAACAAAAAGAAAATAATAATAACATATAATCATCAAGGTTACTTACAACAGGCTTATTCTGAATGTTTCGAGCACGATTAGCATATTTGAGAGTGTTCAGAGTTTCCTCAGCATTGATGTCAGTAGGGCTGATGCAGGCTGGAAGAAGGATGATGGCAGAATCAACCAAACAAGAATGAAAAAGGTTTTAACAATAATCATAGGTGCACAGGCTAACCAACTTATCCCCAGGAAAAGATGAGGGGGGGCGAATTGATAAAAAAACAATTAGAAAATAAAAAGAGTTATAGAATAAACAACAATAACTGGTTTCCAGATTTGGAAGACGAAAGCACTAAGAGACCCGCCCAATCTCAAGACAAACCCAAGTAAACTGTTTGATAAAAAATGGAGTCTTTTCATATATATTTCTACTGCTCAATTTAATCAGCAAAAGGACCAACAAATGCATATTCATCTGCTACATCAACTATGAGTTGCCTGCCTAATTGGTGGCTAAAGCAGGCATTTAGTATTAAAAATGTATATCATCCTGCAGCTTGACAAGTTGTTTCCCACTGATTTAAACTCTTCGGATTTTTAAATTTATTAAAAACCATTATTTAACCCTGCAACAAGCTTACATTGCAAACATTCAAGTTCACGAAAATTTTGGTAGAGCATATGCACCAAAAAATGTATATTGATACATGCAGAAGAAAAACAATAAAGTCCGCATCCAAAAGTACATTATTTAACTGTACATGACAGGAATTAAGTTATTAATCCATACCACCATTAATTGCAGGCCAAGAAGAGTGCAAGATGGTGTTGACCAATCTGGAGCAAGGGCTTTAAGAGCTCAAGTGTTGTAGGTTTATGTTACTTTGGTCTCATCTGTTCATAGTTCTCCACCCAACATAGTAATTTGGCCAAGAAAAAATACTTCTGTTTGATTACTAGTCATTTCTTACTACACTACAAATTAGCGTACATTTTTGTTTTTGAACTACATGATTAACTGTGTTTATGTGCATAAATTTGATTGCTGCAAGCCTCCAACATGATAAGCACTCTAACACGCTGGAAACTTCAAGCTGTCGGAAGTATGGGAATATAGTGTAGTCAAAGCCTCATATCCCACTATCCTCCAAGTGATGTTGTGTTCCCATGGTCTCTGCTGCATGATTAAGAGACAGATCCCAAAAATAATATATTTGCAAAAACCACACAACAGAATAGAAAACATTGAAGAGTCAATACCATGACATCCATACCTGAATGTTTGCATTTCTTCCATCTGCCCTCTAATTAATCAGTCACCAGACCTTCACCAATTCTTTCATCCATCAAATTCAAATTTGATGAATAAAGAGCTAAAAGTGAGCTTTAATTCAAGGCATTGTGTTTGGTCTGACTGTTGGGCTGTTGTAATTCAGGGCAATGTAGCTCACTTTTAGCTCTTTATTCATCAAATTTGAATTCAGGGCAATGTGATCTTGGCAACTGGGGAAAATAAAAAGCATAAATCACTTGCATACCAAACAGGAAAAAGGACCTCAAATACTAGAAAAAAAACTGGCAGTATAAGAGTGTTTGCAACCTCATCACTACCCTTTTGTGACAACATTACCAGTCACAAAAAAAAAAATTAGCACAGAGGTTGAAAACATGAAAGTTAATAATGGTGTTTCTGTTGCCCCAAGGAGAATGCATCAATTTTATAAATTTAATAATCACTTATTGAATAAAACTTTCAGCTTCCACTTTAATCGTTCATGAGACGTAAGACTTTACAAATTTTGAAAACTTGGAGTGACAGAAGTCTAGTAAGGCTAAAGGGTTGATTTACTTGGAAGAGAGTTACAAAACCATTACCAAAATGAAAATAACTAATGAATGATAGGTAATCCAAATTAAAAAAATGTACAAAAATAGCATGCTCAACTGTACCAAAAGGGAGGTTGAGTGTAATTATGCTAACTATATTTTTCTCAAATATCAGGGGAGGTAAGAAAAAGGGTCTCCATAAGTTAATTTATGAGTAATAAAAAATCCATCAATCCTCCTAAATGCCCTAATTGTTTATTGATTGCTCAACATTGTAAAACCAAAAACATCCCAATCCAAGTATACATTGAACTGTGCTTGTGGGTGTATGTAATGTGTAATGTATGGTTGAGAATAAAATCGAAGATAATACATAAATATAATATCATACTGAAGATGGGCGGGTTTGCCACATTGAGCACATGATAAGGTATCTGAGTCTCTGAACCTTCGTCGTGAATCGCTTCTTCATCTTCTTTTTCTTCGACAGTGACAGCGTTGTTGTGGGTTCTCTAAACACGGGTCTCGAGGAAAGAATCGACTTGGTCTTAGATGAAGGCTTTGCGGTCAAGACAAGTCGACGCCGAACTCTGACTCCAAGGTGCGCCGGACAGATCGGGCGGTGGTGGTGTTGAGATCGGAGGTCTGGAGCACATCCCAGAGCCGATTCACCAGCTTTGAATCCGAAACCATGTTTACTATTACTCGTATTCAGATACTCCGATCCGATTAAAGAACTCAACCAAGAAAAAGAAGAGAAGAATAAAAGAGAGTGAAATTGGTGACATATGATTTAGGGTTTGAAATGGATGAGTGTGGTGGAGTAGAGTGACTTCTGCAAAGAGTAATTTCATTTTGTCATTGGGCGCAAGAGTATTTCATTTTGGCGCCTCAGTATTTCATTTTGCCCCAAATTTTTATGAGAGAGAGAATAATTTGAATGGTTTAAACAGAGAACAGGCGGGGGAATCTGCACCTTTGGTGACAAAATTAGTTTTTGGTCGGCAAATGTAATTATTTGCGACCAAAATATTTTAGTCGGCAAACTCAATATATGGTGACTAAATAAGTTTAGTCGCTAAAAATAAGTTTTTGGCGACCAAAATTTTGGTCGCCAAAGATAAAAAATAATTTTTTATTTTTCATTCAGCGACTAAATAGTTTTAGTAGCCAAAACTTAATAGACGGCGACTAAAATGTTTTTAGTCGCTAAAAATAAGTTTTTTGGCGACCAAAATTTTGGTTGCCAAAAGATAAAAAATAGTTTTTTATTTTCCATTCGGCAACTACATTGTTTTAGTAGCCAAAACTCAATATACGGCGACTAAAATATTTGTTGTCGCTAAAAATAAGTTTTTGGAGACCAAACTTTTGGTCGCCAATTCCACAACCAACTTATTTTTAATCTTTCGCGACCAACTTATTTTTTGGTTGCCAAAATGTGACCTTCCGCGACCAAATTTGTAGTTGGTCGGCAAAAGTATACCACTTTCTGCGACTAATAATATTTGGTCGCCAAAAATAATGATCATTCGCGACTAATTAATATTTGGTCGCCAAATATCATTTTTTTGCGACCAAAATTTTTTTGGTCGGCAAAAGTGGTCGGCAATTGTGTAAATTCTTGTAGTGTTTGAGTTAAACTATAAGGGTGAAAAGTGTAATTAATCCTTCAATTTTTCTTTGAATTTTAATTAAATTATTTAACAACAGTAGAATTGTGGAGATGCAATAAAAGAAACAAAAAGTTGGGACAGACAACAGCTTATAAACGGAATAGGCAATTATGTGTGTTTTTTTTTAATTTTCAAATTTTGAGTTGTGTTGAATAATCTTTCAGTTGGCAGTTATGAGGTATATTAAAAGTAAAACGAGCAAAATATATTGCACTGAAGGAGATGAATAACCCACAAACAAATGGAACCATTGCCAAATAAGGTGAACACTTTTACAATTCTTAAACCAAACACTACTACAAAAATAGTTAAAGATCACACTTTGAAAAAAAAAAAAATATCTCACTTTTATTGGAAGTGTGATAAAAAAAATTAGATTGATATTTTAATTACACTTAATTTGATTGAGTGTGATAATATTCATTTTTTATGTCACTTTTCAATTAAGTGTGATTATATATATATATATATATATATTTTAATCACACATTCTAATTAAAGTGTGATTATATATACACTACTACTTTTTAATCACACTTTTTAAATAAGTGTGATTAGATATATATTTTTTAATCACACATTGTAATTAAAGTGTGATCATTTATATATTTTTTAATCACACCTTCTAATTAAAGTGTGATTATATCACTACAAGAAAATACACAATTGGAGACCACTTTTGCCGACTAAAAATATTTTGGTTGCCAAAAGTTGTGGAATTGGCGACCAAAAATTATGTTAGTCGGTAAAAGTACAATATTTAGCTACTAATTTTTTTTAGTCGGGGTATATTAATTTTGGCGACTAAAAAAAAATTAGTCGCTAAAAATCTCACAGTTGGCGACTAAAAAAATATTTTTGTTGCTGTATATATAGTTTTGGCAAGTAAAATAATTTAGTTGCTGAAAGAAAAATAAAAATTTATTTTTTATCTTTCGCGACCAAAAGTTTGGTCGGCAAAACTTTAATTTCAGCGACTAAATAATATTTTGGTCGCCGTATATATAGTTTTGGCAACTAAAATATTTTAGTCGCTGAAAGAAAAATAAAAAATTATTTTTTATCTTTTGCGACCAAAAGTTTGGTCGGCAAAACCTTAATTTCAGCGACTAAAAATTAGTTTGGTCGCGGTATATATAGTTTTGGCAACTAAAATATTTTAGTCGCTGAAAGAAAAATAAAAAATTATTTTTTATCTTTTGCGACCAAAAGTTTGGTCGGCAAAACCTTAATTTCAGCGACTAAAAATTATTTTGGTCGCGATATATATAGTTTTGGCAACTAAAATATTGTAGTCGCTGAAAGAAAAATAAAAAATTATTTTTTTTTATTTTGCGACCAAAACTTTGGTCGGCAAAACCTTAATTTCAGCGACTAAAAATTATTTTGGTCGCGATATATATAATTTTGGCAACTAAAATATTGTAGTCGCTGAAAGAAAAATAAAAAATTATTTTTTATCTTTTGCGACCAAAAGTTTGGTCAGCAAAACCTTAATTTCAGCGACTAAAAATTATTTTTGTCGCGATATATATAGTTTTGGCAACTAAAGTATTTTAGTCGCTGAAAGAAAAATAAAAAATTATTTTTTATCTTTCGCGACCAAAAGTTTGGTCGGCAAAACCTTAATTTCAGCGACTAAAAATTATTTTGGTCGCGATATATATAGTTTTGGAAACTAAAATATTTTAGTCGCTGAAAGAAAAATAAAAAATTATTTTTTATCTTTCGCGACCAAAAGTTTGGTCGGCAAAACCTTAATTTCAGCAACTAAAAATTATTTTGGTCGCGGTATATATAGTTTTGGCAACTAAAATATTTTCGTCACTAAAAAAAAAAAAAAAAATTATTTTTTATCTTTCGCGACCAAAAGTTTAGTCGGCAAAACTTTAATTTCAGCAACTAAAAATTATTTTGGTCGCGGTATATATAGTTCTGCCAACTAAAATATTTTCGTCGCTGAAAGAAAAATAAAAATTTACTTTCACTCATCACTCTTTCTCTCTCTTTCTATCTATCTGTCTCTCTTTTTCTCTCTGTGTCTCTATCTCTGTCTCTCTTCTCTTTCTCTCTCTCACTCATCACTCTTCTCTGTCTGTCTGTCTCTCTTCTCTTTCTCTCTCTCACTCATCACTCTTCTCTATCTCTCTCTCTGTGTCTCTCGCTCATCTCTCTTTTCTCTATCTCTCTCATCTCTCGTTTCTCTTTGTCTCTCTTCTCTTTATCTCTCTCGCTCATCTCTCCATGTATCTCTCTCGTTTATCTTTTTCACTCTTTTTCTCTCTCTCTCTCTCTCTCTCTTTGTTTGTCTCTTTTCACCTATTTTTTTTATCTTCCTCTCTCTATTCTCTTTCTCTCTCTTACTCATCACTTTTCTCTCTTTGTCTGTTTGTCTATCTATCTATCTGTCTGTCTCTCTCTCTGTGTCTCTCACTCATTTATCTCTTCTCTCATTTCTCTATCTCTCTCTGTCTCTTTCGTTCATCTCTGTTGTCTCTATCTCTCTTGCTCATCTTTCTTCTCTCGCTCTCTGTCATCTCTCTTTTCTCTCTGTCTCTATTGTTCATCTCTCTCTTATTTCTATCTCTCTCTCTCTGTCTCTCTCGTTCATCTCTCTTCTCTCTATGTCTCTCTCGCTCATCTCTCTTATCTCTATCTCTCTCTCTGTCTATCTCGTTCATCTCTCTTCTCTCTCTGTCTCTTTTTCTGACTCTCACTCTCTATCTCTTTCTCTCTTTGTCTCTCTTCTTTTTCTCTCTCTCACTCATCACTCTTCTCTATCTGTCTGTCTTTGTCTCTTTTTCTCTTTGTTTTTCGCTCATCTCTCTTCGCTCTATCTCTCTCATCTTTTTTCTTTCTCTATCTCTCTCATTCATCTATCTTCTCTCTATCTCACTCTCTGTCTTTCCTACTCATCTTTCTTCTCTCTTTACCTCTTTCTTTTGCTATGTATTTCTGTCGATCATCTCTTTTCGCTCTCTTTCTCTCTCTTTGTTTATCTCTTATTAATCTCTTGTTTCTATCTGTCTCTTTCTCTTTCCTACTCTGTCTCTGCCTCTGTCTTTGTCTCTGTCTCTCTCTTTCTCTCTCTCTATCTCTCTTCTCTCTCTATTTCTTTCGTTCATCTCTCTTCTCTCTATCTATCTTGTTCATCTTTATTCTTGAGCTCTCTCGCATCTCTGTCTCATCTCTCTTCTCTCTTTGTCTCTCTCGTTCATCTCTATCTCTCTCTCTGTCTCTCTCGCTCATATCTCTTCTCTCTATCTCTCTCTCTGTCTCTCTCGTTGATCTCTCTATTTCTCTCATTCATCTCTCATCTCTCTCTGTCTCTTTTTCTGTCTCTTTCTCTCTTTGTCTATCTCTCTCTCTATCTCTTTTTTTGTCTGTCACTCTCTATCTCTTTTTCTCTTTGTCTCTCTCTTTTTCTCTCTCTCTTCTTTTTCTCTCTCTCACTCATCATTCTTCTCTTTCTGTCTTTGTCTCTGTCTCTTTTTCTCTTTGTCTCTCGCTCATCTCTCTTCTCTTTATCTCTCTCATCTTTTTTCTTTCTCTATCTCTCTCACTCGTCTCTCTTCTCTCTCTCTGTCTCTCTCTGTCTCTCATGCTCATCTTTCTTCTCTTTCTATCTCTCTTTTTTTCTATGTCTTTCTCTCGATCATCTCTTTTCGCTCTCTTTCTCTCTCTCTCTGTCTATCTCTAACTCATCTCTTATTTCTTTCTGTCTCTGTCTCTATCTCTTTCTCTCTCTGTCTCTCTCTCACTCATCACTCTTCTTTCTCACTTTCTCTCTCTATGTCTATCTCTCACTCTTCTCTCTCTCTTTCTCTCTATGTCTCTGTCTATCTGTCTGTCTCCCCTATTGTATTCACTTTGCTCACTCTCTCCTCTACTATCGCCACTGAATATTTTGTTTTTCAGGTTTTTTTTAAGTGAATATTTTAAAAATTGTAAGTATTTTTTTTTTTACTTTTTTAGATCTATCTTACTTAAATGTATCTAAAAAGTAAAATATTGTAAAAAAATATTTTTAAAAATTAATAAATACACAAAATACAAAAAATATATTGAATTTTAGTATTTTTGGTATATAGGAATTTTTTAAAAGTTTTTTTTACGAAAAGTTCTAGCTATAGGAAGTTTTAGTCATATATGCGTTATTTGGCAACAAATAACCAATTTAGTCGCTAAATTGGTCTAAAACTTTGCGGGGGGAAATTACTTTTAATATTCGCGCCCTCTTCCATTCTCGTTTTGAACAAACACAAAAGTCCTCTCTCTCACACATCACCACCAAACCTCACCCCATCTCATCTCAGCACAGTCCCTCACCACAGTCGCTCACCGTACGTCGCACATCGCCACCGCCGCAGCCGCAAATCACCACCGCCACCGCCGCAGATCACAGGTTCTCTCTCCCTCTCTGTCTCGCGCTATCAGTCTGTTAGTCCTTCACAAGCAAGCAGGTTCTCTCTCCCTCTCTCTCTCTCTCTCTCTGTGTGTGTGTTTCGAAATTACATACACACATATACACAACTTCTATTAGCAGATCTAAGATCCACAATTTACAGATCCCGAATGTCTCTGCTTCGTTCGCTGATCTGAAGGTTAGTTCATTGATTCAATTGTTCTGTTGAATTTTTTTGTTTAATTGATTCAATTTTTTATTCGCATCGCTCTCATTTGTTTAATTTCTTCGTAATTTGAATAATTTTTTGTATCCGATGTGTTTATTCAATGTGAACATTCGGAAGAAAACTTTTCCAGATCTGGGTTCGATTCGTAATTTATTACTGTATGTGTTCCATGTTTTGAATTTCGATTCTTGTTCGAGATTTGTATTTCGGTGCAGATCGATACATTTTTCCCAATTGACTCCCTGAGCAATAATGACTACATGCAGATATGGTGGAGGCATGAGCTCAACAAATGTTGCTCTTGAGAGTGATACAAAAGTATTTTTGGACTCCTCCTTTTTTTCCCCCCTCTAGTTTTTCATACTCACCAAATTTAGCATCCTTTATTTCTCACGTTTTTTGATGGCTTGTCTCATTTCTGTGCTTGATGAAGGTGCTTGCTTTTGAAGCTGGAAGAAAGCACAAAATCAGAGTCAACACAATCTCTGCAAGTATACAAATAAATTAGTTACGCAAATAAATTATTTAAAAAATTTGAAAACATCCATTATTTTCATTTTTGCTGATCAATTTGATTATTGCTTTAAGTCAATTTTCTGTCATCCAAAGCCCCATCGAATACTCTGTTTAAGCAAATCGTTTGTATTTGTAAATTTTGTCATTTCAGTAAAGGAATTGAAGCCCCGAGGATGACACCTAGCTGTCACTCATACTTCACCATTGATTGGGATTCCATGAATTCAAGTAGTTCAATAGTTTGAAACATTTTTTTATCATCACTTGTTGTGTTTGGTTTTTTTATTTTTTTGTGATAAATCATGTCTTCTAGATGCCTGATGGATTCTCAATCTTCAGAAAATTGAATGAGACAATTATATATCTGCTGGACTACATGTTTAACATCTTACTGGCTTTATCCTCTCTTCTTGCATCATTGTGCTGACATATTGGAATTATATATAGGTCCACTAAGAAGTCGTGCTGCAAAAAGCTATTGGCTTTATTGATATGATGATCGACTACTCAATGGCTAATGCCCCATTGCAGAAAGAACTTTCTGCAGGCAAGTCCCTTTTACTGTTCTTCATTTGGTGTCCCATAGTGTGTTTTGGTGTAATTGAGTTACCTTTCATGATATCCATATCTATACATGTGTGTGTGCATACCGGGCAGGACTGGTTCGTTGTTGCTGTGGCAAATGGCTAAAGCCATAGAAGCAACTAAACGAGTTCTCTGCCAACAACATTGCTCACAAATAATTTAAACCCCATTTTAAAAAGGCAACCCAATGCAGAAGGCTCCTGCTAAAGTGAGATTTGAGAAGGGGAAAAAGTATGCAGCCTTATCGTCATTTTTGGAGAGGTTATTTTCATGACTCAAACCCACATCACAGGGACGCTAACCTTACCATTGGGCTAACTTGCCTTTTCTAATTTTAAAACCACAATGTTTGACTAAATTGCAATTCAACTCCATTTTCATATTCTTTCTATGCTTTTTACTTTGCCATACACTAAGCTTGACAAACAAATGTTACAGAGGAAGTGGGGTATACAGTTGCCTTCCTTTCATCGCCAATGGCTTCAGCAATCACCGGTGCTGTTGTGTATGTTGACAACAGTCTCAATGCAATGGGAGTAGGAGTTGACAGCCCGGTATTTGCAGATCTCAACATTCCTAAAGGCAACTAGAGGTAGTGATGACAAATATCGAGTGGCAACTGATTGGTATTGTTTTCATTTTGATGT
This sequence comes from Camellia sinensis, assembly GCF_055761805.1. Taxonomy (NCBI): domain Eukaryota; kingdom Viridiplantae; phylum Streptophyta; class Magnoliopsida; order Ericales; family Theaceae; genus Camellia; species Camellia sinensis. The sequence goes on from NC_138973.1 coordinate 41,908,324, forward strand.
TTTGAGTATTGTTGTTTTTATTTTTGTGCAGAAGTAGTTTTCAAAAAAATTAGAATACAATTTAAAATTTTAAAAATAAAATTATAAAATAAATTCACTAAAGACCAAAAAAAAAAGGATGGTCATGGAAGCATTGTTCTTTAGATTTAGGAAATAATAAGTTAAAAATAACTTGGTTAAAAACTCTAGTAAAAGAGAGGTTGAATAGGCTTGACTCTAGATTCTATCAAACTATTAAAAATTAAACAGGTAGTAAACTAATTCAACTAGCCAATTCAATTTTACTCAAAAGATTCCTATATAAATTTATATAACATTGCAGTAATTATAAAATTATAAGTTCATACATTGAAATGCATGAAAAACCTAAGAAGAAGAAGGGGGGTAAACTATCGACTAAACACTAAAATAAAATAAAAAATAAAGAAAAAGGACTTACAAAAACCTTGGATTCGTTTTAACCTCTATTTGAGTGGTAAGCAGATCCATTTTCCCTACAAAACAATTCAGCACCTTGTTTGGTTTATAACATAGAAACTGGTTTTGATTATATTTTTTTTAATAGGTTTATTATGGATTGAATAGATTATTAGGAATTCCAGGTGTATTGTTTTCCTGTTTTTGGCGACCAATTTATTAGTGGGGACAAATAAATAATTTTTTTTCGCAAAAAATGACAATTGCCGACCAAGAATTTTGGTCGCAAAAAATACATCTATTGCCGACCAAAACAACTCTTGGTCGTGGAATCTCACTTTTGCCGACTAAAAGTTTTGGTCGCGAAAATTAACAAATGGTGACCAAATTTTTTGGTCGTAGAAACTATTATTTAGCGACGAAGAAGGTTTGGCCGTGGAATGTAATTTTTGCCGACCAATTTTGTTGGTCGTTGAAAGTAATTTTTGCCGACCAAATTAGCAACTAACATGTATGGTCGTTGAATGTAATTTTTGCCGACCAAAGTCTTTTCGCGACTAAATAGGTTAGTCGCGATAATTATATGTTTAGCGACCAACAATTTAGTCGCTAAATAGAACGTTTTGCCGACTAAAAATCTTTTTAGTCGCTAATTACTTTCCGCGACCCTCAATTGCCGACCAACTTGGCGACCAAAAAAATTGGTCAGGAATATGTTTTGCCGACCAAAAATTGGACTTTTGCCGACCAAATCTTTAGTCGGCAAATGTGTTTATTCTTGTAGTGGTAAGTGTGTGAATTTCTTCCAACCCCAAGTCTTTCTCCCTTTTACTTACCTGCTTTTAATGGTTAGTTTTAGGTCATGTTTCAATTAGCATCCTTATGCTCGCATGTTTGCATCATTCATTTGTATTGCATGCACCGGGCTCGGCGCATCATACTAACCGCATAGTATTTCAATTCCAACTTGAATACGTGTATCGAGTTGTCGCATTTCACATGCCATTCTTAGATAGCCGAGCCTATTTCTAGTTGCAATTTTCATGTATTGCATTAGGCATCTTAACATAGCTAGGATCATGCATTGATTACTAACTAGCTATTGTTTTGGCTCGGAGTACTGGGTAAGCTTTTATGCTTTAGCATCTTGTATGAGTGTGAGTGTTAACATGACAGCATGCTTGCCATAAGGTTAACTGCTTATATGATATAACTGCCTGAATGCCTGTGGGTGAAGGTTAAATTACTTAAATTGGAACAATTCATTGAAATGCAAGTTTTAAGCCCACTTGATTGTGACAAAATCATGTTTTCTAAGCCCACTCGAGGGTGGAAAAATTCACGTCTTAGCCTACTTGCGAGTAGCACCTTCAAACTATTTTCAAACAAACAAACATGAGATGATTTGTTCCAACTTAGGTGATCTAGTCTATACTTGTGTGTTGTGCGCATTACATAGTAATTCTAGGCTAATAACCGGAATAAGAACGCATGTGTTTTCAAAAACAAGATATCATGTTAGTAAAGGCCGATCTTTGATCGGGCGAGCGGGGGTGCTCATAGATGACCTTCCCCAATCGTACCCAAGTTCCCGAGCCGAGGAAAATTTGGTGATGACGGACACATGGCCTTAGACACGAGGCAGGGTTTCCTAAATTCCCCGAAATAAAATATTTAGGTAGTGACTTTGTATCTGGCAAAGCAGTCCATGTTTGGCACTTCTTTACAAAAATCAATTTTCCAAAACGATTTGCCAGATTTGGACTCTTTGGTGATTTAGCAATCTCACATTACACATTATGAGATCAGATTAAGAACCGTGACATTTGAGTCCGAACTGTAGCACTACATAAAGCCCTCGGGGCGCGTCTATAGTTTCTGGCGACTCCGCTGGGGAGTTAGAGAACTTGACTCGAACTCATGATATCTTGTTTTTATTACACTTATGCGTCTCTTTACATTGCATTTGCATTGGTGCGCCTAGGACACCATGTTTGCTGTATGCTATTCCTGAACGGTTTGTCGGAGGCTTGCTTTGAGAAGACTGCCATAAGGCTGATCGGTTACGGGCTCTGCCACGACGGGAACACAAACCTCGATTTTCACCGGGGCACCCTCTTTGACCATTCGACCTAGTGCATATCGGAATCCATAGTGACTATTCCAAACTAGGACAGGTTGCTTACCCGATTGTAGGTTGTTTGAAAACCGCTGTGTGCATAATGAAACCCTAGCTCCTGACAATAGGACAGGGAAACCTTACCCCAACATAAGGGTGTTTTGGCCCTTACTTGCTTGTTATGTGCTTTTAGAGTTGGCCTCTACAGGTATGCACGTATCAGTCTGCAAGTTTGGGTATCAGGCCTGCGGGCATCAGCATCAGTACTTTGAGAATCAGTTATATCTGCGAGTATCAGATTCAGATTTGGGGGCAGTGATTTGGGAACAGTGATCAGTGGTTGAGAACAGTTCATTTAGCTTATGTTTGCCAACTGTGTGTTGTCTTTATTTAAGCTGTTATGCTGTCCGTTTTTCTGTTCATTATTTCTTTATTATTTCTTTATTTATCTTTTTGCAAGGTAGTTTAGCACCATGGCATCCGACCAGGCAGATATCCCCCGAGCACTCTGTGTTAGAGGTCGTAGCCTTAATCGATCCAGGGATCTGATAGACGGACAAGTACTGTTCCTTTCTTTACCCCCGGTTACTAGACGGAGGTTAAGAGGACGCAGTGTATCGGTGCAGCGGTCGCCAGATCAGTGGTTTACCCCATCAGTGGACAGTCAGGCTGAGGTCTTAGTTTCTACTGTAGGGATAGATATACCGGTTGTGCAGATAGATCAGTGCGGTATGGCAGGTATAGAGGAGATGATGCGTTAGCTCCAGGAAAGTATGAGGACCATGCAGCAGGATGCTGTCCGTCAAGTAGAATTCGCCAAACAACAGGCCGAGGTCATGGCTCAACAGGCAGAAGTAATTGTCAGGCTGCAGCAACAGACTGGAGCATTTGCTTCACAACAAGCTCCTCCCCCACCAAGAGTTCCAATACTCGGGGAGACAGCACCCGTCCAGGATTATACGAACATTCCAACAGGGCCGGCTCCGCCTCCAATCCTACCCCAACTATCCAAAACACCTATCAACCTACCGGATTCCCCCTTTGAGTTCGAGGTGGACCCCATAGCGTTAAAAGTGAGCAAGCTTAAAAAGCTGTTCAAGAAATCCCAGGGTATGAAGTCCATTCCGGATATCGAGGACGAATACACTGACTCGGCCGTGACGCTGCCGGACCGATTTAAAATGCTGCACATAGACCGTTTCGACGGGTTTGGAGATCCTATGGTGCATTTGTGGCTGTTCTCGGACATACTAAGGCCGATGGGCCTCTCTAGATTGCAGAAACTTTCTCTGTTTGGCCGAACCCTATCAGGTATAGCGGCTATTTGGTATGCAAAATTGGAAGACTCTGTTAAGAGGAACTGGGATGAGATGGCTCAGGCCTTTGTGGCTCAATACTCCTATAATACTCTAATCGAGGTCACAACTCGTGATCTGGAGACAACTAGGCAAGAGCCGAAGGAGAACTTCTTCGATTTTGTGACCCGGTGGAGGGCCAAGGCCTCGATGATGACCATCAGGGCTATTGACAAAGATCAGATTAGGATGGTTGTGCGCAACCTTCAGCCCAAGCTTATGTAGAAGATGATCGTTCTCCCCCTCCCCACCTTTGCAGATTTACATGAGATAGGGGTGCAGATCGAGGACGCTATGAAGCAGGGCCTCATTGATCATGAGAGAGAACAACCTAAGAGGGCATTCAACTGCAGTACGAATGCAGGCATAAGCAGTGCTGCAGCTGCCAAAGCTTATGATGTGAGTATGGTCACCACCACCACCACCACCCCGAGAACCCTTTCAGCTACACCATTCACCGGTGCATCTGGAAGTAGCTCACAAATAACCAAGTTTCCACCCAGAGGCCAAAGAACCTTTACCCCACTATACATGTCTTTGTCTAAGGCTTTGGGGGTTTTGATCAGGACAGGGCACTTGAAGCCCCTAGAGCCGCGACCATTGCCAAAAAAATGTTCCCCCTCCCACAACCCAGCTAAATATTGCGCATTTCACCAACAGTATGATCATGACACCGACCAGTGCTATAGATTGCGTCACGAGATTCAGGATCTCGTTGACAATAGGGTGATCGTGCCTTCGGAGAAACCAAATGTCACAACCAACCCTCTCCCACCACATAACCAAGCTCCACCTCCTAAACGCATCAATTTGATCCAAATAGGGGTTGTGTCATATGACCCTAGTATATATATCACCCCTTCTCACCTACCCAAGCCGGAGGTGTTCATTCCTGACAGCACTGACTTGTGCGTGTTGGACATCTCCCGAACCCAACCTGAAACAGTGGTGGTAGCTATCGAAAATAGAAGTGGGTCGACTACGGAGGAAAATGAGAATGCAAATACAGAGCCTGAGAGGTCTGCAAGCTTCATGTATAACCTGAGCGGTTACATTACATCAGCAGGCCAGGCTAGGCTGAATATGGAATTGCCAGTGGAGGCAGAGATTTGTGTAGTGTGGGAGGATGGACTTAATCAGGGACTGGATGACCTGGCAGAACTAGAAAAGGACATTGCTAACCTTCAGTTTTTCAACAAGCAAGATCCGGGAGACGTGACAGTCAACTGGTTTGATTTGGATGGGGCAGCGGAGTCTACTGGGTGGCTTGACGACTAGCCGGATGTTGTTGAACAACCTCAGCTAGAACAGGGTCCGTCAGGGACGGGGACATCAACTGTGGTCGGAAGGGTCGGGAATCTGGATGAGTTGTCGGAGAGCGCCGGTGTTAAGAATTTCGCTCAGGATCTGGGCAATTTGAATATAGGAGATGTTGAACAGCAAGCTGCGCTGAAGCAGTCTGAGCGGGAAAGGATCGAGGATTCTGAGAGGGCCAGAAAGGCCAAGGCCCCTACAGGGACAGAACGTGCTGTGTGCACAGGAACAGAGTGTGTTGCGGGCACAGGAACGGAAGGTGCTGTGGGCACAAGAATAGTTGTAACAGAGCCGGACCAGTGTCTATCGGCTGCCGATGGCATATGGTGGGAAGATGATGATCTATGTCTTGCCCACACGGATGAAGACTAAGGACGAAGCCAACCGGATGATACCTGGTACATTGGCGAAGTTGACCACATGACTAGGAGTGGGCAGTATTACAAGTCCCCACACTTAGATCAACCAGAGGCGTCTGGAAAGGACAGGGAGACAGACAAGCAAAAAGAAAAGCTACTCAAAGAAGAGGCTATGCTGAAACAGCTTAAGAAGATACAGGCAGACATCTCCATGTGGGGACTGCTTATGGCTTCAAGAGTACATAGACAAGCTGTCCTTTCTGCTATGGACAAGGCCAAACTTTCAATAGATACCACGCCTGAGCAGCTGGTAGGATTGGTTTTTTTGGGAGGAGCTTCCCCGACGTTGACCTTTTCTAACAAGGAACTACCGCCTGAGGGCGCAAACCATAACAAACCGCTCTACATCTCTATGGAGTGTAGAGACAAGTGGGTATCGGTAGTTCTTGTCGACACGGGATCGGCCATTAACGTGTGTCCGTCGAGGACGGCATATGCAATCAGGTTGAAGCCCACAAACTTTGTGCCAACTGCCTAGGTGATAAGGGCTTATGACAATACTAGTAGAGAAGTGATGGGGACTGTGCAGATTGAGACCAAGGTTGGTCCAGGACATCACGAGATTAACTTTCATGTCTTGGACGTTCCTGCGACCTTTAATCTACTCCTAGGGCGGTCGTGGCTACACCAGGTAAATGCATCAAATGTTGAAGTACCCCCATGGGAAATGGGTGGCCATTGTTTTTGGAAATTCGTCAATCCATCCGCCGCTAGAGGTGTCTACACCAGTTTTGGAAATCGAGCATGGCATGGAGGATGTGTTCCTATCAGGATTCACCCTAGCGGAGGCCCGAGTCGTACAAAACATTTTGGCTGTTGATGAGGGGTTGTATGTCAGTGCACACTCTATGTACCTCATGAACAAGCTCCAGCATATCCCTGGGATGAGATTAGGAAAGAGTGGCCGGAAAGGCATTGCAGTATCGGCCGAAGTACCGCATAACCCGCATACCTTTGGTTTGGGTTATCTGCCCACCAAAGAGGACTGGGTAAGAAAGGGCAAAGAAATGGCTGGGAGAGCTAGAGCCAAGCAGATCGGGAAGCAGTTTGAGCTGATGCATCGGCCTATCCAAGGCACTCTGAACGGACGGTTTATCTGGGAAGGGGAGGACTTTCCATTCTGCGGCTTCCCAGAGCCATGGCTGAATACCGAGAAGAGACGCCTACCAGGTTTTGAGATCTTCTTCGACTTACGGTTGTCTGGGGATGATGTTGCCGAGGAGTAGACAGAACCATCAGCTGAGGTTGAGCAGTGTAAGGAAGTGGATTCCGAGAGCACCGAGATTGAAATGGGGGTACCATTGGCTTATCTACTATCAGATCCTCCGATCGTACATGAGTGCTTGGGGGATGACCTCTCAGTGTCCATGATTGGGAATAAAGTGGCTGCAAGCCCATCTGCAAACATTTTGGATGCGTCCAACGCACCCTCCCTCGTTTGGCAGTATAAGGAGGGATTCTTATTGAGCAGCACCGGGTCAGGTAGTGAGCCAGAATCTGATTCTACCTAGCCTGTAGGGTCGGAATCAGGTTCCAGCTCGTCTGAGTCTGAGTCCGGTATTCCTGGGGGTGACAACCCGGATGCCACAGTCCTCTCTAGGTCGTTTTTTTCTTTTTCCTTTGAGTCTGTTGTAACAGAGGAACCAGGCGACTTAGAAGTGATTAATGAGAATGGAATGGTTGTGGCCTTTGAGTATTTTTCTGTGCCTTTGATTTATTGCATTAATTCAGACTTTCAAAACTTTGATGAAAACGACGAGGAATAAATTCTTCCGGTTTTGAAATATTTGCTAGATTAGGAGCAGGAGAGGTTTGTAAAACCCCTGGTTGATGAAATCACCCAAATTAATGTTGTTATCGAGAAGAACCCGTGGCTGGTCCAGATCGGGTCCACGTTGTCTTCGGAGGAGCGTGAGTGCTTAGTCGCATTATTAAAAGATTTCAAAGATGTTTTCGCGTGGTCCTACGAAGACATGCCTGGAATCGATCCTGAGATTGTACAACACCGAATCCCTCTTGACCCCGAGGCCCGACCTCTTAAACAGAAGCTCAGAAGGATCCGCCAAACTAGGCTATCAAGATAAAAAAAGAGGTCACCAAGCAAATCGACGCAGGGTTCCTGCTGGTATCTGAATACCCAACTTGGTTGGCCAACATAGTTCCAGTACCGAAGAAGAATGGCAAGATTCGGGTATGTGTGGATTTTAGGGATTTGAATAAGGCTAGTCCAAAGGACGACTTTCCTCTGCTGCATATCGATGAATTAGTGGGCTTCACTACTGGGCACGCATTGATTTCATTCATGGATGGCTTTTCAGTCTACAATTAGATTGTGATGGCACCCAAAGATCGGGAGAAGATTGCTTTTACCACCCCGTGGGGGACCTACTGTTATAGAGTGATGCCGTTTGGGCTGAAGAATGCTGGAGCTACATATCAATGGGCTGCGACCACAATATTGCACGACATGATCCACAAGGAGGTTAAGGTGTACGTGGATGACATGATTGTCAAGTCCAAAGAAAGAGAGGGCCACTACGCTGCCTTGTAAAAGTTCTTTCAACAGACCAGAGAGTATCGGCTGCGGCTGAATCCTCAGAAGTGTACATTCGGTGTTACAGTAGGGAAAGTGTTGGGGTTCTTGATTACACAGAAAGGTATCGAAGTCGACCCTTTCAAAATCAAGGCCATCTTAGAAATGCCACCACCAAGGACTGAAAAGGAGGTGCGAGGCTTTCTGGGTAAAGTGCAATTCATAAGACGGCTTATTTCAAAATTAACCTTGACTTGTGAACCACTCTTTGGTTTCCTGAAGAAAGGAACGAAGTTCCAATGGGATGGCTGATGCCAAGCTGCTTTTGAACAGATCAAGCAATACTTACAGAACCCACCCGTGTTGTCACCGCCTGAGCTGGGAAAACCGTTGATTTTGTACCTTTCAGTAACTAAAACTACAATGGGCTGCATGCTTGCACAAGAGTCTAAGGACAAGGTGGAGAGAGCTATCTACTACCTGAGTAAGAAGATGCTGGATTACGAGAACCGTTACACTCCGCTGGAAAAGGCTTGCTTAGCCTTGGTATGGGCTACCAGGAAGCTACGGCACTACCTGTTCCTCGAGAAATCGACATTTACGAGTAGGCTAGCTCGTTCGTTGCTTCTGCTTTCTGAATTCGATCTGAAGTATGTGACGCGCAAGTCAGTGAAGGAGAGAGCGGTAGTGGAGTTCCTAGCCGATCACCCAGTTGAAGGAGATGAAACAGTTGAGTACCTATTTCCAGACGAGGTCATTTTGCATGTCGAAGAAGAATTTTGGACGATGTACTTTGACGGAGCGTCAAACCAATACGGGTATGGGATAGGGGTGTTGCTAATAGCACCCGATAATTCTTGTATTCCTCTAGCATTCAAACTCCGGTTCAAAGTCTCGAACAATGAGGTAGAGTATGAAGCGTGTATTGCTGGACTAGAAGCAGCTCTGGAACTAGGGGCAAAACGATTGGACGTCATCGGGGACTCGAACCTTGTTGTATCTCAAGCAAAAGGAGATTGGAAAGTCAGAGAAGAAAAGATGAGAATATACCACCAGACCTTGGACTTGCTGATTCCTCGGTTTGAGAAGCTTAACTTCACTCATCTGCTAAGAGAGAACAACAGGTTCGCAGATTCACTAGCAACTCTATCTTCTATGATAGACATCTTTTTCGGAGTTCGGATGCGTCCGATCATCATTGACCAGAAGTTTGTACCGACCTACAAGCTGATTGCTACCATAGATGAGGTTCAAGATGAGAACCCTGGTATTATAATGTTTGGAACTTCTTGGAAATAGAAGCGTATCCACCAGGGGCAAATGCCAAGGACAAAAAGGCAATTAGGAGAATGGCTGCTCAGTTCATCGTCTACAGAGGGAAGCTATACAAGAAAGGTTATCTCGGGATGCATAAGTTGTGTGTTGATGCCGAAGAGTCCAAGCGCCTAATGGAGGCCATCCATGGAGGAGAGTGCGGAGCGCACATGAACGGGGTGATGCTAGCCCGAAAGATCCTCAGACAGGGTTATTACTGGTCCACCATGGAGGAGGATTGTATTGGCTTTGTCCGGCGATGCCACAAATGCCAGATCCATGCAAACTGCATGAATATTCTGCCGTCGAAGTTGTACAACATGACTTCGTCGTGGCCATTTTCAGTCTGGAAGATTGATGTGATCGGGGCTGTCACTCTGAAGGGGTCCAATGGGCATGAGTTCATTCTGGTCGCGATAGATTATTTTACAAATTGGGTTGAGGCCCAATCTTATGCGGTGTTGAAAGCGTCAAACGTTACAAAGTTCATTAGGAACAACATCATCTGTCACTATGGGGTCCCGAACGAGATCATTTTAGATAATGGTTCTCACTTCAGAAAGGAAGTGATCGACTTATTGGAAAAATACAATGTAGCTTTTCACAAGTCATCTACATATCGGCCGCAAACCAACGGAGCTGTTGAGGCCGCCAACAAGAACGTCAAGCGTATTTTACAGAAGATGGTGGAAACTTACCGAGACTGGACAGATAAGTTGTCATTTGCTCTGTGGGGCTACCGGACTTCAATTCGAACTTTTACTGGGGCGACTCCGTATTCCTTGGTTTATGGGATGGAGGCCGTTCTACCTATCGAAACTAAAGTTCCGTCATTACGAGTACTGGCTGAGTGTCATATAGCTAAGGCAGATTGGCAGCAGAACAGATTCGAGGAACTCATGCTCTTTGATGAGAGAAGGCTGAAAGCACTGTACCATGTTCAAGGTTATCAACGACGAATTGCCAGGGCTTTCAATAAGAAGGTTAAGTCCAGGAATTTGAAAGAAGGAGATTTGGTGCTCAAAGACAACCGAGCTCCCATCCACGACCCTAGGGGCAAGTTCAGACCCAATTGGACTGGCCCTTACATCATCAAGTCTATCTGGTCGGGTAGAGCTGTCATTCTGATGGACCTAGATGGCCTAGAGTTCTCCCAACCAATCAACATGGACAAGTTGAAGAAATATTTTCCCTGAGAGGCTCGCTAGGCCGAAAACCCGAAAAGGCGGCCTTAGCAAAAGTTAAAGCGTAAAAGGTGAGGGTTAATACACGAGTGAACATGACCCGGAACTACGTAAGGCTTGATTCCCATGTTTGGGATACGTAGGCAACTTCTTCCTGAAGTCTAGCCATAATCACTTCCCCGATCAACTTTGTCCATTTGATCATCTCGGTCATCTTTGTCTATTCAGCATTCAAGAGTTCGGTTGTGATCTCCGGTGTGGTGCTATTCAGACTAGGGGCAACTTTCCAGTTGCTGGAATTCGGAGTTGTGCATCTCAGTGACAGATCTAAGGCATATCCAGTTCTGATCCATACCGAAAATGGTTTTGACAAGTTTTAATAAAAGTTGATTTTGCTCAAATTAATCTTTTTACAACTTAGACCATTTTTTTGGGACCAAACGGAAAATTTTCAGTACCCACAACCTTCAATTTTATTGATTTCAATACAGAGTCCTCCTGCTCTTGAATACAAAAGTGAAGTTGCTTTTCATTACATTCATAAAGAAAACTTGAAAGTTCTGATTAAAAGCAAATAAATCCGGGGCATAGTCAGGTGTCCCTGCGTCCCCTCCCAGAGCCGGTCGAAGCCTCCGATGCCAAGCTGGGCCCGATCTGTGCCTCTTCATTGAGCCAATCTAAGCACTAATCAGAGAGGGTGTAGTTGAAAGTGGAAGCGGGGGCCAGAAGTTCTCTCGTCCTCCATGCTGCGGCATACCGAGCTAGCTGCGCACCTCAGATTGGAAATGTAGCAGGGTACTCTATCCCCTCCTCCGGGCAAATCTGATCATGTCCGAACTGGCGCCAGAACCGGAACGAAAAATAAAAGACACATTGTGCCATGCCAATCAACTGAATCCCGGGCTGACGGGTCATGCTGTAACTCATTGCCGGCAGGTTAAGCCAAGGGTAGTGCCAAGCAATGCGATCCGCGGACAAATTGCACATCCAGCTGTACTACCACCCTTCATATCGTCGATAACCCTGCCAATGATGGTCGCCGCGGTTACCAGCATCAGAAAACCGACAAACCAAGCTCGGAGTGTCCAACTCTCCCTCATGAATCAATGACCGAGTGTCATGCACAGTAAGGCCGCACATCCGTCCTAAGGCTTGGACGTGGCCGAACCGGAACTGAGGCAAGATTTCCTCGTCGCGCTCAGATTCTATTAAAGCTTGGAAATCCTCAAACGTGGGACACATCTCTTGACCGCCAAAACTAAAGACGTGTGTTACCGGATTCCAAAACCTTGCCGCGACATGGAGGAATGGAAAATGCAGCGGGGTGCGACCCATCGTGAATAGTGCATTTATGCCGAAACCCTAGAAATTCAGCCTTTCCGAGCCATCCAAGTTGGCAATCCAAGTTGTGGGATTTTGGACAAGAAACTCTTCCATTTAGTGCAAATCAGTGTTGAAATAAGGAAAACTACAAAGCTGGGGCTTTTATAGAAGATAAGGTGTTGAGTGAAGGACATGTGTCAACATTCTGGAAGTGCTTGCCATTTTTAGGTGATCGGCCAAATATAGTGCCGACCAACCATCCTTTTTGGCCGATCGGCTAAAAATTTTGGCCGATGGCCATTTCTTGTGGCCTATGGCCTTTCCCTTTGGGCAATGGCCTTCCTTCTTGTTCCCTAAGCTGTTTATGTATTGAACATGCTGATAATTTGTGATTAGCACCACTTCAAATGCCTTCTGGTGATGATTTTGCAAAGTCACGCCTGCGTTACTTTGATTTGTTTATCGAGTTATTGTACATTTGCTTATCGAGTTGTATTTTATATTCTTTAAGTCTTTGCTTTGCTTATCGAGTTGTATTTACACTTGGTTAGCTTATCGAGTTCTTTGTTTTGATTATTGAGTTGTTTTTGTCGTTGGTCGGTTCACTACCTGATTATTACGATGCAAGTGGTTAATTTTCAAACAAAAGTTCAATCTCATTTACATTATTATGTAATGCGATGCGATGCATAGAATGTACAAATGCAACACTATTTGAACAAAATAGCTGTTTCATTTCTATCATGTCTTTTGCAAAAAGTACATAATTTTGAGGAAAGTAAAACCTGCCTGAGATAGTACAATGTGCTCAAACTACTAGTAAAAAGAAAAGTAAAGCAAAAAAAGAGGAAAAAAACAACAAAATGTCTAAACAGAGCAAAGAAAAGAAAAAGCAGCAGAATGTCCAGATCAATATCGATGGCCTCAAGTACGGGAGTTGGTCCTTGTTCTCTTCTTAGACGAGGGTCTAGGGTCACCACCGCCATCTCCATTGTCAGAATCTGAGCTGTCTCTGGCCTCGCCCTGGGACGGCACCACCTCATCGTCAGAATCATCGGGGGAGGGTTCTCGCGAACTGCTCTCAACACGGGTGCGCCTGTATCTGCCCCGACTATGGAATGTCATCCCCCGCCTAGCTCCCCCTCCTCTTCAGCTGGAGCGCCTCCTGTGGCTGAAATCTGGAATGGGGCCTGAAAAGGACAAATGAAAAATACATCAGTTATGCTACGCAAAGCAGAGTATGAATACCGAATACAGTGTGTGAGTACAGTGTATGAATGCTGTGGGCAATGTGTGAGTACACTGTATGAATATCGTGAGCAATGCTGTGAACAATATGTAAGTTCAAGTGTATCACTGCCGTGAGTGCTGTGTGTCAAGTGCCGTACCGACAATGTGGTACATCAGATCAGTATGAAACAGATTATGCAGAGTTTGAGACTGTGGTTGAAAGAACTTACTGGGATGCCATAGATGGTCAACAGGTCGATGCTCCGCTGCAGCATCCTCATCACAGAGGCAGTCAGCTCCAGAGACTGACGAGTGTACTCGACGGAAGCCTGCAAAAGGGTTAAAAGCATCAGTATTCTGCAGAATATCAAAGGAAATGAAATGAAATGGCTGTACAGAATGCAAAGTGTGGTAGTACATACCGGGGTCGAGCCATAGACTCCGACAAGCTCATGATCAGCCGAAGGAGGAGAGATGGGTATCTGGTAAGTCTCCCCACCCTGTCCTCGGCATGTCATCGTCATAGGCAGCTCTGGCCATCCAGCTCCCTGCCCTCTCCGGGACCCACTCCTGCCTCACGCCGAAGGTGCCCTCGCTGCCCCTGCTCTTGCTGCTGGCTCCGCTGGCCTCTCTCTTGACTCGGCGAGCATCGGTCAGAGGCCGCATGAGATAAGCCTAGATGTACTCGACGTAATCGCCCTCGTCTCTAAAGCACTCATAGCTCCAGCCAATCATGTAGTCTATCATCTCCTCTAAGTTGTACCTCTCAGTGTACCTTGTGTGGGTAGGAGGAGGTGTTGGAACTGTCTGCTCTGGCACGCCCAAGGTCTACCGTAGGAAGCGCTCCCCAAAATACGAAGCGCGGCAAACCGGTCCCTCTAACAAGACCCTGAACCGGGCAGTCTCCCGAGCACCGGCATACCGCTCCCGAACTGCGTCAGGCAATGGGGCCCAAGGCTGCTAGGTGATCTGCAAATAATACACAGTTTGTTATCTACTGTTATTGAGAGTACAATATAAAGAGAAGCTTAAATAAACTGTAATGTTTGACATACCTCGGCTGCAGTGGTGGTGTCAAAGTAGCGACGGAAGAACATGAAGGACTCCCGTGGCCTCCGCTCATCTCACATCGAAGCGGTGGGAAAACGGAACCATGGGGGGCATCTCCTCATCCGGCACTGGGGCGAGCCTAGGAAAGTAAGCATACACCCACAACTACAGAATGTAACAAAGCAGATATGAGTATGCTTATCAGATAAAGCAGTATACAGATAAAGCAGAGTGCAGTATGTGCAGTGTGTGTAGTGTACAACCAGTGTAAAGCAGATTGCGTGGGCGCAGTGTGTGATTTACAGATAATGAAAAACAGAATTGAAAAGGCAGAAAAGGGAACATGTACCTCCCAGGCTCGCCAGTAGCCTCCAAGCAACTGCCTGCTGCGGCAGGAGTATGAGCTCATATATCCGTAAAGGGTGGCCAAGCCTGCGCCACCCCAGTCGTAGCCGTGGATCTACGTCACGTCCGTAAGTGCGCTCAGTAGGTAAAGGGCGACAGTGTTCACCCGGTCGGCAAAGAGCGTGGTCCCCAGCAGGAACATGATGAAGCCACGAGCATACTACTCCTCTTCCTCCCGAGTAGTAGGCGCCTGGATCTGGAAGTGATCCTCGAACCATGAGTACCTCACAAACCCTGACCGGGTAAAAGGTGGATGAGTGCCAAGCAAGTATAGCTGAGCGGTGTCCCACTCGTCCATATCTGTATCAAAGGGGATCGGATCACCCCCTACTCCGATGCCTGTGAGCATGGAGAAGTCAAAGGGAGTCATCGTCATCTCCCCGGTGGCAGAAAGGTGGAAGGAGTCGGTGGTGTCCCACCACCTCTCTACCAAAGTAGCAAGAAGGGGCCTGCTCGCAGTGGGGCGCGAGAGTCCCATGCAGAAGGTCCCAAAGCCGGCTTGGTCGACAATATGGCGAACCGCATCGGGTAGCTCCATATACCATCCTCGAGCGACGATATTCCCATGCCCTCGGAAGGCATGTGAATCTCCCTGTGTTCAAAGACAAATAGATGCGAAGCAATGTCAGATGTACAGTGTTTGAATGTCTTCAGAATTGGGAAAAATGCAGTATAGGTGCATATGTTCGAGTTTACACATACATTGGGTGGGCTAAGCATATGATGTAACAGTTTGTTTGAGTTATTCAGTTGAAAATGCAGTGTGTGTGCATGTGTTTGGGCGCGCTCAAAATTGGTGAAAATACAGTGCGGGTACATGTATTCAGATTTAAACAGATATCGGGTGTGGGTGTGCTCACAGTGAACTACAACATATGATATATCAGTGGGTTTGAATTGTTTAGTTGAGAATGTAGCGTGTGTGCATGTGTTCAGATTTAAACAGATATTAGGCGTGGGTGTGCTCGCAGTGAACTACAGCATGTGATGTATTAGTGTGTCTAAGTTAAGCAGTTAAGAACAGGATCGACTATCGCAGTTATATGTTCTACATTGCAGAAAATGAAACAGAGGAAGAGTGTACCTTAGAAGCGCCGTAGGACAGATGTGACTCTGGTTCACGCAGCAAAAGCTCCAGTGGCGCGTCCCGCGCATAGCTCCTGAAGTGGCAGATGCCGTCGGGAGGCAACACGTATATCGCCGGCCTGTAAGTCGCCAGATCGAACAGCCGGATGCGAAGAGGTAGGAGCTCGACCTCAGGGTCCACGTCCATCTTCGGAGGAGTCCCACCATGTGGAATATCGTTTGCCATCTCAAAAGGAGCGTGAAAATGGCCGAGAATGTGAAAAACGGGCAAGAATGAGAAAGGTCAACCCAAAAGTCAACCCCGAGAGGATGAAAAATAGGAGAAAAGGTCGGAGTGTGGAAAAGGCATGAAAACCAAGTAAACTCAGGGGAAACAAATCCCAAGTAGTGGAAACCAAGAAAGAAATATCGAAATCGAGTTTTGTTCGGTTTAAAGTATGCGAAACGGGAAAGGTTTCGCGAATCGAACAACAAAAAAGGCTCAAAAACAAGAGAAAAACGAAGATCGTAAGCGGGAAAAAAACCTAGAGAGAGAGGAAGGATTTTCAAGCTTGGAGAAGTGAAAATATGGGGTTTGAAACCCCATATTTAAAGACCCGTGGCCAAAAGACAAAACTGCCCTGAAACTGCCATTTTTGGCCAATTGGCCAAATTGTTAGCCGATCGGCTAAATATTTGGTCGATGAGATCATTTTGTGGCCGATGGATGGCCAATGGCCTCCCCTTGTGATCGATAAACCTCCCACACCCTTGGTTGGGTCAATTATGTGGTTTGGGACCTTCATCTCTCAAGATAGTGCAAGAAAGTACACTTTTGAAACTTAACCAATTTTCGTGTTGACCTCGAACTGTGTCTTCCGTGTACGGCATTCGATGCGCGCGAGGTGTATCCTTTTCGTATCCTTTTGTATATTGTAAAAATTCAAGAATTACTTTTGAGCATGTTATGTTACAATGTTTTGTCATAATTGTAATAAGCGCGCTTGTTATGTGTCTTTTCGTCCTTGCATTGAGCATGCTTCATCTTGCTTTCGAGTTGCATCTCAACATCATGAATAACATGCCTTTACCATGCTTTCGTTGAATATATACCTCTTTTTGTTGTTGCATTATTACACACATTGCTTGCGTTGTTGCGCATGCTTTACTTACATGTGTTTATGCACCCCATTCTCGCATTGTTACACACATTGCTTGCGTTGTTGCGCATGCTTTACTTACATGTGTTTATGCACCCCGCTGTTGCATTGTTACACACATTGCTTGCATTGTTGCGCATGCTTTACTTACATGTGTTTATGCACCCTTTCGCATTGTTACACACATTGCTTGCATTGTCGCGTATGCTTTACTTACATGTGTTGTCATGCTTTTCCTCACATTGTTATGCGTACACTTAGGTTGCATTGTTATGCACCCCTTGCTTGCGTTGTCGCGCATGTTTTATTTGCATTATCATGCTTGTTTCCGTTGCATTGTTATGCACCCCTCGCTTGCGTTGTCGTGCATGTTTCACTTGCATTGCTATGCACCTTCTCACTCACATTGTGTAGGCATCTGTTTATCTCTTATTGAAATAATATCTTGATCTAACGTTGAACGTGTGTTTCTACTATATTGTACCTGTTGAATTTCTTTCTTTTACAGGCACGATATTGTATGTACGGTTCATTCAAGGGAAGCTCTTGTTCAGTTTTACTGCTACCTTTCTCCACTCGCGTGCCGCGTTTGGACGTACCCGCACTTTCATGTGCATCGCGCTTTCTTGCGCAATCTTTTTCCACTCGTGTGCTGCGTTTGGACGTACCTTTCTCCACTCGCATTTGGCATGCGTTTGGACGTATCTCTCTCCTCTCACGTTTGACATGCATTTGGATGACTATGCTTTCTTGCGAGGTCCTTTCCTCTCACACGTGTGCCACGCTGAGAGATGCTCTCTTTCCTCTCTTGCATGTGCTACGCTGAGAGATGTTGTGTTTGAGACTCCGGGTTTCCTCGGTAGTCGCTTTTAGTCTTCTCCGCGTGAGACGCAGTGAGAATTGCATAATTTTCTTACATCCTTTTTGTTGAAATATGTAGGACTATTGTTTCTTATTCGCTTGCTTAAAATATAGCATTTACTTTGCATGTTATGCTTCATTACAGCTTTCTTGGTGTGACCACAAGTTATGTTCAGCATTGTGCATGTAATTTGCATCTCGCCCCTGCCTGCGGGCACATCTCTTTGTTATCCTGTATGCTTGTCTGAGTCTTCAGCCTTGTCAAAAATGGGTCGTCTCTGGGATCTTATGACTTTCGAGTTCTGTCAAAGAGGGGCAACTGTAGACACCCCATTTTTGACCGTCCTCAAGACTTGGACGTCATCGCTTGAACACTCGATGATCATCCATGTTCGTGTTCGTTTTGAGTTCCCGAAGGTCTCGGCTGCGTACCTTGCCCTAGGATCTCTCAACTTGTCTGTTTTGTGCTTAGTTATGGACCAAGGACTTGTGATTTTGCTTCTGAAGGAAAAGGGTGGCTTGTGGGCCATCCCCACACCCCATCGGCTATGGCGTGATGCCATCGGCCTTGCTTCCTTGCCATTGGCCATAAATGTTGGCCGGTCAGCACTTTTGTTGGTCGGTCGGCACTTATTTTGGTCGATCGGCCATATTTTCTGGCCGAGGCCTTTTTCTTTGCCTTTTTTAGGCATTGTGCATGCCAGTTGTGCCAGCTGGTAAGCACAGACCCTCCCCTCCATACACGTGTATGTAGAGATTTGAACCAAAGCTTAGCTTCTCTGAGAAGCTTTGAATTTGATTTCCTATAAGAGGGGAGCCTCCCCTCCCTCGCCAGAGGTTCAGCAAAATAGATATAGAGTTCATATATCCCTCTCTCTCTCTATATCTCTCTCTCTATATATTTGTGTGTGTGTTGGTGCCTTAAAAGTGTATTTTGTTCATACTTTTGCACTATAGCACCTAGTAAACACCTTCCTTTGGTTGCTGAGGCACTAGGAAGTTGGTTTCAGAGTTCTTGGGCTGGTTTTGATCCAAGGGAGTGGCTGGAGTTGTGTTCTTGAAGGTGTTCTTCAAGGGTGAGCAACTAACCTTTTGTTTCCCCATTTTGGCTTAAGCTTTTAGACCTATTTGCATATTGTTTTAAGCTTAACTACAAACTGAAAAAAGTTTTGTTTTTGTGTGCTTAAGATGATTGTTTAAGGTCACTTTTTGGTTGGGGGTTGTCTACCCCCTCTTAGGCCTTATTTGGCCTTGTTTTGAACCACCTCTTTTGGCCTTTGTTCTTGCCTTTGCATGACCTTTCTACCATTGAAATCCAGAGGATTTTTAGTGGTGGAAAGGTAGTTTTAGAGTCTTGTATAGGAGAGGGACACCCCTCCCTCCTTGTGTCTCATATGCTTGTGTTATTGGCTCATAATTGTAGCATGTTTTGGCTTCATTTTAGCAAGTATTTGGTGTCATTTGGTCATGATATACCTCTGTTCCAGGTTGGTTTAATGGCTTCTTGCATGCATCATATACTTGCCTTGTAATCCCCTTTATTGCCTTAATATGCATCTAACATTTGGACTATCATACTTGCATATTTTGGCTCAACTCAAAGGAACTTTAGGTCATATTTCAGCATGCTAAAGCTCTATTTGACGTTGTTTTGATCATATATGCATTGCTTTGTATAGCTACCATACATCCTCGCTTACTAGCTTTGAATGTCCAAGTCATTAGCATGCACTACTTGGACCTTTGTTTTCATGATTTGGCATCATCTAAAATATTATTTTAGTGCATATAGTGTGGCCATGCACTTGCATTTGTCACTCTTTCCATGCTTTGGAAGGTTGGTGCTTTATGCCTCAAACATGAGCCTATATGCATGCCTTTTGGCCTAAGCTTTTGGACTACCATATCAGTGCATATTTGGTGTTATTTTGACAAGCCATAACTCTGATTTTAGTTGGTGAAATCATATCGTGCTTGATTTTGATAGGTGTAGTGCAATCATCCTTATTGGCCTTGTATGCGTCATGTTTTGTGCTCACCTTTCTAACATGTTTTGGCCTCATTCCATGCATGTTCTAGCCTTGTTTTGGTCTGCCTTGGGACTGCCTTAAGTCACCTTGGCCTTTTGGGGCTTGCTTGTTATGGCCATAGTGTAAGTCCCTTGGCTAGCTTTAAGCTTTGAGTCCATTAGAATGCTATGTTTATCATATGTGCATGATTTGGCATCATTCCTTGCATGATTTCAAATCCTATTTCACTTCCATACTCTCACATTTTGTACTTCTTCAATGTTCTTGAGAGTTGGTGCCCTCATGCTTGGTTTGTGAACCAATTGACTAGCATGCTTGCATATACTTTTGGACCATCATTTCAGCACCTTTGGCCACTGATTTTGGGCATGGCTGAGGTCTGTCCATCTTCGGTATAAGTCCATTGGGTATGTGGTTTGCAAGTTGTTGCGTGCCTATTGCATTGTATGTTTGCATGCTTAGATTGCATTGCATTGTGCATGCTTAGCATATTACATGTTTGCATGTTTAAGGCGCATGTCTATTGCATATTAGTTGCATTGCATGACATTAATGCATACTTGTTGCATGCTTACATGTTTGCGTGTTTGCTTGCATACTCATATTGCATTGAGTTTGTTTGCATGCCATTAGTCTTGTTGCATTGTATAAATGTCCCCATGTTGCATTGCACTTGGCATACTTGCATTGCATTGTGTTTGGTTTGGGGTGTCGAACCAAACACGAGGATCGAGGGACGTTCGTACTTGAAGTGATGAAACGTGCCTCAATCCTCAGTCGCCGACACTCTTGATCCAACATGATAGAGTTCTAGGCATTCATATGTTTTTGTGCATTCATTCCATATTGAATCGCACACTTGGCTCCTTTGGCCATCATGCATCGACATGCATGATTGATGGCCCGAGGGTCGAGCACTACACTCCCTTGAGCTCATGGCATGATAGGGAGGGTGTTTGTGCACACATTGCCTTGAAAATGCATTGACATGCTCTGTTTGTCCTCTGCTATAGTAAAACAATATTCTGCAGGAAGATATGGCCGGCCGGCCATCTTCAGTGCCGATCGACTAAACATTGTTGGCCAAGATCCTCACAAATGGTCAATGACCAATTCCATATGGCCGGTGTTCCTATATTTTGGCCAGTGACATCTCACAATGCTCAGGGAGTGGTTCGGAAGCATCCTTGGGACTTGTGCAGTTTTCAGAGGTACAGAACAGTGCAAACAGAGGCAACATGTGGCATGGGAACGGGTTTTCGAGCGAGGCAATCGAGCATGCATCATTCAATCATTCTGAGGCGGAGCTGCGGCGGCCTCTTTAGTTTCATTGCTTAGTTAATTTGTTTAAATTAGTTAAGAGTTATGTAATAACTAATTAGCTAGGGTAGTTAATTAATTAGTTGATTTGTATTATTTATTCGGACCCTCCGTCGAGAGAGCGAATTTTGTAATAAGTGTGCATGAGTGTGTGAATGTCATTCAACCCTACGTCTTTCTCCTTTTTACTTACCTGCTTTCAATGGTTAGTTTTAGGTCATGTTTCAATTAGCATCCTTATGCTCGCATGTTTGCATCATTCATCTGTATTGCATGCATCGGGCTCGGCGCATCATACTAACTGCATAGTATTTCAATTCTAACTTGAATACGTGTATCGAGTTGTCGCATTTCACATGCCATTCTTAGATAGCCGAGCCTATTTCTAGTTGCAATTTGCATGTGTTGCATTAGGCATCTTAACATAGCTAAGATCATGCATTGATTACTAACTAGCTATTGTTTTGGCTCGGAGTACTAGGTAAGCTTTTATGCTTTAGCATCTTGCATGAGTGTGAGTGTTAACATGACAACATGCTTGCCATAAGGCTAATTGCTTATATGATATAACTGTCTAAATGCCTGTGGGTAAAGGTTAGATTACTTGAATTGGAACAATTCATTGAAATGTGAGTTTTAAGCCCACTTGATTGTGACAAAATCATGTTTTCTAAGCCCACTCGAGAGTGGCAAAATTCACGTCTTAGCCTACTTGCGAGTAGCACCTTCAAACTATTTTCAAACAAACAAACATGAGATGATTTGTTCCAACTTAGGTGATCTAGTCTATACTTGTGTGTTGTGCGCATCACATAGTAATTCTTGACTAATAACCGGAATAAGAACGCATGTGTTTTCAAAAACAAGATATCATGTTAGTAAGGGGGTCCTCATAGATGACCTTCCCCAATCGTACCCAAGTTCCCGAGCCGAGACAACTTTGGTGATGACGGACACGTGGCCTTAGGCACGAGACAGGGTTTCCTAAATTCCCCGAAATAAAATATTTAGGTGGCGACTTTGTATCTGGCAAAGCAGTCCATGTTTGGCACTTCTTTACAAAAATCAATTTTTCAAAACGATTTGCCAGATTTAGACTCTTTGGTGATTTATCAATCTCACATTACACATTGTGAGATCAGATTAAGAACCATGACATTTGAGTCCTAAGTGTAGCACTGCATAAAGCCCTCGGGGCGCGTCTACACCTAGCCAAAACGCCAGATAGAGGAAAGAGAAAGTCCAAAATTGGATCATAGTCCAAAATTGGCTCCTCAAAATGAAAGAAGTTTCAGTAAAGAACGGTTGAGTAAAGTTCACACTGAACTGAAAGCCAAGGAAAGGTCCAGCTTAGCAAGTCATGAAAAGGCTTTGATAGAAAGCAACAGTGAGATACAAGAAGAAATGGAACTAGGCCAAAGAAAAAAATGGCTGAGGATGAGATGTTTGAAGCCTTCATGGCTGAGCAGACATTTTTGGTCAAAAAACTAGCAGGGGTAGACCATTCGAAGAAAGTCACTAGTGCTGAAGTACCAGAGTGCAGTACCAGAGTGCAGCATGAAAGATGTTTCTAAAATAACTGAACAAGTTAGCCTGGAAAAGAAACAAGTGCATCCAGTAGTTCAGTTTAGCTCATTTCCTCCAATATCAGTAAATATGGTGCATATACTGCCACAGGAGTTCTAGGCTGAAGATGGAAACCAAGAAGGCCAGGAGATTGACCCTATTCCAGTTTCTAGTGAAGATTCACAGGTTAGCATGGTTCAAGATAAGTCTGAAGTAGCCACACCAATGGAAACTGAGGATGAGAGTGAGGAAGTGAATATTAATCTCTCATATCCTTTTGAGTATCCTACAATATCTATGACACAACATGTCAAGCCCTTGTATATCAAGGCTTTTTTCGATGGGATACACATAAATAGGGTATTGATGGATAATGGGGTAGTAATGAACCTGCTTCCGAAATCCTCTTTGAAGAAACTGGGAAAAAAGAACCCTAAATTAATCGCAACCAGCACAACCATTGCTGGTTTTGTTACGGATAAGCAGATGGCTCAGGGTATTTTGCCCATTAACTTGAGTGTAGGAACCAGAGATTGCATGACGGCATTCTTTGTTATTGATAGTAATGCTAAGTATAATGCTTTACTTGGCAGGGATTGGATTCACACCAACAAATGTGTGCCTTCCTCTCTACATCAAAAGATAATGATGGCCTTATGCAATGGAGAGACAAAGGAAATCAATGCAGATCCTCAACCCTTTATTGCTTGTGCTGACTTTGTAGAGGCCAAATTGTATAATGAAGGAGTGACACCACTCAGTATATTGAGAAAACCTGATGGTTCAGCTGAAGTGACAGCTGATGAAAAAGTAGCACACCTGAAGCACTTAGTGCAGAAGTGTGCTGATGAAGAATTTGTCATCAAAGATGATAATGATGCCTGGCTGTAGGCAAAAAGATGAAACCCAAGAAGCGAGACCCTTGGCTTTAATTAAATTTACAATATTGGACATAAAATCAATAGTCCAGAAGGTTCAAGAACAAGAAATAGAAGCCATGATAGTTGGTTGTAATCAGGAGCAACAACAGGTCAGGTCTTTGACCTTTTATAAACATTGTGCATTAGACATCGAAACAAAAGTCCAGGAAATACAGGAGGAAAAAGACTTATGGACAGACTTTGTCTATGAGAAAGAAGGCAAAGATGTTGAACCAAAGAAAGTGGAAGCACAACAAAACCAAGAAGTTGCTTCGAGGGCAGAAGAAATCAAAAGAGAAGCATTAGTGAGTGCTCAAGTACAAGACCACTTAGAAGAAGTTAATTTAGGGGGAAGTTCTGCGCAACAACCCATTTATATCAGTGCTTGGTTAAGTCCTTGTGATAGAAGCCAATTATTGGTTGTCTTAAAACAATATAAGGATTGCTTTGCTTGGTCTTATAATGAGCTTCCTGGATTGGATAGGTCATTAGTGGAACATAGGCTCCCTATAAAGCCTAATTTCAAGCCATATAAGAAAAAATCAAGAAGAATGACTCCTGAAGGTAGACTTTATTAGAATAACCAGATATGTTGAGTGGCAGTCCAATATTGTGCCTGTAGTTAAAAAGAATGGTAAAATGAGGGTATGCATCGATTTTAGAAATCTGAACTTAGCAACTCCAAAAGATGAGTACCCATGTCCATAGTAGACTTGTTAGTGGACAGTTCAGCAAGGCATAAGATTTTGTCTATGATGAATGGGCATTCTGGTTACAACCAAATTTGCATTGTAGAGAAGGATGTCCATAAGATAGTATTCAGATGTCCATGGAACATTGACACCTTCGAATAGGTCAAAATGCCATTTGGTCTGAAGAATGCTGGGGCTACATATCAAAGGGCAATAAACACTACCGTTCAGGATCTCATTGGAGGATATTTAGAGTGTTACATTGATGACATTGTAGTAAAATCCCAGTCTATGAAAGAACACTTAGTTCACTTGAAAGCAGCTTTTGAAAGAATGAGAAAGTTCAAGTTGAAGCTTAATCCTCTCAAATGTGCTTTTGGTGTATCAGCTGGAAACTTCTTGGGCTATGTAGTACACAAGAAGGGAATACAAATTGATCAAAATAAAGCCAAAGCCATCATTGAGGCCAAGCCTCCATCAAGTAAGAAAGAAGTACAAAAGTTCCTTGGTTAGGTTAATTTTCTTCGAAGATTTATTTGTAACACTACAGGGAAAACTAAATGTCACGCCCCAAATTTTATTCAACATGAAACCCCAAATGAACAAACATTCACTATACAATGACCATAACTCTTCCATCATCATCATCATATATATATATATATAATAAATGGGTTTAATACAAAAGTTCCACATGCAATATACATTCACAACACTAAAGGATATATGAATCTATAGCATGTGAAGCACTTAATCTCAAAATAATAAAATGCCCTCAAAGGCTTACAACTTCCAAGGCATTAGCCCGGTTACACAAAAGTGGTCTTTGGACCCATACATGTTAGCCCTTGGCTTTACAAAAGAAATCACAACAAAAGAAGAGCCATGTGCTCTTTACAATTATCCGCGCCCTCAACTTGGCGGGATCACCACGTCTTTATCTGCACCAAATCCCATAGGGGTGAGCACAAAGCCCAGTAGAGAAATACCAAACAAAGTATATACATTTACGTTAGATGGCCAAAATTGAATGCAAGTGCACATGCAATGCAATACTCATTTTCAAGATATTATCCATGTTTTTCTTAAAAAAAAAAACACCATGCATTTCATTCCCAATTACAATCTCATAAATTTCCAAATTTTAACTTTTTAATCGCAAGGTGTAGACACCCCATTTTTGACCGACCTTAAGACTCAGACGTCACCAATGGAGCGCTCGCTGATGTTGCATAATGTGCTTGTTCAGAAGTTTCAGAGTCGCGGCCGTGAGCCCTGCCTCCGGACTTCCGAACCCTCTTCTGTGCCTTGTCTCGGTTTGCGAACCAGACTCGGTTTTCTTTGTTTCTTTTCCTGAGGGAAGGGAGAGGTCCCGTAGACCGTCTCTCAATGTCCGTAGGCTACATTTGGTGGCCGTAGGCCATTTTGCCCATTTCGGAGTCCGGTTCCCGGTTTTCGGAGCCGTCAGGCCGTATGCCTCGGTTCGGGACCGCTTAACCATCTCCTATTGCTCTGATTTTTGGTATACATCTTATTTTCTCCCTTTTGAGGGACACTGGGGGCTGAGAAACCCACTTCGAGGTCGAATACCATTTTCGGTGCTTAACAGCCCATTTTCGGGACCCCGAACTGCGTGTTTTGGCCCCGGAACATTCGTTTTGCAACGGTTTTCGTTCATTTTTGGCAGGTACCTCTGTTTTATCATGAGGAAGGTCACTGAAGGGCGGGAGGCCAGCAATTGTTGCAGCAACCAGTTATCTCTCCTCCGGAGCCTCCCGGCGCCCGTTTTTCGCACTTCCGGGCCAATGTTGAACACCCTAGGGTTAGTATTGTCAACTTTCAACCACATATCTGTGATCTACACACCTGGGAGGCCACTAAAAGTTGGTGGTCGGCCATTAAGGTTACCTGACCCTTTTGACCCCTTTCTTCCGGGCTAATGTTGAACCCCTTGGACCCTTTTTCTTGAACTTTGAACCACATATCTGTGATCTACACACCTGAGAGGCCACTAAAAGTTCATGGCCGGCCAGTAATTCAACTTGACCCTTTTGACCCCCTCTTTCCGAGCCAATGTTGAACCCCTTGGACCCACTTTCTTGGAATTTTAACCACATGGTTGTGTTGTACACACATAGGGGTACCTCTCCAGTAGCTGGCCGGCCAGAAAATCTCCTTGACCCTTTTGACCCCTAGCCGGCCGGCTAGGGGGTGTGGCCGGCTGGCCACCTGCAACAAAAGTGATAGGCCGGCCGTGTTCCTTGCACTGTGCACTTTATAGCTGTGGGGCAATATCCCCCAGATATTATCTGTATCCGGGGGATATTTTGTGGGGGAGTTTTGCTCTCCTTCTCCCCCACCTTTACACCCCCTTTTGGACCCTTATAACCAGCTGGTGGCCTCCTTTGTAAGGGTTAGAAAATTTACTCTTCAAGCTTCCATAGCCAACTCCATCTTCTTCCTTCTCAATTCTTCAAAAAACCCTAAGTCCCTAACCATCATTCCTTCTACACCACCAAGCTCTACCACCACCATCTCATTTCCAGCAACAAGGAAGGATTCTTGAAGGCTAAAGAAGCTGCAAATCCATCCAAGAAGCAACAAAAGTTTGATTCTTCAAGGGTAAGTAATACTTTTACCCTTTTGAACCTTTTTCTTGATCTATTTCTAAGCCCCACTTCTTTTTGGTTTCAAGCTCCGGCCCTAACTGAAAAGGGCCATCTTTTGAGCTCATCTTCACTTTTCATTAAGGGCTCAACCCTATTTGAGCCCTCCATAATACACTTGCTTCATTGATCATCTTGTATGTCATGATTTTGCATGCTATTTTTGGCCCATGAGAAATTTATTTTCGAGCATGTTGTAAACTGATATTAGGCTTATTTTGAGCCCCTCTTTAACATTGGAGAAGGGCTCAACATTTTTTGGTGTCTCCATGTGTCACTTGTAGTTATATCCCTTATTTGGCCCCATTTTTGCATAAATTGGCAGCCCCCTTTTCTTCTGTTTTTGGACCTTGGTCCGAACTGAAAGTGGCATTTTTTTGGCCTATACTTCATGTTTCATTCACACTTTGTTTCTGTTTGGTGAATATTTTGTATACTTCATGTTATAGCCATTGTTGAGCCTTATTTTGCATCACATTTCTATCATGTTTGTATACTGATTTTGAGGCTGCCATATACTGTAAATGTTCATATTTTTGGTCCATCTTCAGTGTTGTAGAAGGAAATTTTTCATTTTGGGTTTTTCTTATACCACTTGCTTCATTACCCCTCTTTTGGCCCCTATTCTTGCATGCTATTTTTGCCATATCTATGCTTGCTGTTTGGCCTTGTTTATAACTGTGAAAGTGCATATTTTGGGACTGTCTAGCTTCTGTCTTTGCATTGCATGTCCATATTGTGCATGTTTAGCATAGCTATAGGCCATTTCGGGTGCCTAATGTTGCATTTCGGGACATTTCCTTGCATTTCATGTCATTTCGTTTCATTTCGGGACTGTTTTCCCCCATATTTTGTTGCTGAAATTCCATTAGCATGCTTGCATATCATTTTTGCCATGTTTCATTGCATTTTATCATTGCCTCGGTTTGCGTGCCCGTGTGCACGCATTTCGAGGCACCTCATTTTTATCCGCCGGCATCCTATGTGAGTGTGGCTGAGGCTCACTCATGTTGGTATAAGCCCACTTGTCCATTTCATGTCATTTCATCGCATTCTATCATTGCCTCGGTTTGCGTGCCCGTGTGCACGCATTTCGAGGTACCTCATTTTTATCCGCCAGCATCCTATGTGAGTGTGGCTGAGGCTCACTCATGTTGGTATAAGCCCATTTGTCATTTCCATATCATTCTATCATATCATCGCCTCGGTTTGCGTGCCCGCGTACACGTATTTCGAGACACATATCATCGCCTCGGTTTGTGTGCCCGCGTGCACGTATTTCGAGACACATATCATCGCCTCGGTTTGCGTGCCCGTGTGCACGTACTTCGAGGCACCTCATTTTCATAACATTCTATCATCACCTCGGTTTGCGTGCCCGTGTGCACGCATTTCGAGGCACCTCATTTTCATAGCATTGTGTATGTTAGGATTATATCTTAGTTGCATTTCATGCGTATCATGCATATTGCATCGTGTTCGGAATAGGAGTTAGCCTGGGCACGGGAAACGAGGTACATTTCGTACTCCGAGTGACGGAATGTGTCTCAATTCCCCAGTCACCGACACTCCGGATTATCCATGATGGAGTTAGGTTTTAGCTGTAGTTTCATGTGCATTCATCCTATATTGAGTTGTGCATTTCGACTCCTCGGCCATCATGCCTCGGTATGCGTGATTGGTGGCACGAGGATCGAGACATGCATATATCTGTGCAAATACATTGCTATGCCCCTTTCCTGCTCTCTGTTACAGCAAAACTAAGAATCAGCAACATTTCGGGGCTTGGCACGCATTTCAAGAACAGGTGTAAACAGAGGCTAATCGGGGCATTCCGGTGGATTTCCGCCAAGACAACCCGGACATGCATCATCCACCAGAAGCAAGGCAGTCCCTGGCTTGCACGCCAGTTTTATTCGCTTTCCTAGTTAATTCATTAATTAATTAGAATTTTGTAATATTTCAGACTGTAATATTCTTTTATTCGGGACTGTAATATTTGGACTGTATATTTATTCGGACCCTCCGAGTGAGGGCACAACTGTAATAAGTGTGGGTGAGTGTGATGTATGTCTTCCAACCCCACGTCTTTCTCCCTTTTATTTATCCGCTTATGATGGTTAGATTAGGGCATATTTAAATTAGCATACAGTATGACAGCATGTTTGCATCATTCATCTGTATTGCATGCACCGGGCTCGGCGCATCATACTAATTGCATTGTAATGTCAATTCCAAGTTGAATACATGGTAGTTGTAGCATTTCATATACCATCTTAGAATAGCCGAGCCTGCTGTAGTTGCATCGTTGCATGTGTTGCATTAGGCATTTCTGTATACTTAGGATCATACATGATTTCTAATGTAGTTTCTATTTTGGCTCGGAGTACTTGGTGAGTTTTATGCTTTAGCATCCTTGCATGTGTGTGAGTGTTGCCATGAATAGCATGCTTACCATGAGGCTAATTGCTTATGTGATATATCTGCCTGAATGCCTGTGGGTGAAGGTTGGGTTATCTGAATTGGAATAAATCATCAATTGTTTCAAGCCTACCTGCGGGTAGCAAACCATTTTCAAAAACAAGCATGAAATGTTTTGTTCCAATTTGGGCGACCCAGTCTATACTTATATGCTGTGCGCATCACATAATAACCTAGGCTAATAACCGGAATAAGGACACACAAAGTTTTCAAAAATTGATATCATGGTTAGTAGAGGCCGGTCTATGACCGGGCGAGCGGGGGTGCTCACGAAGTGACCTTCCCCAATCGTACCCAAGTTCCCGAGCCGAGGCAACTTTTGTGATGACGGACACGTGGCCTTTTGGCACCGAGTCAGGGTTTCCTAAATTTCCCAAAATAAAATATTTAGGTGGCGACTCTGTATCTGGCAAAGCAGTCCATGTTTGGCACTACTTTTTCAAAAATCAGTTTCTCAAAACGATTTGCCGGATTTGGACTCTTTGGTTCAGATTAGGAACCGTGACATTCAAGAGTCCGAGCTGTAGTAACCCCTTAATGAACAGAACGGGAGCTAAAACCTCCCGGGGCGTTCGGGGGACGTCTACAGTTTCTGGCGACTCCGCTGGGGATTTAGAGAGCTTGACTCGAACTCATGATATCTTTTTTTGACTACACTTGTGTGTTTCTTTGCATTGCATTTGCATTGGTGCGCCTAGGACACCGTGTTTGCCATCTGCTATTCCTGAACGGTTTGCCGGAGGCTTGTCTTGTCAAGGCATGACCATAAGGATGACCGGTTGTGGGCTCTGCCAGTATGGGAACACAAACCCCGGTTTTACCGGGGCACCCTCTTTGACCATTCGACCTAGTGCATATTCGGATCCATAGTGACCATTCCAAATTAGGACAGGTTGCTTACCCGTTTATAAGTTGTTTGAAACCGCTGCGTGCGTAGTAAAACCCTAGCTCCTGACACAATAGGACAGGGAAACCCTACCCCAACATAGGGGTGTTTTGGCTCTCACTTATCTGTTATGTGCTTTAGAGTGCGTCTCTACAGGAATGCATGTATCAGTATATGAGTTTGGGCATCAAGCCTGCGGGCTTCAGTTCAGTATTGTCAGTATCAGGCCTGCGGGCATCATTTCAGTATATGAGTTTGAGTATCAAGCCTGCGGGCATCAGTTCAGTATTGTTGGCATCAGGCTGCGGGCATCAGTTTCGGTATCACGGATATCAGGCCTGCGGGCATCAGCCAGTATTTGAGGATTAGTTATCTGCGGATATCAGATTCTGTTTTGGGGACAGTGATACAGGGATAATAATCAGTGTTTGAGGACAGTGTGTTATTCAGCTTATTGACTGTGTGTTGATTATGCCCGACTGTGCGTCTTACATTTTATTTTAAGCTGTTATGCTGTCCATTTATCTGTTTATTTATTTCCTTTTCGCTTTATTTATCTTTTGCTAGGTCAGTTTTAGCACGATTGCTTCCAACCCAGCAGGCATTCCCCAAGCACTTTGGACACGAGGTCGTCGACTCCATCGATCTGAGGATCTAATCGACGGACAGCCAGTGTTCTATTCTCTACCCCCTGTTACCAGAAGGAAGCCGAAAAGGCGCAGTGTGTCAGAACAGAGATTGTCAGGGCAGTGGGTTACCCCGTCAGAGGACAACAGAGGTGAAGTCCTGATTAGTGCTATAAGAGTAGATATACCAGTCAGTCGAATGGAGCAGCAAAATACAACAGGGATGGAGGCCTTAATGCGCCAGATGCAGGAGAGTATGAAGCAAATGCATGATGATGCCGCCCGTCAAACGGAGTTCTCCAAACAGCAGGCCGTGATCATGGCCCAACAGGCCGAACTAATCACCAGATTGCAACAGCAGAATACAGCATCTGCTTCACACCAAATCCCTCCTTCGGCAGGAGCCCCAATACCTGAGCAGGCACCTGCTGTTCAAAATGCTCCTCCTAACACCCAGAATACTGTACCGACTATCCAAAATTTACAAGAGGACACGAGTCTTCCAACGGGGCCAGCTCCGCCCTCACTTCCACCACAACTGTCCAAGGTCCATACACCCAATCACCCGGACTCTCCATCCGAGGTCGAGGTTGATCATACAGCTCTGAAATTGAGCAAACTGGAAAAGCTCTTCAAAAAATCCCAAGGGGTCAAGGCTATGCCGGATATCGGAGACGGATATACCGAGGAGGCCGTAACGCTCCCCGATAGATTCAAAATGCCACAAATCGACCGTTTTGACGGGACCGGCGATCCCATGGTCCATATCCGACTGTTTGCGGATGTCTTGCGGCCAATGGGCCTAACACGACAACAGAAGCTCTCACTATTCGGCCGAACCCTGTCTGGTGTGGCCTCCCATTGGTACACAAGATTACAAGATGAAGTGAAGAAGAATTGGGATGAGATGGCTGAGGCCTTTGTCACACAATATTCGTACAACACTCAGATCGAGATCACAACCCGTGATCTTGAAACGACAAGGCAAGAGCCTAAGGAATCTTTCTCGGACTTTGTGATCCGATGGAGGGCAAAGGCGTCAACAATGACTTTAAGGCCTACTGACAAAGATCAAATTCGGATGATTGTGCGCAATCTCCACCCAAAGCTAATGCAGAGGATGATTGTAGTCCCCTTCCCTACTTTCGCAGATTTACATGATATGGGGGTGCAAATCGAAGACGCAATGAAACAAGGTCTGTTTGACCAGGACAGAGAACAACCGAGGAGGACGTTTAACCGTAACAACAATGCGGGCCCGAGTGGCGCTGCAAATACGAGAGCCTCGGAAGTTGGTATGGTCACCACCACTCCCCCTCCCCCTCCAAGGCCCATGACTGCCACACCATTCTCCGGTGCGTCCGGAAGCAATACACAAAACAACAGATTCCAACCGCGGGGCCAAAGAACCTTTACCCCACTATATATGCCTCTGACCAAAGTTCTGGGAATATTGATTAGAAAAAATCACTTAAAACCCCTGGAACCAAAGCCATTACCGAATCCACTCCCCCCCTCATACGACCCGTCAAAGTACTGCGCATACCACCAACAACACGGTCATGACACCGACCGTTGTTACAGATTGCGTCATGAGATTCAAGATCTTATTGACAAACAGGTGATCACACCTCCTGATAAACCCAATGTCACAACCAACCCTCTCCCACCACATAACCAACCTCCCCCTCCCAACAGAATTAATTTTATCCAGACTGGGGTCGTATCTTACGATCCTAGCGTCTATATTACGCCCACCCACCTACCCAAGCCGGAGGTGCTCCTCCCCGATTGCACTAATTTCTTGTGCATGGTGGACATCTCCAAAACCCAACCAGAACCGGTGGTGGTGACCATCGAAGACGAAGCAAGGCAGATTTTGGGAAGAAATGAGATTATTGAATCTGGGACTGGGCAGAATTTTGTTGGGGGAGCCTATGATCCAAGCAAGTACAACCTATCAACGAGCCGAATTGGGCTAAGTGTAGAATTGCCAGAGACAGGAGAACTATGCATGATCCGAGGGGATGGATCTGGGCTATGGGCAGATGATTTGACAGCCGCAGGGGAGGACTTTGCCAACCTGCAACTTCTTGATGACCAGGAACTGGGGGAAGCGTCGATTAACTGGTATGATTATGAGGGATCAGAGGAGGCCACGGGATGGCTCGAAGATCAACCGGATGCAGTGGGGGAAGCCCAACCAGAATAGAGCCCGGCAGGGGTGGAAATATCAGTTGTGGCCGGAATGGCCGAAAGTCAAGTTGTACCGCCGGAGAGCGCCGGTGTAAAGAATTCCGCTCGGGATATGGGCATTATGGATGTGGGAACTGTTGAACAAGCAGCTGTACTGACGCAGCTGGAGCAAGGAAAGTTTGAGGAGGCTGAGAGAATTAGAAAAGCTAAAAGCCCCGAGGGGACCGAAAGTGCTGCATGCACGAAAATGGATAATGCTGCGAGCATATGGACAGAGAGCACTGAGAGTGCGAGCGGACCGGAGCCGGACAGGTGTCTGTTGGCTGCCAGCGGAATGTGGTGGGAAGATGACGATTTGTGTCTTGCCCACACCGATGAAGACTGGGGGAATAACCAGCCGGATGATACTTGGTACCTCGATGAGGTTGACCATATGACAAGAAGTGGGCGGTACTTCAAGCCCCCACACCTGGACCAACCCGAGGCATCCGGGAAGGACAGAGAAATGGAGAAACAGAAGGAGAAGCAGATTGAAGAGGAAGTTGTGCTGAAGCAATTGAAGAAGATACAAGCAGACATCTCCATCTGGGGACTGCTAATGGCATCACGAGTACACAGAGAAGCTGTCCTATCTGCTATGGACAAGTCCAAACTCTCCATAGACACCACGCCTGAACAACTGGTTGGGCTGGTTTTTCCGGGAGAAGGTTCCCCGGCATTAACCTTTTCGGACAAGGAGCTACTGCCTGAGGGCACAGGTCATAACAAACCTCTCTATATTTCTGTGGAATGTAGGGATAAGTGGATACCGGTGGTACTTGTTGATACCGGGTCTGCGATTAATGTCTGCCCGACCAGAACGGCATATGCAATCGGGTTGAAACCCGTGGACTTCGTCCCAACTACCCAAGTGATCAGAGCATACGACAATACCAGCAGAGAAGTGATGGGGACTGTTAAAATTCAAACCAAGGTTGGTCCAGGACAACACAGCATTGAATTTCATATCTTGGACGTTCCGGCAACCTTTAACCTACTTTTGGGGCGACCGTGGTTGCACCAGGTCAAAGCAGTCTCTTCCACTCTACATCAAATGCTAAAGTACCCCCACGGGAAAAGGGTAGCAATCGTTTTTGGGAATTCATCCATCCATCCGCCGCCGGAAGTGTCCACACCTGTCTTGGAGATCGAGCACGGCACGGAGGATGTGTTTTTGTCGGGGTTCACCTTGGCCGAGGCTCAAGTGGTTCAGAATGTCATGGCTGTGAATGAGGGCATGTATGTTAGTGCACAATCTATCTACCTCATGAACAAGCTAAAACATACCCCCGGGATGGGATTAGGGAGAAGCGGCCGGAAGGGCGTCTCAGTATTGGCCGAAGTGCCGCACAACCCTCACGCCTTTGGACTGGGTTATCTGCCCACCAAGGAGGATTGGGTGAGGAAAGGAAAAGAAATGGCCGGAAGGGCCAGGGCAAAGAAGGCCGGGAAGCCATTTGATTTAATGCACAGGCCCATCTGGGGTACCCTAAACGGACGTTTCGTCCAAGAGGGGGAAGATTTTCCATTCTGCGGCTTCCCGGAGCCATGGCTAAACGCGAAGGGGGAGCGCGTGCCTGGTTTTGAAATCTTCTTCGACATACAATTATCTGGGGATGACGTTGCCGAAGCGCAGACAGACCCACCAACTGAGGTTGAGCAATGTGAAACAGTGGATCCTGAGAGCACAGAGCTTGAAATGGGGGTAGCACTGGCGAGTCTACTATCAGATCCTCCGATCGGCCAAGAGTGCTTGGGGGATAACTCTTCGGTTTCCGTGATTGGAGATGAAATAGCTGCGGGCTTTCCAGCGCCGATTTTGGATGCATCTATCGCACCTTCTCTCATCTGGCAATATGAAGAAGGCTTTTTATCTAGCAGTTCCGGGTCAGGTAGTGAGCCGGAATCTGATTCTTCCGAATCTTGTACGTCGGAATCAGATTCCAGCTCGACTGAGTCCGAGTCCGGTATTCCTGGGGGTGATAACCCGGATGCCACAGTCCTGTCTAGGTCGTCTTTTTCATTTTCTTTTGAGTCTGTTGTAACAGAGGAATCTGACGGCTTGGAAGTATTTAATGAGAATGATGTGGATGTGGTTTCCGAGTATTTTTCTGTGCCTTTGATTTATTGCTTAAATCAGGATTTTCAAAATTTTGATGAAAACAGCGAGGAAGAAATTCCTCCAGTTTTGCAACGATTAATTGATCAAGAGCAGGAAAGATTTGTCAAACCTTTAATGGATGAAATCACTACTGTGAATGTTGGTACTGAGAAGGACCCGCGGCTGGTCCAGATCGGGTCCACGTTGTCTTCAGAGGAGCGCGAGCACTTAGTCGCTTTATTAAAAGATTTCAAAGATGTTTTCGTGTGGTCCTATGAAGACATGCCTGGAATCGATCTTGAGATTGTACAGCACCGGATCCCTCTTGACCCCGAGGCCCGACCTGTCAAACAGAAACTCAGAAGGATTCGCCCGGACTGGGCCCTCAAGATTAAGGAAGAGGTCACCAAGCAAATTGACGCAGGGTTCCTGCTGGTATCTGAATATCCAACTTGGTTGGCCAACATAGTTCCGGTGCCAAAGAAAGACGGCAGAATTCGGGTCTGTGTAGACTTCAGAGATTTGAACAGGGCTAGTCCGAAGGACGACTTCCCCTTGCCGCACATTGACGAATTGGTGGATTTCACGGCAGGACACGCCTTGCTTTCGTTTATGGATGGTTTCTCAAGCTATAATCAGATAGTAATGGCACCCGAAGACCGGGAGAAGACTGCGTTCACTACCCCGTGGGGTACATATTGTTATAGAGTGATGCCATTCGGGTTGAAAAATGCTGGAGCTACGTATCAACGAGCAGCAACTACAATATTGCATGATATGATCCATAAGGAGGTCGAGGTGTACGTGGACGACATGATTGTCAAGTCCAAAGATAGAGAGGGCCACTACACTGCCTTACAAAAATTCTTTCAAAGGATCAAAGAGTTTCGGCTGCGACTGAATCCCCAGAAATGCACGTTTGGTGTTACAGCAGGGAAGATGCTAGGGTTTCTGATTACACAAAGGGGCATCGAGGTCGACCCTTCCAAAATCAAGGCCATCTTAGAAATGCCACCACCAAGGACTGAAAAGGAGGTGCGAGGCTTTCTGGGTAAAGTGCAATTCATAAGACGGTTTATTTCTAAATTAACCTTGACTTGTGAACCACTTTTTGGTCTCCTGAAGAAAGGAAAGAAATTCCAGTGGGACGGCCGATGTCAAGCAGCTTTTGAGCAGATCAAAGAGTATCTACAGAACCCACCCGTGTTGTCACCGCCAGAGCCGGGGAGACCGTTGATACTGTACCTTTCGGTAACTGAGACCACCATGGGCTGCATGCTTGCGCAGGAGTCAGAAGACAAAGTGGAAAGAGCCATCTACTATCTGAGCAAAAAGATGCTGGATTACGAGACCCGCTATACACCGCTGGAGAAGGCTTGTTTGGCCTTGGTATGGGCAACCAGGAAGCTGCGGCACTACCTGTTAGCCCACTCTGTAATGTTGGTTTCGCGTTTGGACCCCATCAAATATCTCTTCGAGAAACCAGCGCTTACGGGTAGGCTAGCTCGTTGGCTGCTGTTGCTCTCCGAATTTGATTTGAAGTATATAACGCGCAAGTCAGTAAAAGGCAGAGCGGTAGCGGAGTTCCTTGCCGACCACCCGGTTGAGGGGGATGAAGCGTTTGAGTATCTATTTCCAGATGAAGCCATTCTGCACGTCGAAGATGAAACCTGGACGATGTACTTTGACGGAGCGTCAAACCAGTATGGGTATGGGATAGGGGTGTTGCTGATAGCGCCTGATGATTCCCGTATCCCTTTAGCATTCAAGCTCCGGTTCAAAGTCTCGAATAATGAAGCAGAGTATGAGGCATGTATTGCTGGCCTGGAAGCAGCCCTAGAACTAGGGGCAAGACGATTGGACGTCATTGGGGACTCGAACCTCGTTGTGTCTCAAGCAAAAGGAGATTGGAAAGTCAAGGAGGAAAGGATGATAATCTACCACCAAACCTTGGATTTGTTAATTCCCCGGTTTGAGAAGCTAAATTTCACCCACCTCGTAAGAGAGAACAACAGGTTTGCAGATTCATTAGCAACTCTATCTTCTATGATAGACATCCCGTCCGGAGTCCGGATGCGTCCAGTCATTATTGATCAGAAGTTCGTGCCGGCATACGAGTCGATTTCCGCCATAGATGAGGTTCAAGATGGCAACCCCTGGTACTACGACATCTGGAACTTCTTGGAAAAGGAGACATACCCACTAGGGGCAAATGCCAAGGATAAGAGGGCTGTCAGAAGAATGGCTGCTCAGTTTAGCATCTGCGGGGGAAAGTTGTACAAAAGGGGTCATCTGGGAATGCATAAGCTCTGTGTAGAAGCTGAAGAGTCAAAACGCCTGATGGAAGCCATCCATGGGGGGGAGTGCGGTGCACACATGAATGGAGTGATGCTGGCTAGAAAGATCCTCAGACAGGGCTACTACTGGTCAACCTTGGAGGAGGATTGTATTAGCTTTGTTCGGCGATGCCACAAGTGTCAAATTCATGCAAATCGCATGAACATCCCGCCGTCAAAACTGTACAACATGACTTCGCCATGGCCTTTTTCAGTCTGGGGAATTGATGTGATCGGAGCTGTTACCCCGAAGGGG
The DNA here is from genome assembly GCF_055761805.1 of Camellia sinensis. Taxonomy (NCBI): domain Eukaryota; kingdom Viridiplantae; phylum Streptophyta; class Magnoliopsida; order Ericales; family Theaceae; genus Camellia; species Camellia sinensis. The sequence continues at coordinate 41,946,188 of NC_138973.1, forward strand.
TCCAACGGGCATGAGTTCATCCTAGTAGCGATAGATTATTTCACAAAGTGGGTCGAGGCCCAATCATACGCGGTGTTGAAGGCGTCGCATGTCGCAAAGTTCATCAGGAACAACATCATCTGTCGCTACGGGGTGCCAAACGAAATAGTTTCAGATAATGGTTCCCACTTCAAGAAAGAAGTGATAGACTTGTTGGAGAAATACAATGTGGCTTTTCATAAGTCATCTACATACAGGCCGCAGACCAACAGAGCGGTTGAGGCCGCCAACAAGAATATCAAGCATATACTACAGAAGATGGTGGAAACCTATCGGGATTGGCCAGACAAGCTGCCATTTGCTCTGTGGGGCTACAGGACTTCAATCAGAACTTCTACTGGAGCAACTCCATATTCGTTGGTCTATGGAATGGAGGCTGTTCTACCCATTGAGATTGAGGTCCCATCGTTACGAGTATTGGCTGAATGCCAGATAGCCGAAGCAGATTGGCAGCAAAGCAGATTCGAAGAACTCATGCTATTTGATGAAAGAAGACTGAAAGCACTGTACCACATCCAAGGCTATCAACGCAGAATTGCCCGGGCTTTCAACAAGAAGGTTAAGTCCAGGAATCTGAAAGAAGGAGATTTGGTGCTCAAAGACAACCGAGCTCCCATCCACGATCCAAGGGGCAAGTTCAAACCTAATTGGACTAGTCCTTACATTATCAAAGCTATCTGGTCAGGTGGAGTTGTGGTTCTGATGGATCTAGATGGCTTGGAGTTCTCACAACCGATCAATATGGACAAGTTGAAGAAATACTATCCTTGAGAGGCTCGCTAGGCCAAAAACCCGAAAGGGCGACCTAGGCAAAAGTCAGAGCACAAAAAATTAGAAAATATAAAAACTGAGCTCGCAAGGTTGAAAACCCGCAAAGGGCGGCCTTGGCAAAAGTTAGAGCGCAAAAGGAGAGTGAAAATACTCGAGTGAACCTTAGCCTGAACTACGTAAGGCTTGATTCCCATCTTTGGGATACGTAGGCAACTTCATCTTGAAGTTCAGCCATAAACTTTTCCCCGATCAACTCTGTCCATGTTGATCATCTCAGTCATCTTTATTCATCAGCATTTATCGTGATCCCCGGTACAGTGCTGTTCAAACTAGGGGCAACTTTCCGTTGCCACGACGGTGCAAAGTTACTCAGACAAGGGGCAACTTTCCGTTGCTATGAAGTGCCGCTTTGTTCTTCAGACTAGGGGCAACTTTCCAGTTGCGGGGATCTGGGGTTGTGCATCTCAGTGACAGATTTTTGCTGTGTCCAATTCTGATCCACATCGAAAATAGTTTTGAAAAGTTTTAATAAAAGTTGACTTTGTTCAAATCAATCTTTTTACAACTAAGACCATTTTTGGACCAAAAACGGAAAATTTTCAGTACCGCAACTTTCAATTTCATTGATTTGAAAATAGAGTTCTCATGCTCTTGCATTACAATCGAGGTTGCTCTTTTTAGTACATTCATAAAGAAAACTTGAAAACGCTGAATAAACAATAAATTTGGGGCATAGTTGAATCAAGTATCTCTGCGTCCCCTCCCGGAGCTAGATGAAGCATCTGATACCAAGCTAGGCCCGACCTGTGCCTCCTCATTGAGCCAATCCAAGCACTCATCAGATAAAGTGCAACTGAAAGTAGAAGCAGGGGCCAGGAGCTCTCTAGTCCTCCATGCCGTGGCGTATCGGGCAAGCTGTGCACCCCGGATCGGGAAAGTGGCTGGATACTCAATCCCCTCCGGTGGGCAGGTCTGATCATGGCCAAACTGACGCAGGAACCGGAACGGAAAATAGAATACGCAGTGGGTTAGACCAACCAATTGGATCCCAATCAGCCGGGACATGCTATAGCTCATTGCCGGGAGGTTGAGCCAAGGGCAACGCCAAGCAATGCCGTCTGCGGACAAATTGCACATCCAATCGAACCACCACCTTTCGTCAAGAGCATTGACTAGGCGCTGCCGAAAGAAGTAGCCTCGAGCTGAATAGGCCGGGCAAGAGTCCACGACCTGCAACTTATCCATCAACCATACCTAGGGGAGGGATGGAAAATGAGAGAATAAATAACAGAGAGATGTACGATGAGAGAAAAGTAAGACAAGGGTTTTGTGAGAAAAATTGAGCCTGAGGGTCGAGTGATGTGAACAAATATATATGTAAGGTAGGGTGGGAAACATTACCTGCAGCAGCAGCGGACTCCCAGCAAACCTAGTCGCCTCCCGGCGATAGACAGAATTTAAACCCATCAATGTCTCGGCCAAGGTCATGGCAATACAGCTCTTTCCTTCTCTCAAACCTTGGGCGACTTCAATCAGGCGAATGCTAGCCCCGCCGAAGCCCGAGGAAAGCAGAAAGTGAGACAACAAACATAAGCAGAGGGCGTGTTGCCGGAAACCCTGCCAATAATGGTTACTGCGGTCACCAGCGTCGGAAAAACGATGGATCAAGCCGAGGATGTCCAGTTCCCCACTGCAGATCAGAGATCGAGCATCATGTGCCGTGAGCCCACACATCCGCCCTAAAGCCTGGGCGTGACCAAAACGGAGCTGGGGCAAGATCACTTCAGAGCATTCAGACTCCATCAAAACCTGAAAATCTTCGAAAGTGGGACACATCTCTTGGCCGCCAAAGCTAAAAACATGCGTCACTGGATTCCAGAACCTTGCCGCGGCATGGAGAAAAGGGAGATGTAACGGAGTACGGCTCAATGTGAATAGTGCATTCAAACCGAAACCCCGGAAATTCAGCTTTTCCGAGCCATCTAGAGAAGAAATCCAAGATGTGACATTTTCTGCGAGAAACGCCTCCATCTTTGGCTAAAATTAAGATGAAGTGAATGTTCCTAAATTTGAGGCTTTTATAGAAAGAAAAACGCTATTCACGGGGACAAGTGTCAAAAATCTGGTGGCTGCAGGACTGAATGGCCGGCCAGCCACTTTTTCTGGCTGGCCAGCCATTTACTTTTTCAAAACTAGCTGGCCAGCCATTCTCTTTTTCAAAAATGGCCGGCCGGCTCCCGGGGATGGCCAGCAATGCAGCAGTGTATCTCCTTGGCCCTGTTTTACCCTTCGAGGGAGAATCCCAAGTGTTTCCATGCAACGGGAGAGTCAAAGGCCTCCGTTTCGGATGCGTTCCGGTGCCCAGATCGTCAGAAGTACACTTTGTCGTTGTTGAGTTTTGGTTATCGAGTTGTTGCATTTTGCTTATCGAGTTGTTTGTCGAGCGGACGCGTTTTGTGTTTTTGAGTCATTGCTCTCTGTTTAAGCAAATTTTTGTTAAAGTCTGGTTTATTTGTGTTGTTGCATTTTGCTTATCGAGTTGTAAACTTTCTAAGGTCCTGTTATATCTTAGTAAGTTGAGTTGTTTAGTTTGTTGCGTCGGTTCACTACCTGACTTAGTGATTGCACAATGCACATTTCCATTCAATTTCTTTTTTTGTGCAAAATAATGATGCGATACGATGCTAAAAATACAAACACCTTTTCAAAAGCTATTTCATTTCATCATGCTTTACAACAAACAAAGGTACAAGTTTTACAAAAAAATAAAACTGCCTAACAATGTGCAAAGTGCTACAAACTACTAGTAAAAAAAGAAAAATAAAGCAGGAAATAGCAGCATCAAAGTCCTCGAGAGCGGGAACGAGAAGCGCTCCTCATCCTCTTCTGCAGGACAATCTCCATAGCATCATCATCATCTGAGTCGGAGTTGTCATCCTCAGGATCCTCCTCAGCCTCCTCCTCCTCCCCGGCAGACGTCTCGGACCGACGATCTGTGGCCTCCTCCTCCTCCTCCTCCTCAGGCTCCACCTCCACGACGTGAGCCCTGCGTCTGCGGACAGGCCCCCCTCGAGCTCCTCGAAAAGGCCTAGATGGTCCAGCTCCTCGGGATGGCCCCGCCCCCTGAAAAGGCCCAGATGGCCCAGCTCCCCAATGAGGCCCAGATGGCCTGGCCTGCGGCTGACCTGACCATGAAGGCATCTGAAAACAAAGAGTTCAATTCAAATACATCAGTCCAAATATATACATCAGATGCAGATACAAGCAAAGGCTACATGAAATGGGTGCATGTAAATACAGAATATAAGTGCGGTGTGTGTCAGATGTGCTCTACACAAATAGTCTATCGATGCAGTAGAAATCAGCATGTCATCAGAAGTATGATAAATGCCAGAAAACTGAAGGGTACCTGAATGCCTGCGACAGACAACTGTGCCTCCCTACGCAGGACCATGCCCTCGAGTGTGGCCACTAGTCCAACCACCTCCTCTATGTACCCTCGCGATGGCTGCAAAAATGAGCTCATAATCATTAGTGAACAGAAAAGTGTCTAAACATCTGAATGATGAATGAAAACAAGCTGAGCATACCGGCGGTGAGTCCGGATCAATGGCGTATCGATCGCTGGGCATCGGAGGCTCTAGTGGAATCGGAGTCGGAGAGCTAACCCCATACTGCCACGCCATCAACTCAGTAGGCATATCTGGCCATCCGGCATGAGGATGAATCGACGGAGTCGGAGGAACCGGTCTACTCCCACCTCTAGATGTACCAGCCCTGCTGGAAGAAGGGGCGTCTGCAGCCCGAGCCCGAGCCTGGTCCAAGGATGACATACCGGCAGGCCTCATCATCGGGATACGAGCTTCCGTCAATGGAGGCATCCAATATATGTGACGGTAAGTGGCGTAGTCCCCCTCCTCAATGTATAGTAAAGCATCAGTACCCAGCATGGCGCCGACTACCTCTGAGTAAGAGAGTCTGTCAGCGGTCCGCATACTGGCTGGAGGTACTGCGGGAATATCCTGAGAAAGATACCCCCATACCTGGCGCAGAAAGCGTTCCCCCAGGAACCAGGCCCTGCCAACCGGCCCTTCAAGCAGGACCCTATATTGGGAGATGCCCGATGCTCCGGTATACTGAAGTCGGAGACCATCACCCAGGGACACCCATGGCTGCCATGTAATCTGCGGATGACAAATGCATAAACCAATCAGAAATCAGAATGTACAGAGCAAATCAAAGATGAAATTGAAAAGAACTGAAAGTTCTGAAGTACCTCTGAATGTCGCACAGTGTCGAAGTACTGTCTCAGGCGAAGGAGAGTCTCTCGAGGCCTCGGCCGGTGCGGGCCCTCGAATATCAATGAATATGGGGTCACGGGAATCCTTACCACCTCTAGCTCTGGGGCTAATGATGGGAAGTATACATACACCCATAGCTGAGAAAAGCAATGCAGAATGTAAGTACGAAATGCTGAGAGCAAAATACAGACTGTAAAAGTGCACTGTGTGTGTGCAATGTACAAATGATGAAAAGCAGAAATGTAAATAAAGGGGACAGAAAGTACCTCCCAGGCTCTCCAGTAGCCGCCAAGCAAATCGCCCCGCCCGCGGGAGGTCGCGCTCATATAAAAATAAAGGGTAGCCAGGCCGGCGCCACCCCAGTCATATCTATGGACCTGTGATAGGTCGACTAGAACGCTCAGAAGGTATAGCCCGACGGTGTTCCCTCTGTCGGCGAACAGGGTAGTCCCGAAGAGGAACATCAGGAAACCACGGGCATACTGCTCTGTCTCCTCGGGGGTCTCAGGCACCATCTCCGCCCGCCGGAAATGGGAGGAGAACCAAGTGTATCTGACTCTCCCTGAAACCCTATCAACAGGCGGGCGAGCCCCCAACAGATACATCCAGGCGGCCTCCCACTCGCCCATATCCTCATCGTAAGGAATGGACCAACCGCCGACGTCTAGGCCGGTCAATACAGCGAACTCAAAAGGGGTCATGGTCATGTCCCCGGTAGCAGAAAAATGAAAGGAATTGGTGGTGTCCCACCATCTCTCTACCAGGGCTGCCATCAGCGTCCTCCTAGCGGGACAACGTGACAACCCGACGCAAAAGGGGCCGAATCCCGCCAAGTCTACTAAGTCTCTGACGCCCTCCGGGAGCTCAGCATACCAATCCCGCGCCATGGTGGAACCATATCCCCGCACACTGCGGGAACAAACCTGCATTCAGAATGAATACACGCGTCAAACAATGAAATGAAATGGGCTGTGTGCCAATGAAATGAATGGGCTGTGTGCCAATGAAATGAATGGGCTGTGTGCCAATGAAATGAATGGGCTGTATGCTAATGAAATTTGAATGGGCTGTGTGCCGATGAAGTGAAATAAGCTACATGCAAAATCTATCTGGGCTGCGTGTTCAGAAAATTTGAAATTTGGGCTGCGTGTTCAACTTTTAGTTAATTTGTGGGCTGCGTGTTCACTATCTACCTGGGCTGCGTGTTCAGAAAATTTGAAATTTGGGCTGCGTGTTCAACTTTCAGTTAAATTGTGGGCTGCGTGTTCACTATCTACCTGGGCTGCGTGTTCAGAAAATTTGAAATTTGGGCTGCGTGTTCAACTTTCAGTTAAATTGTGGGTTGCGTGTTCACTATCTACCTGGGCTGCGTGTTCAGAAAATTTGAAATTTGGGCTGCGTGTTCAAACTTCAGTTAAATTGTGGGCTGCGTGTTCACTATCTACCTGGGCTGCGTGTTCAGAAAATTTGAAATTTGGGCTGCGTGTTCAAACTTCAGTTAAATTGTGGGCTGCGTGTTCACTATCTACCTGGGCTGCGTGTTCAGATAAATTTGAAATTTGGGCTGCGTGTTCAACTTTCAGTTAATTTGTGGGCTGCGTGTTCACTATCTACCTGGGCTGCGTGTTCAGAAAATTTGAAATTTGGGCTGCGTGTTCAACTTTCAGTTAAATTGTGGGCTGCGTGTTCACAATCTATCTGGGCTGCGTGTTCAGAAAATTTGAAATTTGGGCTGCGTGTTCAACTTTCAGTTAATTTGTGGGCTGCGTGTTCACTATCTACCTGGGCTGCGTGTTCAGAAAAATTTGAAATTTGGGCTGCGTATTCAACTTTCAGTTAAATTGTGGGCTGCGTGTTCACTATCTACCTGGGCTGCGTGTTCAGAAAATTTGAAATTTGGGCTGCGTGTTCAACTTTCAGTTAAATTGTGGGCTGCGTGTTCACTATCTACCTGGGCTGCGTGTTCAGAAAATTTGAAATTTGGGCTGCGTGTTCAACTTTCAGTTAATTTGTGGGCTGCGTGTTCAACTTTCAGTTAATTGTGGGCTGCGTGTTCACTATCTACCTGGGCTGCGTGTTCAGAAAATTTGAAATTTGGGCTGCGTGTTCAACTTTCAGTTAAATTGTGGGCTGCGTGTTCACTATCTACCTGGGCTGCGTGTTCAGAAAATTTGAAATTTGGGCTGCGTGTTCAATTTTCAGTTAAATTGTGGGCTGCGTGTTCACTATCTACCTGGGCTGCGTGTTCAGAAAATTTGAAATTTGGGCTGTGTGTTCAACTTTCAGTTAATTTGTGGGCTGCATGTTCACTATCTACCTGGGCTGCGTGTTCAGAAAATTTGAAATTTGGGCTGCGTGTTCAACTTTCAGTTAAATTGTGGGCTGCGTGTTCACTATCTACCTGGGCTGCGTGTTCAGAAAATTTGAAATTTGTGCTGCGTGTTCAACTTTCAGTTAAATTGTGGGCTGCGTGTTCACTATCTACCTGGGCTGCGTGTTCAAAAAATTTGAAATTTGGGCTGCGTGTTCAACTTTCAGTTAATTTGTGGGCTGCGTGTTCACTATCTACCTGGGCTGCGTGTTCAGAAAATTTGAAATTTGGGCTGCGTGTTCAACTTTCAGTTAATTTGTGGGCTGCGTGTTCACTATCTATCTGGGTTGCGTGTTCAGAAAATTTGAAATTTGGGCTGCGTGTTCAACTTTCAGTTAATTTATGGGCTGCGTGTTCACTATCTATCTGGGCTGTGTGTTCAGAAAATTTGAAATTTGGGCTGCGTGTTCAACTTTCAGTTAATTTGTGGGCTGCGTGTTCACTATCTAAATCTGGGCTGTGTGTTCAGAAAATGTAAAGTGTGGGCTGTGTGTTCACTTTCGAATTCGGGCTGTGTGTTCGACAAATCAGTGTTTGAACCGTGTGTTCTAATGTGGGCTGTGTGTTCGCAATTAATTGGTGAGCCAAGTGTTCAGAAGTTCAAGTGTTGAAACTACATACTCAAGATGTAAGCAAAGTACTATGTGATAAGCTAAACTGCATGTTCAAGCATGGCAAGGGTGCGAAATGTAAAATACAGAAGATGAGGTAAATACCTCTCGGGCCTCGTGAGAGAGATGCTGCTCCGGCTCTCTGAGAAGCAGATCCCCGGGTGCTCGCTCGTCAAAACTGGTAAAGTGACGGAAAACAGCGCGCGGGAGAACGTGTGCTGACGGACGGTACCTCCCGGGAATGAAAGGTCGGGTCCTCGGGGGTAGAGTCATAGGATCGAAATCATCGCCGGCACCTGGAAAACCTCCGCTGTGAGGAGAATTGCCCGCCATTTTCAAGGATCTGCAAAAGGGAGCAAAAATGAGCAAAATGGGCAAAAATTGGAAAATGTCAACAAAAGTCAACTCTCGAAAAATAAAAAGTCAACAAAAGTCAACTCCCGAGAAAATATTCCAAATATTAAGATAAACTTACCTCAAGTGGTAAAAATGCAAAAAGAAGCTCCGAAGCCGGAATTTAATCGCTCCAAAGTGCTTAAAACTGAGTGTTTTTGCGAAAACAATTTGCGCGGGGCGTTGGAAAACGCGCGTGAAACTCAGATCTGGAGAGGAAAGCGTTGTAGAATGCAAGAAAATGAAGAGGGCTCGGCTGCCTTTTATAAGCCTCAAGGCCTTGGATTGCAAGAGCATCAAAAAGGAGGGAAAAAGACCGAAATGCCCCCAGAAAAAGGCCATGGCCGGCCGGCCCCTTTTTCTAGCTGGCCAGCCATCTGCTTTTTCCAGAAATGGCCGGCCAGCCATTAGCTTTAATGGAAAACGGTTGGACACCCCCCCTTGGGAAGATAAATGGCCGGCCATGTTCCTCACATGCTCACCTAGCTCTCTGCAAAATTTGAGGAAGATCGGAGTTCCCGGGACCTGAAAAAGTTCAAGAAAAGTACACTTCCGGTCGCGAAATAGCTCCGTCGGGACTTCGGTTTCAAGTTTTGACATGTGGCTCATCATCATTCATCGAAATCAAAGTATATCCTTTTTGAATGAGTTGTAACCTTTCAAGGAAGCGGATCGGAGGCCGTGATCGAGTTACCTTCGCCGAAACACGCATTTCCGTACTCGTTTAATGACAAATGAACACCCTGATTCATGTTTCATTTTGTACTTTCATGCACAAAACTTGCATTCTCATGAGCATAGTCACATTGTCATGTACATTTCTTGATATTTGTATACCTCTGTGTTTGAGCATGCGTTGTCACGCATGTTCCATTCTTGCATTGCGATGCATTCACTCACCGGCACTGCGTGTGTCGAACTTTCGAAATTACATTAAATATATGTTGTTAGCATGTTGTGCTTGTTGCAATTTCTCTCTTTTGCAGGCACGATATTGTATGTACGGTTCAATTGAGGTTGGTGCGACCAGACGAATCGCGCAGGTATCGTATCATCTCCGTGTGAGACGTGGCGGGGATTGAATAATCCTCCGCATTCTTAACTGCATGAAATGTAGTTGTTGCTTTGCATTCTTGCTTAAAACTGTTGCATCTATTTGCGAATACTTGCTTCATTACAGCTTGCTGCATTTGCACGATCATTGGGTTACCTTCGGCTTCTTGCATATCATTTGCATTTTGCCCCCTGCCTGCGGGCATGCCTGCGGGCACATCTCTGTTTATCCTGTATGTTTGTCTAAGTCTTCGGCCTTGTCAAAAATGGGTCGTCTCTGGGCTTTGACAATCACTCCCGTCACTTGTGACTTCCGAGTTCTGTCAAAGAGGGGCAACTGTAGACACCCCATTTTTTACCGACCTTAAGACTCAGACGTCACCAATGGAGCGCTCGGTGATGTTGCATAATGTGCTTGTTCAGAAGTTTCAGAGTCGCGGTCGTGAGCCCTGCCTCCGGACTTCCGAACCCTCTTCTGTGCCTTGTCTCGGTTTGCGAACCAGACTCGGTTTTCTTTGTTTCTTTTCATGAGGAAAGGGAGAGGTCCCGTAGACCGTCTCTCAATGTCCGTAGGCTACATTTGGTGGCCGTAGGCCATTTTGCCCATTTCGGAGTCCGGTTCCCGGTTTTCGGAGCCGTCAGGCCGTATGCCTCGGTTCGGGACCGCTTAACCATCTCCTATTGCTCTGATTTTTGGCATACATCTTATTTGCTCCCTTTTGAGGGACACTGGGGGCTGAGAAACCCACTTCGAGGTCGAATACCATTTTCGGTGCTTAACAGCCCATTTTCGGGACCCCGAACTGCGTGTTTTGGCCCCGGAACATTCGTTTTGCAACGGTTTTCGTTCATTTTTGGCAGGTACCTCTGTTTTATAATGAGGAAGGTCACTGAAGGGCGGGAGGCCAGCAATTGTTGCAGCAACCAGTTATCTCTCCTCCGGAGCCTCCCGGCGCCCGTTTTTCGCACTTCCGGGCCAATGTTGAACACCCTAGGGTTAGTATTGTCAACTTTCAACCACATATCTGTGATCTACACACCTGGGAGGCCACTAAAAGTTGGTGGCCGGCCATTAAGGTTACCTGACCCTTTTGACCCTTTTCTTCCGGGCCAATGTTGAACACCCTAGGGTTAGTATTGTCAACTTTCAACCACATATCTGTGATCTACACACCTGGGAGGCCACTAAAAGTTGGTGGCCGGCCATTAAGGTTACCTGACCCTTTTGACCCCTTTCTTCCGGGCTAATGTTGAACCCCTTGGACCCTTTTTCTTGAACTTTGAACCACATATCTGTGATCTACACACCTGAGAGGCCACTAAAAGTTCATGGCCGGCCAGTAATTCAACTTGACCCTTTTGACCCCCTCTTTCCGAGCCAATGTTGAACCCCTTGGACCCACTTTCTTGGAATTTTAACCACATGGTTGTGTTGTACACACATAGGGGTACCTCTCCAGTAGCTGGCCGGCCAGAAAATCTCCTTGACCCTTTTGACCCCTAGCCGGCCGGCTAGGGGGTGTGGCCGGCCGGCCACCTGCAACAAAAGTGATAGGCCGGCCGTGTTCCTTGCACTGTGCACTTTACAGCTGTGAGGCAATATCCCCCAGATATTATCTGTATCCGGGGGATATTTTGTGGGGGAGTTTTGCTCTCCTTCTCCCCCACCTTTACACCCCCTTTTGGACCCTTATAACCAGCTGGTGGCCTCCTTTGTAAGGGTTAGAAAATTTACTCTTCAAGCTTCCATAGCCAACTCCATCTTCTTCCTTCTCAATTCTTCAAAAAACCCTAAGTCCCTAACCATCATTCCTTCTACACCACCAAGCTCTACCACCACCATCTCATTTCCAGCAACAAGGAAGGATTCTTGAAGGCTAAAGAAGCTGCAAATCCATCCAAGAAGCAACAAAAGTTTGATTCTTCAAGGGTAAGTAATACTTTTACCCTTTTGAACCTTTTTCTTGATCTATTTCTAAGCCCCACTTCTTTTTGGTTTCAAGCTCCGTCCCTAACTGAAAAGGGCCATATTTTGAGCTCATCTTCACTTTTCATTAAGGGCTCAACCCTATTTGAGCCCTCCATAATATACTTGCTTCATTGATCATCTTGTATGTCATGATTTTGCATGCTATTTTTGGCCCATGAGCAATTTATTTTCGAGCATGTTGTAAACTGATATTAGGCTTATTTTGAGCCCCTCTTCAACATTGGAGAAGGGCTCAACATTGTTTGGTGTCTCCATGTGTCACTTGTAGTTATATCCCTTATTTGGCCCCATTTTTGCATAAATTAGCAGCCCCCTTTTCTTCTGTTTTTGGACCTTGGTCCGAACTGAAAGTGGCATTTTTTTGGCCTATAATTCATGTTTCATTCACACTTTTTTTCTGTTTGGTGAATATTTTGTATACTTCATGTTATAGCCATTGTTGAGCCTTATTTTGCATCACATTTCTATCATGTTTGTATACTGATTTTGAGGCTTCCATATACTGTAAATGTTCATATTTTTGGTCCATCTTCAGTGTTGTAGAAGGAAAATTTTCAGTTTGGGTTTTTCTTATACCACTTGCTTCATTACCCCTCTTTTGGCCCCTATTCTTGCATGCTATTTTTTCCATATCTATGCTTGCTGTTTGGCCTTGTTTATAACTGTGAAAGTGCATCTTTTGGGACTTTCTAGCTTCTGTCTTTGCATTGCATGTCCATATTGTGCATGTTTAGCATAGCTATAGGCCATTTCGGGTGCCTAATGTTGCATTTCGGGACATTTCCTTGCATTTCATGTCATTTCGTTTCATTTCGGGACTGTTTTCCCCCATATTTTGTTGCTGAAATTCCATTAGCATGCTTGCATATCATTTTTGCCATGTTTCATTGCATTTTATCATTGCCTCGGTTTGCGTGCCCGTGTGCACACATTTCGAGGCACCTCATTTTTATCCGCCGGCATCCTATGTGAGTGTGGCTGAGGCTCACTCATGTTGGTATAAGCCCACTTGTCCATTTCATGTCATTTCATCGCATTCTGTCATTGCCTCGGTTTGCGTGCCCGTGTGCACGCATTTCGAGGTACCTCATTTTTATCCGCCGGCATCCTATGTGAGTGTGGCTGAGGCTCACTCATGTTGGTATAAGCCCATTTGTCATTTCCATATCATTCTATCATATCATCGCCTCGGTTTGCGTGCCCGCGTGCACGTATTTCGAGACACATATCATCGCCTCGGTTTGCGTGCCCGCGTGCACGTATTTCGAGACACATATCATCGCCTCGGTTTGCGTGCCCGCGTGCATGTATTTCGAGACACATATCATCGCCTCGGTTTGCGTGCCCGCGTGTACGTATTTCGAGACACATATCATCGCCTCGGTTTGCGTGCCCGCGTGCACGTACTTCGAGGCACCTCATTTTCATAGCATTCTATCATCACCTCGGTTTGAGTGCCCGTGTGCACGCGTTTCGAGGCACCTCATTTTCATAGCATTGTGTATGTTAGGATTATATCTTAGTTGCATTTCATGCGTATCATGCATATTGCATCGTTATCGGAATAGGAGTTAGCCTGGGCACGGGAAACGAGGTACATTTCGTACTCCGAGTGACGGAATGTGTCTCAATTCCCCAGTCACCGACACTCCGGATTATCCATGATGGAGTTAGGTTTTAGCTGTAGTTTCATGTGCATTCATCCTATATTGAGTTGTGCATTTCGACTCCTCGGCCATCATGCCTCGGTATGCGTGATTGGTGGCACGAGGATCGAGACATGCATATATCTGTGCAAATACATTGCTATGCCCCTTTCCTGCTCTCTGTTGCAGCAAAACCAAGAATCAGCAACATTTCGGGGCTTGGCACGCATTTCAAGAACAGTTGTAAACAGAGGCTAATCGGGGCATTCCGGTGGATTTCCGCGCAAGACAACCCGGACATGCATCATCCACCAGAAGCAAGGCAGTCCCTGGCTTGCACGCCAGTTTTATTCGCTTTCCTAGTTAATTCATTAATTAATTAGAATTTTGTAATATTTCGGACTGTAATATTCTTTTATTCGGGACTGTAATATTTGGACTGTATATTTATTCGGACCCTCCGAGTGAGGGCACAACTGTAATAAGTGTGGGTGAGTGTGATGTATGTCTTCCAACCCCACGTCTTTCTCCATTTTATTTATCCGCTTATGATGGTTAGATTAGGGCATATTTAAATTAGCATACAGTATGACAGCATGTTTGCATCATTCATCTGTATTGCATGCACCGGGCTCGGCGCATCATACTAATTGCATTGTAATTTCAATTCCAAGTTGAATACATGGTAGTTGTAGCATTTCATATACCATCTTAGAATAGCCGAGCCTGCTGTAGTTGCATCGTTGCATGTGTTGCATTAGGCATTTCTGTATACTTAGGATCATGCATGATTTCTAATGTAGTTTCTATTTTGGCTCGGAGTACTTGGTGAGTTTTATGCTTTAGCATCCTTGCATGCGTGTGAGTGTTGCCATGAATAGCATGCTTACCATGAGGCTAATTGCTTATGTGATATATCTGCCTGAATGCCTGTGGGTGAAGGTTGGGTTATCTGAATTGGAATAAATCGTCAATTGTTTCAAGCCTACCTGCGGGTAGCAAACCATTTTCAAAAACAAGCATGAAATGTTTTGTTCCAATTTGGGCGACCCGGTCTATACTTATATGCTGTGCGCATCACATAATAACCTAAGCTAATAACCGGAATAAGGACACACAAAGTTTTCAAAAATTGATATCATGGTTAGTAGAGGCCGGTCTATGACCGGGCGAGCGGGGGTGCTCACGAAGTGACCTTCCCCAATCGTACCCAAGTTCCCGAGCCGAGGCAACTTTGGTGATGACGGACACGTGGCCTTTTGGCACCGAGTCAGGGTTTCCTAAATTTCCCAAAATAAAATATTTAGGTGGCGACTCTGTATCTGGCAAAGCAGTCCATGTTTGGCACTACTTTTTCAAAAATCAGTTTCTCAAAACGATTTGCCGGATTTGGACTCTTTGGTTCAGATTAGGAACCGTGACATTCAAGAGTCCGAGCTGTAGTAACCCCTTAATGAACAGAACGGGAGCTAAAACCTCCCGGGGCGTTCGGGGGACGTCTACACAAGGGGTGGTAAATACGACACTGGTAATCCCTAGGCTGGCGTCTACAAGTAGACTCTACGAGCACTACCAAACTGTCATTTTTACCGGTATTAACCAGAAGGCTCGACACCTATCCGCGCGGTTTTCTGGTCTTTCACCAAGGACACTCAGGCTAACTTATCAAATTCATCTACGCCCCCTAATCCGGACTTACTACCGTATTTACTCCATACACAGTTTCATAGTTCTCATTATAGTGTAATCCTTCTCAAAATAACATGATAAGAATGTGCAATAAGAAGGATAATCAAATGGGGACATGATGCAATACAAAATATCTCAAACATCTTTCCATTTCAAAAACATTTCTACAACAAAATCAATTTACCACATTATTCATTATTTCTTCTCAACACTATTTAACAATGGCCATGCCATCAATTTATAGCAATAACAATCACTCAAATGTCCAATTCATAACAAGGTATCCCCTTCAAGGTCACAAGTGATGCCTTTCAAACATCAACCCCCATGTTTCTCGATCTTTCACAAAACTGAGATGCACAACCATTTATTATCTCATAACAACACACTTTTAAATGCTCAACCATAATGTCAAAATCTCATTTCATTTCTCATGCGTCATGTAAATTGTCATTTTACAAAAACATATGATGAAAGTTTACTTTCTTATTATAAAACAACAAGATACCTCTAAGCATGTTCACATCTTTTAAGACTTCCCAAAATTTCTAGGGTTTTTGTCAAAATAAAACAAACATCTCCATCTTTTGAAAAGGTTTCTCTCATGACATCACCTCTCTAATTATGTGAGTTACACTTCTCATGAAAATAGTTGGAAGGAGAAAGAAATCAAACCCTAGCATTTATGAGACAAGACCAAACTCTCAATATCATTTATGAAAAACCCTTAAACCAACCAAATCAAACATAAATATATGTGACTCATGGAAATTTCCCTACCTCAAGTTTGATGGAGAAGTGGAGTAGAAACCCTAAGATTCAAGAATGAGAGAGAGAGTTTTGATCTCCACCACCACAAGGGGAACTCTTGCTCTAGATCTTCAAGGTTGTGAGAGATGATGATGATCTAACCCAATGATGCAAGAATCAAAGGTTTTTGGTGCTTTGGTTAGGGTTTGTAGAGAGGAGAATGAGAAAAAGGATTTTTAGAGTGAGAGAGAAGAGTAGAAAATGAGACATTTTCAACCCCAAAATGATAAAAAAAAAAAAAAAAAAAAAAAAAAAAACAGAGTTCTCGGATTGCCAGAGTGCCGCACGTGCGGCACCCATCCTCGCACGTGTGGAGCGCCTCTCCAGCACGTGCGACCCTCATCCCCGCACGTGCAGGGATCCTCTCCCGCACCTCATCCTGCTCGTGCATATAAAACAGTATGCACACCAAACCAACCCCTGAATTCCGCACTTGCGGCCTTGCCTCCCACACGTGCAGCCCTGGGCCCCCGTACCTACGGCCTCTACTTTCCAGCCTAGATTTTTCTGACTCAATTTCCGGACACCCCGGACTCGATCGCGCCCACTCCAAAATGGCTGAAATTCAATTACCGAACCAACAACAAGAATGAGGAGTTATTCAAAAGAATTAGCTTCCAACGTTTTAAATCCAACGAGAGCAAAAGGAATGGAGTAGAGGAAGAAAGAAAAGGGAAGAAGAAACCCGGTCATCACACTAAAGTATTTTCTTTTTTATTAAAGCTGAAAGATGAGGAGGAGTTTGTGTGGATAGTAGAGTATCAAACTACTTTCGAAGGAATTAAAGCCTACTTGGCCAAGCCTCCAGTGCTGATGCCACCAAAGAGTGATAAGCCTTTGAAGTTGTACATTGCTGCAGCAGAAGATTTATTGGGAGTTTTCTTAGCCTAAGACAATGAAAAAGGCAAGGAGCAAGCAGTTTATTACCTTAGTAGGTTTTTAAATTCATGTGAATGTAAAAATTCAACTGTAGAAAAGCTGTGCCTTGCATTGTATTTTGCTGCAATGAAATTAAGATACTATCTTTTGCCTACAGTTGTCTTGGTAATTGCAACCACAGATTTGGTTAAGTATATATTATCTAGACCTATATTGAGAGGAAGAATTGGCAAATAGATACTAGCCTTATTAGAATTTCATCTAGAATATGTCCCCCAAAAGACAATAAAATGATAAGTTTTAGCTAATTTCTTGGCAGATCATCCATGTCAGACAAAAAGCCAAGGGATAATGGATCTTGGTATAGTTAATATTGAGCCATGGCAAATGTGGTTTGATGGATCAAAAGCCAATGGTCTAACTGGAATTGGTGTGGTGATTAAGTCACCACAGGGGGTAGAAACCACACATGGTTTCAAAGTTGATGAAATTACTTGTTTCAATAATCAAGCCGAATATGAAACTTCAATAATGGGACTAGAAATGCTTGTTGGATTACAAGCTCATGCAGTTGAAATATTTAGAGATTCTCAATTGGTGGTCAACCAAGTGAAAGGAATTTTCAAATGTCAAAGTGCAAGCATGTTGCCATACTATGTTATTACATTACATTTGCTTTCTCAGTTTCAGATAACAAATGTGACTTATATCCCAAGATTTATGAATAACAAAGCCAATGATGTAGCTTAGAAAGTTTCGAATTTCAGAATAAGGGATGACACACAAATGAATATAAATCAAGCAACATATCAAAAATTAATACCACCTTTAGCTAAAAGGAATGTGGTGTTAGAAGTCAATCATAATGACTTGCAATATCAAGATTGGAGGCATCCGATAATGCAGTACTTAACTGACTCATCTTCGAAAGCCAGTAAAAAGATCAAATTACAATCTATGCAATACATAGTGTATGGTAATGCTCTTTACAAAAGAGGAGCAGATGGGTTGTTATTGGAATGTCTAGGGCCAAAGGAGGCATTGACAGCCATGGCTGAAGTTCATGAAGGCATCTGTGGTGCCCATCAGCCTGGTGTGAAGATGAGATAGTTGCTTTGAAGGCATTTCTATTATTGGCTCACCATCCTTAAAGATTGTATTGAATATGCTAGAGGTTGCTAGGCATGCCAAAAACATGGCATGATAAGACATATACCAATAATTGATTTACATGTAGTTGTGAAGTCTTGGCCATTTAGAGGTTGGGCTATGGATATGATAGGGAAAATACATCCACCCTCTTCGAAGCACCATTGTTTCATCTTAGTGGCCACAGACTGCTTCACTAAGTGAGTCAAAGCTAAACCATATAAGGCTGTAGACCAAACTGAAATTATTGGGTTTATTAAAGATTTGATTCACAGGTTTGGAATCCCACAGACCATAACAGTAGATAATGAGACTGTATTTGATGGAAAGATGGTAAAGTCTTTCGTAGTAGAGTTTGGAATTAGCCTTGTTAATTCCACCCCTTATTATGCACAAGCAAATGGTCAGCCAGAATCATCCAATAAGTCTTTGAAAAAAAGGAATATAGAGAGTTGTGGAAGACAATCCTAAGGATTGGCATAATTTGTTGTTGGATGTATTGTGGGCTTATAGGACTTCTCCAAGATCAAGTACAAGAGTTACTCCTTATACCTTAGTATATGGGCATGATGCAGTGTTACCTGTAGAAATTAACATTAAATCCTTGAGGGTGAGATACCAGCATCAGTTAGCTCCTGAATAGTACCATCAGAGCATGTTCTTAGAATTAGAAAATGCAGATGACGTCACAATTTTGGCATTAAATAGCATTTTTTTCAAAAAAAGAAAGTAACCAAAAACTATAATAAGAAAGTCAGGCACATTAGCTTTGATGAAGGTGATTTGCTATGGAAGACAACACTCCCAATAGGAATTAAAAGCCATAAGTTTGGCAAATGGTCACCTAATTGGGAAGGACCATATCAAGTTCATAGAGTCTTGCCTTGGGGAGCATACCATTTGAGAAATTTGAATGGGTACGTACACCCTAAGAAAATTAATAGCAGGTACTTGAAGCCTTATTATCCAACTATATGGAAAATACAAGAGTATAGAAAATGCTAAATAAGAGAAACATGAAAACATTCAAATAGTAAATAAAGAATTCATTTCATAAGGAGTTAAGTACATGCAGCCATAAATTGACCCAAAAGTCAGTACAATGTTTCAGTTGTTCCCTTACAATTGATTCTCTACTCTTAAGGGATGGGAACGACTGAATGGCTGCAGTCATCTCCTGTCTTCGATCAGCCAACCCTTGGTTGGTGATTTGCAGCTTTGTAGCAGTTCGATCCAAAGCCAGGTTAACTGCTGATAACTCTTCTTCTAATTGAGCTTTCTTCTCCAAAAGTTGGGTTCGAAATTGAGAGATAGAAGAATGTTGTTCTTTCAATTCAAACACCTCGACATGAATATGGGAAACAAATTCCTGGTCTCTTAATAATTTCTCCTCTATAGCTTTGGCAATATGGCAGATGTTGACATAAAAATCTATGATAGCTGTTGTCTGAGACAAATGACTTAAAATAGTCATGTTAGATTGCTCAATGACCTTGCAGCACTGGAGGAAACCATTCTTGATAATAGGTCTTTGCAAGGCTTCGAATGGAATCCTCGAGAATAATGTCAGCAACTCCAAACAGATGCCCAAGTCCAGTGAAGGTAAGGAAGCCCTACTAATGGTTGAAGAGCTCTCAAAAATTTCCAAGAGAGAGTCAGCCAGAACCAATGGCTCAGTTTCATTACTGATTGCTGGAATGGTAGAAAGCATGTCAAAAAGGCTAGCCAGCCTAACTTCAAAATATCCATCTCTTCCATTGACATTGGTGGCACAGAAAGGGCTCTAGTGGAAGGAAAAGATGACTGCATAGGAATAGGAGAGGATGATGAAGTGTCCCTAGCAGTTTCCATAGTCCTGGCCACCAGTAAGTTAAGAGAAGAATGGCTGGAGCTGGATAGTGATGGTGAATAAAGAATTGGTGAGCTACTAGTATCTTCTCTGGAAGTATTAGCTATCACTGGAGATGAAGTGATAACTGGGATCTCCTCAAGAGGGAAAGGAGTAGCAAGGATTATAGGGAGAGTAAATTGGGTTGAGGTACAGGTTAGATAAGGAAGATATGAAGTTAAGCCAAAGGATAAAGATATAAAAATGTTTTGCCTCAAAAAAGGTGTGAAAAGTGTAGAACCAGGAAGTGAGAATATTGCCTGAATGGGCTCTACACTTAAAGGAACTTTAGTGTCGATTTTCTTCCTCCTTTTCGAGGGTGTTTCTAATGGTCTTTCAACTTCAGATAAGACTGAAGAGACCCTTATCGAAGGAGGAGGTAGAGTAACTGTTGCTGCAAAATAAGAAATACGAAGCAATGTTAAGTTTCAGTATTGAAAACTTGAGAAAGGAAACTAGAGACACAAAAGGAAATTACCAGTTTCAGAAATGGTAGCAATGGTTGGAGAACTGCGAAGGGTATAATGTTCAGCAGTTTGTTGCCTCCTTGCAGCTTCTCTTTGGAGTGCATCAACAGCAGCAGTTTCATCCTTTAGTACTTGCTGCTGTCTCTTTTTCTCAGACCTCTGAAATACAATAATTTCTTTGGAATGCTTCTCTTCTACTGCTTTGGCAGCTGCTTCATGAGTAGAGTCCCCAATAAGGTCAGATGGAGAAACTGTCACTTTCTTCCTTCTTTTCAATGGTATCTCTTTCTCTTTTTCTGTTTTTCCTTCCTTCATGTACTTTCTCCTCTTCAGGACTAAGCACAAGTTTTCTCTTCTTTTGATGTTGTTGCTTATCCTTAAGAATGTTTAGAGCTTGAGTCGTTTGAGGAGACTCTACTTGTGAAGCGCCGGCATAAAAAAAGAAAGCTATAAATAAAAGAGTTAAGCATTATAAAGAGAAGGAAAAAGAAAGATAAGAAATGTATGCCTTTCTTCGAAGCAGTCCTAGTAACTCTAGAAGAAGGAGGAGAGGTAGAAGGACCTCTCTTTGTGGTAGCAGGAGCAGAAACTGAGATGGCAGGAGTTATAGAAGGAGTGATGAGCCCAGTCCTCTTAGGTTGGGTCTGAGAAGGCAAGTCCAGTCCCACCAGCAGGTCTTTGGGAGGTATTGCCAGGAGCACCTCTATATTTGTTGACCACTAGTTCTAATACCTCTTCAGTACAGTGCTTTGTGGGATGACGGGAATGAACTGAAATTCAATTAAGTCCTGAATGAGTTTGGAGGTTGCCTCATTTAGCTTAGGTCTTTGTACTTTCAGCTCTCTGGTGGTAAGATTGGGGTTGGTTTGACTGCAGAGGGGAATAGGGATCCCTTGGGTAAGCCCAAATTGCCTGGCAAATTGAGCAGAGCAGTAGGCTTCTGCTATGCATTTGTAAGCTCTAAGATTTAAAGTGCCAATGAAAAGCTCTCTGGGAGTTAAAATAGAAGCCCACATATCCCTGTGTTGAGGCTAGGAACAATTTCCATCAGCCAAGAAAGTCCTCAACTAGGCTGTGCTAATATTGGCTTCGAAGGGACAGAAGAATATATGAGAAGAAGGGGAAGTTGGGAGTTGATGAATGAAAGTAAAATATAAGGCAAAAGTGAAGGGATAAAGTGAAACTCTAGCATAATTTATTCCATAAGAGGTAGGGTTTGATAGCAAAAATTTCAAACACCTAGAATGCAAAGCAGTGAAATAAGTAAAAAGCCAAAGCTGTAATATCCAGAGTGGCTCCCATTGATTAGTATCTAAAGGTTTTCCACAAAATTAGGAGCATGCTCTATATACATGGCCCAGAACATATGGAGCTAAGGTTATTTTCTTTCCCAAAGCCAGAGCCTTAGCAAGGGGAGCAAACTCAAGCATAATCTTCTGAGAAGAGGTACAAAATAAGAATTTACAAAGCCAGTACAAAACAAAGGAGAAGAATCCTTTGTCTGTCACAAGGATTTCCTTTGGATTTTCAGACTGTGCAAAAGCACTGAAGGAGGAGTTCAAAGAAGGGATGGAAATAGGCACATTAAGATCGGGATAGTCAGGACCAAA
This sequence comes from Camellia sinensis, assembly GCF_055761805.1. Taxonomy (NCBI): domain Eukaryota; kingdom Viridiplantae; phylum Streptophyta; class Magnoliopsida; order Ericales; family Theaceae; genus Camellia; species Camellia sinensis. Next base: position 41,967,855 of record NC_138973.1, read on the forward strand.
AGGAGTGCCAATGGGGGATAAACCTAGAAGATGGCATATATCCAGAATGGTAGGGGTCATCATACCGCATCGAAATTGGAAAAAATTAAAAGAAGAATTCCAAAAACATAATGCAGCAGGTACAAAGAAAAGGTCTTCAGGAATAGAAAACCTGGCTAGTCGAAGGGCATCAAGGAGGCAGAGTTTCTAAAGGTCAAGTGTCCTAGCAGGGACAACTCGATCATACCATTCTTCCCATTCAGGTCTTATTGTGGGCCAACAGCGGTGGGGTCGATTTAACCTCTAGTTTCCCCAGTTAAAGCCCCATTCATAGAGTAAGCAATGATCCTCCAAACAAGGGTATAAGGTAGGGAGTTGAGCGGGGACTCCCTGAAAATGGGTCCAAGTACATACTCTCCTTGAGCATGACGGCGAGGAATAAGAATGCGTCCATCAACAGCACACCGTTCACCAGCTTTGTACTTTTCACATTCTTCATTGATGAGTCTCCTTAAAGCTACAGAGGGACTCACACGCTCAACGATTTGCACTTTCAAAGAAGCCATTACTAAAAGGGTGAAAAAGGAAGGTGAGTAAGAAGCGAAAATTGTAGACAAGTTCAAAAGGGAAAGAAAATAATTTTTAGACAAGTAGATAGGTGGAATAAGAAGGGAAGGGGTTTTTAAACCTTTCTGTCCAAAGGTTACCCGAACAAATTGAGTGGGTCAGGTGGATCCAAAATGATTATTTTATGATTTGGGTCCATGTGAAATTAAAACCTTTATTTTAAAATATGGAGGGTCCCAATTTTAGAATGAAGAAAAGTTTCTGGAGGGAAACGTATGTTGAATATCCGAATTGGCTTCGAAAAGCAAGTATTTGGTTTCGAGATTAAGATTTGGCTTTAAAGCCAGACGTCCAACATCCCGCAAGTGCTTCGAAAGCAGGAAGTTGACTTCAAAGCACGTTTCATACCTAAGAGTACAAGAAATACTCTGCAGCTAGAATTTGTTTGTTTTAGGCTTCGAAGTTGCAAAAAACCAATATTTGGTTAAGTAGTGAAAGAGCCCAAAAGGACTCACTCTTTAAGAATAAAACAGTGTAATCCCTAAGGGAAGTTTCCATACTTCGAAACACGTAGACTGTTTTTTTGAAGCAAAGATAGTTAATTCGAAGCTGTTGATTGTGTCAACCATATGATTAGAATGAGAAGACCTAAGGCAAAGATTGTCAATTATATTCCATATGTTGGAGATATTCAAATTAGGTTTCAAGTATTCCATTGGAAATGTTCAAATCAGGTTACGAAGGACAAAATTGATAAATTCGAAGCTCTGATTTTATTTGATTTGAGTGAATACAATGGTCACAAGTATGCAATTGGAATAAAAAAACCAGACCATACCGAATAAAGAAAGAAAAACCTAACTTTATTGATATGAAAATAATTACATTAGAAAGTCTTCTTGGCTACAAATTCAATTTCATAAAAATAAGGAATAAAAAGAATAACAAGGTCATGAAATTGGCCCCAACAGTGGTCAATGAATTTATATTCTTTTTATATTCTGTCCTCTATCCTATCCAAGCTGGGTTGCTGTAGCTGATATGTTCTTATTTGATAGAAAAGTTGTTTAGCTTTCATTTCGAACTCCATTTACTTCAATCCTTGTTCCATCTTATCCATATCTAGATCATCCCAGTATGCAGAATCTTTATTTTTGAAGTCATTATATTCGTCGATAAGATTCTCTACTTCATACCGGGCTTGAATTCGATGGGCCAATATTTTTTTCCAAAGAATTAGTAGTAGCCAAAGAAGTTTGGTACCAATGAAGAAGAAGAGGGAGTTGATCCAAAAACATCTGAAATTCTGCTTAAGCAATGGGGTTGAGAACATGACCTCGAGTCATAATGTCATAAGCCCATCGAAAGTTCTTAAGAGAAATATCACCTCCAAGAACATTGAAGGGCAAGTGAGAAAAGGCTGCAAGCAAAAGTTAAGCTTGGTATCGCTCAAATATAGTGGGAAGATCTGGAGGTTGATAGGAAGGAAGAAACTGATTCTCAAAGAGAGAAAGTTTTAATTCCTCCATCCAGTGGGGATTTTGAGGAAGAGGAGGCACAGGAAGGTCCATCCCAAAGGAAGAAAGGAACTAGGGGTTGTTCACACATTCAAGCCAGTCAGAAGAGCAAAATTTTTCCTTCTTGGCTAAGAATGACGGAATGTATCCTTGTGCTTCATCTGGACGAGGAGTTGTTCGCACTATCTTCGTAAGCATGGAAGGTGGGTACCACGCTACAAGTAAGTTTTCCTCCAAACTGCATCGCCGATCGACGGATACATAGGGATAAACCACCGAGCTCCGAGCAAAATGAGGGATAGACAGAGGATCAGCGAATTCGACGAATCGATGGTGGATTCGCTCTCTTAGTTTTGATTCATCAAGTTCTGGCCAACTTCCCCACCCTGTAGACCTGGAGGAAGAAGGAGCAGTTGTGTCCCATGCAGAGGTTGGTGGGGTAGAGAAAGAAGCAGTTGTGTCCCATGCAGAAGATGGTGGGGCAGACGAAGAGTTTCCAAGATCCATTTTTGCAAATGCTTGACCTAAGGATTCATAATTGGCAAACTTTGGGTCTAAAGGTTGGTACGTTGTAAAAGCTTCCATAACTTGCATAAATGGAGGCGGATCGGTGTAATCAATAAATGCATTGAGATTCTTTCGAGGCCAATAATCATCTTCCATAGACTCCTTGTATGCTCGATCAATGTAAGCAAAGGTTTGCTTGGCCATGAGGACTATATCAGCCTTTTCGAATACTCAAATAGTGGGAAATGTTCAAGGCGTATAAGAGAATTTAATGTAGTACAAACATTGCAATGATGGACGTCGGTTGCAGTTCTAAGAAGATGCAAAGACCATGCATGTCCTAGGACGTAGGTAAAGTGCCTTGATCCACTAATATCACCAAGTATTGGGTATATTAGTGCGGGGGGTAATGTTGGCTATATAATTTGTAAAAGCCAATCACAATTCAATACGTGGCATGGAGAGGGCAATTTGGGGAGTTAATACAAGTTGCTAACCATAGTCAGACACATGTCAGCCTATATTGATAATAATAATGGATCTGATAGCACTAGAACAATCGAGGGATATAAGGTGATGTGGCCTAATGGTTACTCACAAAGTTCAAATTCAAAATCAGGAGGGAAGCCTAACTGCAAAGGTGGCGTAGTGGGACTGACTGTGAGAGAGCATGTTCAGCAATCATGAGAGGACATTTCGACAGTTAGAAGCCCACCTCGACAGTTATCATTGAGAAGTATAAATAATAGAGAAGGCCCCAGAATGAGGCATCCAGACTCAGGTCAAAAAACCAGTTTTATTTACTTTGTTTTCCCTTCCAGTTTTTATAGTTCTTTACATTTCTGTACTTCAAATTCCTGTACTGCACTTCATTCATAGAAGTAGTTTTAAATAGCTTGTTGTTGTAAACCTCTACGAGATTGGGTCAAATCATTGTAAGTTTTTCATTTTTACTTAATGAAATTCTGAAATTATTCTTCACTTAATTGTTATTTACTAAATTCTCCTAAACAAGCCACTAGTAAAAGCCCTCTTCATTGAGGTCAAGAGGACTAAAACACAATCGGCTGATAATTGGTTAGCTATTAATCTTCTGTAAGGACTGATTGATCCTTACTAGCACGCTTAAAATTACAAAATTAACCTTCGAAAGCCAAAAAAGCCAACAGTAATAAAATGTCTAAAATTTTGTGATTCATGTAACAAAAATTTGGGATTTAATTACGACATTTTTTATTACGTCAATTTGTAGTGAGATTACGCAAATTTGTGTGGTAGGGTGCATATGATATGCACCCGAAAGGGGTGCGCACCATAGAGTTTTCCCATTTCCGATAAAAGGGGTGGAGTCAAGTTTAAGCTTGATTGTTTGGCAATGCAATTACATTCCTTAAATCATCTGCAGTGCTGCAAATTCTAAAAAATAAAAAATAATTAAATTTTTTTTGCCTTTAATTAATTGTTTTAGATTTTTTATTTTTTACTTTTTAGATCACTTTCTCTAGATATACTTAAAAAACATTTTAAAAAAATTTAACAAAATTATTTTTAAAAAATCACTAAAAATAAATTATTCTAAAAATAAAGTATGACCTTTTAAATTTGATCCCAAACTATAACAAAAAGTGTCATCACGTGGATGTGGATACTCCATGGAGAGAATGAATTCTACACGTATGGCCCCATAAACTCTTTGGTTCACAGTTGGTCAATTAACTGATGACAAATCAGTAGCTGTGGGACAATTATTCTATTTATTATGAAAAATTATTGGTTAGTTCAGAGTCACAACGTGATTATATCCTTGTTCAATCATAAACTATTGATTATGTAGTTCGATCGGTAGGGTATAGGTCGAATCGATCCAAATGCTCCACGAGTTGAATATCCTTCGTCCCCCAAGTCGTACCTACAACAAGTCCAGTAGGAAAGTTCCGAACTAAGAGTGGTTCTTTTCTGTGGACCTTCCGATGATCAAGTTAAATAAGGAAGTGGTCGGAATAGAAAATTAGAGAGAGAGTCTAGAGTAGAGAGAGAAAGTTACTTGTTGTCAAAACATCCTTTGGAAGTTTCTTTATATCTCGTCATTTCCTTGCCTACTCCTATTGTCCTATTGGCCGAAAGTCAGTCATCTACTGTCCGTTGGCCATGGCCGTTTCACCATGTTTCCTCCTAAGAGGTCTTGTTATATTTAATACTTTGACAGCCTCATTTAATGCTTGGCATGGGGGCTCAACAACTCTACAAGATTTTTGTCTGTCAGGTGGCTAATTCCCTACTTCAACATGTGTCTAACTATAATTGGTCTTAGGCCACTATGGGTTCTCTGTTCTCTGCTGGGCTTCCTGCTGGGCCTGTTCTGGGCATTATGACCATGGGCGAGGCCCTCTTGGGCCATGCCCATCAACTATCATGTCTACTCATGTTTTCTAATCACTTAACATAAAATCATGTGTCCGACTCCCTCTATTAATCACAATGCATATAGAGTGCGTGATGCTCTAGACCAACCAATGACTTCTCATGGATTATTTATTTTTTGAATAAATTATAAATATTTTTTTAAAATACAAATTACTCTTATTTTTAGAATTTTTTATCTAACAGAATTATCAGAAACAATAAAATTTCTAACTCTTTCTTTTAATGAAAAATGATATACAAGCCCACTTTTTAGATCCATTTATAAATCTAATGATGTGTAAGTGATATGATTGGTTGATGACTAGAGAAGATGTAAGAGAGAGCGTTACCTTTAAGATCCTAATTGATCATCACATCACAGGGTTTAAAAATTTGGTCTAATTTTTTTGTCTTGAATAGTAATGCTCATTTTTTATACAACAATAAAAATATATGAATTGTTAATTAAAATATATTTATAATATCATTAAAAACTGTTATTAACTCGATGTATTAATAAAAAAGATCGTTTTTTATGTGATTCCAAATTTGAAGGGGTGTGATGTAATTTTTGAAAACACAAAGAATAATTCGTATTTTAAGCAAACTTTAGATCATATATTTGTAATTTATCCATTTTTATTTTTATTTTTTTTATGGCGATTCAGTTTAGTGGATAAATTACATTTTGCCCCTTTTATGTTTACTATTTCTCATTTTGATCTCAACTTTTGTTTTTCACATTTCAAGTTTTTATTTTTTATTTTTTTAATGTACTTCAAAACTAAATTTTGTTCAAAATTAGACATAAAACATCACGTTGGTTGTCACTTGATATAAAAAAATTATTATATTTGAGTTTAAGTTTATGTTAGAGGTATAAGTTAAATATAGGGTAAACTTTCTTAAACTATGACTCATTTCTAAATTTCAAAACTCAACTGCTAATTATCTCGAACTATTATTATGGCGATCTCGGTTTCTAACTCGACCTTTATGGTGTTTCAGACTCGGGTCTTGTGGGTTAATGTTGTTGTTATGTCTTTTCCTTTTCTTACCCTTTGAATTTGGGTTTTTGAATGTCTTGGGCGTGTTCAGAACGGGTTGGTTGGTTGTTGGTCTAGAACCTTGTTGCCCAGAATTTTGGTCTTCCGCTTGAGCGGGCTTTCTTAAGCTCGAGCGGGGTTTGCAATCATTCAGTACTTTGTGCGTCTGCAAAAATATTGCAGAGGTGTTTTTTACGCTCGAGCGGAGTTTCTTACGCTTGAGTGGGTCTGGGCTCAAGCAGCCCCTCTGGTGCTCGAGCGACTGTCTGAAGTCTGTAAAATAATGGGCGAGTGTATTCTATGCTCGAGCGGGTCTCGTTGTGCTCGATCGGGTAGTGCCTTACTGTTGTGTCTTGGCGCTCGAGCGGCCTTTATTGCGCTCGAGCGGGTCTAATTTATGTGTCTGAAGCTCGAGCGTCAAACTCTCCGCTCGAGCGGACTGTGCATATATTAGATCGCGAAAGTGACTTTTTAAATCATTTTTCTATCCTTTCTCTCTCTACAACTTTCCAAAACCCTAAGTTGAGATCTTCTCTCTCTAAAATACTATCTCTCTCTCTCTCTCTCTCCCTCTCTCTCTACATTTTAACCTAGATCTAGTGATCTCCTTACCCCCTTCCTTTGATAACAAGATTGAGCTCTTCAAGATCTCTATTTTTATTCGAGTAGAAGTTGATTTCGTCATCTTTGGAGTTCATCTCTTGCTTGGCTCATCTTCTCTTCTTGAGGTAGAGATAATCTACTCGAGCTTTAACATAAATATTGGTCATTTTGTATAAATGATTGGCTTGGGTGAAGTTAGGGTTTGAGTTTGAAAATTTTAAAAGAGGGGTTTCTACTTTGGACTCCATATGTGTATGTGAGGTCTTGAAAATGGGTTGTTTGTGTAATATGGGTGAAATTTGGCATTGGGAGCAACATTTGAGAAAATGGGGAGAATGCCCTAACTTGCATTATATAAATTATTTGTTTAAATAGTGAAACCAATGTGGAAATATGAAATTGATTTGGGAATTATGAAATTAGGGGAAATTGTGATTAAACGGTGTAGTTGGATTGATAAATCACTTACCTATGAAAAAATTAATAAATTATCTGTTTGATAGATTTATTTATCTGTTTAGAAATAACTGTTTTGGGCTATCAGTGGAGGATAGCCATGATTGTTGTAGAAACTGTATGATGATTAGGTAAATTGAAACTAATCAATTGGGCTATATCATTGAGTATGACGGTTGGATTGTCACATTGAATATGTGATTTAATTGGTCATTGTATGTGACAACGTGTTTAAATACATTGCATATGTATCTTTGTTTGGGAGGAAAAAGGGGATATACTCCATTGTTTGGGAGGAGATAGGGGATGCACTCTATTGTTTGAGAGGAGATAGGGGATGTACTCCATTGATAATTAAGTTGGCCGGAGTGACTAGGGTGAAAGTCCCGAAATCTTATATACATCTGAATGTTGTTGATGATTGAAGTGTTGGAGATATGAGTTGTAGTCTCATTTTGAATTGTTTGGATAAAAATGAACCATGTTAATGAATTGATTTGGATAAATAATAGAAGTGGATTGAAATATGGATGTAAATGTTGATTGGTTACGAAAAGAGTGTAACTTGGTTTTCAAGTGTTAAACATTTATCGGATACTAATGTTTTAGTTAATTCTCATATAATGTTTAGCATATCTCTACTGGGCATTGGCTCACCCTACTTGGAACACTATTTTTCAGGTATAGGTGATATGCCGCCTCCAAGATCTTAGCTTGGGAGGTTTTGGAGTTGAAGACTCCCTTTTTGTTATTCGTTTTGATGTTAAATGTATATTCAAACCTAGGGCTTTCTTGGCATGTTTGAATGGGTGGATTAGAGTATGGGATTAGGATTATTAATCCGTGGGCCCAATTATCCTATGTTTGTTTTAACATTTTGGTTTAGGATTATTAATCCAATGGATAATTAATCCAACAAATTTGTAGGATTATTAGTAATGGGGTAGGGGTGGGTTTATTAATCCAATGGATATTAATCCAATTGGATAGTGAATACCACACTAATTTAATAAGATTATTAATACTTCACTATTAATTTTGTAAATCAAACATAACCTCTATGTATAGAGTTAAGACTCTTTTTGTTGTAACCAAGTGATGACTTGAAAAATTGTAAGCCCGTAGGGCACTCATTTTGTTGCTAGCATGTAATATCCATTGTAATATAAACTCTGATGAATAAAAATATGATATTTCTATTATGTTTTAAGGATTTATTGAATGGTTGATTTAATACTTTTTTTTAGGGCGTGACAATTATGCTGCTACGCTTGACACTTTTCATTAGAATTCTATTAGCATATGAACCCGTGTAATGCATGAGCTAAATAAATAATTAAAATTAATTTTAAAATTAAATAATAACATAAAATCTATTTAAAAAGTATAGAAATATAATTTAGAATTAATTAAATTTTAAATATTTATTAGAATATATATATATATATATATATATATTATAGTTGTTATGTCATTAATTATATATTTTAAGTTCACAATAAGAAATAGATGTCATAAAATAAAAATAATTGGTAAAGATGAAAAAAATAGAATAAATTTTTAAAAAAATTATATTTATGATAAAATAAAAATAAATTTCATTTTGTAAATTTTTTAGTTTTAGTTTATTCTATATTAAAGTTTGTGATAAAACTTCAACATACCTTTTAGAAATAAAACAATATACATATATATTGATAAAATTGTTAAAATTGGTCAAAAGACCAATCAAATTATACAAAAATTAATTAATTAAACTTTTAAATTAATTTTATTTTAAAATTTAAATTGGTTTCAACTGAAACATTCACAATACTACAATATTAAATGAGAGCATATGTTTATTTTATATAACTGAAATAACTTACTTTTTTCTTTTTTTCCCGATGTAGGAATGTGTAAAATAAAATTTAACAATTGTTCAGGCGGGAAGTTTATTTCGAATAAAACAAATCTAACCAATATTTTTGATAAAATCGCTAAGATTGCGATTAAACCAGCGAATCAGTCAAACCAAAAACAGTTCAGCCTAATCGGCTAGGTCAAAAGACCAACCAACTTATACAAAAATTAATTAATTACAACTTTTAAATATTATTTTAATTTTAATTAAAATTTAAACTATCTTGAACTGAAGCATGTACAACATTACAATATTAAATATGAATATAAGATTCATTTTATATAGGTGAAATAGCTCACTTTTTCCTTCTTTTCCCGATATGAGATTGTAAAATAAAAGTTAACAATTGTTTGGTTGAAAGTTTATTTCTAATCAAGCAATCAGTGGTTTAATCTTTAATAATGTCAATCTTTAGTTTAATTCTAATCAAACAAATCTAACCAATATATTTTGATAAAATCACTAAAATTGTGATTAACCAGCGAATCAGTCAAACCTTAAATGATTCAGTGTAATTGATTAGGTCAAAAGATTAACCAATTTACACAAAAATTAATTAATTAAAACTTTCAAATTTTATTTTAAAATTTAAACTATTTAGAATTGAAACATGGCACAATACTACAATATTAAATGAGAATATAAGATTCACTTTATATAAGTAAAACAACTCACTTTTTCTTTCTTCTTCTTATATGGGATAATAAAATAAATCATATCGTAGACTAATTAGAGTTTTTATTTTAAAATTTAAACTGTTTTGAATTGAACTATGTACAACATTACAATATTAAATGGGAATATAAGATTTACTTTATATAAGTGAAACAATTCACTTTTTTCTTCTTCTCTCAATGTGGAATTATAAAATAAATCATAAACTAATAAGAATTTTATTTTAATATGGTTAAATGAAAGTTAGCCAATGTAAAAAAAAAATATTAATTGTTTAAAATTAAAAAAATCAATATGAGAAATTACAGTTTAAACCGGCTAATTAGTCAAATAAAAAACGGTTCAACCTATTCGATTAGGTCAAATGATCAACCAACTTATATAAAAAATAATTAATTAACACTTTTAATTGTTATTTTAATTTTAAAATTTAAACTAACTTGAATTGAAACATGCACAACACCACAATATTAAGGTTCACTTTATAAAAGTAAAATAACTCTTTTTTTTTTCTTTTTTTCTTGATGTGAGATTATAAAATAAAAGTTAACAATTATTTGGAAGTGAAGTTTATTTTTAATCAAGTAATCTCAGTTGTTCAATATTTGATCAGATCAATCTTTAGTTTATTTCGAATCAAGCATATCTAATCAATATATTTTGATACAACTGCTAAAATAAAATTGTTAAAATCGTGGTTAAACCAACGAATTATTCAAATAAAAAATGATTCAACCTAATCGATTAAGTCAAAAGATCAATTAACTTACACAAAAATTAATTAATTAAAACTTTTAAATTTTATTTTAAAATTTAAATTATATTAAATTAAAATATGCACAATACTACAATATTAAATAAGAGTATAAGATTCATTTTATATGAGTAAAACAATTCACTTTTTTCTTCTTCTCTCGATGTGAGATTATCAAATAAATTATAGACTCATTAGCTAGCTAATGGAGATTTTATTAATTGTTTAAAATTAAGAAAATTAGTATGAGATATTGAAACTCTCATAATGCTCCTCACTGAAAACAGTTAGGTCAAATGACCAACTAACTTATACAAAAGTTAATTAATTAAAACTTTTAAATGTTATTTTAATTTTAAAATTTAAACTGGCTTGAATTGAAGTATGAATAATACTACAATATTAAGGTTCACTTTATATAAGTAAAACAACTCTTTTTTTTTTCTTCCTGATATGGGATTATAAAATAAAAGTTAACAATTATTTGGACGGAAAGGTTATTTCTAATCAAACAATCTCAGTCGTTCAATCTTTAATTTATTTCGAATCAAACAAATTTAATCAAAATAGCTAAAATTACGGTTAAACCAACAATCAATCAAATCAAAAATGATTCAGCTTAATCTGCTAGGTTAAGAGACCAACCAACTTATACAAAAATTAATTAATTAAAACCTTTAAATTTTATTTAAAATTTAAATTATATTAAATTGAAATATACACAATACTACAATAAGATAAATGAGAGTATAAGATTCACTTTATATGAGTAAAACAACTTAGTTTTTCCTTATTCTTCCGATGTGGGATTATCAAACAAATCATTAACTAATTAGCTAGTTAATAGAGATTTTCTTAATTTAGTATGAAATATTGAAACTGTCATAATACTCCTCACTAAAAGGTCCATTTTCTTTATGCAATATATAGATTAGGGATTTAAACAGAATCAAGTCATATATAAAGCACTTGATACTCTTATTAATTTTTTAAAATAATTACTACTCATTATTGTTTTTTTTTTTAGAATAATAATACTATTTTTTGGTGATCTTATTTGCACTTTGTCTCCCTTCTTTTTAGTGACAAAATGAAAATGAGATCATTAGATAAGTGCATTATTACCTTAACAATATAGTAAATCTATGATATATTTTACACATTATCTGATTTTGTGTAAACCTCTAACAAAATCTTAACAAAATTTGTTAACTATAGTAAGATAATATTTTGAAGTGATTAACGATTGAGTTTTAAAATTTATGAGGACAAAATGCAAATGTCATGTAGTTGTCAATGTGATTTTCTTGTCTAATTTTTGACGAAGTTAATTTTATGAATTAAAAAAAAAATTAAACCGTGAAGACCAAAATAAGAAAAAAAAAATTTATTTAGGGATCAAAATTAAAAAAAAAAATGATGAAATATATGCTGTGTTTGATTGGGGGATTTGGGGAAGGATTTGGAAAGGGAAAGGGAAAAGGTATGTGAAATTAGGTGAAATATATGTACATTTTATTCACATTTCACCTAACTTTTCCCTTTCCCTTTCTAAATCTCTTCTCAAATCCTCCAACCAAACACATCGAAAAACTATGGGCCTGTGTCTCATTTGGGGTGTTTGTTTGGGGTTTTTTTTAGCTAATTTATGGTTTTGGTTTTTGAAAAGTTATTTTGGACTTTTGGTTAAACTTATTTTAAACAACTTATGATTCTAGTAACTTGTTTTAAGTCAAAAAAATTGATTCTGAGAAGCTGCTTACCCTTTGTTTCTGATTTTCAGCTTCTGCTGTGGACATGTTAATTTATCGTTATACTCCTAGATTTTTTTATTTTATATTTTTTAAAAAATCAAAAATGACCCAAATGAACTATAGAATATTATTATTATTTTTTATGAGAAATGTAGACAAGTAGGGAATAATAAAAAATAAAAAAAGCTACTTCACAGCTTATTTAACAAACACTACTTAACAACTTAAATCTATAATCCAACAGTTACACTAAACAGATTAATAACTTCTGATTAAAATCATAATCTAAAATCTGTTAAGGTATAATCTATAATCTGTTTTAATAGCTATACCAAACGGGACCATTATCTTGAAAAGATAATAAAAATTTATTTTTTTACTTTTAACTTATTTTGCATCATATTAACTTTACATTTTTTTGAAAAAAAAAAAAATTAAAAATCAACTTTCCAAAACAACCTATAATCTTTCCTTTGTTTTTCCATTTTTTTTTTTTTAAGTTGGTGTGTGCTGCTGGTTAGTTTTTGGTTATCATATTTAGAAAAAATCTCAAAATTTGATATTTATAAAAAAATAAATCATGAATTTTTAATTCTATTAATTTAAATTATTATTTTTTATTTATTTTTAATCTAAACTATGGACCTATTTTCATTAGCTAAATTGATGGAAAATAATATTTTAAGTATTTTATATATATATCTACATTGAGTTTAAAGAATTAAAAAAAAATGGTAAGTTTTATCTAATAAAAATAGACGAATGGTTGAGATTCAGCATCGTTTGGAAGTAAGCTATTTTAGTTATTTTTTGATTTTTTTTGCTAAAATATAAGGTAAAAAAAACTAGTATGTTTGAAATGAATTTTTAATTTTTTACACAAAGATGTACAAAAAGTAGAGAAAAATAAAATCTTTGACTTTTTGGTATAGGTTATGGACTTTTTAGTTTTTTTAATATTTTTTTGACTTTTAGGTTAAAACACTCGCATGTCAAACGAGACCTAAAAATAAATCAAAATATTAATGTAACGCCCTCAAAATAATAACATTAAACCCATCAGATAAGACATGCATTTACATATAAACTAACCGCATTCCTTTCATTCATTAGAATTCCAAGACATAAGTATTACATGTTAACCTCATAACAAAATGCCCTACGGGCTTACAGCTTTCCAAGTTAACACTTGGTTACAACAAAGAGTTCTAACTCGTTTACACATTAAGCCCTTGGCTTGAAATTACATGTAATACATCAAAAGTAAAACGACAAAACTATGCCCGCCACTAGCCTCCCAGCTATGTCCTTGGAGGTGGCATGCTTCCTGTACCTGAAAATGATATTCCCATATAGGGTGAGCCACAGCCCAGTAGAAATACACTAAACCAACCATGGACAATGGCTAAAACATTAGCAATTGATAGTTGGTCAACACTGATACAATCACATAAATTACATATTTATGTCATCGACTTACAAGTCCCAATTACTTTTCATTTTCCCTTTTCAATAGATAAGCATGCTAGCTCTATTATCATTTCCACAGATATGTATAAAAACTATATCTCACATTCTCAACAGATATGTATATCAACAATATCCACAGATAAGCATACAAGCTGTATCCACATTCTACAACAGATATGTATATCAATAATATCCACAGATAAGCATACAAGCTGTATCCACACTTCACTTCACAAAGATAAGCATATGAGCTCTATCTTCACTTCTCTAGACAAGCATATGAGCTCTGTCTACGGAGTTCATCCCCTATCTCCTCCCAATACCTATCCGGTTTAGAGGTACATCCCCTATCTTCCCCTAAACCGCGGAGTACATCCCCTATCTCCTCCTCTACACATAACGTATATAAACACATTGGTTCTATATACAATCACACAATACACACAATTAATGTATTCTATCAACCGTCAAGTTCCATGACACATTCCATTGATTAGTTTCCGTTTACCTAATCATCATGCATTGTCTACAACAATCTCGACTATCCTCCACCGATAGCCCAAAGCAGTTATTTCTAAAACAGAAAATAAATGCACAAATGGATATTCAATCAACATTTCATTTCCTCATTTCTCACCAATTAATTATCCCAATTAATTAAACAATGTAATTAGGCCATTTTCCATAATTACCATTTCAGCCCTTAGGTCCCATTTTCATCAATGATTCAACAATCATTCTATTTTTCTATGCCAAACATGCATCTAGGTTTATTATGAATAAAACCCCAACTTTTGTAAAATTACACAAAAGCCCCAAACTTTCACAAAATTACCAAACCAAGCCCAACATCTCAAAATACCAAAATTTAAAGACAAAACCCATAGAGAGGAGTAGGATATCCCTACCTCGAAGTTTTAGCCCAAAAGGAGATGAAGACTCCAAGATCAACTTGCTCCAAATCCAAACTTTTTCAGATTAAATCGAAGCTCTCAACGCCCTCTATCTTTTTAACAAAGGCCTTAGGCTAGATTCACACCCTAGGGAGATCAAATCTTAGAGAGAGTGCAAGTTTAGAGAGAGAGGGTGTCGGATTTAGGATTTAATCAAAGAAAAGGACTGAAAAAGTGATGTTTTAGACGCTGCTGTCCGCTGATATAAAACACGCTCGCTCGAGCGAAGGATTGGTCGCTCGAGCGACCAGACACAGAAAACTCTCGCTCGAGCCAAGAAGTTCTCGATCGAGCGAAGAAAAACCCAGACCGCTCGAGCCACGAAAATCTCGCTCGAGCCAGAAACTACAACTCTCAGGTCCAGAACCGGGGCAACACTACTCTCGCTCGAGCGACAGACTCCTCGCTCGAGCGAAGGACCAAAAATCTGGGCAGCAACACTAGGCTCCCAAACACAACCAACCTGTAACAAACCTGCCCAACACATCCCATAATTCAAAATACAAAGTAAAGAGGATGCAAACTAGGAAATAAACAACTACCAACATCCACGGACACATGTCCGGATCACTGTACAACAAGGGTAAACCCGGGATCGCTATAATTAAAGTTTAAATTGGTAAAATTAAAAACTTAAAATTTATTTTGTTACAAAGGTCAAATTCTGAGTTTTTTTTTTTTGTAATTTCTCCAAATAATAATAATAATAATAATAATAATAATAATAATAATAATAATAATAATAATAATAAAATCCTTAAAATATTACTGTTAAATTTACTTACAATAATGTGGATATCACATATTATTTATTGATTTGTTGAAAAATCAACCATTATACTCTAATAAATATTAATGTCAAACAAAATATAAGTAGTCTCATTTGATTTTTAAAAACATTAAAAATATAATAATCAATAATATACATCAAATTTCAACTCATATGAATTTTCCAAAAAAAAAAAATAAATAAAATATGTCAGTATATATCTCTTTATTACAATAAATGTTTTTGAAAATTTGTAAGATTTTATTTTGTTTTGTTTTAAACCAAAAGAGGAAAAGCAACAAAAAAAAAAAAAAAAAAAAATCAAAACTGTGACCCACACCAGCACCCTTTTTGTTGGCAACCAGTCCATTAGATTTTTGATTTTTTGACTTTTTAATTTTTTTATTATCTAAAGTAGTCTTATTTAGTATGAAATTTTTAATTTTTTTAATTTTTGTAAAGTAAAAAAAGTTTTTATTTTAGTATGAGGGGAAATGTCACACTTCATTTTCAAATTGGTCCTGTCAGCAAGGTCATACTGTATCGTGTCCACGTCCTGTATTCACCCAAAAAAGTGTCCACGTCCTGTGTCCATATTCATGTTTCTTAAATTGGAAACTGACTAATCACTCAACTAGCACTGTGTCTTGCGATTGGTTAGTCAAATAAATGGGGTTACAAAAAATAAAAAACTTTGTTGCCTGTGAATGTGAAAGAGACTGAAATAACCTAGTTATTTCACCTAGTTAAAATGTCAGTATAAGTTATCACATTATTTTTTTTTAACTTTTTATATATTTTTTCATAAAAAATTAAAAATTATTAAAATAATTTATTTTCAAACAAAGCCTAAATCTGTTAAGTTAATTACCCCCAAGTACTACCTTTTGTTTGGATTTGTCTCATCAACAAAATATTTATGAGAAACAACATCAAAATTAGTCAGTAGTTTTGACCAACAGTAATGCTAGAAGTCCTAACATTCCTATTAAATATGTTTTCAAATGTCTTATATCAGTATAACACATTCAAGTGAAATATTTAATAACAGATTTAGTAAAAATATTGAGACTTTTAGTATTTTTCTTTGACTAAACTATCCCGTGATATAAAAAAATATGATAATATTATTTTTTTATTAATAAAATTAATAAATAATTAATAAGATAAGATTAAGTGTTAAATAAATTAAAATTATAAAAAAAGTTAATATAATTATGTTTTAAAGAAACTTTCTTTTTTTTGACAATAATGTTTTAAAGAAACTTAATTTTCGTTTAATGTGGAGATTGTATTGAATCATGATCCCTTACCCCATAGCCACATCCCCAAGGCCATCGATTGGTGAGCAAAATTGAGGGGATTACTGTTATGCTTGACAACCAATAAGTCTAGGAAGACTTTTTAATTTATTTAAAAATTTATCAACTGCCAACATTGACAATGACAAGCAATAAGTCTGGGAAGACTTTTTAGTTTATTCATAAATTTGTCAACTGCCGACCTGAAAACTTAGTGTCATTTTGGGAATATAATAAAAAGTCATATTTTTTGATAAAATATCTAAAAATGTAGATGTCAAAAACGTAACAAATTTTTTTTGAGAAGTGTCAAAAACGTAGTCTTAAAATTATAAATTAGGGCTTATGAAAAAAAAAATAAAAAAAATAAATCTCTTACGTTAAGTAAAAGTATTTTGGTCATTTTACTTTGATTTGACACCATAAATAAATATTAAACTAAAAAGTAAAAAGTCAATTTTTTACTAATTTCCCAAATTACTTCTAAAAAAGTCAAAAAAACTTGGTAAAAAGTCAAAAGTTAACTTTTTACCAACTTCTCAGCTTAATCTTAACATGTATAAAATATATATATATTTATATATAATAATCTAATCTTAACATAATTCAATTAATTAAGTTATCAATCTATATTACTTATATATATATATTTATATATAATAATCTAATCTTAACATAATTCAATTAATTAAGTTATCAATCTATATTACTTATATAAAGAGAGAGCAAATTCATATGAACCTAAATAAGTGATTATTAATAAAACTCACTAGGAAAAAAAAAAAAAAAACAAAACAAAAACCTCACAAAAATAAGTGATTACCAATTAATTCATCTTCAAATATCAATATTTTTTTTTCCTTTTGATTAAAAATCAATGAACATGTATAATGATTTCTGATTCAATTTGTTAGTTAGAGTTTTTTTTTTTTTTAATCTAAAAAATTTCAGAAATTAATTTGGTAAAAAAAAATTAAAAAGAAACTCATTCTTTTTATATGATTTTCCCTTTTTTAGTAAATAATAATTTTAAAAATGTGTTTTTTAGTATTTATTTTTGTCAAATTAGTTTCTAATTTTTGGGGAAAAAATTAGAAAACAAATTTTAAAAACTCAACTAAACAAAATTACAAATATTTGGAGCAAGTATTTATTTTATTTTATTTTTTAATTCTGTGTGTCAGGGTGTTACAATCCTTAGACATATTTTGAGAAAAATAAAATACATACCTATTTTCTTTGCTTGTCTTCATATAATAATAACAATTTAATAATATAAATAGTATTTGTTTTCAGTTTTCTGAATTCAATTTTTTGAAAATTAAATTTTTTTATTTTTCATATTTTTTTTTGTTTTTCGTAAATATTTTAAAAAAATTTAGCATTTTTTTTTACGTTTTTAGATGCACCTTACTTAGATGTAACTAAAAATTAAAATATTTGTAAAAAAAATATTTTAAAAAATTAATAAATAAAGGGTAAATTACACTCACTTTCCCTGAGGTTTCTGACAAATATATGGATATCCCTTGTAATTTCAATAATTACAACAACATCCCTTACTTTACTTGAGATTCTCTAGATTCCCCATTTCGTCAAATTGGAACAAACGGTGTTACTTGCATAAAATAAATGACTTTATTACCCTTCCTTTTGAGCACAAAAAGACGATACTATCCTTGTCTTTATTCCTCTGTTCACCTTACTCCTCTGTTGACCACAAAGGACCTTTTTTGAATTTATTTTTTTTAAATATTAAAAAATGTTTAAGAAAATTTTATTTTTTTATTTTAAATATATAATTTTTATTTATATATATATATATATTTTTATTTTAAATATTTTATTTTATTTTGTAAATATATATTTTTTAATTTTAATATTTTAAACTCAAAACAAAACTCCATACTGAAATTGTAACCAAACACATAACTCAAAACTCAATTCAAATATTATTTTCAAACCTCATAACCATATACATAACTTGAAACTCTATACTATTTTCCAAACTATACACTCAAATTGTAACCAAATAAATAACAAAAAAAAAATTAAAATATTTAAAAATATATTTATAAAATAAAACATATATATTTAAAATACAAAAATAAAAAATGTTTAAAATAAAAACTACATATTTAAAATAAAAAAATAATTTTTTTCATATTTAAAATATTTAAAAAAATACAGCACATAAATGTATGAAACATAGTGCACATTAAACTAAATAGATAAATATTTAAAATATAAAATATTTACCCTAAAAAAATAAATCCAAAGAATTTCAAAATACAACTCAAAAATCTTTTCGAAACTATATACCTAAACAAATTTTCTCTTTTCAAAACTCATAACTCAAAATAAGATGCCACACTCAAATTATGATTCTAAAAAAAAAAAAAAAAAATTTAATTTTTTTCTTCTAAAATAGAGTTTTGAAAAAAGTTTAGTTTTGAGTTTTGAAAAGAATTTTGAGTTGTGTGTTTGGTTATTAGTTTTGAAAAAATAATTTTTGAAATGAGTTTTGATTAGTTTTGAATTGTGTATTTAGTTATGAGTTTTGAGTTGTTTATTTTAAATATTTTATTTTATTTTATAAATGCATTTTTAAATATTTTAATTTTTTTTTTATGTATTTAGTTACGATTTGAGTATAGAGTTTTGAAAATAGTATGAAATTTCGAGTTATGTGTTTGGTTATGAGGTTTGGAAATAATTTTTGAATTGAGTTATGAGTTTTGTATTTGGTTACGATTTAAGTGTGAAGTTATGTTTTGAGTTTAAACTATTAAAATTTTAAAAAATAAAATATTTACAAAATAAAATAAAATATTTAAAATAAAAATTTAAAAAATATTTAAATAAAAATTACATATTTAAAATAAAAAAATATAATTTTTGTTAAACATTGTTTAATATTTTAAAAAAATAAATCCAATAATACTGTTTGTTCCAAATACTATTCCTTTCTATAGTAAGGTCATTTTCTTCCAAACCCGTCCTCCAATCCAAAAATATTTTTTAATATTTTAAAAAGAATGGCGATAAAGTCATTTACTATAGGAAAGTAACACCGTTTGTTCCAATTTGATAGAATAGGCAAATCTGGAGAATATCAGGTAAAGTAAAAGAGGTTACTATAATTATTGAAACCACAGGGGATGTCCCTATATTTGTCAAAAACCTCAAGAGAGGTCAGTGTAATTTACCTATAACTAAACAAAAATACGAAAAATATATTGAATTTTCATTTTTTTTTTTTGTATTTTTGGCATTTAGTGAATTTTTAAATATTTTTTTCACGAAAATTATACTTTTTAAGTGTATTTATATTAGGTGTGTCTAAAAATAAAATAAAAAAATTGCATAAGATATTAAAAAAATTCAGTAAAAACAAAAAAAAAATAATAAAGAAAAGTAAAAAGAATAAAATAAAATTTTCTGAAAAATATTTTTAAAAATTAAAAACATTTTTTCATACAAAACTTGTGAATTGCATACATGTGAACATATTCACCCAAAAAAAAATTACATGTGAATGTTTCAAGGGGACAACCTACCAAAAAAACAAAAAACAAAAACAAAAAACTACACACGTACTGTATTTCAAAGAGATTTCCCATAATATGCCTGTTCAAATTATCAAAAGAGGCTCGGGACAATACTCCATAAGAGAGCACAGTAGGATCCCCAAATCCTCAGTAGGACTTGGGGCTGCTGCTGTGCCTCTTTGTAAGAGTTAGTCTTGAATATTTTTCGATAATCTGAACTGTTCATATTGTAAGGTTCGTCAAGAATATTATTCATATAAAAAATCAAGTTAATCGGATATTCAAAACCCCATCATTAGGTCTTAATTGTTTTTAAAAATTTATGAAAGTTATGTTAACCGTTAATTTTTAGAAAAACAAATGTTCTTTGGTTATAAGGCTGTGGATATCTAATCAATTTGATTGTTTTACATGAATAATCTGTTGGAAATGGTTATAAAATTCTGGATAAAATCAGAATTTTTTCCTAAGTTCGGTCTATTTTTTAGGTGGGCCCCGAGTGTCGATTTACTCGGGTCAAAGTGGTAACGCGTTCTATGCCGCGTTGTGATTCACGTGGTATATTTGGTTGCTCAAAACCATTACCGAGTGAATGGGAAATTGAAGCCAAAGTGTGCTCCATGGAAATGGAGTTTTGGTGGAAATTCCTTAAGGTTGTAAATTGGCTTGTCCCACATTGATTTGGTGGGAAGTTTTGAAAGGGTTTATAAGGCTTAGGATGAGATACTTGGGGTGTGCCCCAAGGGGTACCCAAGTGTTTTAGAGGGAGAGGTTATGGGCAAAATGGGCTAGACCCATTGGACTCAAAAAACCACCACACGCGCACGCCGCCGCCGCCGTCCGGTCGGCGGGCTAGGCTTGGGCGCGGGTGTGTGGTGTGTGCTTCTAATCTTTTTGGGCCAAAAACATTTGAATTTAATTTTATTTTTTATTAAAATAAAATCCAGAATTCAAATTAAATTAGTTTGGATTTTTTGTTCATCCAAACAGGGCCCTTCCCGGTTTCAAATAGAAATAAACTGTTTTGGAATTAATGCACACCCAAACAGGGCCCTTCCCGTTTTACTATCTGTTTGAATTAATTCAAATCTGTTTGAATTCAAAACCCAACAGGTATGATACCTGTTCAATTCAAAACCAAGAGCTACATACCTGTTTATTTCAAATCCAAGAGCCACCTTCACATCTATAAATAGGACCACCCTCATTTGATATTTTGTATTCAGAAATTTCGTATTTCACTTCTGCTATTTATATTCTTCATCTTGCTGCATTTTATTTCCGAAAGAAAGAGTGTAAACACTTAGTGTGTTCGTAAGGCAAACAATTTGTAGTGCTGCAATTGTTTGTGGTAGATCATTTCATCCTGGGAGATAGACGTCCATATTCTGAAAGCACCGTGGAGAGGACGAATCTGTCTTAAGGACACAGTGTTAAACACTGGACTTGATCAGAAATATTATTATTCATATAAATTAACCAAGTAAGTTGTTTAATTTAATTCTGTTTTTATTTGTTTATTTAATCAGATTTTAATTTTGTTTTTGTAACAAAATAAAATCTGTGGTTTTATTTATTTATTTTTTTTTTTGAGTTTGATTTTTGTGATCAAACATATTCTCTCCTTTTCTCTATTTCATTAAATTCTATTTGTTGTTGTGTACACAATAGAATTAAATCTTTTAAATACAGTGAAGATTTTCCAACTATCTTAAGACAGATTCTTTTTGGGTATCTTCATTGTATTTAATTTTCTGCGTTTTCAAATTAATATTCTGGTTGGAAAAACAAATAGTGATTTATGCTATTTGACAGATAGTAGTAATATACTGTCTCTTTTCTTTGACAACAACTAGTAGTACGATACTGGTGTCATTAACAATTCAGAATATTATTTGGTATTACAGAAAATTCTTGGTATTTTATTTTTCTAGTTTTAGTAACAAGGAAAATAAAATTATATTATTTTCTAGTTTTAGTAACAAAGAAAATATAATTATTTTGTGTTTTAATTTATTTTCTGGTTTTGGTAACTAGAAAATTATTTTGTGTTTGTTCTGATTTTTGTAATCAGATAGTTTTGTGGTATTTTATTTTCTAGTTTCAGTAACAAGAAAAATAAAATGATTTTGTGTTATAATTTATTTTCTGGTTTAAGTAACTAGAAAATTAATTTATGGTTTGGTTTTCTGATTTTTGTAATCAGATATTATTTCGGTATTTTATTTTACTAGTTTTAGTAACAAGGAAAATAAAATTATTTTGTATTGTAATTTTCTGATTTTAGTAACTAGAAAATTAATTTTGTTAATCTATCATGTAACCTTTGTGACTCGGTCACAATCTGTTAATTTTGTAAGTAACTTATGGTTTCGTTTGGTAGACTACTTATTTTTGAATCCTTTGTGAAAAGGTGTTATTTATTTTGACTTTATCATAGTTCATCGTGAGTATACATGGAAGAATTTGTTTCAAGAATAAAATATTAGTTTTACAAACTAATTTTAGTTTATTACAATGTGGATTCATAGTCTTGAATTGTTTCTGCACTTGAGTCGGAAAATATATATATATATATATATATATATATATATATATATATTCAGAAGAACATTTTAATGCATATTTAATTTGTTTATTTATGTACAAATCAAACTTATTAAATGAAGGTATGTTTTGTCATTTTGAAATTTAACGTTGGATTTTATTTATGAGTTGAGAATCCTTTTATTTCATGATGCAAGTGATAGGATCGTGCGTGATTAATTTATTTTGTTAATTCATTATTTTTAGTTGATGCGTTTGATATGCATGTATGATATCAACTCAAGTTATCTCTTAACATTAATTTCAAGTGATTTGGAATGATAAATTGTTATGTCGACTTTGGACATAAGCATGTTATTTTGAATATTTCTAATCAATTTTGAATGGGTGTTTAAATACCAGAAAAATTTAAACATGAAGATGTTTGTAATTATATCGGTCCGTTTAATTGGGAAGAAATTTAAGAAATTTTTATGTTGATTATTGAATTATGTGACATGAGATGTCATTAATAATTATTTTACTTGCGTAGTAGAATTTGTTATATCATGAACCATTTTATTAATATGGGGTGTATCTCTTGCATTAGTTGAGATAATTTAATTTTCTTCTGTCACAAATATTTTTATAACAGTGACATTTATTTGTTATTGAGTTGCAAGAATGTATACAATCAAATGGGTTTTTGAATTGTTTGATTCTTAGGCAAAATTTTTTATGAGGATATGATTTTGTCAAAACATTAATTCTGCCTGGAGTAGTCATAATTATTTTGGTTTTTTCTTGAATTTGTTTTAAAATTCATTGATTTATATTAGAAGTGATAGGGGTGGTGAATATGATGCACCATTAAATGAATTTTGTGCACAACATGGCATTATTCACCAAACTACAGCCCCTTATTCTCCACAGCAAAATGGAATTGCTGAAAGGAAGAATAGAACCCTAAAAGAAATGATGAATGCCATGTTACTAAGTTCAGGTTTACCACAGAACTTGTGGGGGGAAGCAATATTGTCTGCTAATTATGTTCTTAATAGAATACCCCACAAGAAAACCAAAAGCATTCCTTATGAATTGTGGAAAGGTCGACCACCTTCCTACAAATACTTAAAAAATGTGGGGGTGTTTGGCAAAAGTTGAAGTACCTGTTCCTAAAAAGACAAAGATTGGACCAAAAACAGTAGATTGTGTGTTTATTGGTTATGCTCAGAATAGTAGTGCATATCGGTTTCTGACTTATAAATCAGATATACCTGATATAAATGTGAACACTATTATAGAGTCAAGGAATGCTGTGTTTTTTGAACATGTCTTTCCTTACAAGAAAGGACAGGAATTAAGTTCACAGAAAAGAACTTATGATTGTACACAAAGTCAAGAGACTAATGACAATCAAACACCAGAGACTAGTAATAGTCTCGACCAACAGGATTTAACTAATGATGAACCAAGACGAGGTAAGAGAGCAAAAACATCAAAATCCTTTGGTCTAGATTTTCTGACATACTTGTTAGAAAATGAACCTCAAAGCTTTAAGGCAGCAATGATAGGTCCTGAAGCACCTTTGTGGAAAGAGGCTGTTAATAATGAAATTGAATCCATTATGCAAAATCATACTTGGGAATTGGTGGATCTTCCACCAGGTTCTAAACCTCTTGGATATAAATGGATATTCAAGAGAAGAATGAAAGCAGATGGTTCAATTGACAAGTATAAAGCAAGACTTGTTGTTAAAGGTTACAGACAAAAGGAAGGTCTGGACTATTTTGACACATATTCCCCTGTGACAAGAATAACATCCATTCGCATGCTTATTTCTATAGCAGCGTTGTTTAATTTAGAAATACATCAAATGGATGTTAAGACAGCTTTCTTAAATGGTGATCTAAATGAAGAGATCTATATGGAACAACCCGAAGGGTTTGTAGTATCAGGACAAGAAAAGAAAGTTTGTCGACTTGTAAAATCCCTTTATGGATTAAAACAAGCACCTAAGCAATGGCATGAAAAATTTGATCATGCAATGCTTACTAATGGGTTTAAGATAAACGAATGTGACAAATGCGTCTATGTTAAAAACACTGACCTAGGATATGTCATAGTTTGTCTTTATGTGGATGACATGCTTATCATCGGAAGCGGTCAAAACATGATCAAATCAACTAAGCAGATGCTTAACAAAAGATTTGATATGAAAGATATGGGGGTCGCAGATGTTATATTAGGAATGAAAATTACTAAAACATCTGATGGATATGCATTATCTCAATCTCATTATATTGAGAAAATTCTTGATAAATTTATCAAGGATGATTTGAATTTAGCTAGAACACCTGTAGACATCAGTCTTTATTTATCAAAAAATAAAGGTGATGCAGTGTCTCAGTTAAAATACTCCCAAATCATTGGAAGCCTAATGTACCTAATGAATTGTACTCGTCCTGATATAGCTTATGCTATAAGTAAATTGAGTAGGTACACTAGTAACCCTGGAGAAGACCATTGGAAAGCGATCATTCGAGTTCTTAGATATCTAAGATTTACTCGTGATTATGGTTTGAACTTTACTCGATATCCAGCAGTACTCGAAGGTTATTGTGATGCCAATTGGATATCGGATACTAAAGATTCAAAATCCACTAGTGGATATGTCTTTACTCTAGGAGGCGCTGCTGTTTCTTGGAAGTCCACGAAACAAACGTGCATCGCACGATCCACAATGGAATCCGAGTTCATTGCTTTAGACAAAGCAGTTGAAGAAGCAGAATGGCTTCGTCACTTCTTAGAAGACATTCCAATGTGGCCAAAACCTGTGTCAGCTATTTGCATTCATTGTGATAGTCAATCTGCAATAGGCAGGGCACAGAATCATATGTATAATGGTAAGTCACGACATATTCGTCGTCGACATAATACCGTAAGGCAATTGTTGTCAAACGGAATAATCTCAATAGATTATATAAAATTTAAAGAGAATATTGCGGATCCGTTAACAAAAGGTTTGACAAAAGAGCTAGTGTATAGTTCATCGAAGGGGATGGGATTAAAGCCTATTACATAAGAGTCGTCATAATGGTAACCCTACTTATATGACTGGAGATCCCAAGAACTAAGTTCAAAGGGACAACTAAGTTATGTATGGCTCGCCAGAAATCACCAAGGGATTAAAATTCCTACCCATTCCTATGGTGAGAGTGATATCTGCAACATATGTTGTATGCAGGGGTATAAGGATAAGCTTTGCTTTTAATGATTACTTATATCTTGATTAAGGTATAAAATCAAGACGAGTATAAGGAGATACTCACAATAAGAATCACCTATATGAGTGTTGAACTGGGGCCGGTTCTATGAGAATGAAAAGGCTAAATTCTCTAGAAACACTTATGAAAACCAGGCGCGTTCACGGCCAAAATGAACACAACAGTGAGAACCACGATGTGTTAGAAGATATTTTGTGTGAAATCTATTGTCTTGGCTTACACAAACGGCTGAACAATTCAAGGCATCGCGTCCATTGGTTAGCCAGTAAGTCCGATAGGTTATCACTAGGGAAGGTTCAAAGCCGAAAACTACCTATCCTGATGCAAGATATTTTCGACTTATACTCTTTCGTTATAGTCTGCATATTGTTGCATTTCCGTTGTCATCAAATTCCATTCATGTGGGGGATTGTTGGAAATGGTTATAAAATTCTGGATAAAACCAGAATTTTTTCCTAAGTTCGGTCTATTTTTTAGGTGGGCCCCGAGTGTCGATTTACTCGGGTCAAAGTGGTAACGCGTTCTATGCCGCGTTGTGATTCACGTGGTATATTTGGTTGCTCAAAACCATTACCGAGTGAATGGGAAATTGAAGCCAAAGTGTGCTCCATGGAAATGGAGTTTTGGTGGAAATTCCTTAAGGTTGTAAATTGGCTTGTCCCACATTGATTTGGTGGGAAGTTTTGAAAGGGTTTATAAGGCTTAGGATGAGATACTTGGGGTGTGCCCCAAGGGGTACCCAAGTGTTTTAGAGGGAGAGGTTATGGGCAAAATGGGCTAGACCCATTGGACTCAAAAAACCACCACACGCGCGCGCCGCCGCCGCCGTTCGTCCGGTCGGGCGGGCTGGGTTGGGCTTCTAATCTTTTTGGGCCAAAAACATTTGAATTTAATTTTATTTTTTATTAAAATAAAATCCAGAATTCAAATTAAATTAGTTTGGATTTTTTGTTCATCCAAACAGGGCCCTTCCCGGTTTCAAATAGAAATAAACTGTTTTGGAATTAATGCACACCCAAACAGGGCCCTTCCCGTTTTACTATCTGTTTGAATTAATTCAAATCTGTTTGAATTCAAAACCCAACAGGTATGATACCTGTTCAATTCAAAACCAAGAGCTACATACCTGTTTATTTCAAATCCAAGAGCCACCTTCACATCTATAAATAGGACCACCCTCATTTGATATTTTGTATTCAGAAATTTCGTATTTCACTTCTGCTATTTATATTCTTCATCTTGCTGCATTTTATTTCCGAAAGAAAGAGTGTAAACACTTAGTGTGTTCGTAAGGCAAACAATTTGTAGTGCTGCTATTGTTTGTGGTAGATCATTTCATCCTGGGAGATAGACGTCCATATTCTGAAAGCACCGTGGAGAGGACGAATCTGTCTTAAGGACACAGTGTTAAACACTGGACTTGATCAGAAATATTATTATTCATATAAATTAACCAAGTAAGTTGTTTAATTTAATTCTGTTTTTATTTGTTTATTTAATCAGATTTTAATTTTGTTTTTGTAACAAAATAAAATCTGTGGTTTTATTTATTTATTTTTTTTTGAGTTTGATTTTTGTAATCAAACATATTCTCTCCTTTTCTCTATTTCATTAAATTCTATTTGTTGTTGTGTACACAATAGAATTAAATCTTTTAAATACAGTGAAGATTTTCCAACATAATCTACTCGATGAACACTACAATATAAACGATTTAAATTATTGAAAGAGGCTCGTGACGATACTCCATAAGAGAGCACAGCAGGATCCCCAGATCCTTTGATTTGAGCACACGTGTCAAAACTACATTACTTCAAGAAAAAATAACAAAAATAATAAGGGAAAATTATATATAAAAAAAAAATCTCAAAATTTGATGTTCGTAAATCATGAATTTTTAATTTTATTAGTTTAAATTAATTTTTTAAATTAATTTTTAATCTAAACTATTGACCTATTTTCGTTAGCTAAATTGATAAAAAAAAATGATATTTTAGATATTTTATATATATCTACATTGAGTTTAAAGACCTAAAAAAAAAATGGTGAGTTGTACCTAATAAAAATAGACGAATGGTTGAGATTAAAAACAAATCAAAATATTAAAGTCTAAATTCATAAAATTAAAAACTCAAAATTTATTTTGTTGCAAGGGCAAACTCCGAGATATTTTTTTTTTTTGGTAATTTCTCCAAATAATAATAAAAATAATAAAACCCTTAAAATATTACTGTTAAATTTACTTACAATGATGTGTATTATCACATATTATTTATTGATTTGTTGAAAAACCAATACTCTAATAAATATCAATGTCAAACAAAATATAACTAGTCTCATTTGACTTTTTAAAAACATTAAAAATATAATAATCAATAATATACATTAAATTTCAACTCATGTGAATTTTCAAAAAAAAAGTAAAAATATGTCAAGTACATATTTCTCCTTATTACAATAAATGTTTTTGAAAATTTGTAAGTTTTCATTTTATTTTGTTTTGTTTCAAACCAAAGACCAAAAAAAAAAAAAATCCTCAAAACTGTCCCAACACCAGCCAACTTGGGGTGGCTATTGTGCTGCTGTATAATCAAATGTGCCCATTTTGAGGGTCATTTTGATAATCTGAACTGTTCACATTTTAGAATACATCGGGTAAAACATAGTTATAAAAAATCAAGTTAATCGGATATCGTTAACCTTTTCATCCACTCACATTTATATCTATAAAAATAAATGACAATTGTGATTTAAAGTATTAAAATAAATACAAATGTGTGTGGATGAAAGAGTTAACAATATCCGATTAATTTAATTTTTTTCAAGTAAATTCTACTCAATATACTTTAAAAAGTGAACAGTCAAGATTATCCAAATGGGTCCCAAAATGGGTCCATTTGTTTGCACAGCAATGGCTGTTCTAACATTTCTATAAGTCTCACATGAGTGTGAGGTCCACATTCAAGTGAGATATTTGATAAAAATATTGAGACTTCTAATATTTTTCTTTGACTAAACTATCCCGTATAAAAGATATGATAATATTATTTTTTTATTAATATAATTAATAAATTATTAATAAAACAGTATTAAGTGTTAAATGAATTAAAATTATTTAAAATTTTAATATAATTATGTTGTAAAGAAACTTAATTTCGTTTAATGTGGAGATTGTATTCAATCATGATCCCTTACACCATAGCCACAGTCATTTGTCATGCCATGGCCATCGCCATAGCCATCAGCAATCAACTGGTGACCAAAATCGCCATCAGCAATCAACCGGTGACCAAATTTGTGTTGCGGGGGTCTTTGTTATGATTGACAATTAAGTTTAGGAAACCTTTTTAATTTATTTAAAAATTTATCAGTTGTCTACCTGAAAGCTTAATCTTAACATATATCCAAAATATATATATATACAATAATTTAATCTTATCATAATTTAATTAATTAAGTTATCAATCTATATCACTTATATAAAGAGAGAGCAAATTTATATGAATCTAAATAAGTGATTATTAACGAAACTCACGTACACAGCCGAAAAAAAAAAAATCTCACAAAAATAAGTGATTATCAATTAGTTCATCTTGAAATAACAAATTTTTTTTTCTTTTGATTAAAAATCAATGAACATGTATAAAGATTTTTGATTCAATTTGTTTGTTTGAGTTTTCAAAAAAAAAAAAAAAATCTAAAAAATTTCAGGAAAAAAAAATTCTAAAAAAAACTCATTCTTTTTATATGATTTTCTCTTTTTTGATAAATAATAATTTTAAAAATGTGTTTTTTAGTATTTATTTTTGTCAAATTATTTTCTAATTTTTGAAAAAATAATAGAACACAAATTTTAAAAACTCAACTAAACAAAATTATATATTTGGAGCACATATTTATTTTATTTTATTTTTTAATTCTCTATATCACAGTGTTACAATCCTAAGACATATTTTGAGAAAAATAAAATACATACTTATTTTCTTTACTTCTCTTCATAAAATAATAACAATTTAATAACCTAAATAATTAAAATACTATTTTTTCTTAAATGATCTTCGTAAATTACACGTATTCACTCTGAAAAACGTACATGTGAAAAAGGAGATTCCCTACACTACTACAATCGACCGGTAGTTTATGGGTCCAGCTGCGCAAAATTAATCGCGTTAAGATGCCTTAGTTTCTACAGTCATCTCCTTAGAGTGATGATTCAAGGTTGAGATTCAAGGGTTGAGATTAAGCTTCAATAGTGAGAGTGATCCATCTAGGGTTGAGAAGCCTCACCAAAGCCATAACGCCAAAACATCATGAGAGGGGTGTTAGAATGAATGACCAATTGTCCTTAGAGTAGTGCTAGGGAGCTCGAAAACGAGCTCCCCCGAATCCCCCTTTTTTTTTTTTTTTTTTTTTTTTTAGCGGAAGAAGCAAGAAGAAGACGAGGAGGGGGAGGGGGAGGGGGAAGAAAGACTGGAGGGGGCCTAAAAAATGGACTGGAGGCGGAGGTGGGCGGAGGCGACGCGACGAGCTCGGCTGGGCCGACGACCGGCGGGCGGACGAGCTCGGCTGGGCGACGAGCTCTTTCTCTCCTTCTTCCCTCTCCCTCTCTTTCTCTCCCTCTTCCTCTGCTCTGCGTTCAAAAATGGCGGAAAAAAAGAAAAAAAAAAAAAAAAAACCTAAAGCCCAAAACGACGTCGTTTTGGGCTTTAGGGGGATTCGGGGGGCGATATCCTCGAGCTACCAATCTTTATCCTTGTCCTTATCTGCTGTTTAGGGAGGAAAGTTCCAAGCAGTTTTATGCAAAAAGTACTATATATAATTTTATTTTATTTTTTTGATAATAAGTAAGTACTATATATAATTTGTAACCCCAAATTTGATTATCTTCATTTTGCTTGCAGTTGAGAGAGAGAGAGATGTACAAGTACGACATAGATTTGAGAATTGCAATTCCGGCGTTGGTGAAACTTGTCCACCAATTATTCCAAGTGTCCTCCGATGGGCCAATGTTTTTTTTTTTTTGATCAGCAAAGAAAAATTTCATTTAACAACATGAAATTAAAAGTACAGGAAGATGAGATGCATCGAGAGAAATTCAGAAGTATAAAAATACCCTTACTATTGCTACTCGCATCTATACAACCAACTCCTAAGCCTCTCGATTTTTTAAATTAAAAAGTTAAGAAGAACTTAACTAGAAAATAAAACACATGAATCCCCACAAAAACCCACAAAAGCACCCAAACCAAACTAAAAAGAAAAAAAAAAAAAACTAACTAAACAAGACCCACAGCAGCCCACGCCTCTAACTAGAAAATTCAAATTCAAACCAACGTCCAATCAGCAACCCACGCCTCTGCCAAGACCACGTCTCTGCTGCTACAACTCCCCATGCCTCATGCCTCTGCTGCATCAACTCCCCATGCCTCGGCTGCGTCAACACCCCACTCCGGCCAAGAAAAACACCAACGCCACCACCGGGAAGACTACACCTCCTCTGCCAAACTCCCAATGCCCACTCCATGCTGCTGCTACTCCTCTCCTCAACTTCTATCTCACACCCAATACCCTCTGCCAAACTCCCAGTGCCCACTCCAAGCTACTATTACTCCTCTCTCCTCATCTTCAATCTCACACCCAATACCCTCTGCCACACTCCATAACCAACAAGTCTTCAATCTCACGCCACTCAATACCCTCTGCTGCTACTACTCCTCTCATTATCTTCTAACTCACACCCAATACCCTCTGCCAAACTCCATAACCAACAGGTCTTCAATCTCACGCCGCGGATCCGCACACCCACCGAACATCGACCACCCGTTGGGACACCTCCAAACAAAAGGTAGAACTTCACCCCTCAAACTCTCACTCGAGGAGGAGCGCTCGAGTGACAACCGGACAGAAACTGGAACGCCTACGATACCCTTGTTTCCACCCAAAAAGCGCACCCCTCAAACTCTTACTCGCCAAAGAGCGCTCGAGTGAAGTACCTCCCTGCTGAATCAGATATTACGGCAAGGTTGAAATACATGAGGACAAAACGAAAACACACCAAACACTCTCCCTCAGCAACGAAACACACCTAGGTGGGTAGAACCGGGGGACTCAAAATTATTAAAAAGACAAACTAACAAAACAAAGGGAAAAGCGAGCTAGGCCAGCCGACCGCCATAGCCAAAGGCGGCGGCCAGCCGGCCCAAAAAAGAGACCGGAGAATGAGGTTTTTAGAGAAGGAAAATAGAGGTTTTTAGAGAGAGCCGATGGGCCAATGTTGAACGTGACCCAGCTAAGCCTCGGCTTCTTCCTCCTCCTCCTCCTTTTCTTCCTCGTTGTCTTGGTCAAACTCCCACTCACACTTTCAGTAGTTGCAGTTGCAGAGCCCATTCGCTTGCGCTTTGGCAATCAGTTCTGTTGCTCTTCTTCTGGCCTCCTTTCTGTAATTGCATCGTTGTTAGCCTCTTTTTTGTGTCCGCCATCAATCTTTTGGCTCGCCTACCTCATTTGCATCTGCATCTCCCCTTGTTCAGGCGTCCTCTGCAACATGCTTAACCGCTCTTTGCAAGCAATTCCAATACCAACCCTTCTTATCACATGCACCACCCCCACCACCCAAACCCATCAACAACAACAACAACAACAACAACAACAACAACAACAACAACAAACTACTACCACCCCTCCTCCTCATCATCCACCACTTTTACGACAACCCATGCCCAGTTCATCTTCATCTTTATCATCACCACCTGTGCTTGAATTTCAATCGAATGATGAATTTGGAATTGACATTGATGACAATGATGACGAGAACCTGCAGGTAATCTATGGGGGACATGCCTAAACTTTGCTCAAAGCTCTTGTGTGTGTTCGCTTGTCACCTTATATGTTTTCCTTCTACTTCTAGTATTGGTTCTGAGTTCCTTGTTGGGTTGTTGTTAGTTTTTTTTTGTTTTTCGTTTTTTTATTTTATTTTTATTTTTTCTCCTCCTCTTTTGGTAGAGAAGTCTTTTGGTGGTCGTAGGATGCGCTCAGAAGTGTTTTGATTGGCGGACAAAATGGAACTTATAAATTTTTGCCAAATTCAAATAAATTGAGTCGGTTGTCAACAGTATTTTTGTTGTGTTCTATAATGGAAGACTGTTTGGCAAAGTGCATCTAAGTTATTTGTATTTTTGTATTTGTTGTGTTCCATAAATGGAAGAGTGTTTCGTAAAGTGTATTATTAATGTTTTTTTTATTTTAAAAGTTTGTAGTAGGTTATT
The DNA here is from genome assembly GCF_055761805.1 of Camellia sinensis. Taxonomy (NCBI): domain Eukaryota; kingdom Viridiplantae; phylum Streptophyta; class Magnoliopsida; order Ericales; family Theaceae; genus Camellia; species Camellia sinensis. Next base: position 42,001,141 of record NC_138973.1, read on the forward strand.
TGGTGTAATTTTTAGTTATAATTTGTTAAGTAAAAATAATTTAAATAAATTGAAATAATTAATTTATAAAAATTAGTTAACGAGCTTTTAACTTTCACTTTTAAATTATTAATTTTAAGGAGGAGGATTCCTAGATTTTGGAATGAATGTCACTGTTTTCGCTTGTGAGACTCACCACAAACCCGTTTCAATGATCTGAATTGTTTATTTTATCAAATACTTTGTGTATTTCATTCATACAAAAATAAATCGATTCGATAACTGTAACTTGTTCAATTTATCTTGTTTTTGACCAAAAAAATTTATGATTTATTTTTTAAAAACATCAAAAATTTTTTTGTTAACAACGCGATAAATTGAACAAGTTATAATTATCGGATTGACTTAATTTTTTGTGTGATTTGAGAAAATAAACGGTTTAAATTATTAAAACAAAACATATGATGGACTTCACTGGCCTAAATAACACCCTCTAATTCAAAATTTAGACAAGAGGAGATGCTCCTCCTAATTTTAAATATAAAATAAAATGCACTAAATCCAACCTATATTTGGCATCCTCTCTCCCTTCTTTTGTGTACTACATACATGTAATAAGAAAATGATGAGAACTTGTATTATTTTCGCCTTTTATTTTGTGGATGTTATTATTTAACTTGTAATGGGCCAGGGTTTGAATCTGACTGCCAAAAGCCGTACACAATAATGGGTGTATTGAAAAATTAGTTAAAAATTAATTTTTTGATTTTTTTTAATTTTTAATTTTTTTTATGTAAAAAAAAAAATTAAAAGTTAAAAAGTGATTTTTAATCTATTTCTTAAAATGAGGCAATATTTTTGAAATTTCGTTTCAAAAATTCTTATAAGAAGTTACATTTTGTTCTGAGGCCAATAGAGATTCTTAAATGTAAAATATATTGAATTTTTATTGTTTTTTCTACCTTTAATATTAGTGATTTAAAAAAGGGGGGTCCTTTAAGTTTAGAGGGACATAACTTAAATGTAAAATATATTGAATTTTTACTATTTTTTCTACTTTTATATTTAGTGATTTAAAAAAAAGTAAAGTATCAATAAATTTTAAATAATGATTTATGAACTGTTTGATTCTTTCTTTTTATTTATGGACCCAAAGATTCCATTCTAGTATGAATTACATAAAGGGTCAAGAATAAACGTGTGTTATATGTTGAGCGACAAATGTGAGTTTTCTGATAATGTTGAAATTATTAAACGTAATATTTCAAAAAAACTCCTTAGTTTATTTTTCCCAAACGTGACACTCCAATATAACACTTCAAAACGTAACATTTCAATGTAACATATTAAAAAACTTCTTAGTGTACTTTTTCTAACCATAACACTTTAATCAATGTAACACTAAAAAACTCCTTAATGTATTTTTTCTAAACGTAACACTCCAATGTAACACACTAAAGAACACCTTAGTATATTTTTCTCAAACGTAGCAACGTATATTCCAAAAAAACTCCTTAGTGTACTTTTCACATATGTAACACTTCAATCAATGTAACATACAAAAACTCCTTAACATATTTTTCCCAAATGCAACAACGTAACATTTCAAGAAAACTCCTTAACGTATTTTTCCCAAACGTAACACTCCAATTAATATAACACATAAAAATCCCTTAATATATTTTTTTCCTCAAATGTAATACTCTAATGTAACACTCTAATGTAACACTAAAAAATTACATTAATAGAAATATAAATTTCTGCGCTCGAAAATAATCTTCCACAACCTCACCTTTACATTTTTATCTAAAAAATAAATCAGAATATTGAAAAAATGAATTACAAAAGAATATTCACTTAAACTCAAATGGCATCAAATCAAATAAATACAACTTTTCAAAACAAAAAAGACTAATTGATCTATAAGAAAACTCTTAAAACTAAATGGATCGACATTCTCTAATATGAGATTTATGGGTAAATTTTCTTTTAAAAAAAAAATCACAAATATTATAATTTTTAAGTATGTCTAGATTAACTACATCTAAAAAGTTTTAAAAAATATTTAAAAAATTAAATGAAATCATTAAAAATGAAAAAATAAAAAATAAAAACTCAATTTCAGAAAAAATACCCTAAACCAAACAAAGTGCTATTTTTTGTACACACTAGTAATATGGGTGTGAAGCTTACCTGATATGTAATACATATGAACATGTGGGTTAAAAAATGTGGACATTAGATTGAGGCCTATTGAATGCCAAAACTTGAAACAATAAAGATAAGGTACAAATTAAATTGCTAACCACTCTATCAACTATGAATAATATTAGGAATCATAAAAAATATATTATGAAATATTTCATAAAAAAAATTTATTCTTTAATTAGTGTGTGATATTTTATTATATGTGTAATCTAAGAATGAAAAAAATTTCATAATTACCTTCATCATATTTTTTTTCTTAATCCCTATCATTACAAATCAACTATTTACATGCGTATGAAATTTACAAGAGGGGCATGCATGTGAAATTCACAAGAGGGGATATATGTGTAATCTAAGAATGAAAAAAATTTCATAATTACCTTCATATATTTTTCCTTAATCCCTATCATTACTCATCAACTATTTACATACGTATGAAATTCACAAGAGGGGCATGCGTGTGAAATTCGCCGGGGGGGGGGGGGGGTCTAGGCATTGACCACGGCCAACTCCTTTTAAATGTAGAATATATTGAATTTTATTATTTTTTCTACTTTTCATATTTAGTGATTTAAAAAAAAAAAGAGAGTAAAGAATCAATAAATTTTAAATAGTGATCTTATGAATTGTTTGATTCTCTCTTTTTATTTATAGATCCAAATGTTTCATTCTAGTGTGAATTACATAAAGGGTCAAGCATAAACGTGTGTTATGTGTTGAATGACAAATGTGAGTTTTTTGGTAATGTTGAAATTACTAAACGTAACATTTCAAAAAAACTCTTTAATATATTTTTTTCCAAACGTGACATTCTCATATAACACTTCAAAACATAACACTCTTAATGTAACATATTAAAAAACTTCTTAGTGTGCTTTTCCTAAACATAACACTTCAATCAATGTAATACTAAAAAACTCTTTAGTGTACTTTTTTCAAACGTAACACTCCAATATAACACATTAAAAAACTCCTTAGTATATTTTTCTCAAACGTAGCAACGTATATTTTAAAAAAATTTCTTAGTGTATTTTTTCCAAACATAACACTCCAATTAATGTAACACACAAAAACTCCTTAATATACTTTTTCGAAATATAATAACGTAACATTTCAAAAAAAAAAACTCCTTAACGTATTTTTCCCAAACGTAACACTCCAATTAATATAACACATAAAAATCCCTTAGTGTATGTTTTTCTCCCAAATATAACACTCTAATATAATACTCTAGTGTAACACTCTAATATAACACTAAAAAATCACATTAATAGAAATATAAATTTTTGTGCTCCAAAATAATCTTCCACAACCTCACCTTTACATTTTCATCTAAAAAACAAATTAAAAAAATGAATCACAAAAGGATATTCACTTAAAATCAAATGGCATCAAATCAAATAAATATAGCTTTTCAAAACAAAAAGGACTAATTGATTTATAAAAAAACTCTTAGAACTAAATGGATCGACATTCTCTCATATGAGATTTATGGATAAATTTTTTTTTAAAAAAAAAATCACAAATATTATAATTTGTAAGTATGTCGAGATTAGCTATATCTAAAAAGTTTTAAAAAATATTTAAAATATTAAATAAAATCATTAAAAATGAAAAAAAAAAAAACTCAATTTCAAAAAAATTACCCTAAACCAAACAAAGTGCTATTTTTTGTACAGACTAGTAGTACGGGTGTGAAGCTTACCTGATATGTAATACCGTATGAATATGTGGGTTAAAAAATGCGTAAGCACATTAGATTGAGGCCTATTAATGCCAAAAGTTGAAAAAAAAAAAAAAAAAGATGAGATACAAATTATTGCTAACCACTCTCTCGAACTATTTACATGCATGTGAAATTCACATTATATAAATTTCACACATACTAGTGATTGACAAAATATATCAATTATTTTAGACTTCCACTTATAAATTGTAAACTCTTTAGAATTTCTTCTTCTCCAAACAATACTAAAATTATTCTTATAAAAACATTTCACCTATTTAAATGTACACCCCTCACACCCTAAAAGTCCTCTCTCTCAAAATCCTAACAAAACCCACGACAGTGGAACATCCCAAAACTAGTGAAAAATATTTATAGTGATTAAGAAATTTTTTCTCTACTTTATTATGAGGTATGTCAATCTACTTGAATTTTTTATTATCACTGTTGGAAATTGGACTTTTAGTGGCGTTTAAAAAACGCCGCTATATCTATCAAAAACGCCGCTAATTCCTTTTGTGACATTTAGTTTTTAACGTCGAAACTGCGGCCGTCGCTGTATCTTTGTGACGTTTTAAAAACGTCGTGATATTAGTATAGGAGGCGTTTAAAAAACGCCGCCAAATGTCCTACTATACACATGTTGACGTCACCAACGATAGTTAGCGACTTTTTAAAAACGCCGTCGTATCTGTTTTAAAAAATGACCGTTACTATTGAGGATTTAGGAGGCGTTTGTAGAAACGCCGTCATATCCTTTTTTTTTTTTGAAATTGTGCTAATTTTATTTGATTAAATTAAAAAAAAAATACCTATAATAAAACTAACATATAAAATATTAACTCCCATTCAAATACCTGTAATAAAACTAACATATAAAATAAAAACTCTGATTCAAATAACAAATGAAGCATTAATTCAGTTTCTCATTCAATTAATATCCAATCACCATTACCCACAAAATAACATATCCAGAATCCAAAAATCATGTTTCAACATTAACCACAAACTAACATATATCATTAACCACAAACTAACATATATCCAAAAATCATGTTTTAGCATAGAAGTTGTAGTCATCACTGGTTTACATGCCTGCATCAGAACATAAACTGCAATCAAATTCACCAAAATAAACACAAATTGAAGAATTTGTACCCAATACTTATAAACAATACTTAAAACTTGAAGAAGCACTAACAAGAAGATTTTATCACATACGAAGAAGCACTACAAAAAAAATCAATGCAATTTTGCAAAAATAAGCCTACTATGAACTTCAGCATACTCATCATGGTACAAAGGTTTACCAATAACATTAGCCACATGAATCAGCCCATCATTTGTCCAAAACTCTAGGGGATTATTATAGAATTTCATCAGAATGTGCACAAAAAAGAATCACTCTTAGTCAAATGCATGTACAACTGCCATCTTCTCGCTAAAATTAGTCTACTTCCAAAATAAAATGGCCCAATTTCAATAATTTTCCCCATATCTGCTTCATTTTTAATTTGAATATAAAGAAGCCATTGTCAAGAGAATTTTTATCCTCAGTGACACTGTTTTGTTTCAATTTTCAAACTATTGTCAACATATAAAGAACTATTTATTGTGAATTAACAAGCTCCCCAGGTGTAGCAGAATAAAGAATGTCACAATTGTAAACCAACTCTACTAGCATACTTATGCTCTATGTTCATGCACACGATTGCTATACTCCTTTACATATCTGGCCAACCTCCCAATCAGGGCATACTCAAGTTTCAAAGGACTAGTTCTTTGCTGGAACAGCCTCCAAACTAGTGGTTCCATACAACTTTTATTTTACATTTTTAAATACTCTCAATCATGGTGCCAGATAAACTTAAAACCCCTTGAGTTCACAGTTTAAAATCCAGAGTTTCCCATAAAACAGTTCAACAAATCCATGAGACAGTTCAACTAACCTTATGATGATGGATTGATTCACTTCATCTGCATGATCCATGATAAAAGTAGAGTGAGAAAAACAAATTCTTTAGTAGCAAAGTACAAATAGATGAATATGAGCCTTGTTTTTTTCTTCAAAATCCCTGCAAGTACTATTTAACTCACCTCTCATCATTTCGTTATAGGCAGTATCTGATATAGCAAAAACATGAGGGTTGTCAAAAAGCTTCTCCCTGTAAGCTGTGATAAAATCGTTTCCAAAACAATGGACATCTTTGAAGGGATTGATTGCTATTAAAACAGGTCCTGCTTTACTCTATAGGAAACAAGCACAAACATAGGTCAAATGAGAGGAAAAGGGAAACTCAATTTGATGGGAGGGAAATTAAGTATCACAGTTATGCATACATAAATTATATCATGACAATATCTATACTGAAGGTTGTGAAAAACTGATGGCTCGTTCAAATAACTAAGTTGCTATTCTACAGCTTCCCTTTCACAATGCTAAAATCACGACCCAAATATATTCATGTAAATACATGAACCAAAAAAAAAAATTCACAGAATAGGAAAATGAAAATAAATCAATCCTTGAGTAAAATTTTAGTCGAAACAAAACCTTGGGTGCAGAAGGAATATTAACACTATTTCCTCTCATGTTTCACTTTTGGATTACTCCTACAATAAACACTCAATGCAGCAACTTCAGAAGCATTCCCAACTCCATATGCCTTTCACTGGATCAAATCAAAGTCCAATGAAGCCATACCCCGGTATCACGATGACCTGCAAATAATAGTTAGACAATAGAGTGGACAAGTATTACTTAAAAAATATTTATCCAGATGAGCTTAATTAGGGATGCCTTAAAAAAAAATTGCAATCTCATCCTATTAATAATTAATCCATGTTAAGTGGTCACGTGACTCACTTAAAGATGACTTCAGAAAATATACGGACGAAGACAAAAATACCTTGATAAAACATAAACAAATTGCACATAAAATAAGTCTCATGTTTGTTTAGTCTTAGAATTTGAAAATACCCTTCCTTTTTAACACCATAGTTATCAGAATTATATTGGCTATTAGCCTATATTAAGAACCAGTTCAACCAATCAATAGCAATTTCCTGAGATTCACTAGTTGATTCATCCACTTATGAGATGCATGGCAAGAAAATTATTTTTAGCACAAAGAAAAAAGTCAGTATCATACCTAGATATATTTTTTCATTCAGCTAACTTGCATCAACGTTGGAGGATGACTTCTTTTTTCTCTTGTGCTTGGGCTTCACTGCATCTCTTCCTCCAGTTCCCACTTCCCCATCTGGAGAAGGAGCCAGCTTAACATCCTCAGCAAGTTGGTCTGGTTTTGTTTCAGATGGCTTCTCATGTCTTGATTCTTCTAGCTTCTTATTGGACGTTAACACTCCTGCACGTCACATTAAAGCACGTTAATTTCTACCTCATCATTGTTTTATGGAATGTAAAGTAAGTTTAAACGCAACACCAACATGCAGGAATGAACATAGATCCCAAAACTAAAAATGGAAACTATCACAGAAGGCATAAAAAAAAAGTTTTGAGAACAGCTAAACAAGAGTTTACTTTCTTCCCCAATTGACTTTCTACATATGAACATGCGATAGAATACAACAGATGTGATTATAAATAATTTATTGATTCAGAAAGGGTACATAGTTACAACAACAGAAAATACAGGTTCAATTGAAACTAGACTAGCTTCTTCATTTTTCAGATATCACAACCCAAAATTAGAATCAATGGGTTGACTAGTGTCACTATGGACAAAGACGTACAAGTAAGCAGGCCTGCTTACCATGAATGCCGAACAACGCATATTTATGTTGATTTACATAGGCAAGGTTGCATTCATTTGATGTTAATTCCTTCAATTTATGTTTAATTCCGTGGAAATCTCATTGTAAGGAATAACTTGGCAATCAACGTGGTGTTAAAGAGCTTTGGAGAGGCTTAGGAGCAAGGAAGAGATGAAATTAAGTTAATGCAGCACAATGGTGGAAGCTTCTAGAGAGTGCTATCGCGCCCATATCTAGCAGCCAAAAGAAAATTGTCCAGAAAGCATACTGTTGGAGGATGCTAGAGCACCCAATCTATCTATCACACTAGTCTACTAGGTGCACAGATGTATTGACAAGAATTAAGAAATAAATACAGGGGCATATAGGAGCAAGGATAAGAAGCAACTGCCACTTCTTCATTGGCAACTATTATTTTTTTAACCATACCACTTGAGATTATATAAAAAAGTAAAAAATAAATAACAATTTTGAAAAACCTGTGCAACATCAAGTGATCACATGCATCTCAGCCAACAAGACAACAATTAAATCCAAGAATATGACTTGGGCCTTCCGCGACTAAGACCAACCAACCAACCAAATCAGATAACTAAGTTTAAAGCTCATCAAAACGCATATAACATTTTCAAAGAAACACTAAAAGATAGAATGGCAATTGTTATGCTTTTAGGAATTATTATAGAATTTAGATACCACGTGTAGCTAGAGAAGTTTTCAATACATCAAGATCAATTCCCTTCGAGCATGGATCCCTGAAAAAGAAACCAACCTACTTAAAAACGAGAACCCATGTGCTAAGGAGAAATAGGAAAGAAAATTCAACACATAATTTTTCCAGCTGAAAAAGCAAGCATGTGATACAGGGAAGAAAAGGCCACCAAACGATAGTTCAAGAACCATACACTTGCAACTAGCATAGCAACAAATCCCAAAACTATTATGCCACTTACAAACAATCACTGATTATTTTTCTTGGACGGGTCTAAGGCTATTTATGCATGCATGCACCATTAATGATTGCATCCCGGTAGTGCAATCTGAATTAATACTATCAAGCATACTAGAAGCATATCTAGTATGAAGCATATTAATGAAGAAACCAAAAGTTTCTACAATGCTCTTGATAGATTATGATAGATTCAAGAAATACATTGCTCTCTCAAATCAATCAATAAAGACCAAACTATTATGCCTTCAAATGAAAGCAAGCACAAACAAAGTCAAATATTAATTGATGTGCATTTCCATATAGAATACATAAATATCTGTTTATGGTGTTTTGATACATTTTAGCATGCATCAGTTGCCATGGTTAATAAGAGCTTGCCATAATATTACTGGTGAAATCGAATGGTAAAGATTGTCCCGTAAGAAGAATAATCAGCATACCAAGACACATATATAAGCACAACGAATCTAATATTCCAATGGTTGAAATCATAGCACAATCCTCATATTGTCACTCAAAATATTGCAAGAAACACAACACATTGTAAAACAGTCGTACTTTGGAACATCATTGTCCAAAATTTCATAATATAGAGTTCATTATCGGTACCCTAGTTAATGTGTTTGCCACTTGAATTTTTGTTTCCTATTTCAGAATGGCAAAGGAGATATTTCAAACAAAAAAATACCAACTAATAGTGGATTTTTTGTGGCGTAATTGAGAATACCAACTAATAGTGGATTTCTAGGCTGCAGCCTAATATGGGTAAAAGCTCTTTCTATGTGGAGTTGATGATAATACCTTCTCTCTCTCTCTCTCTTACCTATTCCAGTGAGGAGGTTTCTTATCAAATACCTAGGTGTTCCCCTTATATCTTCTCAACTTAAAACTGAGGATTGTTGCCAGTTAATTGACAGGATGTTAGCTAGAATCAAGCATTGGTCTACAAAGTTACTCTCATATGGGGGCAGGGTTCAACCATTCAATTAATTCAATTCGTTTTGTTCAGTATCCAAGTCTATTGGTCCTCGATTTTTATTCTTCCTATCGTGAGGAATTTCTTATGGACTGGTTTGGAGCTAAAAGGCCATGCTAAGATTAGTTCGCAGTATATTTTTGCTCCTAAAAGGGGAGGTGGTTTGGGGTTTAAATGTCTTATTGATTGGAACAAAGTAGCTATCTTAAAAAATATTTGGGCTTTAAGTATGAAAGCTGATATCCTTTGCGTTAAATGGATTCATACACATGTGATTAAAAGCCATTGTTTTTGGTACATGAGTTGTCCAAGTGATATGTCTTGGACTATGAGGAAAATTTTCAAGCTCAGGACTATTGTCGTTTCTCTCATTAAAAAAAAGATTGGGAATGGTGATGAACATGTCTTTTGCCTAATCCCATTTTTTTATTTGTCATTTATGTTCATGAAATCAATTTTAAATTTAAAAATATCCTAGCTATGATATAATGGCATTTTTTTTATTTCATTGAAGTAGTCAAAATATATATATATATATCTGAGTACAATATATTAAGCACTGAATCTTTGCTAGTTAGTTTTGTACTCCAACTATATTTGTTGTTTAAAATGAACATTGAAAACACTGAATCAAACAATCACTGTTAGTTAGAGTACTCTAACAGATTCAGTCCAAGACATATCACTGTTAGTTAGAGTACAACACATGTTCATCACCATTCCCAGTACAACATATTAGTCCAAGACATATATCATTGTTAGTTAGAGTAAAAAAAAAAACACTGAACACTGAATCCCTGTTAGTTAGAGTACAACATATTAAGCACTGAATCTCTGTTAGTTAGTTTTTTTCAATGTTCAAAAAAACATAGTCCAAGACATATCACTGCTAGTTAATCTCTGCTGTTTCATTTTTGTTCTCTAACTATATCTAAGTGCAACGTATCACTTTCCTTCTTTTTCTCACCAACCAAACACAAAACACTAAATCAAACAATCATTGTTAGTTAGAGTACTCTAACTGATTCAGTCCAAGACATATCACTTTCCTTCTTTTTCTCACAAACCAAACACAAAACACAAAAATAAAATAGCAAAATATAACTCTAAATTAGCAAAATACAGAGGCACCAGATTAGCAAAATGCACACAGATACAGAAGCACATATACAGCAGCACACAAATACAATAGAACAGAGCAGCACACAGAAATAGAGGCATAAAATATAACTCTAAATTTTCCATCATGTTTATATTAGCTTCATGTAGAGAGAGAGAGAGAGAGAGAGAGAGAGAGAGAGTACCGATTTGAGCTTGAAATGCAAGTAATTGAGGGGTCAAAGTTCAGATCTGAGCTTCTAGAAATCACTGAATCTCTGAATCTTTGATGGAGCTTCGAAATCGGTTCGATCTGGAGCTTCGATGGAGCTTCGAAATCGCTTCGATCTAGAGCTTCGAAATCGCTTCGAATTTCTAAATCTTCGATGATGATGTATGCGTATGGGTTGTGAGAGAGAGAGAGAGAGAGAGAGAGAGAGGGCTCAGATTCAAAATGATGTATGCGTATGGTTTGAGAGAGGGCCCAAATACAAAATAAGGATTGAAAAGGCGCGTGTGGCTACTGCATTTGGAGGCGCTTTTCAATGCCTCCTATTATAAAACGGTGCCGTTTTAGTTAAAATAATATGCGGCGTTTGTAAAACGCCGTTAAATATTAATAATAGTGACATTTAAAAAAACGTCGTTAAAAAAACGCCACCGTCTCCCCTTTTTCTAGCAGTGTGTTGTACTCTTCTCGTCTCATGGGGTTGTGGTTATTGAAAAAATTTGCACTCATTGTCATTGCCAGAGAAGTGTATGTAATCAAATGGTTACCACCGTTGCCGCCGAAATATTGCCGCCAAAGGATTTTCAAGGTGGGTACGTTTTGAAAGTGGGATTTAGAGAAGATAGATTGGTGGTGATGGAGGTGTGTACTCTCATAAACCCTAATTCATGATGTAGTGGTGTGTGGGCTTAATTGTGAGATGGGGTGTCCCAAAATTATTGATGTCATTTTTAGTAATTTCATTTGAGGTTATTATTGTAATAAATAAATAAATAAATAAATAAATAAATAAAGCTAAAATATGGAAGATCTAAAATAATTAATGGAGTGTTAATAGTAGGGCTGTGCAAAATACTGTCCAATCTGCTAAAACCGCACCGATCCGCATCTATCCGCGCCGCTCTAACCACTAACCGCAGTTTAAACATTAAATTTTATGATCCGCCAACCGAACCGCTCCACTCCGCTAAAGTTAATACATATATATTTTTTAACTTCCAATGAAATATCAATGTAAAAATGAGTGTGAGAGAGATTTAAGATATAAAATTTATTATAAATTAGTGGTTATATATATGAAACATATTATTTAAAATTATATTGTGTTATATATCTAAAAAATATTATACAAATTAGTATTATATATTATGCAAATGTATGATAATTAGTTAGAATATTCTTCAATCCGCCAATCCGCCAAAAATCGCCCAAACCGCAAATTGTCAATCCGCTAATCTGCCAACCCAACATTCGGTTTGTAAATTTACTCTCAAACTGCCCGAACCGCACCGCGCACACCCCTAGTTAATAGCAACACTCTAAAATAATTGATAAATTTAAGAATAAATTACATTAACACCCTTAAGGTTTGCTCTTAATACATATTTCTCCTTAAAGTTCTAAAAATTACAATCCCCCTAAGATTTATAGTTGCATTGTAATATCCCACATTTGTTAGTTAATAGGTAGAATTTTTTTTGATCATAGTCGATAGTTAGATTGACTAACAATTTTTGGTAATGTCAACAGTTAATTTTTTCCTTATGCTAACTTTACCCTCATGCACTTTCGCATTCTACAACAAATCATTTTCTCTCACAATTCATCACCCAAGTCATTTTAGAAATTATGTGTTGTTCTTGGAATAAATTCACATGATATTCTATCTTAATATTTATTGATTAAAATTGTGGGACTCCATAATTTTTGTTAAGATTTTAAGAAATAAATTGACAAATATCAAATAATAAATAGTGTAAAATAATACTACAAGACCACCGATTAATCACTCTCATTTTAGGCAACTACCACCCTCTCCTTCCTTACATTACCTCCCATCACCACCACAATCATCCTTCCACAACTCCAAACACTCACCGAACAAACTCATGCACACAAATAAAAAAATCTTCACAACCAACTTATTAAACTGCACAAAGATAAAGAGGAAAAATAGAAAATCAGATATTATAGAAATAAACAAACAAATAAATAAACCAGACACTGATAAAAAGAAAAATAGAGCTTCATTTTACCAATGCACACATACACATTTACGGACAATTACCCACATTCTCTTATATAAAACAGTCAAAAATTCATACAGAAAATATTTGAGATCCTCATAAATTTTTTAAAATTCAATTCACAATAATATAATCGGACCAATGTCAGTTTTTTATTAGTTGAACACTCAATGATATGGGTTTCACTACTTTTGCCACATCATCTATTTATCTATATATCTATCTATCTATCTATATTATAAAGTCAACACCTCTTATGGTGTCTTGAAGCCTTTGTTTCTTATGGTACCACGTGTCTACATTTTTATTTGAAATAAAAAAAAAATTAAATAGATGAGTGGAGGGGACTTGAACCTTAGACTTATATCAAATAAATAAGACTCTTACCATTTGACTAGCATACAATATATAATAATTTTTTTATTTTATTTTTATTTATTTGAATAGCACACGTATCGCGTGTGGCAATCGCTAATTATAAATACATTTGTGGATATAAAATGTGAGTTGCTAACATTGTGGAATTTATACCCACATCTACATGTAATCAAATTCACTTCACAAACACAAAACCATCACTGTGATATACAAATCAAAAACATTGTCCATGACTTAAAAACAAAACCACCACCATGAGTGAAGAAGCCAAGAGACTACATGGTAACATTAATCCAAGTTACCTGGTGAAATTAATCAAAAAAATCTACTTCAATTCATGTTGAGATGGTGATTGGTGGGTTGGGTGGTGCGACGAAGGGTTGATGGTACTGAAATTGATGGTTGTTGGTTCCGCAACAGGGAACTCTTCGCAAATATTTGTTGTTGGTGCTGCAACACATTGAGAGGTGGTGGGTTCGTAGATCAACGGACGAGGATGATGATTGTGCCATGCCATCCCTCAAGCCATGATCGACAACACTACAGGCTGCAATCACTTGCAGAGATTTGGGGTTTTGATTATGCTAAATGATATAGGATTTTTTATTTTGCTAGATGATTTTTGGTGGCATAGCCTTAATTCAATTCAATTTGATCCAATCATGAGTTTTGATCATGGGAGTGCCTTCAATTGGAAGGGCTTTGATTTTTTATTATGGTGGTTGTGGTTTGTGGTTGTGATTGGCATAGTGACAAAGGGAGGAGGAGTGGTGGGTCGCCGCCGGCGGTGACAAGTGATTAGTGGTGATGAAAGTTGTGAACTGTAGTCGGATACACTAATGCTGTGGTGATGGAAGTGGTGAAGGTGGGGATGCACTGGTAATAGTGGAGAGGGGTACTGGTGGTGATACAATGGTGAAGGTGAAAAGTGGCAGAGGGTATAAATATGGGTTTGGGTAAAGAAAGAAGACCTTTATGGTACTTTTGTAAATTAGTCATCTTGATTTGATTTTTTTTTTTTTTGACAGTATTACAAATTAAATTCTGAGGATTAGTATGTCTAGAGAGATCTGTATTAAATATAAATTTGAGAGACTATCAGCGTAATTTATCTATTATTTTTAATTTATAACTATAGCAAATGTCATAAATTAGAACTTCGTCGTCTAGAATCTTGAGGGAGAAAGCTTTTCCATGGTATCTCCATAAGTTATAAGTACTACTTAACAAGACATTAGTCTACCCGTTCGGAACAATCTTTAAAAAATCAGTTTTTACTAAAACAAATAGGAAAATTATAAAGTTAAAAAGCTTTATCATGTGTTAAAAAAAATGCTACAAAAAGAAAATTTTAACTTCTCAAACAAATCAATTTAGAAAAGCAGCCTCAAACGTCTATGGTATAAAAATATTCATGCTTTGATATTTACACTATGTTTGGGAACCTAGGAGAGAAAAAAAAAGAAAAGAAATTATTGTGATTTCTTTCATTTTTGTTTAGATAAGTAAGAAATAAAATTTAAAAAAATGATTGTGATTTCTCTCCTTCTTGTTTGGTTAGATTTCATAAGAGAAAAGAAAAGAAATTATTTTATGTTATATTACCAAAACAACCTTTTTATATTTTCAATCATTTTATTTCTTTTATTTTTATAGGGACAAAATTGGTATTATGATAATATTGGTTTCTTTTCTCTCTCAATCTCTATAGTTTTGGGAAGACTGAAAATAAGGGTTATAAGAGAAATGAGTTTCTCTATATTTCTCTGTATTTCTCCTCGTTTCGTTCTACTTAAGTTATCCAAACAAGTAAGAGAAATACATATCTCTCCATTTCTTTTCCTTTCTCTCCAAATCACTCAATCCAAACATAGCGTTAGAGCATCAGCATCAGGATCGTTAAAATCGTTTCTTATAGGGGGTGTCCGCGGTTCGGTTTGGGACGGTTTGCGGTTCGGTTTGGACTCGCCCGCATCTATGCTGTTTGGGAAAAAGTCAACCTGCAACCGCCCACAATGCGATTTGCGGTTTGTGCGGATAGGATTCGCGGATGTGCGGGCGGTTGCAGGCAGTTTGCGGATTGAACTTTTTTTCCAAAAATTTATTTTTAAACCTTTTTTTTTTCCCAAAAATTTGTTACAATCATCAAACTTGGGATGGAATGTGATCATTAATCAACTGCTTCACTTCTATTTTGGAAAGTGGCAAAGACGACAATAG
This sequence comes from Camellia sinensis, assembly GCF_055761805.1. Lineage (NCBI taxonomy): Eukaryota > Viridiplantae > Streptophyta > Magnoliopsida > Ericales > Theaceae > Camellia > Camellia sinensis. The sequence goes on from NC_138973.1 coordinate 42,016,711, forward strand.
CTAGAAACCTAATGCTAGTGACTAAATTTTCAGATGAACATCGAATCAAATGAGAAAGCCATCCAGATGCTCGATTCTCAATATTCTACCAACCACCGGTGCAAAATTCCTATGCCATTCAATGTCATGCATTTTGTCAAACTCAATTCCATCATCAATGAGTATTGCAACGATTCTTGCAGCCTTGAAGCATGTTGAGCTTATGGATTGCAATCCATTGCCCTTGCGGTATTTTTGAATGCCATCCAAGGATAACTCAAATCCATACAGTTCAGCAATATCCCTTATACATTCCAAATAGATTACATTTAGATTTAGATTTAGATTTAGTAATAGATTCAGATTCAGATTAATAACAGATTCAGATTTAATTTTAATAACAGATTCAGATTTAATTTAATTTTAAGAACAAATTCAGATCAAACAAAACAAATTTAAGAACAAACAAAACAAATTTGTTTGGTGCAGAGATTCAAATTTACAGATTCAGATCAAACAGATTCAGATCAAACAAAACAAAACAGATTCAGATTTACAGATTTAGATCAAACAAAACAAACACAGAGACCAAAACAAATTCAAGAAAAAATTTGTATGGGAACTGTTACAGATTCAATTCCAAAACAAACAGATCAAATTTAAGAACAAATTGTTTAAGAACAAATTTAATTCCAAAACAAACACACAGATTACAGATTCAATTTCAAAAAAAATCAGATCTGTTGGTCCAAAAAAAAATCAGATTTATTTCCAAAGAAACACACAGATTCGATCGGTGCAGAGATAAGAAATCAGGGAGGGACTGAGTGAGAGAGAGAGAGAGAGAGAGAGAGAGAGAGAGAGATCAGAGAGATATCTGATATATATATATATGTTGTAAAAAAAAATCAACGATCGGGGCGAGAGAGAGAGAGAGGGAGAGAGATTGAGAGAGAGTGGCTTACCTGTTGTAAAAAAAATCAACGATCGGTGCGATGAGATGAACAACGAGAGAGTGATCGGTGCAGAAAATGAAGATGAACAACGAAACGAGAGAGTGAGAGAGACAGTGATGAGAGATGAGATGAGACTGAGAGAGTGAGGGAGACAACGATTAGGGTTTTTGTTTTGTTTGTTATAGATGAGGTGAGTGAGATGGTGAGATGGACGGTTAGATTTGAAAGAGGAAAAAAAAATAATTAATTTAATGCGGGTGCGGTTCAAACCCGCAACCCGAAATTTATATAAAATCCAAACTGCACCCTACCCTAATGTGTTTGCGAAACCGCCCACACGCGTGCGATTCAGGTCGGGTAGGGCGGTTTGCGCGGGTCGGATAACCCTACGCCCAGCCCTAGTTTCTTAGCTAAATTAACGATATAAATTTCAAAAAACCACCTCCATCAATCTCCCTTGCAGCTCGTCAAAATTTGCGTCTGCTACAGTATCTCGCTACAACAAGCGAGGTACTGTTCATCGCTACTTATGTATTGCCGGATGTTCGCCCGGAAGTTCGGCCGGTCAACAACATATTTTTTTTTTTACATTTCTTCCAGTTTTACCTTTACAAAGGAACATAAGAATTGTTTGGCTAGCAGTTCATCAATTTAATTAAAAAAAAAGAATAACAAATATTTTAATAGGATTGAGTTAGAATAGAGAATTTGATGCAGTGGGGTGATTAGTTAAAATAGGAAAATAGCATTTTTAGTTATAATTTGACTAAAAATTTAAAGAGATTGGTGTGGATGCTCTTACCACAATAAATAGAAAAATTTAAATTTAAAAAAATAACAAATTGGAAATGGAAAATTAGCACTTTGTTTCTTACTGCTGCAGAAAATAAGAAAAATGAAAGGGTAAATTAAACTTATCTCTCTTGAGATTTAGCATAATTATAGGATTCTCTTCTGTAGTTTTAATAATAACAATAATATCCTTTACTTTTGAAATTATAATACATTTTGACCCATTGTTAACCGTTTGTTAGCACTCTTGTCAAAATATGCTGATGTTACATGTTTTAAAACCTTAAATGCTAATCACTCTGTTTGATGTTAATTTTTTGAAATCAATTTTTTGAAAATTAAGTTTTTTATTTTTTATATTTTTTTTTTGTATTTTTAGTGAATATTTTTAAAATTATAAGCAATTTCTCTACTTTTTTAGATGCACTAAAATGTAAAATATTAATAAAAAAGATATTTTAAAAAATCAATAAATACACAAGAATATGAATATGTAGGGGTGATCGCTGATCGAGTTGGGTTGGACAATATCCCATCCGCCATTCGTCTAAAATAAGGCGGATTGGAAAAAATCAATCTACATCTGTCCACCAGTTTGGCGAATGAGGATTGAGTGAGCCGTGCAGGTTGATGGATGGATGCAATCAGTTTGGCGGTTTGGACTTTACAAATTTTGGGCATTTTTTTAAATTATAATTCATAACTTTTATAATCTCTAATAATTATTAATTTTTTTAAAAAATGTATTTATTGGCTATATATTTTGTATAAGTCAATCGCAGCTTAACACGTGACTCGTAAAGGGTAATTTGGAGAGTTAATGTAAGTCTCCAGTCAACGACAGATACATAGCAGTATATATTGGTAACAATGGATTTGTGCAGCATTGAAGCAATCAGAAGGCATAAGGTGACATGGTCCAACGGTGACTCACAATTCAAATTCAAATTCATGAAGGAAGTCTAACTGCAAGAATGACGTAGTGGAAGTAAACTGTTCAAGGCCATGACTAGTGATCGTGGAAGGGCATTTCGAAGGTTAGAAAACCGCTTCGACAGTTACCATTAGAGGGTATAAATAGAAAAGAAGGCTAACAGAAATGGTCCAGACTTAGATCCCGAAATCAGTTATTTATTTTATATTTTTCTTTCTAATTTTTACATTTTTAGTTCTTCAATTCCTGTACTGTACTTCAATTCTTATGAGTAGTTTCAAGTAATCTATTGTTGTAAAACCCTTCAACATTGTGGAAGTGCGAGGGTATTATTATGAGTTCTTATTATTTAATGAAATCCAGTTCTTCAAATTGTTTTTATCAATTGTTATTGTTAATATTTTTAATTTTCTCCTGAGCAAAGCCATTAGAAAAAGTCCTCTTCATTGAAACTGAAAGAACTTCAACACAATCATCTGATAATTGGTTGGCAATTAAAATTTCTGTAAGAACTTATTGATCCTTACTGGCACGTTTAAAATTACATTATTAATTTTCGAAAGTCAAAAAAGTCAACATATATTTTTTAGCATGCCCAGTGAGACCTTTAAGAAAGAGCAAAGTTTTGGCCAGAGCTCTCCCGTTATAAGACAATGAAGAAGGTTTCCCAACTCCAGTCCTCTAATTTTTCGAAGCTCATTTTCTTACCAAAATGCCCCAAAATTGACACTCCAGCAAATTAGCGCTGTTTTAGTTATGGTTGCCTCAGCACACTCTGGTTGTTGGCTAGGACATTCTAGCGCCTTGCACACTATGGTCTGCTCGGCCACTCCATAGTAAAGTTATGAATTCCAATACCGGCCAACATATCATTTCTTTTTTCATTTGTATGGTTACATATGGGTACCTGTATGTACCAGCAAACACTGTAATGGATTTTTCGGTATATATAATATATGTATAAAAAAAAATTATAATAACTTAGAAATTTTAATGTGCATTCTGTGACATTCAACACCAAATCATTTAATTTAAGCATGACATAAACATGTTATCCAACACAATCTCCGGTTGTTGAGCATAATTATTAACTTAACAAAGAGCAGTATGTTTTGTGCTAAGAAAGAACAATATGTATCACATGAAAAGGATGAATCTGATAGCAAACAGAGCCAAAAAATGTTCTAGATAAAAGATTAACAGGATCAAGCAAGCAAAATATTGAACTTAAGAGGATTAAAATTGGTCTGTTCGTTCTATACTTGTTCTAGATTGGAGCAAGCAAAATAGGCCATCTTAAAATTTCACATCAAAATGTTTGCCTTAATCTGATAGCAAACAGATTTTGAATATGGAGCGGAGAGTGAGAGATGAGAGTGATTTATATATATAACGGAGAGGGAGGGCTTTTAACTAACCAATCCGGCCTTTTCGAGCTTCAGGTGATCTCTTCTCTACCAAGGAAAACAGCTTCAAGCCTAAGCACTCTGTTGCTAGGGGCCTTTGCCCCAAAGTCAAAACCCAAATGTTAGGGCTGAATGACTGAAAGGTTTGGGCAAACAGTTACGCTGTGTTTGGTTGGGGGATTTGGAGAGAGATTTGGAAAAGAAATGGAAAAAGTGTGTGAAACTAGGTGAAATATAGGTATGTTTTATTCACATTTTACTTACCTTTTCCATTTCACTTTCCAATTCTCTCCTCAAATCCCCCAACCAAACACAGCATTAGGAATCAAAGGTTTGTGTACCAGACTGGTATGCCTGTGTATCAAAATTTACCAAAATTCTACGGTGAAACATCCTGATAAGCAAAATGATTTTCAATGAAACAAAACTGTTGGGATATACCTCCTTATTGGAGTGTGGGACCCAGTTGATTTATTAAAAGAGGTTTAATTTGGCTTGGTTTAGTATAATATATTTTTATATATTATATTTGAAGAAACCCAATTCAATTGGGATACAATTAGGTTTTGAGAAGAAAACCCCAGATTCAAAATATGATGTGTATTGTTTTTCCCAAGAAAATAAAAACGCAGCCGTAGCAATTCTTTTTCTTCCCGTGAGAGTGATTGGGGTATCAATCAATTTGGTGGAATCAAATTTTGGGTGCTTTGGCTTTTGTTCTTGGAAGCACCATTAGTGTGCTTGTTCGGCTGCTTCGTTTTGAAGATAGTTTGGTTCGTTATTTTGGGTCTTCTTCAACTTTGGTTCTGAAGATTTTGGTTCATCTATTTGGTGAGGTCTTTCCTCTTGTTTATTTGTGATTATTTGGAATTCACCTAAGGGTGGTTTTGTGAGACTATTAGTGTCTCGTTTGTAATCGTTTGAAACTTATTTGGTTGATAGTGGAATCGGATTTCGATCCCGTGGACGTACCTCACATTGAGGGAACCACGTAAAAATTCTTGTGTTGCCTTTGATTTAATTTTTCCGCATTAATTTTTATTCCCATTGATTGATTTACTTGTGGGGAATCACATCGATTTTCCCTAACAACTGGTATCAGAGCTTACGATTTATTTGGGTTTAGTTATTTGTGTAAATCAATGGAGGGGAATGTGGGTCGTATGTCTAGCTTCAATGGAAGTAATTGGGTAACTTGGAAAACTAAAATGGAGGACCTATTATTTTGTAAAGATTTATATGGACCCATTGAGGGTGCTAGTGGCAAACCCGAGGGTATGAAAGATGATGAATGGAATAGGCTTAATCGAAAAGCCGTTGGTGTTATCCGTCAATGGATTGATGACAGTGTGTTTCATCATGTTGCTACTGAAACTTCAGCACATGATTTATGGAAAAAATTAGAGGGCCTTTATGATAGGAAATCAGCCACAAATAAAGCTTTTCTGTTTCGTAAGTTGGTTAATTTAAAATATAAAGAGGGCAGCCCTATTCCGGAACATCTGAATGAAATAAAGAGTATTGTTAACCAACTTGCTTCTATGAAAATTGTTTTTGATGATGAGTTGCAGGCTTTGATGTTACTTAGTTCTTTGCCCGAAAGTTGGGAGACTTTGGTTGTGACCGTCAGTAATTCGGCGCCCGATGGAGTTGTCACAATGGGCCAAGTCACTAGTAGCCTGTTGAATGAAGAAACTAGAAGAAAATCAGCCGGTTCTTCTCATTCGGAAGCATTTGTTGTGAGAGGCCGAAGCAAAACAAGGGGGAGGAGTAAGACTCCTCATGGTCGTGATCAAAGCCGTGACAAGTCAAGAGATGGCTCTTTTTCAAAGAAAGACGTTGAGTGTTATTATTGCCATGAGAAAGGGCACATGAAGCGAGAATGCCGAAAGCTCAAGAATAAGGAGAAAAGGCGTGATAAAAGTGTAGATAAGAAGCAAGAAGACACAACAGCAGTTACTACCAATGGTGATCTCATGGTCGTTTGTGAAGATGATTGTATCAATTTTGTGGGCCAAGAGAGCAATTGGGTGATTGATTCCGGTGCTTCTTTTCATGTGACTTCTCGAGTTGATTTCTTCACTACCTACACTGCAGGAGATTATGGTTCTGTTCGAATGGGTAATGAAGGTTTGTCCAAGATTATTGGTATGGGTGATGTTTACTTGGAAACAAATTTGGGCTGCAAGTTGTTGCTTAAAGATGTGAGGCATGTTCCCGACATTCGCCTCAATTTGATCTCTACTGGGAAGCTAGATGATGAAGGCTTCAACAACAAATTTGGTGATGGAATATGGAAGCTCACAAAAGGTTCCTTGGTGGTGGCTAAGTGCAAGAAGACTCATACACTTTATTCGATGCAAGGAAAAATTTGTAAAGGTGTTGTCAATGCACTTCAAGATGATACTTCTACCGAATTATGGCACAAGCGGCTTGGCCATATGAGTGAAAAGGGGCTGCAAGTATTGTTCAAGAAAGAGCTTCTACCCGGTTTGAAAGGTACACATCTTAAAACTTGTGTTCATTGTTTGGCGGGTAAACAACATAGAGTTTCTTTTCATAAAAATGTTGTTTCTAGAAAAGAAAATGTTTTGGAGTTGATTCATTCTGATGTTTGTGGTCCTTTAAAAGTTAGAACACATGGTGGTGCACTTTATTTTGTTACTTTCATTGATGATTATTCAAGGAAAGTTTGGGCTTTTTTACTAAAAACTAAAGATCAAGTTCTAGAAGTATTTAAGCATTTTCAGGCCATGGTTGAAAGAGAAACAGGGCAGAAATTGAAGTGCATCCGATCAGACAATGGTGGTGAATACATTGGGCCATTTGATGAGTATTGTCGCAGCCAAGGTATTCGACACCAAAAGACAGTTAAGAAGACTCCTCAACAAAATGGCGTTGCCGAGAGGATGAACCGCACAATTGTGGAAAGAACAAGGTGTTTGCTTTCACAAGCTAAATTGCCAAGATCCTTTTGGGGTGAGGCGTTGAAGACAGCGGTTGACGTGATCAATTTGTCTCCTTCCTATCCTTTGAATGGTGATGTTCCAGAAAGAGTTTGGACCGGCAATGATGTGTCTTATGAGCACTTGAGAGTGTTTGGTTGCCGAGCCTTTGTTCACATTCCAAAAGATGAAAGGTCCAAGCTTGATAGCAAGTCAAAACAATGTATTTTTCTTGGCTATAGGCGTGATGAATTTGGTTATAGATTGTGGGATCCGGTCGACAAGAAAGTCATTCGAAGCCGTGATGTTGTGTTTCTTGAAGACCAAACAATTGAAGACTTTGGCAAAGGTGATCAACCGGAGCCAAAAGCTAGTGATCTCATTGACATGGATTTATCTCCTTCATCTTCAGTTGATAATGAAAACGGGGGAGATGTGCAGCCACCTATTGAAGATGTAGAGGATGATGCTAATTCTAATGAAGTTGAGCCAGAAATTGAGGAAGAGCATCCAACTCAAGAACTACCACCACAACTTGAGTTGAGGAAATCTACAAGGGACCGACAACCTTCAAGAAAGTATCCTCCCAATGAATTTGTGTTGATTTCTGATCAAGGGGAACCGGAGAGCTACCAAGAAGCAATTGAGCATGCAAAGAAAGGTGATTGGAAAAAGGCCATGGAAGAGGAGATGGATTCCTTAGTTGAAAATCACACTTATGATTTAGTGAAGTTGCCTAAAGGGAGGAAAATTCTGAAAAATAAGTGGGTCTTCAAATTGAAGAATGATGGCAAGAATCTGAGGTACAAGGCACGTCTTGTTGTGAAAGGCTTTGGGCAAAAGAAAGGTATTGATTTTGATGAAATTTTCTCGCCAGTTGTAAAAATGTCTTCTATTCGGGTTGTACTTGGCATGGCTGCAAGTATGAACCTTGAAGTTGAGCAACTTGATGTGAAGACCGCATTTCTGCATGGTGATCTTGAAGAAGAAATTTACATGGAGCAACCGGAAGGATTTGTGGAAAAAGGGAAAGAGAAATTTGTTTGCAAATTGAAGAAAAGTTTGTATGGCCTCAAGCAAGCCCCGCGGCAATGGTACAAAAAATTTGACTCTTTCATGATGAATAATGGTTTTTCTAAAACCACTTCGGACCATTGTGTGTTTGTGAAAAATTTTCCAGATGGTAAATTTATTATTCTTTTGCTTTATGTTGATGACATGTTAATTGTGGGTCAAGATTCTACCATGATAAACAGGTTGAAATTGGAGTTAAGCAAGTCTTTTGCTATGAAAGATTTGGGACCGGCAAAGCAAATTCTTGGTATGAAAATTGTTCGTGATCGCAAAGAGGGGCTGATTTGGTTGTCTCAAGAAAGCTACATTGAGAAAGTTCTTGAGAGGTTCAATATGGATAAAGCAAAGTCGGTTGGTTGTCCACTTGCGGGTCATTTCAAGCTTAGTTCGAATCAATGTCCTACAAGTGAGAAAGACAAGGAAGAGATGCAGAAAGTTCCTTATGCTTCAGCAGTTGGTTCTTTGATGTATGCCATGGTTTATACAAGGCCGGATATTGCTCACGCCGTTGGTGTGGTGAGTCGTTTTCTCTCTAATCCGGGTAAAGAACATTGGGCAGCGGTAAAATGGATTCTAAGGTATCTTCGAGGGACTTCGAAGGTGTGTTTGTGTTTTGGGGATGGTAAGCCGATGCTTGATGGGTTCACAGATTCTGACATGGCTGGTGATGTTGATTCTCGGAAATCTACTTCGGGGTATTTGATGACTTTTGCAGGGGGAGCTGTGGCATGGCAATCTAAATTACAAAAATGTGTTGCTCTCTCAACTACCGAAGCTGAATTTATTGCTATTACAGAAGCTTGCAAAGAAGAGTTATGGTTGAAGAAATTTTTGCAAGAGTTGGGTTTAAAGCAAGAAAAGTATGTGCTTTATTGTGATAGTCAAAGTGCTATTCACTTGAGTAAAAATTCTACTTTTCATTCGAGATCGAAACACATTGATGTGAGATACCATTGGATTCGTGATGTGTTAGATTCGAAATTGTTGCAACTCGAAAAGGTTCACACAGATAATAATATTTCAGATATGTTGACAAAGACTTTGTCGAGGGACAAACATTTGAAGTGTCGAACTTTGGCGGGTATGGTTGATCTCTCCACCTAAGTCGGTAGGGGGAGAATTGTTGGGATATACCTCCTTATTGGAGTGTGGGACCCAGTTGATTTATTAAAAGAGGTTTAATTTGGCTTGGTTTAGTATAATATATTTTTATATATTATATTTGAAGAAACCCAATTCAATTGGGATACAATTAGGTTTTGAGAAGAAAACCCCAGATTCAAAATATGATGTGTATTGTTTTTCCCAAGAAAATAAAAACGCAGCCGTAGCAATTCTTTTTCTTCCCGTGAGAGTGATTGGGGTATCAATCAATTTGGTGGAATCAAATTTTGGGTGCTTTGGCTTTTGTTCTTGGAAGCACCATTAGTGTGCTTGTTCGGCTGCTTCGTTTTGAAGATAGTTTGGTTCGTTATTTTGGGTCTTCTTCAACTTTGGTTCTGAAGATTTTGGTTCATCTATTTGGTGAGGTCTTTCCTCTTGTTTATTTGTGATTATTTGGAATTCACCTAAGGGTGGTTTTGTGAGACTATTAGTGTCTCGTTTGTAATCGTTTGAAACTTATTTGGTTGATAGTGGAATCGGATTTCGATCCCGTGGACGTACCTCACATTGAGGGAACCACGTAAAAATTCTTGTGTTGCCTTTGATTTAATTTTCATATAAGCGGTCCCATTTCTGGTCTAGTACGGTACGTCTCAGACAGTATGAGACGGGATTAATAACTTTGCTCCATATGGTGGTCTTCCGAGCTGAGCTCTATTGAGCCACTTGTATCGATATCTTCAGAAAGTTGACAAGTCAAGACCCCTTGTCCATGTTGTATGACCCTATGCATGTCCGGAAACCATTGAATAACTTTATCATTATTAGTAAAAAGCCATTACTGTTGCAAACCAGAGCATTTAAGATTGTGCCGAGAAATGCTCTCTCTTAGATGACTTGACCGATAATAAGAAAATACTCCATCCCTTCCCAACTCAACGTTTTGAGTATGTGCACTATATGTTCAATTCTTGCATCAGAAAAACCACCAATTGTGAACTTCTCGACGACTCCCTTCACTTCAATCAGACTATGCCCAGGTTCCTTCTTCAATCCACTACCCTTCAGCATCTTCTTGCCTCTGCAACACAATACGACGTCCCATCTGAAGCATATAAACTTGATAATAGAACATAGGGTGAAGTAGTAACAGGATCACGTTTCAAAAGCGTTCTTGCCAAACATTGCGCAATTAAAACATCTCCATGCAGTCAGCAAGCAGAGAGCAAGCTCACTAAAACAACTGGATCATGCCCAAAAGGAAATTTTTCTATGTATTCTTCAGCCTCCTTTAGTCTCCCAGCTCGTCCAAGTAGATCTATGAGGCAAGAGAAATGATCATTGTCAGGGGCAATCCCATAGATTTCATTCATAGAATTGAAATAGGCTTGGCCCTCATCCACAAGCCCTGCATGATTGCACCCTGTGAGAAGTGCAATAAATGTAACAGAATCTGGCTTCAAACCAAACACCTTCATCTGCTCAAACAGCTCTAGGGCCTTTGCCTCATGCCCATGATTTCCAATCCAGCATGATGCTATTCCATGATACAAGATTGCGACAGCCCATTTTATTAAAAACAGTTTGTGCATATCCAATGCAACCACATTTAGCATACATGTTTACAAGTGCATTATCAACACCTACATCTCCATCCAACTTCGTTCTGATCAGATGAGCATGAATCTGCTTGCCATGGCGTACAGAAGCAATGCCAGCACAGGGAAAGGCTATGGTGTACACTTGGTGTGCACCCAATCACAAATTGTTGTGACTTTATAACAAAATTTCGTAACATTAACTATAAAATGCATAACCTCGCCACAAATTACCGTAATAAAATATTCAAAATTTTGTGATTCATGTAACAAAAATTTGGGATTTAGTTACGACATTTTTTGTTAAGTTAATTTGTAATGAGATTACGCAAATTTGTGTGGTAGGGTGCATATGGCAAGCACCCGAAACGGGTGCACACCATAGAGTTTCCCCATTTCCGATAAAAGGGGTGGAGTCAAGGTTGTGCTCGATTGTTTGGCAATGCAATTGCATTCCTCTCCTCAAATCATCTGTAGTGCTGCAAATTCCAAAAACAATAAATAACAATAATAATCAATTTTTTTTTGTCTTTATTTAATTTTTTATTTTACTTTTTAGATCACTCTCTCTACACTAGATATACTTTAAAAAAAAAAAAAATTAACATTAACAAATATTTTTAAAAAATCACTAAAAAAAATTATTCTAAAAATAAAATATGACCTTTTAAATTTGATCCCATACTATAACAAGAAGTGTCATCATGTGGATGTGTGTGGGTATTCCATGGAGAGAATGAATTATACGCGGATGGCCCATAAACTCGTTGGTTCATGGTTGGTCAATTAACTGATGACAAATCAGTAGCTGTGGGACAATTATTCTCTTTATTATGAAAAATTATTAGTTAATCCAAAGGTATCACTTAATTATATTCTTACTCAATTACAAATTATCATGTTTTCTCATATTTTCTAATTACTCAACACAAAATCGTAAGTCTCATTCCCTCTATCAATCACAATGCATATAGAATGCGTAATGCTTTGGACCAACCAATAATTTCTCCTTTATTATTCTGTTTCTAATTGACTGTCCCAACTTGAGTTGGGTTTCTCTTCCGACTATCATGGATTATTTATTTTTTTGAAGAAATTACAAATATTTTTTAAAATACAGATTACTCCTATTTTTAGATTTTTTTTTATCTAACAGAATTATGAGAAAAAATAAAATTTCTAACTTTTTTATTTTTTTTATATTATGAAAAATGATATACAAGCCCACTTTTTAGACCCATTTATAGACCTGATGATATGTTAGTGATATGATTGGTTGATGATTAGAGAAAATATAAGAGAGAGCGTTACCTTTATCCTAATTGATTATCATATCACTAGGTTTAAAAATTTGGTCTAATTTTTTGTCATGAATAGTAATGTTCATTTTTTATACAACAATAAAAATATATGAATTGTTAATTAAAATATATTTATAATATCATTAAAAACTGTTATTAACTTAATGTATTAATCAACTAATAATAAAAAAAAGGATCATTTTTTATGTGATTATAAACTTGAAGGGGCGTGATGTAATTTTTGAAAATACAAAGAATAATTCATATTTTAAGCAAACTTTAGATGATATAATTGTCATTTATCTTTTTTTTTTTTTTTTTTTTTTTCTTTTTTAACGGCGATTCAGTTTAGTGGATAAATTACATTTTGCCTCCTTTATGCTTACTATTTTCTCATTTTGGTCTTAACTTTTGTTTCACATTTCAATTTTTTTTTTTTTAAAATTTACATCAAAGCTAAATTTTGTTCAAAATTAGACATAAAACATCATGTTGGTTGTCACTTGACATAAAAATGTTAAAGGTTTAGGTTAAGGTAAACCTCCTTAAACTATGACTCATTTGCATTTTGTCTTTCTGAACTTCAAAACTCAACAATTAATCACCTCAGTTAGTCACCTCGAAGTATTATGTTTGTAACGCCCTCAAAATAATAACAATAAACCCATTAAATAAGACATGCATTGATATTCAAAGGTTCCACATTCTTTCATTACATCAGAATTCTATTACATAAGTATTACATGTTAACAACAAAAGCAAATGCCCTATGGGCTTACAGCTTTCCAAGTTAACACTTGGTTACAACAAAAGAGTACTAACTCGTACACATTAAGCCCTTGGCTTGAAATTACATGTAATACAACAAAAGTAAAACGACAAAAAGTATGTCCGCCTCTAGCCTCCCAAGCTATGTCCTTGGAGGTGGCATGCTTCCTGCACCTGAAAATGATATTCCCATATAGGGTGAGCCACAGCCCAGTAGAAATATACTAAACCAACCATGAACAATGACTAAAAGATTAGCAATTGATAGATGGCCAACACTGATACATTCACATAAATCACATATTTATGTATACGACTTAAGAGTCCAAGTTACTTTTCATTTTCCCTTTTTCAACAGATAGGCATATAAACTCTATCCACATTCTCAACAGATATGTATAACAACAATATCCACATTCACAGATAAGCATATAAGCTATATCCACATTCTACAACAGATATGTGTAACCACAATATCCACAGATAAGCATATAAGCTATATCCACACTTCACAAAGATAAGCATATGAGCTCTATCTTCACTTCTCTAGACAAGCATATGAGCTGTATCTACGGAGTTCATCCCCTATCTTCTCCCAATACTATCCGGTTTAGAGGTACATCCCCCATCTTCCCCTAAACCGCGGAGTACATCCCCCATCTTCTCCTCTACACATAATGTATACAAACACATTGGTTCTATATACAATCACTTAATACATACAGTTAATGTATTCTTTCAACCGTCAAGTTCCATGACACATTCCATTGATTAGTTTTCGTTTGCCTAATCATCATGCATTGTCTACAACATTCACGACTATCCTCCACCGATAGCCCAAAGCAGTTATTTCTATACAGAAAATAAATGCACAATGGATATTCAATCAACATTTCATTTCCTCATTCTTCTCAATTAATTATCCCAATTAATTAAACAATGTAATTAGGCCAATTCCCATAATTAACATTTCAACCCTTAGGTCCCATTTTCATCAATAATTCAACATTCATTCCAACTCTCTATGCCAAACATGCAATTAGGTTTATTATAAATAAAACCCCAACTTTTGTAAAATAGCACAAAAGCCCCAAACTTTCACAAAATTACCAAACCAACCCCAACATCTCAAAATACTAAAATTTAAAGACAAAATCCATAGAGAGGAGTAGGATATCCCTACCTCAAATTCGGAGCCCCAAAGGAGAAGATGAAAAACCCAACGTGCTCCAAATCCCGAGATTTTCATATTAAAATATAGTCCTCGACGATCAACAACTCTTTTGTAAAGGCCAAAGATGAGCAAATCACTCCTACTAGATCAAAACCTAGAGAGAAGGTTGAGTTCTAGAGTGAGAGGCTCAACAATGGTGTTTTTGGAAAAGTAAGAGAGAGAAGAGAAAGTGAAAAAGTGATTTGAAAAGTCAAAACACGGAACTTAAATCCAGTTGCTCCGCTCGAGCGTAAAACACCCCGCTCGAGCGTCACTCACAGACTCCCGCTCGAGCGGTCAAACTCCCCCTCGAGCGCCGGATGCACTCTCCCAGCACTTTTACAGAGCCAGGTCTCCGCTCGAGCTTCCAACTCCCCGCTCGAGCGGAACTCACACAACCCCGCTCGAGCAGCTAATCCCACGCTCGAGCGTACAACACTGCACAGGAAAAAAATACTGGATGGGTGTATTCCCCGCTCGAGCGCCCAAACCCCCGCTCGAGCGGACAGGCCAAAATCTGGGCAACTAGTTTTGGTTTCTAAACTCAACCAACCTGTAACAAGCTTGCCCAACACATCCTATAACTCAAATACGAAGTAAAAGGATGTAAACAAGATAATAATCAACTACCAACATCCACAGACACATGTCCAGATCACTGTACAACAAGGGTAAACCCGGGATCGCTATAACCTCCCCCCTTAAAGAATTTCGTCCCCGAAATTAAGCACAAGTTTTCAAAAACAAGTTTTTCTCCATTTTAAACAATGTTACATTTGAACATTCAACAATTCGACCCATTACCGGTCATCCCATCCCCTTTAACAAGAGGCATTCCTCAATATGTAAACAACATATTTACTTTCAACATGCATCAATATTACGCATTTCCTTTCCAATTTCAACATATATAATGTTACATTCAACTTCCATATGAGGCAAGTCCCAAAACATACTTCCAATAAACCAAACATTTTCAATGTTTCACAACTTAAGACATATATAAAAGCTCTTAAGTTCAACAATAGTGCAAAATTTACATACAAGATTACATATCAACAAACAAGTCCGGATATTTCTCGCGGACTTCCAACTCACGTTCCCAAGTGGCTTCCTCCACTCCGTGATGTTTCCACAAGACTTTCACCAAAGGAATGGTCTTACCACGCAGGACCTGATCCCGCCTATCCAAGACCCGAACCGGTCTCTCCTCATACGAGGCATCCTCATCTACCTCTAAATCGGTCCAATCCAACACATGTGATGGATCTGGCTCATACTTCCGAAGCATACTCACATGAAACACGTCATGCACTCCGGACAACTGCGGCGGTAAAGCTAACCGATAAGCAACCTCGCCAATCCTCTCAAGGATCTCAAAAGGACCAATAAACCGAGGGGATAATTTCCCACTCTTCCCAAACCTCATCAGGCCTCGCCTAGGTGATATCTTCAGAAAGACATGATCACCTACCTCAAACGCCAAAGGCCTCCTCCTACGGTCAGCATAAGATTTCTGACGACTTTGGGCTGTAACAAGCCTCCTACGGATAAGCTCAACTTTCTCCGTCGGCTCCCTAACCAACTCCGGACCCAACAAAGGTGCATCACCCACCTCGGCCCAACAAACTGGAGACCTACAAGGTCGGCCATACAAGGCCTCAAACGGTGCCATACCGAGACTAGACTGAAAACTGTTGTTGTAGGCAAACTCTACCAAGGGTAAGTGCCTCTCCCACGTCCCACTGAAGTCTAGGACACAACCCCGAAGCATATCCTTGAGGATCTGAATAGTACGCTCGGACTGCCCGTCAGTCTGAGGATGATAAGCTGTACTAAAAGTCAACTTAGTGCCCAAGGCACTCTGCAAACTCTGCCACAACCTAGCAGTAAAACGAGGATCTCTATCTGAGCCGATCGTCACTAGGACCCCGTGCAATCTCACTACGTCCCGAATATACAAATCGGCAAGATGATCCACCGAATCTCTCACGCGCATAGGAATAAAGTGCGCCGACTTAGTCAACCGGTCTACAACCACCCAAATAGCATCACTACCCCGCTGAGTCCTCGGAAGACCCACAACGAAGTCCATAGTGACATGCTCCCACTTCCACTCGGCAATAGGCAAGGGTTGCAACAAACCCGCTGGCCTTTGATGCTCGGCCTTCACTTGCTGGCAAGTAAGGCACTTCGATACGAAAACAGCCACATCTCTCTTCATACCCCGCCACCAAAACTGGCGACCCAAATCCTGATACATCTTAGTACCTCCCGGATGCACCGCAAGGCGCGAATGGTGAAACTCTCGGAGTACTTCCTCTCGGCAAGACTCCGGTACAAACAAACGGTCTCGGTATCTCACACTCAGGTCGGGATACACCGTCAAACCCTTCTCAACTTTCCCACTGGAGATCTTCTCTCGGAGGGATTCTACCTCAAGGTCACCTCCCTGTGCCTCTAACACTCTAGTCATAAGTGTAGGCTGCGCAACAACTGAAAACAAGGCCGCAGCCTCAACAGATTCGCCCAGTAGCAATTCAAACTCACCAAGTGCTCCCAACATCTCCCATTCCCGGATGGCTATACAAGCTACATCGCTAATGGATTTCCTACTAAGGGCGTCGGCCACAACATTGGCCTTTCCTGGGTGATAGTGTAACTCAAAATCATAGTCCTCAATGAACTCCATCCATCTCCTCTGCCTCAAATTCAAGTCTCTCTGTGTAAACAGATACTTCAAACTCTTGTGGTCCGAGAATATCTCGAACTTCTCACCATAAAGGTAGTGCCTCCAGATTTTCAAGGCAAAGATCACTGCTGCTAACTCTAGGTCGTGTGTGGGGTAATTCTTCTCGTGTATTTTCAACTGACGTGAGCCATAAGCTACCACTTTCCCCTCTTGCATCAACACACAACCCAAACCCTCTCGTGAGGCATCACAATAAACCGCATAACCCAACCCTCTCTCCGGAATAATCAACACCGGAGTGGTGGTCAATCTAACTTTCAGCTCTTGGAACGACTTTTCACAAGTCTCACTCCACACAAACTTAACTCCCTTCCGAGTCAGTCTAGTCAACGGTGACGCTAACCTGGAGAAATCTTTCACAAACCGACGGTAATACCCAGCTAATCCCAGAAAACTGCGGATCTCAAACACACTCTTAAGCTGTGCCCAATCCTGCACTGCCTCAACCTTGGATGCATCAACAGACACCCCTTCCCCGGATACCACGTGGCCTAAGAATTTGACTTCTCTCAGCCAGAACTCACACTTCCCAAACTTGGCATACAGCCTATGGGCTCTAAGCAACTCAAGCACCACTCTCAAGTGTTCCTCGTGCTCCTCCTCAGAAGGCGAATAGATAAGGATGTCGTCCACAAAAACGACTACAAATCGATCTAAGAACTCCCGGAAGATCCGATTCATCAAGTCCATAAAGACTGCCGGTGCATTGGTAAGCCCAAATGGCATCACCAGAAACTCGTAATGGCCATACCGCGTACGGAATGCCGTTTTCAGAATATCCTCCTCCCTGACCCTTAACTGGTGGTAACCCGATCTCAAGTCTATCTTAGAGAAACAACGAGAACCCTTCAACTGGTCAAACAGGTCATCTATACGGGGCATAGGGTACTTATTCTTAACCGTAGCCCGATTCAACTTCCGGTAGTCAATACACAATCTCAAGGCACCATCTTTCTTTTTAACAAAGAGGGCTGGTGCTCCCCACGGCGAAACACTAGGGCGAACAAAGCCCTTATCAAGCAATTCCTGGAGCTGACCTTCAACTCAACCAACTCTGCTGGAGCAAAACGGTAAGGTGCCATAGAAATCGGCGCCGTGCCGGGCACTAAATCAATAGAGAACTCTATCTCTCGGTGAGGTGGCAAACTAACAAGATCTTCGGGAAAGACTTCCGAATACTCACAAACCACCCTCGGCAACACAAATTGGGTCTCACCACACTCACTACTCTCAAAACTGGCAAGTAGACTACTAAGCTCACTTCGCCCTCGCGAATCATACCCCGGTGGCAACACACAACCAACCTGGTCTCCCAAGAAATGGAACCACTCCCCGCTCAAGGTACATAACGTGACCCTCTGGCGGTAGCAATCGATAACAGCCCGGTATGACGATAGCCAGTCCATACCCAAAATAACATCAAAGCCCTTCATGGGCATGACAACAAACAGAAAAGGAAGCCTATAATCGGCGACCTCAATATCACATCCTCTAACACCCTGTTTCAGGATCAACTCACCACCCAAAGGCGATACCACACAAATAGGAGATGCTAACTGTGCTAACTCCAATTCCAAAACAGATGCAAATGCAGCAGATACAAAAGAATGAGATGCACCCGTGTCTATCAACACATTAGCAACCGAGTTGCAAAACAGAAAAGTACCTCTCACTACCGATGGAGCCGGTACTAAATCCTGCGCGGTAACAACATACACGCGCCCCGTAGGCCCCTGGTCTACCTGCTCACCTCTCGGAGCAAAAGACTGCTGCACAGACTGGGATGACGAAGCTCCCGGATTGGCCCTCGAGGCCTGCACAGACTGAGCTGGCTGAAAACCCTGCGTCTGCCTAGAACCAGACGCTCCTGAAGTGGCACTCAACTGCGGGCAAAACCTCTTCAGGTGCCCAGGCTGTCCACACTGATAACAAGACAAGGGCTGCCCCCTGCCCAAACTCTGACTCTGCGGTCTAGCTGAAGAAGAAGCAGCTCTCTGACCCCCACCCTTCTGCGGGCAAACAGAAACCTTGTGACCCAACTGGCCACACTTGTAACAGGTGAAATCCCCCTGACCGCCTCTCCCGGAGCCTGCACTCGGCACTGGGAAGGTCGATCTAGCAACACCACCCTGCGACTGCTGAGGGTTAGAACCCCTCTGCCTCCTGCCATCGTTCTGACCATCTTGGCTCCTCTTGGAGCCTCACTGCCCCTCATCCTCCTCCTGCATCATGAGCTCCATATGAGCTGCAGCGTCCACTAGGTGTCTGTACTCTCGGATGTAAGACCCACCAACCCTCAACTTGAGGCCCCGCCTCAACTTCCGCTCAAACTCATAGCAACGACGTTCCTCAGACGCCACCAGTTCAGGTGCAAACCTGGACAGACTAGTAAAAGTAGCCTCAAACTCGGCCACTGACAAGCCCTGCTGATTAAGCCGGCTGAACTGATCCCTCAGCTTCTCCCTAGCTGCTGCAGACAAAAACCTCTCCTGAAAAGCATTCACAAATGCCTCCCAAGTACCACCAACACGAGCCTTCTCGTACTTCCATCATTGACCCGCATCTCCCTTAAGCTGGAAGGATGCCAAGGTCACTTTCAGTGCTCCGTCCTCGATGCCAAGCATCTCGAACGTCTTACTCATTTGCTCTAGCCACTCATCAGCCTTCAGTGGCTCCTTCGGATCCCCGATAAACTCATCCGGATTAGACCGGAAAAACTCCCTCTTCAAGAAGGAAGGCCCTGCCTCAGCTGCCTGATTCCCAGCTCTAAGAATACCCAAAGCTCCTGCTATCTCTCTGGTCAAGGCACCCATGGCTTGCTGACCCACTGGCTCGGCCACATTGGCCTGGCCAACTCCCTCCTGCACTGCCGGAATCTCACCCTGTAACGGTACTTCCTGCCTCGCAGGTCTACCACGCCTAGCACCTCTTCCTCGTCCTGACATCCTAATAAAGGTAACACAGAACGTTAGCACATTCATAAATGTGCCGAAACTAAACACTCACGTCCTAATACATGGACAACTGTAATTCACTCCACATAAGCACATAAACACATAAGCACATACGAATTTCATTTCCGGATAATGATAGTCCCGAGGCGTTACTAGAGTTCCGGTTAGAAACAGCATTGATCAAGTGCTTTTCCAACAAGACTCCCAGAAACCCAAGGATCCAGTCAACATCCTAGAAATTAAATCCCATACCCACATAGTCACATAAGCATGTTATCAATTAGGCACAAGCATAAGACACTACTTCTAAGTCTCTATCAAGCGAGACAAACCCATTGTGATACTAATCACTTCCCACGTACCCGAAGTATTCGAACCCGGTACGCTCTGATACCAAGTTGTAACGCCCTCAAAATAATAACATTAAACCCATTAAATAAGACATGCATTGATATTCAAAGGTTCCACATTCTTTCATTACATCAGAATTCTATTACATAAGTATTACATGTTAACAACAAAAGCAAATGCCCTATGGGCTTACAGCTTTCCAAGTTAACACTTGGTTACAACAAAAGAGTACTAACTCGTACACATTAAGCCCTTGGCTTGAAATTACATGTAATACAACAAAAGTAAAACGACAAAAAGTATGTCCGCCTCTAGCCTCCCAAGCTATGTCCTTGGAGGTGGCATGCTTCCTGCACCTGAAAATGATATTCCCATATAGGGTGAGCCACAGCCCAGTAGAAATATACTAAACCAACCATGAACAATGACTAAAAGATTAGCAATTGATAGATGGCCAACACTGATACATTCACATAAATCACATATTTATGTATACGACTTAAGAGTCCAAGTTACTTTTCATTTTCCCTTTTTCAACAGATAGGCATATAAACTCTATCCACATTCTCAACAGATATGTATAACAACAATATCCACATTCACAGATAAGCATATAAGCTATATCCACATTCTACAACAGATATGTGTAACCACAATATCCACAGATAAGCATATAAGCTATATCCACACTTCACAAAGATAAGCATATGAGCTCTATCTTCACTTCTCTAGACAAGCATATGAGCTGTATCTACGGAGTTCATTCCCTATCTTCTCCCAATACTATCCGGTTTAGAGGTACATCCCCCATCTTCCCCTAAACCGCGGAGTACATCCCCCATCTTCTCCTCTACACATAATGTATACAAACACATTGGTTCTATATACAATCACTCAATACATACAGTTAATGTATTCTTTCAACCGTCAAGTTCCATGACACATTCCATTGATTAGTTTTCGTTTGCCTAATCATCATGCATTGTCTACAACATTCACGACTATCCTCCACCGATAGCCCAAAGCAGTTATTTCTATACAGAAAATAAATGCACAATGGATATTCAATCAACATTTCATTTCCTCATTATTCTCAATTAATTATCCCAATTAATTAAACAATGTAATTAGGCCAATTCCCATAATTAACATTTCAACCCTTAGGTCCCATTTTCATCAATAATTCAACATTCATTCCAATTCTCTATACCAAACATGCAATTAGGTTTATTATAAATAAAACCCCAACTTTTGTAAAATAGCACAAAAGCCCCAAACTTTCACAAAATTACCAAACCAACCCCAACATCTCAAAATACTAAAATTTAAAGACAAAATCCATAGAGAGGAGTAGGATATCCCTACCTCAAATTCGGAGCCCCAAAGGAGAAGATGACAAACCCAACGTGCTCCAAATCCCGAAATTTTCAGATTAAAATATAGTCCTCGACGATCAACAACTCTTTTGTAAAGGCCAAAGATGAGCAAATCACTCCTACTAGATCAAAACCTAGAGAGAAGGTTGAGTTCTAGAGTGAGAGGCTCAACAATGGTGTTTTTGGAAAAGTAAGAGAGAGAAGAGAAAGTGAAAAAGTGATTTGAAAAGTCAAAACACGGAACTTAAATCCAGTCGCTTCGCTCGAGCGTAAAACACCCCGCTCGAGCGTCACTCACAGACTCCCGCTCGAGCGGTCAAACTCCCGCTCGAGCGCCGGATGCACTCTCCCAGCACTTTTACAGAGCCAGGTCTCCGCTCGAGCTTCCAACTCCCCGCTCGAGCGGAACTCACACAACCCCGCTCGAGCGGCTAATCCCACGCTCGAGCGTACAACACTGCACAGGAAAAAAATACTGGATGGGTGTATTCCCCGCTCGAGCGCCCAAACCCCCGCTCGAGCGGACAGGCCAAAATCTGGGCAACTAGTTTTGGTTTCTAAACTCAACCAACCTGTAACAAGCTTGCCCAACACATCCTATAACTCAAATACGAAGTAAAAGGATGTAAACAAGATAATAATCAACTACCAACATCCACAGACACATGTCCGGATCACTGTACAACAAGGGTAAACCCGGGATCGCTATAACCTCCCCCCCTTAAAGAATTTCGTCCCCGAAATTAAGCACAAGTTTTCAAAAACAAGTTTTTCTCCATTTTAAACAATGTTACATTTGAACATTCAACAATTCGACCCATTACCGGTTGTAACGCCCTCAAAATAATAACTTTAAACCCATTAAATAAGACATGCATTGATATTCAAAAGCTTCACATTCTTTCATTTATCAGAGTTTCATTACAAAAAGTATTACATGTTAACAACAAAAGCAAATGCCCTATGGGCTTACAGCTTTCCAAGTTAACACTTGGTTACAACAAAAGAGTACTAACTCAAACACGTTAAGCCCTTGGCTTGAATTTACATGTAATACATCAAAAGTAAAACAACAAAAAGTTCGCCTCTGGCCTCCCAAGCTACGTCCTTGGAGGTGGCATGCTACCTGTACCTGAAAATGATATTCCCATATAGGGTGAGCCACAGCCCAATAGAAATACACTAAACCAACCATGAACAATGACTAAAAGATTAGCAACTGATAGATGGTCAACACTGACACTTCCATTTACATCTCCCTACGTTACCATGACAGCCAAGTCTATATTACAATTCACTTTTCATTTTTGTTCAACATTGAGTTTGAAAACAAGGCTCAGTACTCTGGCCAGAACGTTTGATGAGATTATAGTTCATCACTAGAACACTTTCGAAATCCAAGGTGGATACACATTATGGTGTTGTATCAATAACACATAAACTACTCCCATACTTCGCAAACAATGATGATATACATTTTAGTGCTATATCAAATCAAACAAACTTTTCAATAGATAAGCTTATGAGCTATATCACTACTACAACAGATAAGCATATGAGCTGTATCAACACTTCAACCGATAAGCATATGAGCTATATCAACATTCCAACAACCGGTTTAGAGGTACATCCCCCATCTTCCCCTAAACCATTAACCGGTTTAGAGGTACATCCCCCATCTTCCCCTAAACCGTGGAGTACATCCCCTATCTCCTCCCATACACAAGTAATGCATATAAACACAGAATCACATATGCAATCAATCAACACATAAAATTAATGTATTCTATCAACCGACATGCTGTATGACACATCCAATTGATTAGTTTTAGTTTGCCTAATCATCAAGCATTGTCTACAACAATCAACACTACCCTCCACCGGTAGCCCAAAGCAATTATTTCTAAGCAGGAAATAAATGCACAATGGATATTCAATCGACATTTCAATTCGGTGAGTGATAAATAATTCAACTACACCCTTTAACCCCATGCACTCCCAATCTCAACAATTCCATTTCTCTATACCAAACATGCATCTGGGTTTATTACAAATAAAACCCCAACTTTTGTAAAATAACACAAAAGGCCCAAACTTTCACAAAATTACCAAACCAACCCCAACCTCTCAAATTACCAAAATTTAAAGACAAAATCCATAGAGAGGAGTAGGATATCCCTACCTCAAATTCAGAGCTCCAAGGGAGAAGATGAGTAAAACTCAGAAGTGCTCCAAATCCCAAATTTCTCAGATCTCAACAAAGCCCTCGACGATCAACACACTTCTTACAAAGGCCCAAGGTGAGGAAAACACTCTAGGTAGATCAATCCTAAGAGAAAAGTTCGGTTTTAGAGTGAGGTGCTCTCCAATGGAGGTTTTGAAAAAGTAAGAGAGAGAAAGGAAATCAAAAAGTGATAAAAAAGGTGGTTTCACGAACTGATATAAAAGCAGGTCCGCTCGAGCGTACAACACCCCGCTCGAGCGTACAGACACAGGTTCACGCTCGAGCGTCCAAAGATCCGCTCGAACGCCGGGTGCACTCTCCCAGGATTTTCTGCAGACGACCAAAATGCTGAGAGAAGGAAATTCACGCTCGAGCGTCCAAACTGCCGCTCGAGCGGAGAGGCAACAACAAAATCCCGCTCGAGCGTCAAATCGCCGCTCGAGCGGAGAGACCAAAACCTGGGCAAAATTTCTAAGTTTTAAAACACGACCCACTTATTCCCAACCTGCCCAACACAACCCAAAATTCTAATTAAAAGAGTAAGGGATAGAAATGAGGATAAGATAACAACGAATCTACGGAACCGAGTCCGGATTATAGTTAAACAACAACAGGAAATATCGGGACCGCTATAACCTCCCCCCCTTAAAGAATTTCGTCCCCGAAATTAAGGGTACGCCAAAACACAAGGCCAACTGATAACAGAGCATTCAACAATCGAGCCCCAAGGAAAGAAATTACTTTCACAACAAACCTCCGATTTACTCTTAGCAAGGAAGATACTAACCAAGGAAACACATTCTAAACAACCACACCTTAGGTACGCAAGCCTCAACAAACCAAACCTCCCCCGAAACAATTCACCAATAACCGGCTAGCATTCCAAGCTAAGTCACTACTCATCAACACGACCCAAGCAAATCTTTAGAGTAGATAATAAGAAAACATTTTCTTGTTCAAGAGGCATTTCCCAAAGATGTTTAAATTTTCAACGTTAACGTTCCGGAATAAATCTTGCATGTTTCGTACGAAAACTCAAAAGCTTTGCAAACATTTTTCACAAATACGGTGTTACCCAAAACGCAGAGTCATCCACAGTTTATTTGCCAAAAGATTAATCTGGAATTCTTTAAAATTCTTGAATTAAATCAACTTTTCAACAACGCATTTATATGGTCCAAACACTGGAAAAATTTTGTTTTCCATTTCTTTCCAAAACAGCACTATCCACAACCATCACTCATACAGTGATGCCACAACCGACACAGAACATAACATTTCTATAATGATAGTTAATAGAAATAACAACAGTACTATCAACACATAAGGTATAAGAAATTCATGGTTTTGCAATTTTATCCCGCCTCCCTTTACTTAACCACTTTATAATCATAAACACGGCTCAGAAATACACAAATGATACACATTATAGTGCTGTATCAACATCAAACTAAACACCATACATTCATAATGTATAAAAAGCCAATCATTCACAATGATCAATCAATACATATATTAGATGTATTATTCCAACCGTCAGACTCAATGACAAAACATGTTCGATTAATTTCAGTTTTCCTTAATCAACATACGTAGTCTACAACGAACGAGACTAAACTCAAGGTGACCAATGCCACCCCAACACCCGATACCGACAAGCTGACTAGTCAACTCAATAAACTCTACACTCAGTAATCCACACACTGATGTGCTACTCAGACCACTAACCCCAACCACGGAGTTCTCTACACGAACCACAAATTTTGGAATCTCACTGGATTTCCTAAAATTTAACCGCCTCAACATCGCGTCTAAGGGAATCACCATCCCCCGCCATGGTTATCTAGCAAGCCTGCTCACTTCCTTGACCGAAGACCGACATGGTCAACCTCAATCACAACATCCCGAATACGAAGGACTACTTTGACCCACGCTATACTCATTACTTTAGAACACGAATTGCTCTTAATTCAAAGAATGCTGGCAGCATCCACTCATAACCCACACCCAACAATGGATAACCAATCACAATATGAACACTACCCCTATACAACCAAGGGGGTCACCACGGACTCACTATCTAGCAAGGCCCAACACACGAACCAGCATACAGGTACCATTCCCACTAACTCGAGATACAAATCTCACGTTCCCTCGAACATTCTCATATAGTCTTGCCAACACCGCGCAACTCTCGAAACCATCCCATCTAACACATTCAACCGTACTAGGCAAAACCTCCTTATTTTGCAAGCCCTCTTACTCCTACACCGAATCCTCCAATAACTCATAGGGTCCACTCGTTACTCTATATCTTACTTGTCACTCATCTCGAGAGTACCATCAAGAGGCCCGGCCTCCGTGCTAAACCACTAGTCCACACTACCGCTAGGCAACCATCATGAACCAAACTCCGACACCGTCACAAGTCGCCGATAGGGCTTCCAAAGATTCACTCTTCTAACTTTCCAGAGGGGTAAAAGTCCTCGCCTCCCTCGTCATTAACCCACATCTTCATTCGCAAACACCATACCACTGTGACTCCACCCTCACACTCTAACCATGGGCTATATACCCAATTAACGCTTCTGATAATATCCTCTGACTTGACCAGTGCTAAGGTACGAACTTATCACATTCAATCCAAATAAAGAAATTTGAAAACTTAGGGAGACATCCATTATACTACAGCCCGAGGTATAGTACCAGCTACTCACAACACATCGCTCCCGATACAATAATCACAACCTTATATAGGGACTGACATCCCTTCACTTGAAACGGCCAATCAGTACACCTGCAATCTTGACAACGTTACTTACCACGAAGGTACGAGTCCAACCTTGACAAAATTATGTGCCATGCCCCCGTAGGACACCATATTAAATACGTGTTACATCTAGTATTAATCGTACACTTCATATCCTCTCAAGTTCACTCGACATAAGATCAAAAGCTATACCACGCACAAAACTTTAAATGGGTAATACCCATGTAATTCCACACACTCGGCAAGTAAAACAGTTCTCGCTCCAATATTACCTTGGCTAGGACACGTACCCCTCGGTGGTTCTTCCAAATTTTGAAAACATGGCTCTCTAGCCCTCATCCTCCCCAAATCAAATCACAAGCATAAATTTTTTTTTTATAGCAACTTTATACATTAATAAAATTTTAGAGCTACGACATGCTCCAATTCACCCACTCTAGGGAAATTAACAAACAAAGCATATATGTATATATATATATAGATAAACAAACAGTTTAGATGTTTCAACCTTCCCAAAACACATTGGTTACACAACGGAACCCAATGATCACAAAACAATAATCCACTGATTACAAAACGGATTAGTCAAAACAAAACCATCCCATCAGTATTACTACTACTACTACCGTCCCTTGTTGGACCGCCGAAGTTGGTCATCCCCGAACATAAGGCAACCTACGAGCTTACAAGTCACGGACAAGAACCACTGGTATGCCCCCTCTGCCCACACCTGGAACAACTACAAACTTCCCTAGCTGGGGCTTGGGAACTCGACTCTACTGAGGCCCTCGCAATCTGGCCTGCTAGTCCCCCAAAACGATATTGTTCCTGCCCAGTCGAAAGAAACTGAGCCTGGCTAGGTTGCAAAACCCCTAAAGAAGCTCCCGACTGAGTACAAAAACGTCGAATATGACCCGGCTGATTACACACCCAACAGGTAGGCGGTGCCTGAGCACGAGATTGGTTCAGAATCTGGGCTGATGAAGACCCCAACAACTGCCTCCCCACTGAGCATTTAATCGGTCCAAAACCCAGCTGGTTGGATGATCCTGGTGGTACAACTACTGGTTGAACTGCTAACCCCACCCCTTTCTTCTGCGGGCAAACCGAAACCCTGTGGCCCAGCAGACCACATCTGAAACAAATGATGCCCCTCTGCTTATTTTCCCCCGAACCCAAATCTGACACTGGAAGGGCAGTTCTAGCCCGTCCTTCCTGTTGCGAGTTTAAAACCCTCTGCCTCTTAAAAGGCCTACCAACACCCTGAGTCACAGGAGTCACCGAGATGGCTTCCTCCCCACTCTGCCCCATTGCTAGCACTGCAGCCTCTACATGGGCGGCCGCCTCAACAAGCGCCCTATATCTTTTATGCCAAGACCCCGCTATCCTTACACGGATGTCGTCACGCAGCTTACTCTCAAACTCGAAACAACGTAAGTACTCCGTCTCCACCAATTCTGGAGCAAACCTCGACAGATTAGCAAACCATCTTTCGAACCGCACCAAAGGTGTAGTACCTTGGCGTAACTCCACAAATTGTTTCCGCAGCTCTTCCTGAGCGGAAGGAGGGAAATCGCAACTTCCTCGCCTAGGCATCCTAGTAAAAGTAACGGAGACACATTAGCACACTCATACATGTGCCGAAGCTAAACACTTACATCCTAACACATGGACAACTGTAATTCACTCCACATAAGCACATAAACATGTAAGCACTTACGAATTTCATTTCCAGATAATGATAGTCCCGAGGCGTTACTAGAGTTCCGATCAGAAACAGCATTGATCAAGTGCCTTTCCAACAGGACTCCCAGAAACCCAAGGATCCAATCAACATCCAAGAAACTACATTCCATACCCAAATAGTCACATAAACATGGTATCACAAAAGTACGTAACATTACGTCTAAGTCTCTAACAAGCGAGAGAAACCCATTGTGATACTAATCACTTCCCACGTACCCAAAGTATTCGAACCCGGTACGCTCTGATACCAAGTTGTAACGCCCTCAAAATAATAACTTTAAACCCATTAAATAAGACATGCATTGATATTCAAAAGCTTCACATTCTTTCATTTATCAGAGTTTCATTACAAAAAGTATTACATGTTAACAACAAAAGCAAATGCCCTATGGGCTTACAGCTTTCCAAGTTAACACTTGGTTACAACAAAAGAGTACTAACTCAAACACGTTAAGCCCTTGGCTTGAATTTACATGTAATACATCAAAAGTAAAACAACAAAAAGTTCGCCTCTGGCCTCCCAAGCTACGTCCTTGGAGGTGGCATGCTACCTGTACCTGAAAATGATATTCCCATATAGGGTGAGCCACAGCCCAGTAGAAATACACTAAACCAACCATGAACAATGACTAAAAGATTAGCAACTGATAGATGGTCAACACTGACACTTCCATTTACATCTCCCTACGTTACCATGACAGCCAAGTCTATATTACAATTCACTTTTCATTTTTGTTCAACATTGAGTTTGAAAACAAGGCTCAGTACTCTGGCCAGAACGTTTGATGAGATTATAGTTCATCACTAGAACACTTTCGAAATCCAAGGTGGATACACATTATGGTGTTGTATCAATAACACATAAACTACTCCCATACTTCGCAAACAATGATGATATACATTTTAGTGCTATATCAAATCAAACAAACTTTTCAATAGATAAGCTTATGAGCTATATCACTACTACAACAGATAAGCATATGAGCTGTATCAACACTTCAACCGATAAGCATATGAGCTATATCAACATTCCAACAACCGGTTTAGAGGTACATCCCCCATCTTCCCCTAAACCATTAACCGGTTTAGAGGTACATCCCCCATCTTCCCCTAAACCGTGGAGTACATCCCCTATCTCCTCCCATACACAAGTAATGCATATAAACACAGAATCACATATGCAATCAATCAACACATAAAATTAATGTATTCTATCAACCGACATGCTGTATGACACATCCAATTGATTAGTTTTAGTTTGCCTAATCATCAAGCATTGTCTACAACAATCAACACTACCCTCTACCGGTAGCCCAAAGCAATTATTTCTAAGCAGGAAATAAATGCACAATGGATATTCAATCGACATTTCAATTCGGTGAGTGATAAATAATTCAACTACACCCTTTAACCCCATGCACTCCCAATCTCAACAATTCCATTTCTCTATACCAAACATGCATCTGGGTTTATTACAAATAAAACCCCAACTTTTGTAAAATAACACAAAAGGCCCAAACTTTCACAAAATTACCAAACCAACCCCAACCTCTCAAATTACCAAAATTTAAAGACAAAATCCATAGAGAGGAGTAGGATATCCCTACCTCAAATTCAGAGCTCCAAGGGAGAAGATGAGTAAAACTCAGAAGTGCTCCAAATCCCAAATTTCTCAGATCTCAACAAAGCCCTCGACGATCAACACACTTCTTACAAAGGCCCAAGGTGAGGAAAACACTCTAGGTAGATCAATCCTAAGAGAAAAGTTCGGTTTTAGAGTGAGGTGCTCTCCAATGGAGGTTTTGAAAAAGTAAGAGAGAGAAAGGAAATCAAAAAGTGATAAAAAAGGTGGTTTCACGAACTGATATAAAAGCAGGTCCGCTCGAGCGTACAACACCCCGCTCGAGCGTACAGACACAGGTTCACGCTCGAGCGTCCAAAGATCCGCTCGAGCGCCGGGTGCACTCTCCCAGGATTTTCTGCAGACGACCAAAATGCTGAGAGAAGGAAATTCACGCTCGAGCGTCCAAACTGCCGCTCGAGCGGAGAGGCAACAACAAAATCCCGCTCGAGCGTCAAATCGCCGCTCGAGCGGAGAGACCAAAACCTGGGCAAAATTTCTAAGTTTTAAAACACGACCCACTTATTCCCAACCTGCCCAACACAACCCAAAATTCTAATTAAAAGAGTAAGGGATAGAAATGAGGATAAGATAACAACGAATCTACGGAACCGAGTCCGGATTATAGTTAAACAACAACAGGAAATATCGGGACCGCTATACCGGTCATCCCATCCCCTTTAACAAGAGGCATTCCTCAATATGTAAACAACATATTTACTTTCAACATGCATCAATATTACGCATTTCCTTTCCAATTTCAACATATATAATGTTACATTCAACTTCCATATGAGGCAAGTCCCAAAACATACTTCCAATAAACCAAACATTTTCAATGTTTCACAACTTAAGACATATATAAAAGCTCTTAAGTTCAACAATAGTGCAAAATTTACATACAAGATTACATATCAACAAACAAGTCCGGATATTTCTCGCGGACTTCCAACTCACGTTCCCAAGTGGCTTCCTCCACTCCGTGATGTTTCTACAAGACTTTCACCAAAGGAATGGTCTTACCACGCAGGACCTGATCCCGCCTATCCAAGACCCGAACCGGTCTCTCCTCATACGAGGCATCCTCATCTACCTCTAAATCGGTCCAATCCAACACATGTGATGGATCTGGCTCATACTTCCGAAGCATACTCACATGAAACACGTCATGCACTCCGGACAACTGCGGCGGTAAAGCTAACCGATAAGCAACCTCGCCAATCCTCTCAAGGATCTCAAAAGGACCAATAAACCGAGGGGATAATTTCCCACTCTTCCCAAACCTCATCAGGCCTCGCCTAGGTGATATCTTCAGAAAGACATGATCACCTACCTCAAACGCCAAAGGCCTCCTCCTACGGTCAGCATAAGATTTCTGACGACTTTGGGCTGTAACAAGCCTCCTACGGATAAGCTCAACTTTCTCCGTCGTCTCCCTAACCAACTCCGGACCCAACAAAGGTGCATCACCCACCTCGGCCCAACAAACTGGAGACCTACAAGGTCGGCCATACAAGGCCTCAAACGGTGCCATACCGAGATTAGACTGAAAACTGTTGTTGTAGGGATTTAAATGGAATCAAGTCATGTATAAAGTATATGACACACTTATTAATTTTTTAAAATAACATTACTCATTATTGTTTTTTTTTAGAATAATACTACTATATTTTGGTGATCTTATTTGCACTTTGTCTCCCTTCTTCTTAGTGACAAAATGAAAATAAGATCGTTAGATAAGCGCATTATCACTTTAACAATTTAGTAAATCTGTCATATACTTTACACATGATTTAATTTGTGTAAACCTCTAAGGCCCCGTTTATTTTGGGAGATGGAATGGAGGGGATTGATAGTGAGGGGATTGATAGTGATGAATTGTTAAATTATTTTTATATAAAATAATAAAACAAATAAAAAAATATAAAAAATTAAACATTATATTTTAAAAAAAACTCTCAATATATAAAAAATAATAAAATTTCTAATCCCCTCACTATTTTCTAATACCATCTCTACCTCCTCCTTACCAATCCCTCTTCCAAGAGTATTAGTAATACCAAGGGAGTCCCAAGGCTATCTCTCCAAACAAACAAGGGCATTAGTAATACCTTGGTATTACTAGTCCCAATACCTTTCCTATAACCTAAAACAAACGGGGCCTAATAGAATCTTAACAAAAAGGGTTAACTATAACAAGATAATATTTTGATATGATTAACGATTGAGTTTTAAAATTTATGGGGACAAAATGTAAATGTCATGGGGTTGTCAATGTAATTTTCTTGTCTAATTTTTTACAAGGTTAACTTTATGAATAATTTAAAAAAAAAATACTTAAAATGTGAAGACCAAAATAAGAAAAAAAATATTTAAGGACCACAATAAAAAAATGATGAAATATAAAGAAAGAAAGGTATAATTTATCCTTAACGGTGCAATTCTTGCAATAACGAATTAGATAATCGACGAGTGAAAATTTAATAAAAGCTAACAACGTGTCTTATCATCAGGGGTGGAGTGGATGACCGTATATTACACTACTTGTTATGGATCCGTAAGGACTTTTGTTCTCTTCCAGGAGAAGGAATGAAAGAACTATGGCGCGTCTCATTTTTCTTTTTCTTTTTATTTATTTATTTATTATTTTAAGAAGTGAGTTAAAAGTAACTTTTTAATTTTTAATTTATTTTTGTCTCAAAAAAAAAAAAGTAAAAAAAAAAGGCGCAAAAAAACCAACTTTTCCTTTGTTTTGCCTTTTTTTTTTTTTTGGGTGTGTGTGCTGCTGGTTAGTTTTGGTTTGAGCAGACCTGTCAAAACTACATTGCTTTAAAAAAAAATAACAAAAATAATAAGGGAAAATTATATTTAAAAAAATCTCAAAATTTGATATTTGTTACAAAATAAATCATGAATTTTTAATTTTATTAATTTAAATTAATTTTTTTTATTTATTTTTAATCTAAACTATTGACCTATTTTTGTTAGCTAAATTGATGGGAAATGATATTTCAGATATTTTATATATATCCACATTGAGTTTAAAGAACTAAAAAAAAAGTGGTGAGTTTTACCTAATAAAAATAAACGAATGGTTGAGATTAAAAACAAATCAAAATATTAAAATTTAAATTGATAAAATTAAAAATTAAAAATTTATTTTGTTACAAAGGTCAAACTTTGAGTTTTTTTTTTTTTGGTTATAATTTCTCAAAATAATAATAATAATAATAACAATAATAATAATAATAATAATAATAATAATAATAAGACCCTTAAATATATTAATGCTAAATTTACTTACAATGATGTGTATTATCACATATTATTTATTGATTTGTTGAAAAATCAACCAATGTACTCTAATAAATATCAATGTCAAACAAAATATAACTAGTCTCATTTGATTTTTAAAAACATTAAAAATATAATAATCGATAATATACATTAAATTTCAACTCATGTGAATTTTCAAAAAAAAAAAGGGTCAGGACATATTTCTCCTTATTACAATAAATGTTTTTGAAAATTTGTAAGATTTTGTTTTGTTTGAAACCAAAGACGAAAAGCAAGCCAAAAAAAATCAAAAAATCAAAACTGTCCCCACACCAGCGGACTTGAGGTGGCTGTTGTGCTACTGTGTAACTAAATGGGCCCATTTCGAGACCCAAGTACATCGAGTAGAACATACCTGTAAAAAATCAAGTTAATCATATATCGTTAACCCTTTCATCCACTCACATTTGTATCTACAAAAATAAATGACAATTATGATTTAAAATATTAAAATGAATGTGAGTAGATGAAAGAGTTAACGATATTCGATTAATTTAATTTTTGTAAGTATATATATTCTATTCAATAAATTCTAGAATATGAACGGTTCGAATCATCAAAATAGGTCCTGAAATTGGCCCATTTGGTTGCACAGTAGTGGTTGTCCTAACATTCCTATTACTAAATGTTTTTTTAAATATCTTATATGAGCGTAGGTCTCACATGAGTGTAAGATCCATACTCAAGTGAGATATTTGATTTGAGTTTTTTGAATTAAGTTTTTTGAAAATGAGTTTTTTAATTTTCATATTTTTTTTTTGTTTTTAGTGAATATATTTAAAATTTTAAACATTTTTTTTAACTTTTTTAGATGCACCTTACTTAGATGTATCTAAAAAGTAAAAAATTTGTGAAAAAATATTTTTAAAAATTAATAAATACATAAAAATACAAAAATGTACTGAATTCTCAGATTTTTTTTTGTATTTTTGGTATTTAGTTAATTTTTAAAAGGTTTTTTTCAATTTTTTTTTT
This sequence comes from Camellia sinensis, assembly GCF_055761805.1. Classification (NCBI taxonomy): domain Eukaryota; kingdom Viridiplantae; phylum Streptophyta; class Magnoliopsida; order Ericales; family Theaceae; genus Camellia; species Camellia sinensis. The sequence continues at coordinate 42,050,886 of NC_138973.1, forward strand.
TTTACTTTTTAGATATATGTATGTTAAGTATGTTTAAAAATTAAAAAAATTGTTCAAACTATTAAAAAAATTTAGTAAAAACAAAAAAACACGAAAAATAAAAAAGTATAATTTTTTGAAAAGTGTTTTTGAAAAATGATAACCAAGCATGGTGAGACTTCTAATATTTTTCTTTGACTAAACTATCCCGTGATGTAAAGATATGATAATATTATTTTTTATTAATATAATTAATAAATTATTAATAAAATAAGATTAAGTGTTAAATGAATTAAAATTATTTAAAAAATTAATATAATTATGTTTTAAAGAAACTTTTAATTTTCGTTTAATGTGGAGATTGTATTCAATCATGATCCCCTTACACCATAGCCATATTCCATCGCCATCAATTGGTGAGCGAATTTGTGTCCAGGGGCTTTTGTTATTATTGACAAAATAGGTCTAGGAAGCTTTTTTAATTTATTTAAAAATTTATCAATTGTCTACATGAAAGCCTAATCTTAACATATATACAATAATCTAATCTTAACATAATTAAATTATTAATCTATATTACTTATAAACCCATTTTTAAAATTTTCAAAGAAAGTTACAAAATCAACCAAAAACTGTAGACACCCCATTTTTGACTGTCCTCAAGACTTGGACGTCATCATTTGAACACTCGGTGATCATCCTTGTTCGTGTTCGTCTTGAGTTCCTGGAGGTCTCGGCTACGCGCCCTGCCTCAAGATCTCTCGACTCGACTGTTTTGTGTCTGGTTTTGCACCAAACACTTGTTGTTTTGCTTCTGAGGGTGGGAAGTAGCTTGTAGGCCATCCCCACACCTCACCGGCCATGCCTTGAGGCCACCGGCCCTGTTTCCTTGCCACCGGCCATTGGTGATGGCCGGTCGGCACTATTAATAGCCGGTCGGCATTGTGTTTGGTCGGCCGGCCACTTTTTTGATCAATCGGCTACTTTTCCTAGCCGAGGCCGTTTCTTGAGGGAGCTTGACCCTTTTGGACATTTTTTTTAGCTTCTCCAAGAAGCTTGACCCTTTTGGACCTTTTTTTTAGCCTCTCCAAGAAGCTTGACCTTTTTTAGCTTCTCCAAGAAGCTTGAACCTTTTGACCCCATTTTTAGCTTCTCCAAGAAGCTTGACCTTTTTGCCTAGCTTCTCCAAGAAGCTTGGCCCTTTTGCTCCAAGCTTCTAAGAGAAGCTTGACCCCCTTGACCCCCTTGACCCTTTTTTTTGCTTAGCTTCTCTTAGAAGCTTCAAGCCTCCATCTTCTCTATAAATAGAGAGCCTATCTTTCCATTCAAATGGTTGAAGGAATTTGTCTAAGACAAAAACCATACACTTCCCTCCATATCTCTACATCCCAAGCTCCAAACTCCATTGTTCTTGCTCCATTACACACCACCTCCTATCCTAACACCTCCACCACCACTCTAAGGATCTTGGAGGCCATTTTCAGAGGCTAAAGGAGCTGGTTTTGGTCCAGAAAAGGGGCTGTTTTGCTAAGCTACAAGGGTGAGCACACTTTACCCTCTTTTATTCCCCATTTTTGCACAAGTTTTTAGCCTGTCTTGCTTCCTGTTTTGAGCTTTGTGTATAACATAAAAAAGTTCTGTTTTTTTTGTGTTTAAGATACTTCATTAAGACCACTTTTGTGTTTGGGGTCGTTTACCCCCTCTTAGGCCTTGTTTGGCCCCATTTTGTGCTATTTTTGGTGAGTTTCGGGACCACCTTGTTTGGGCCTCCTCACCACTGAAATCTTGAGGGATTTCAGTGGTGAGGATGGTGGTTTAAGGTCCTAAGAAGGAGAGGGTCATCCCCTCTCCTTGTTGTCTTGTTTGATGCCCTTTTTGGCCTTACAAAGGCGCCTATATTTGCACACTTCTTGAGCTTGGCTCAGGCATTTTTCAGTGGGTTTTAGGACCCCCATAAGCCATTTCCAGAGTCGTTTTGGTCATATTGGATGTCTATCTTGCATGTGCTTAATAACTCTTTGCATGGCCCTCTAAAGTAACTCATCATTTTTGCATACCATGGTTGTGTATCAGTGGTTATTTGGGCCTATTTTCATATGTTTTATTCACTGATTTTTGATGGTTTGGTGAGATTCCATCTGCTTCACACACTTGCCATGTAACCATGTTTGCTAGCCTATGTTGTATGTTGTTTTTGGCCAAGCATGCTAGATTATTTTGGCTACATCTCATACATGTTTTAGCATTATTTTGGGCTGCATAGGGACTGTTCGGGGCTGGTCTCATCATTCGAGCATCGCTTTGCATGTTTATAGTGTATTGCATTTCACTAGCTTTAGTGCTTGAGTCCTTAACAATGCATTACATGAGTGTTTGCATGCTTTTGAGTCATTTTGGAGTCATTTGGCATGCCATTTCAGATCTGGAACATGCACCATTGTATGCCATATTCCCTCTTTGCCATGCTTTGGTAGAGTTGCATTTTTTGTGCCTTAAGCTTGGTTAGTGCATTGTGCATGTATTCCATGTATTTTGTTGCCTCACTTGCACCATTATGGCCACTGTTTTGGGCCTAGTATAGGGCTGCCCAAATTAGTTTAAGCCCACTCTTTACATGTTGTTACATGTCTTACACTTTGCATGCTTTGATTGTATCATGTCTTGCATGTCCACTAGCTTGCATGCTTGTTCATTGCTTGCTTGTTTGCATTGCCATGTTGCATACTAGCTCACATGCCTAGGATGCATCGCATTGGCATACATGCTTGGCCTCTTGACTTGAGTATGATAGAGGTTGAGCTCATTGTTTGTTCATGTGCATTTCATTACACATTGAAAATGCACACTTGGTTTCTTGGGCCATCACGCATTGAAATGCGCGATTGGTGGTCCGAGAATCGAGAACCATCCCCCTTTGAGCCATAAATATGATAAGGGATGTGGTGGTGCACACATTGCTTTGAAAATGCATCGCCATGCCTTGTCTGCCCTCTGCTGCTGTCAAACAGGTTTCTGCAAGAACTTTCTGCCGACCGGCAGTGTTTAGTGCCGACCGGCAAATAGTGTTGGCCGATGAATCAATTTTGTGGCCGGTGATCATTTCCCTTGGCCGGTGGCCATTCCCCTCAGCTGATGGTGTTCCACAGTGTGCAGAGAGCATATCCTGGGACTAGTACAATTTTCAGAGGAGCAGAGCAGGGAAAACAGAGGCAAACTTGTGCATGGCATTGGATTTCCGAGCAAACCCGAGCACGCGCGCATTGGATCCTCTTCCCGAGGCCTTTACTGCTTTCCATAGTTTAGTTAATTTGTTAATTAATTAAGTGGTATGTAATAATTAATTTGTATATTCTTTTGGTCCCTCCGAGTGAGGGTGAATTTGTAATAAGTGTGGGTGCGTGTGTGCATGTCTTCCAACCCCCACTTCTTTCTCCCTTTTACTTACCTACTTTTGATGGTTAGTATTAGGACATGTTTACTTTAGCATACCTTATGCTATGCATGCGTGCATCATTCATCAGTATTGCATGCACTAGGCTCGGCGCATCATACTAACTGCATAAGTATTTCAAATCTAACTTGAATACATGCTACTTGTGTATTTTCACATGTCATTTATAGACTAGTCGAGCCTACTTTAATTGCATTCTGTATGTGATGCATTAGGCACTTAACATGAACTAGGACCATGCACATTGGCTAATTAGTTTTTTGTTTTGGCACGGAGTACGATGTAAGTATTTTCATGCTTTAGCATATCGCATGTGTGTGTATGATATCATGACAGCATGCTTGCCATGTGGCTAAATGCTTATATGATAAAATTGTTTGAATGCCTGTGGGTGAAGGTTAGATTGTTTGAGTTGGAGAAACTCGTTGAAATCTGTATTTTAGCCTACTTGCGAGTAGCAAATTCCAAAGTGTTTTCTAAAACAAACGGATATGCAATGCTTATTTCCAAATTAGGCAATCTAGTCTATACTTGTTTGCTGCGCGCATAACATAGTAATTCTAGGCTAACAATTGGAATAAGAACACATAATGTTTTCAAAAAACGGGTATCACGGTTAGTAGAGGCCGATCTTCGGATTGGGCGAAAGGGGGTGCTCATAGCTGACCTTCCCCAATCGTACCCTAGCTCCCGAGCCGAGAAACTCCAGTGATGACGGACATGTGGCCTTCGGCACCGAGTCAGGGTTTCCTAAATTCCCCCATAAAAAATATTTAGGTGGCGACTCGGTATCTGGCAAAGCAGTCCATGTTTGGCACTTCTTTTCAAAAAAATCTGTTTCTCAAAATGATTTGCCGGATTTGGACTCTTTGGTTCAGATTAAGAACCGTAAACAAAATCGAGTCCGAACTGTAGTAGCGAAGGCCCCCACGCGGGCGTGTCTACAAAAACTTACACAAATATATATATATATATATATATATATATCTCAAAGGAAAACCCTCAAGGATTTATAAAAGAGTTGAGATACAACCCACATTTAAAACTCTCTACATTTTTGAAACACAAGATTGAAATCAACAAGGAACAAGAAGAAAACTCTTAAAACCATCATCAAATAGCAAAACTTGTATATATAGCTCAAGAATGTCCCTACCTCAAGCTTGATGAAGAGAAAGAGAGAAAAGATGAAACCTTAGCTTTGATGAAAGATTCTTCAACTTTCCACAACACCAAGAGAAGCTCTAGTTCTTGATCTTCAAGATTTAGAGGAAGATGATGAGGATCTTGGCCCAAAGATTGCAAGGATCAAAGAGTTTTGGTGTTTGAGGATGTTTTCTAGAGAGAAGGGAGAGAGAGATAAGGTTTAGAGTGAGAGAGAGATATATTAAAATGAGATACAAACAGCCCAAAAGAGGAGAAAAAACAGAGCCACGGGTCTGGGCTCTCCCGTACGTACCGAGCCTATTCCCGCACGTGTGGCTTCCCTTTCCCGCACGTACGGCTTCCCCCTCTCACACGTGCGACACCTCCCCGCACTTCCTCACGCACGTGCATTTTTAGCAGTATGCACTGCCCAACCTCCCATGCTTCCCGCACGTGCAGCTTGGCCTCCCGCACGTGCGGCCCAACCCCGCACGTGCGGCCTTGACCCTGTAGTTCAGGAAACCCCAATTCAACTCCCGGGCACTCCTAAACCAACCGTGCACTCCCTGGAACATGTGAAATTTCACACCGAGTAAGACAAGGGTAAGAACTAAATTTTGAGAATTATTTCCAGATGTTTCAAACCCGAAGAGAGCGAGAAGAGAATAGAGTGAAAACGAAAGAAAAAGAAAGAAAACAAGACCCGGTCTTCACAATAGAACACTTGCTGGTGAGTTGGCAACAAAGGCGGCGCCGATCAACATCGGTCATTCCTTTCCCCAACTTCGTCGCTACTTCCTACACTGGCGCTCTTGCTTCATTTTTCTCTTTGCTGCTACCGGATTTCTCTCTCTAGGGCTGGAGTGAAGTGAACTGAGAGTTTCTATCTTTTTTCCTCCACCAAAACGACATGGTTATGATGAAGAAAGATCTTAACCCTCCACCTCTTTAGTGAACCAACCCTTGGTTTTTCCAAGCCAATCGTTCGGCCTTAGATGCTTATGCACGCCTTGCTTGCACCTAAGTAAGCCTTCTTTGGAAGAGGGCTAGGAGAAGTTTGCACACACAAGAGAAACTTAGAGAGAGCTCTGGGAGAATGCTTTGCTTGTATTGCTTGAATGCTTTTCAACTCTTGGTCGTTTGGGTCTACTTGGGTCACTTGGGTTCACTTGGGTCTACTTGGGTGGTTTGGGCAAATGAGGCCCTCCCTTTTTATAGGCTTACAAAGAATGTTCTAGACCTAGTATGATGGAGAGTGTTCTAGACACTTTCTCTACCTTTATCTTATGGACTATTCTAGAAGTATTCTAGTTCTACATGGATGGGGAGGATTCTAGATCCTTCCCTCATCCTCTCAAAGAACCTATTCTAGAATATACAAGAATTATGTATAAGCTTCTTGTCTTATGTACAATTGTCTATAATACTCTAGGGAGTTCTAGAAGCTTCCATGTAGATTATGGTACTATGTACCATGTTCCCATATTTTCTCAAGTCTTCCAGGAGCTTCCAGAATATTCCATTAGCCTCCATTCCTTGAGACTTCCTTTTTATAGGTAATTCTGTCTTGGTAATTCGGCAGGACGTGACACTAGGATATGTGTCTCAAAAGTGTTCTAATTGGTGGAGAATGTGCAATTTATGATTTTATATTAAGGCCTGGTTTGGGATGTTAAAAAAATCTAAAAAGTCAAAAAGTTACAAAAAAATAAATAAAAAAGTCATCCATATTCACAAATTAAAAATATAAAAAAATTAATATACATAATATTTTAATACAAACCAACTTTACACCATCAAAGGTACTGAATTGACAAGAAAATACCGTGAAATGAACAAAAAAAATTACATATATATATATTCACTAAGTTGGACGGTAATGTTAGGCCCTTGGGGGCCCACCACAAGTCCCGTTTTGATAATCTGAACCGTTCAATGTGTAGAACTCGTCCAGTACTATATGCCTATAAACAATCATATTGATCGAATATCGCTAACTATATGATCAAATCAGTTTTGTATAAAAAATGGATGGTGTTATAGTTAACGGTTGACCAAAAAGCTAATCCGATCAGATAGCTATAGATATCCGATCAACGTGATTTTTTACAAACATATAATACTCGACTGATTTGTACACATTGAATGGTTTCGATTAGCAAAACGAGACCCATGGTAGGCCCCCACTAGCCAAAGAGAACTGTCCAAATGGTTGCCTGAAAAGGAGGCAACCATTTCCTATTACACCACTCTGCAAACCTTGCTGCCTCCATACAACCTACACTGTCAAAACTTTTCCTAAACATTAATTTATACAATTTTTTAATACACATTTTTTTTTATTTTTATAAAAAGTCAAAAAATTAACGCAAACATTTATTTTTTTTCCTCAACTTTTTAGTCTAAAAAGATAAAAAGTGCACTTATTTAGGATATCCCAAACAACTCCTAAATAATTAAAAAGTAAGAGAAGATATGATATACAGTAATTAGTAAGGAGCATCGCCAAATAGTGCACCAAGAACACCAAATAAATTTTTGTCAAAGTGAGTCAGCTGTCATGCGCTTGCCGGAGTTCTGCCGAAGACTCGTCGGAAAGTTCAGTTCGGTGAAGAAGCAAAGTTCGAAGAAGTCAATCTGCCCTAAAGGCTTTAAGTATTCACTTGTGCACTAATGTGGCACAAGTTAACACTTGGCAGAGTGGTAGCCTTCAGGTCAAGGGTTCAAAATCCATCACATGCAAATTTCCAAATTATTTTTTGGAAAGCTGCTACATCATGCCATATCAGCGCCAGGTGTCAGCGCAGTCACTGCCACGTCTAAACCACATGGCTGCCAAGTCATTGCCATGTGTTGAGCCACATCATCGGCAGCTCACCCGCCACGTCAGCATATCTGCCACGCCATCATCCCAGTCAGCCAATTTTTCCTGAAATTGCAGGGAGGCCCCTAAAAGTTTGGTAAATTATATTTCAGTCCTTGATCTTACTGAAATTATAATTTAGCCCCTGAAACTTCTGTGAATTGCAGTAAGGTCCCTAGATTTTTGGGAAATTTCAATTTGGCCCTTAGATTTTGAGAAATTTCATTGAGGTCCCTAGAGAGGTGAAAAAAGTGTTTTCCTAGCTAAATCAACCATTTCGGACAGAACCGTAGATTCTATTTTTTGAGATTCGGACCCGAAATTTCAGTGAAGTTTTCGAAAGCTTAGAAGTTGTCTTGTCTCCAGCATTTCAAGCATCCGCTATTGCTGTGGTGAAGATTTTTTTGAAAAGTCTCAATGAAGATATGTTTGGGCGTTGGACCCCCATCTTCCACGCTAAGTTTGAGGTAGAGAAGTTTGATGGTAGCAACAACTTCGGCATGTGGAGATGTGAAGTTAAAGATATGGTTGTCCAGATAAACCTGCACTTCACTCTGAGAGACAAACCAGATGACTTGGACGAGATAGAATAGAAGAAAGTGAATCTCTTGGCCTACAGTTCTATCTGACTTTGCCTTGCAAAAGAGGAAAAGTATGCCTTCATAGAATATGATACTTCGAATGAGCTTTGGAAGGCGTTAGAAGACAAGTTCCTGACAAAGTGCAATGAGAACCGGCTCTACTTGAAAAAGAGGTCGTTTCGTTTCGACTACAAGAAAGGTATTTCGATGAACAAACACCTGAACAATTTCAACAAAATTATTTTCGATTTGAAAAACTTGGATGTTCAAATTGATGATGAAAATAAAGCACTGCTATTGTTGAATTCCTTGCCTGACACATATGATCATCTCACCACCACTTTACTATATGGTAAAGAAAAGATCAAGTATGTTGATGTTTCAAATGCCTTGGTAAATAATGAGTTTTGAAAGAAAGAGAAGTCTGCAAATACGGACTCAACATCAGAGGCATTGACAATCAGAGGTAGGACGAATAACAGAAGATATATAGGGCGGGGAAAGTCTCGCTCAAAATCCAGAAGGAGATCATCAGATAGAAGATGTCTTGCAAAAGATGAGTGTGCTGCATGTCACCAGAAGGGGCATTGGGCAAAAGATTGTCCCAATAAAGACAAGAAAGAGGAAAATGTGAACGTTGCATGAGATGGAGATAATGGTGAAAGATTAACCTTCACAGTTTCATCACTTGGCCAGTCTAATGAATGGATTCTAGATTCCAGATGTTCCTACTACATGTGTCCTAACAAGCAGTGGTACTCAAGCTTTCAAGAGTTCGATGGAGAAGTTGTGTTGATGTGCAACGTCCAAGCTTGCAGAACAAAGGAGATTGAAACAATTCGACTGAAGATGCATGATGGAACAATCAGAATTCTTGAAGATGTTCGGTATGTACCAGATTTGACGAAGAATCTCATCTCAGTGGGAGTTTTAGACTCCAAAGGTTACAAAGTAACTGTGGAAGGTGGAGTCCTCAAAGTTGTTAGAGGAGCATTTGTTATAATGAAGGGTACTCAGAAAGGAAATTTATATTGCCTGGATGGTTCTACAGTCACAAGGAGAGTGGTTGTCACCACCAGCTCAGAAGATGATGCATCAGACACTTCCAGACTTTGGCACATGCGCTTAGGGCATGTCGGTGAAAAGGCTTTACAAGGGTTGGCAAAGCAAGGCCTGTTGAAAGGCGGCAAAATAGGGAAGCTTGAGTTCTACATGCATTGTGTATTGGGTAAGCAAACAAGAATCAAGTTTGGTACTGTTGTTCATCGTACCAAGGGGATTCTAGACTACATTCACACCGATGTACGGAGTCCTTCCAAGAATGCTTCTTTGGGAGGTAAACACTACTTTGTGTCGTTCATTGATGATTTCTCAAGAAGAGTAGGGGTTTACACAATGAAGCATAAAGATGAAACATTAGACATCTTTCTTACATGGAAGAAAATGATTGAG